>NC_069784.1:119687683-120312683 GCF_027406575.1 Nycticebus coucang
GTCTGCCAGGCCCCCGCAGACTGCCGCTATTTAGCAGGAGGAGATGGGGCCTGACATCTTTGAGTGCTTTATGCAGGTGATGGGAAGGAGGTGTTCACTCAGGCTTAGCCCCGTCCCTGATGGGTGCTGTTAACAGAACAGAACAGAACAGACAACTTTGCGGGGTTCTGTCTCTGTTCCTGCCGAAATTGCCTACAGAAGATGGGCTGTTCTGAGTTCAAACGTCTTTGCTGCTGGAGGTTCGTGTCCTCTTTGCTGCTGAAGGCTTGCGTCCAATCACCTCTCTGGGTCGGCCCCGCCCTGGAAGCTTCCCGGGTTTGTGAGCAGTGTCAGGAAATCCCCCGCTCACCGGTGGCCTCCTCTGGTTGCCCAGGGAGACAGGGGGTGTGGCCTCAGAATATCCAGAAGTGAGCCATTCTGCCGTTAAAGAAAAAACGGCTGTTGCTCTGCCTCCAGGGAACTGCCCTCTGGTGTGGGCACTCAGCCAACCCTTTTCTCCTCTGTCTCGTGCCCCAGAGTCAGCACTGAGCAGCAGCAGTTTATGCTGGGTCCACACCCCTCGAGAGATCCCTCAAGAATCCGAACTCTTGGGGGACAGGCCCCCAGACCCCGAGTGGGAGTGGGGGGAAAGCTAGAGTTTCATTCAATTTTATGCCCGGCCGTAATGTTGCCCGCCCGGGGAGGGCTGCTGCACCACACCGCTGGGAAGTGCCACCAAGGCTTGATTTCCCCTCAGCAGAGTGCCCTCTCCTCGCTCACGTGTCTCAGAGTCAGCGCTGACCTGACGCAGCTCGGGCACTGTGCACTCCCCTCGAGAAATCACCCAAGGATCTGAACTCCTGGGGGATAGGCCTCCAGACCCTGAGTGAGAGTAGGGGCTCTCAGTGGGGAAGCTAGAGTTTTATTCAGTTTTGTGCCCCACCGTAATGTTGCCCGGGGAGGGCTGCTGCACCGCACCGCAGGGAAGTGCCACTGAGGCGTGACTCCCCCTCAGCCCGGTGCCCTCTCCTCGCTCGCGTGTCTCAGAGTCAGTGCTGACCAGTCGCGGCTTGGGCACTGTGCGCTCCCCTCGAGAAATCACCCAAGGATCTGAACTCCTGGGGGACAGGCCCCCAGACCCCGAGTGAGAGTGGGGGGGAAGGTAGAGTTTCATTCAGTTTTATGCCTGGCCGTATTGATGCACGGGGAGGGCTGCTGCACCGCACCACAGGGAAGTGCCGCCGAGGCGTGACTCCCCCTCAGCCCGGTGCCCTCTCCTCACTCGCGTGCCTCAGAGTCAATGCTGACCAGTCGTAACTCGGGGACTGTCCATTTCCCTTGAGAAATCACTCAAGAATCCGAACTCCTGGGGGACAGGCCTCCAGACCTCAGTGGGCGAGAGGGGAGTGTTGGGGATTCAGGGTTGCCGGCAAAGGATTTTTAAAGTTTTATTCAGTTTTATGCCCGGCAGGAGAACGCCACGGCACCCCAGTAGGGGAGGTAGGTCCAGTTTTTAGAAGGTCTCTCCCATGGAGTGTAGTGGGAGGGCCTTTAATTTCTGCCCGTTTGTTTAATTGTGGGGCTCTTGAGCCAGTCTCATGGGGGAGGGGGACTCCCGTCCGCTTGGTGGTGGATTTTGTACCTTTTGTTTGTGTCCTTGTGATCACAGCTTGCCTCAGCGGTGTTGATGTGCGTTCTTCAACCTTCTCTCTTGGTGTGGCTCAAGTCCACCAGGATACTTACTAAATTCCTGTCCCTTAACTCTCCTTCTGGACGGGAGCCTCTGTTGAAAGCTGGCTTCAGTCCGCCATCTTGTCTCCCTCCTATCTGTCTTATATGGATAACATTTTAAATAGAAATTATGGTTGTAAAACAACAATGATATACACAGACCAGGTAGTTGGTATACAGTTGATATTATTAAAGTAAATATCAGTTATAATTTTAAATTATTTTTGTATAAATATCCTATTTTTTTAAACTGTCATGTTTCAAGGCAAATGATACAAAAGGAGATTAGGAAATGATTAGAAAATTGTTTTGCTTCTATTTCTTGGAGGAGATGTGACTTAATTAGTCAGAGTGAAACTATTTTAAAGCATAAGTCATTTGGAGGTATAAATAGCTAGCATTGCCCCTAGTATGGTCCAGATGGTCTTATCAGGTATTATCAGGTTTCCTGTGCATTAAGAAACTGAGTTTAATGAACCAATAGTACCCTAAAACAGATTGGCAATAAATTCTACAAATATACTGGCACCCCTCCAAGTGTGTGATGAACAACCTCCTCCCCTCCTTGTGACAAGAGAAGGGCATCTTGACCACAGAGCATCACTCTCCTTCGTCAGACTGAGCTGTTGTGAAAATGCTTTTGATACCAAATGCCTTAAAGAACTGAGAGACTTTGGCATTATTGTTTCATTTAGGAGGCAAATTATCCAAACAAGAGTCTTTCCTCCTTTATGCCACTGTCTTGTGAAAAGAAATGGGGAACAGGCATTGCTGGGCAGACAGGAGGAAATGATTGGCAGTAGTGGGGTTTGTGAGGCCAAGTAGGAGAGAGGGAGAGAGAGAGGAAGGAGGAGGAAGAAGAGATGCAGAAAGAGGAAAGGAGGAAGGCAGGGAAAATGGATAAGAAAATTCTCTTTTGATTCTCAATGTCGGATCTATAGCCTTCATTCAAACCACAGTCTCAAGCAAGCAAAAGAAGAGTTCCATCCATTAGAGGTCTGAAATGTATCAGTTATGCCCAGCAGGGTGATTATTCCTTCAAACATAATGTAAGTAAGCCTGTCTACTCTACTAGACTCTGCTCTTTAAGCACACAGGACATGGCTAATTCTTCTTTGCATCAACAATATTTAACACATTCTCAGTCACAGACTAGGCACCCGCTAAAATTTTTTTCCCATGAAAACATTTAGGGCTTTATGTTCTATTTTTTCCCCCCAAGGTCCATTGTTTATCCTGGTCTGGAAATTTTTAGATTACATGTTAATAAAATCTGATATTTGGTCCTTGTGTTTAGTATGATAAAAAGATGAGTTAAGAGCCCATATTCTATAAAGAATACAGGTCTTCTTCTGATGGATGGTTGTCTGCTGACGGGCAGAGCTGTACTTAACAGAGACAGACTTTATGAAGACTGAAATGCCCCCCTCAGAGAGACAGTGAAGATCAGTCACTGAACTCTTATTCCACAAAATTAAAAACATGAAATAAAAGAAAAATCAAAGATGCTTCACTGAACTTCAGAGTTTTGATGATGTATAAAGCAAATGGCAGTAGAGTGAGAATTACTTCAGCTTGTTAGTCCCATAAGGATAGGAGACCCTGAAGGTATTTCTTAAATAAATAAAAACCAAGTTAGAAAGATTTAGGAAAGAATTGCTGGAATTATAATAAATCTTGCTACTTTGAGTATTGTTCTTCTATTTGGATATTGGTCAATGAACTAGAGTATGTGACAAAAATCTAAGTAAGTAATTAACTGCCCCTGCTGATACCGCTGGCTCTCTAGGGTCTTATTTGCCTGAGTGCCTCTAGGGCAGTGGTTCTCAACCTTCCTAATGCCTTGATGTATTTTCATTGTTACAAAGGGGTTGCGACCCACAAGAGTTAAGAACTGTTGCTCTAGGGTATTAGGAATAAATCCTAAAGAGGGCCTTTCAGTCCAGAAGGGGAGATGAGTGCTGCCCAGCATCTGTGGGTAGAAGAAGGATGCTGCGGGTAGGGGAGATACGGGTAGGGGAGATACTGAAACCACTCAAAGACAGAGAATCAAAAGACATGAGAGTGGAGTCACCGTGAGTCATGTGATGCCTTTCATTCATTCTCATCTAGTGCATTCTTGGGTATGTTACTCTGGGGTCTTCAAGAAGTGCTGTCACCTGGAAGAAAATTTATAGACACTGAACAAAGATCTCTGGTTACTGAGAGGCATTATTAGCCAGGGTTGGGCAGAGAAAGCCTAAGCTTTGTCTGTGACTTGAGACATAACTATGCTTGGTCTTTGGAGATGCTGCAGTGGCTGGATCCAAACAGCAAGCACAAAGGAGCCACAGATGGAGGTAAAGGCACAAAAAGAGGTAGCTATAAAAGCAACACCTCCTAAATTCAACCACCAATCACCAAAGCAGTGGGAAGATGTAAATGCTACC
The DNA here is from genome assembly GCF_027406575.1 of Nycticebus coucang. Taxonomy (NCBI): domain Eukaryota; kingdom Metazoa; phylum Chordata; class Mammalia; order Primates; family Lorisidae; genus Nycticebus; species Nycticebus coucang. The sequence continues at coordinate 119,691,823 of NC_069784.1, forward strand.
AAGGAGAATGGGAGCCATTTCATGGTGGAAGGGAGAAAGAGTTTGGGGGTTCAGTACCCCAATAATTCTACTAGGTGCATACTTAGATGCAAAGCCCAGGCCGTAGTTGTCCACAATGACAAAATCACCAGAGGAAACAAGATGTAATGATGTCTGTTAAGCTCCTCAATGGATGTGCCTAAAACTATGCTAAATGATGAAATCAAACAGCGGGAGAAGGAGACACTATTCCCGTCCTCTTCAAGCTTACAGTCTTGGGTTTAGACATCCCTGATAAACAGTACTGTTGGCTTTACTCTAATAAAAAGCCTAAATACTCTGCAGTTTTCAGGTATGTAATGGGTTACACATTGTACACAAGATTGTGCTCAGAGGCCTGCATGGCAGATTTCACCACCAACCTGAAGTTACACTTGCTTTACTTTGAGTATAGAGTAACTTTTCTTCCAGGGGAAAAGGTACACCAAAGAAATCAGGGAAAAGTAAATAAATAATTTTCCAGTAGTGTTAAGTGCAATGAAGAATAAAATAATAAAGTGAGGTGGTGGTGAGGGATAAAAAGAAAGGGAAAGAAGGAGAGAAAGGAGGGCTAGAGGAAGGAAAGAAGGACAGGGGTGGGAGTAGAGACCCTTTTTCCTAGTAAGATCCAGGAAGGCTTTCTTGTGTGTTCCATGAGGAAGTGATCCATGCAAAGATCAGAAAGAAAAAGGACTTTCCAAGGACTTTCCAAGAAGTGGAAAGAGATGTTTCCACTTCTCTTTCACTGTATTTTGTGTGTGTGTCTTGTTTTTAAATTTTGATGAGAAGCTGTTAAATATTCTGAGCAGTGACAAAATTTCTTTTCACCTGCTGGGCTTTTAACATTTGCACAATTTATTAATGCTTCTTCCAGATCAGGTTCTCCATAAATTTGGTATTGCTGTTAGACACTTCCGGCTCAGCTTCCCATTTCATGCAGGCAAGAACCTCCCTCAAAAGTGGTCACTGAGCCTTACAATAAGAGCACAAAACATTTACAATCATGGTCTGGCTAGAATGGGCATGAGTGAGCCCATCATCTCCCTTTCACCTATTACTATGGAAAACCAGTGTGGCTGCCAAGAAGGAGTAGCTTTGCATGCATTCATACCAGAGGGCCTTCCTCCAGGATCCTCTGTCTCAACAGGGGGAGAACCTATTCTCATGTCTGCAGTGGGAATATGTCAGTGCTTTCTCCTTCTACGTGCAGACACGTTGCTGGGCATGTTGCAACAGGCCAGGTCAAGGAGCAGAAGAACAATGGTATCTTAGTCATCTCAGGCTGCTACAGCAAAGTACCACAGGTGACTGGTTTAGAAACGACAGAAATTTTATTCCCACTGTTCGGAGGCTGGAAGTCTGACGTCAAGCTGCCAGCATGGTTGGGTTCTGGGAAGACCCTCTTCTTCTTTTTTTTTTTTTAATTGTTAAATCATAGCTGTGTACACTAGTGCAATCGGGTACAATGTGCTGATTTCATATACAATCTGAAATATTCTCATCAAATTGTTCAACGTAGCCTTCATGGCATTTTCTTAGTTATTGTATGTAGACATTTGTATTCTGCATTTAGTACGTTTCGCCTGTACCCATTCTAAGATGCAGCGTAGGTGTGGCCCCACCCATTACCCTCCCTCCACCATAACCTCCCCCCTCCCTTCCCCTCCCTTGGCCCTTTCCCCATATTCTTGGGCTATAGTTGGGTTATAGCCTTCATATGAAAGCTATAAATTAGCTTCATAGTAGGGCTAAGTACATTGGATACTTTTTCTTCCATTCCTGAGATACTTTGCTAAGAAGAATATGTTCCAGCTCCATCCATGTAAACATGAAAGAGGTAAAGTCTCCATCTTTCTTTAAGGCTGCATAATATTCCATGGTATACATGTACCACCATTTGCTAGTCCATTCGTGGGTCGATGGGCACTTGGGCTTCTTCCATGACTTAGCAATTATGAATTGGGCTGCAATAAACATTCTGGTACAGATGTCTTTGTTACATTGTGATTTTTGGTCTTCTGGGTATAAACCTAGTAAAGGAATATAGGATCGAATGGCAGGTCTATTTTTAGGTCTCTTAAGTATTCTCCAAACATCCTTCCAGAAGGAACGTATTAGTGTGCATTCCCACCAGCAGTGTAGAAGTGTGCCCTTTTCTCCACATCCACACCAACATCTCTGGTTTTGGGATTTTGTTATGTGGGCTACTCTTACTGGGGTTAGGTGATATCTCAAAGTAGTTTTGATTTGCATTTCTCTGATGATTAAGGATTATGAGCTTTTTTCATGTGTTTATAGATCATGCATCTATCTTCTTTAGAGAAGTTTCTCTTCAAGTCCCTTGCCCACCTCGAGATGGGATCACTTGTTCTTTTCTTGCTAATACGTTTGAGTTCTCTGTGGATTCTGGTTATTAAACCTTTGTCAGAGACATAACCTGCAAATATTTTCTCCCATTCTGAGAGCTGTCTGCTTGCTTTACTTACTATGTTCTTGGCTGTGCAGAAGCTCTTTAGTTTGATCAGGTCCCAGTAATGTATTTTTGATACTGCTTCAATTGCCTGGGGAGTCCTCCTCATAAAATATTCACCCAGGCCGATTCCTTCAAGAGTTTTCCCTGCATTTTCTTCAAGTGTTTTTGTAGTTTCATGTCTTAAGTTTTAATCTTTTATCCAGTGAGAGTCTATCTTAGTTAATGGCGAAAGGTGTTGGTCCAGTTTCAGTCTTTTACAGGTCGCCAGCCAGTTCACCCAGCACCATCTGTTAAATAGGGAATCTTTTCCCCACTGAATGCTTTTAATTGGCTTGTCAAAGATCAAATAACAGTAAGTAGCTGGATTCATCTCTTGGTTCTCTATTCTGTTCCAGACATCTACTTCTCTGTTTTTGTGCCAGTACCATGCTGTTTTGATCACTATGGATTTATAGTACAGTCTCAGGTCTGGTAGCGTGATTCCTCCTGCTTTGTTTTTATTTCTGAGTAATGTTTTGGCTATTCAAGGTTTTTTCTGATTCCATATAAAATGAAGTATTATTTTTTCAAGATCTTTAAAATATGGCAATGGAGCTTTAATAGGAATTGCATTAAAATTATATATTGCTTTGGGTAGTATAGGCATTTTAACAATGTTGATTCTTCCCAGCCATGAGCATGGTATGTTTTTCTATTTGTTAACATCTTCAGCTACTTCTTTTCTTAAGGAGGACCCTCTTCTAAGTTTCAGACTACTGACTTCTTATTGTGTCTCCACAAAGTGAAAAGAAAGCTAGCTAGCTCTTTGGCCTTTTTTTTATCAAGATATTCGGGAGGTATTCACCTTCATGACCTAATCATCTCCCAACAGCCCCAACCTAAATACCATTGCATTGGGGTTATGGTTTCACATGAATTTCAGGGGTGGGGATGCAAACATTAAGTTCATCGCAAAGAGCTACCATTATGGAGTTCCTCCTGAGTGCCATTCACTGGGTACTTAAATATATTATCTCTAATTTTCACATCATCTCCTAAAATACTTTCTCTTTTTAATAGAAGAGAAATGTGAAGTGTAGACAGATGATGGAACTTGCATGACTGAAGGTCGCACAAGAAATAATAATGCCAGGACTTGAGCCCAGGTTTGCCTAACTCCAAAGATTTAACTTTTGGCATTCTACTATGCTGCCTGAAAATACATCAAATGAATGGAAAAACAAAACATTTAACTTAAGAATTATTACCATATATTGCTCCTGTAAATTTCCATATGGGTCAAATTTCATAATAATAAACTTTAAGAGAATATATGTAGCATTTTGTCACAGGTCATCAGCTTTAGAATTTCTATCATAGTTTATTGTGTTAGATAGTTCTTGAAATAAATAGACCCTAATCGAAAATTAGAAAAATTGTATAATATCTAATTTTTAAGTGAACAAATGATTTTATTAAATGAATTGCCTAGGAACTTAAATGGCTTTATTACATATAAAACTTATTTAGAGACCTATAGTTCAAGAGCAGAGAACATTATTTGAGTATTACTTATAATTATCAGTACTTTTCTGTACTATTTTTTCTAACAGACTCTGGCTCAGGACTGCCTCGTTTTCACTTCTCTGCCTGTGGTTTGTCAACTCCATGTGCTCTAACATTGCACTTCTCAGAGCATAATTTTCTCCCTGTGTCTTTCTCTGTTTCTGTGTTCTCTCTTTCTCTCTCTCTCTCTCTCTCTCTCTCACACACACACACACACACACACACGCAAACAAAACCATGGACATAATGTCTTCTACAGAGACATTAACTCCATGGAATATTTTGGGGTAAAACAGAATGCATTTTGCCAAGACCAACAAAGCAGGGATCAGCCATCTGCCAGGATCTGGACTTGGTGTCTCACTGTCTCCTTTACATACTCAATTATGGAATAACATTTTCCAGGCAAAGATTTAACCCTGGCAGCATAGACTATGAACCTGCTAAAATAGTTCTTATACAGCAGTGAGCACCATGTAGCAGAACTAAGCCATTAAATCTAGAAGGGTGCCTGAAGACATTCTCATTCAACCTCCATAAGAAATATTAATAGATAAAGAAGCCAAGGTCTTGTGAAAGGGTTACTAGGTAATTACATGGTGAAATGAGACTAGAACACAAGTCTTCTTGCCTCTAGAAAAATTACCCCCCCTCAACACACTATGCTTTCCCCTAAATTCAAGATTGCAAAAACTATGTCTTCAAGTGAAACCTGGATTAGAATACATCTATATGAAAATTCCTTGTCCTCTGATACCAATAGCCTGTGACTTGCTTGAATAGAGCTCACTTTTCCAGCCCAATGATTTTAACTTTCCTTTGAAATGGCACAATGCCTGTGAATACTCACCTGTAGGGACTTCAACATTCAGAACAAATCTTGCTGAAAAGGAAGGGTGATTGAAAGAACATTGCCTCTTCCTGTGTAGAACTTTTATGGCATTTCTCCCAAGTGTGTGATATCTGTGTGGTTGTATTTTATAAAACTTTTATGAGAGCACTTCATTTCAGCTCTCCTATGCCTTTTATGGTAAGCCTGCTTCTATTATTTTTCTGTAACTGAGATTTTATTTTTAAATATTAAATTGTGATTATGAAAAAAGGCTCTTTATTCCCAGAGCTGCCTTCATGTATATGTAACTTTTTTTGACTTATGTGGAAGCAGCTCCCACATTAGAGCTTCATCCCTGGGCCCATAATTTGCAAGCATCAAATGGAAGCTTCATATTGCAAAGCAAATTATAGTACCCAGGGAATGGCAGTATAATTGCCCAGTTACAAAAAAAAAAAGGTAAAAAGGAGAAGAAATTACCATAATGGGCCACAGAGTATACACAAGAGAATGTGCAGAGAGGCCTATATGACAAATTCCATCACCATTCTAAGGATATGCTTGCTTTACTCTAAAATGCTAGAGAGAGATGTTGTTGGCTCGATCTTGAAGGAATTTGATCTTCAGTTGCTTTTATAGTAGTGATGTGTTGGGCTTAATTATTCATATTCTCTCATCCAAAGAGTGAAATGGCAACCAGGATTTGAGATTGTTTTAGAATCTAAACTGTAATGGATGAGTAGGCTGAAATATGAAAACACAGACAGCATGTGGAAGGAGGCAGAGGAGTAGGCAAAGGTGTCAAGATAAGATGGCCTATTTGAAGAGAAGCACAGTTCAGCTGGGCTAAAGCCAAGGTGAGACTTTTCTGGCAGGTATTAATAATACCTTAAGTCCAGCTTGTAGCCTTGATCACTGGTTCACAGTGAGTCAGTTCATCAAGAAGGGAAGATTTCTCTAATACACTAAACATCTAACCCTGAGTCAGATTTCCGGAAAGCCAATTCTAAGGGGAATGAAGGGAGACCTGAAACTCTTCAATTTTGATTCCTAGGACCTCTCCAATTACCAGAAAAATCACAATTTTTCCTAGTATGATACATAAATGAATGCTGAACATGGCAGGTTCTTCCTCAATTCATTTGGAAATTGATAAGAAAGAACTAGTACTTTGAGAAATATTTTTAAATTAAGTTACTTAACTTTATTTTTGTAATCTTTCAACAAAGAACTATTAAGCACCTACTAAACACAGAAACAGAAAAATAGATGCACAGTCCCTTCATTAAAGTGCTCTTGGGTCATAGAAATGACAATACATAGGTAATGTTAATAAAATATTGTAAAAGAAATTATAAAGAAGAGTGAATGGGATCACAGGAGCCATAGGAAGTGTATTGATCACACCTAGGTAAATACAACTATGGGCAAGGACATTTACCCCGGGTGGGAATGTCCAAGCTGAGTCATATGGATAAATAGGATTTGATCAAATAAATAGGGGCAGGAATGAGAAAAGGAGGCAAGCAAAAGGGAAAGGGCATTTCAGGCAGCAGTGATGGTAGCAAAATAGTAGAGATAGGAAATAACATGATGTGGGTAGTGACCATCATACAGACTGGCATTTCTGGAACAAAAACCATTAAAGAGGGCATCTTTATTGCCTATAGCTGCTAACACAACTTACCAAAAATTTAATGCCTTAAAACAATACAAATGGACTCTCTTTACAGTTCTTGAGGTGAGAAGTCTAAACTCAGTTTCATTAAGCTAAAATCAAGGGGTTGATAGCTCTGGTTCCTTCTGAAGGCTCTGAAGAAGAACACATTTCTTTATCCTTTTCCCTTTTTGGTTTCTGGTATCATTCTGCATTTCTTGGACCTTCCTTCATCTTTAAAATAAATTATGTCCAAAAAAAGTAAAAACTGAGAGAATTTGTCACCACTAAACTGGTGAAGAAATGCATAACAGAGTCCTTCCTTTGAAAGTGAAAAGATGATACTCGCCATCATGAAAACATGCAAAAGTAAAAAACTTACTCATGGAGCAGATACACAAAGGAGAAGGAAAAAATAATCAAACCTTAACACAATATAAAATCATCAAACCACAAAGATAAGCAATAACAAAGAAATAAAGAACAAAAATCTATGAAACAGAAAATAATTAACAAAATGACAGGAGTAAGTCCTCATCAATCAATAATAACTTTGAATGTAAATGGATTAAAATTTCTACTTAAAAGATACAGACTAGCTGCGTGAATTAAAAAAATAACAAGACTAGCCAGGCACAGTGGCTCACCTACTTGAGCTCATAAATTCGAGACCACACTGAGCAAGAGTGAGACCCTGTCTCTAAACAAATAGCTGGACATTGTGGCTGGCACCTGTAGTCCCAGCTACTCAGGAGGCTGAGACAAGAGGATCACTTGAGCCCCAGAGTTTGACATTGCTATAAGTTATGATGCACTGCACTCTACTGAAGGCAACAAAGTGAGTCTCTATCTCAAAAAAAAAAAAAAAAAAAGCCTGAAGACTCACCTATATGCTGTCTGCAAGAAACTCACATCATCTGTAAAGACACATATAGACTGGAAGTGAAGGAATGGTAAAAAAAATTCCAACAAATGGAAAGCAAAAACAAGAAGGAGTAGCTATATTTATATCAGATAAGATAGATGTTAAGTCAAAAACTGTAAAGAGAGACAAAGATCATTATACAGTAATAAAGGGACCAATTCAGGCAGAGAACATAGCATCCTAATTATAAATGGACCCAAACTCAAACCCCCTGATACATAAACAAAACATTATAGAATCTAAAAGGAGAGATAGACTGAGATATCATAGAATGAACTGGGAGGATTCCCTCCTTCTTGATATAGAATAATTTATATGGGATAAGTACCAGTTCATTGTAGATCTGGTAGAATTTGGCTGTGAATCCACCTGGCCCTGAGATATTTTTGTTGCTGGAATATTTTTTATTACTGATTTAATCTTGCTATTTATTATTGGTGTGTCAGGACTTCTATTTCTTCCTGATTCACCCTTGGGAGAACATGTTTCCAAAAAAATGTGAGTATCCATTTCCTCTATATTTTTCTAGTTTGTGTGCATAGAGGTGTTCATAGTAGTCTTTATTGATCTTTTGTATTTTTGAGGTACTGATTGTAATGTCTCCTTTCATTTCCCCTGATTAAGCTGATTTTAAACATTTCCCCCTTTGCTTTGGTTAATTTAGTTAGTAGTCTATAAATTTTGTTTATCTTTTTAAAGAACCAATTTTTTGTTTTGTTGGTCCTTTATAATTTTTGGTTTCAATTTCATTTAGTTCACAGCAGACTTCTTATCAGAAAAAATTATAGGTTAGAAAAGAAAAGGATGGCATTTTCAAGGTGTTGAAATAGAAAAACCTTTCGGCCAAGAACTTTACAGCCTGCCAGAATAAGTTTCTGAAAGGAAAGAGAAATAAAGTCTTCCCCAGATGCTGAAAGAATTCATCACTTCTAGACTGGCCCTACAGGAAATGCTCAAAGGGATCTTAAATAGGGAAATGAAAGACTGATCTTTGACATCATAAAAATACACAAAAGCATAAAACTCATAGGATTTATAAAACAATCACACAAAGGAGGAAGAAAAAGGAATCAAATTGTAATACAACAGAATTCGATCAAACCATAAAGACAGATTAAAAGAAAGAAATAATTTATAAAATAACTAGAAAGCAGTTGACAATATAACAGGAATAAAGCCTCAACTATCAATATTAACCTTAAATGTAAATGAGTTAAATGCTACATTTAAAAGATCAATGGGCATAATAGATTAAAAAATAAATACGATTCAACTATACGCTGTGTACAAGAAATTCACCTTGCCCGTACAAAACACAAAATAGATTGAAAAGTAAAGAGGTGAAAAAAGATATTCCACACAAACAGAAACCAAAAAAAAATTGCAAAAGCTTCATTTATATCAGTAAAGTAGATCTATAATCAAAAACAGCAGGAAAAAGACAAAGTAGGTATAATGATAAAAAGATCAATTCAGCAAGAAAATAAAAACAAATATTACCAGACCTAAAGAAAGAGATAAACAACAATAAAATAATAGTAGAGGACTTCAACACCCACTGAAGCACTAGGCAGATCATTCAGACAGAAAATTAACAAAAAAATTGGATTTCAATTGGACATTAAATCAAATAGACCTAATAAACATTTACAAACCATTTTACCCTAGAACTACAAATATACATTCTTATCACCAGCACATGGAACATTCTTCAGGATAGACCACAGATCAGGCTACAAAATAAGTCTTAACAAACTTTTAAATATTGAAATAATACCAAGTACGTTCTCAGATCATAGTGGAATAAAGCTAGAAACCAATCTGAAGAGAAATCTCAGAAACTATGCAGACACTGGAAATTAAATAACATGGTCTTGAATGATCACTGGGTCAGTTAAGAAATTAAGACAGAAATTAAAAAGTTTTTTAAATAAAGAAATGAAAACTCAGCATACCAAAACCTATAGCAAAAGAAGAGTGGTAAGAGCTAAGTTTATGACATTAAATGACTACACAAAAAAGGCAGAATGATCACAAATCAACAAACATTATACCTCAAGAAAGTAGAAAACCAAAAATAAGCCAAACCCAAAGTCAGGAGAAGAAAAGAAATAACAAAGACCAGAGTAGAACTAAATGAAATACAGTCAACAACAACAACCAAAACAAAACAAACAAAAAAAAAGATCAATGAAACAAAAGCTCAATTCTTCATATAAGATAATAGTCACAGTTTCCAGTGATTAGAATGTGGACATATTTGGGAGGCTACTATTTAGCCTATCACATAAGGAATAAAAGAAAGTGAATTTGGGGAAGTAAAAAAAGACCTGGAAAAAGGAGGCTTTGTAAGCCACCGTAAGGAGCTTGTGTTTAACCTTGTAGTCAATAGAGAACTGTGAAAGGATCTCCAACAGGGGAGAAACAGCAAAGTAGCAGGTAGATTGATGGGAACTTACTAAAAGTAGAAAAAACACTTAGCAGGGTACTATGGGATTCAAGGAGAAACACAGTTTATACCTAAACACAGCACAAGGTGCTTTCCCATCCCCCACATAATCCCTTAGAAAAGACTGAGTCGCTTTATAGTATTAGAGGAGTTTTCGCAATTACTTTAGTTGAAACAACAAATTGGTATTTGATGATATGATTAATTATCATATGGGACACTCTTGAAATTTACACAGGCACAACATGTTAAACCAGCACTGTTGCTGGCCAATTCTAGACATATGGTCTCTATATGTTTGGAGAAGTCGTGTTTGCCTGAAAAGACCTAAATCAATGCTGGTCTTTGGTGTTATAGGTCTCCTCGCTGATTGTGTTTTCAAAAAAATTAACAAAGTTCATTAATAGAGCTGCAGTCATTTTTCTTGAGATTTTGACCTCAAAATCACAAGACTTAGAGGATCTTATAAACAAGCATTTGACAGATTAATTTATAATGAAGATACTAAGTGATTAGTAAAGCAAGGATTAAAATTTATAGCTGAAAAAAAACAACAGTGCCACAGGTTATCAGAATTGGCTGTGATTTGCTCTAGAAAATTGTATTAATTATGCAGGAGGTTCCAGTGATGACAAAGCCCCTGATGTCAAAATTGCTTATGAAATGTGAGTGATTTTATTAATTTCTAAATTAATATCTTAAAGTTTATGTGCTATTTAAAATTTTTGTACATAGCTTAATTAATGATTTAAATATAGGGAGGCATTTGACTATTGACCAAATTACTTTCCATCAAAAAATGGTTGAGTTTCTTTTTTATTATTTTTATTATTAAATCATAGCTGTGTACATTAATGCGATCATGGGGCACCATACACTGGTTTTATAGACCATTTGACACATTTTCATCACACTGGTTAACATAGCCTTCCTGGCATTTTCTTAGTTATTGTGTTAAGATATTTATATTCTACATTTACTAAGTTTCACATGTACCCTTGTAACATGCACCGCAGGTGTAATACCACCAATCACCCTCCCTCCGCACATGGTCCCCCACTTCCTCCCCTCCCACTCCACTTCCCCCTATTCTTAGGTTATAACTGGGTTATAGCTTTCATGTGAAAGCCATAAATTAGTTTCATAGTAGGGCTGAGTACATTGGATACTTTTTCTTCCATTCTTGAGATACTTTACTAAGAAGAACATGTTCCAGCTCCATCCATGTAAACATGAAAGAGGTAAAGTCTCCATCTTTCTTTAAGGCTGCGTAATATTCCATGGTGTACATATACTACAATGTATTAATCCATTCATGGATTGATGGGCACATGGGCTTTTTCCATGACTTAGCAATTATGAATTGGGCTGCAATAAGCATTCTGGTACAAATATCTTTGTTATAATGTGATCTTTGGTCTTCTGGGTATATACCTAGTAGAGGAATTATAGGATTGAATGGCAGATCTATTTTTAGATCTCTATGTGTTCTCCAAACATCTTTCTAAAAGGAATGTATTAATTTGCACTCCTGCCAGCAGTGTAGAAGTGTTCCCTTTTCTCCACATCCACGCCAACATCTCTAGTCTTGGGATTTTGTGATATGGGCTAATCTTACTGGAGTTAGATGATATCTCAAAGTAGTTTTGATTTGCATTTCTCTGATGATTAAGGATGATAAGCATTTTTTCATATGTCTGTAGGCCATACACCTGTCTTCTTTGGAGAAGTTTCTCTTCAAGTCCCTTGCCCAGCCTGCGATGGGATCACTTGTTCTTTTCTTGCTTATACAGTTGAGTTCTCTGTGGATTCTGGTTTTTAAACCTTTATCGGAGACATAACCTGCAAATATCTTCTCCCATTTTGAGGGCTGTCTGCTTGCTTTACTTACTGTGTTCTTGGCTGTGCAGAAGCTTTTTAGTTTGATCAGGTCCCAGTAGTGTATTTTTGAAGCTGCTTCAATTGCCAGTGGGGTCCTCCTCATAAAATACTCACCCAGACCGATTTCTTCAAGGGTTCTCCCTGCACTCTCTTCTAGTATTTCTATAGTTTCATGTCTTAAGTTTAAATCTTTAATCCAGTGAAAGTCTATCTTAGTTAATGGTGAAAGGTGTGGGTCCAGTTTCAGTCTTGTACAGGTTTCCAGCCAGTTTACCCAGCACCATTTGTTAAATAGGAATAAAACCAACTTAGTCATGATGTATAATTTGTTTGATGTGTTGCTAGATTCTGTTTGTTAGGATCTTGTTGAATATTTTTGCATCTATATTCATTACTGATATTGGTCTATAATTTTCTTTTCTTGTTGGGTCTTTTCCTGGTTTGGGGATCAGGGTGATGTTTGCATCATAGAATGTGTTGGGTAGTCTTCCTTCTTTTTCTACATTTTGGAACAGGTTGAGTAATATAGATACTAGTTCCTCTTTAAAGGTTTGGTAGAATTCTGACGTGAAGCCATCTGGTCCCAGGCTTTTCTTTTTAAGGAGATTTTTTGTATAGTTGATGCTATTTCAGAACTTGATATTGGCCTGTTTAACATTTCCACTTGATTCTGGCTAAGTCTTGGAAGGTGACGTGCTTCTAAGGATTGGTCAATTTCCTTCAGATTTTCGTATTTCTGAGAATAAAGTTTCTTGTAATATTCATTAAGGATTTTTTGAATTTCTGTTTTTGTATGAGTATGCAGATTGCTGTTGTTACTGTGTTCAACTTTTATTCCATGGTGGTCCGAGACAATGCAAGAAATAATTTCTATTCCTTTAAATTTACTGCGGTTAGACTTGTGACCTAAGATGTGATCGATTTTGGAATATGTTCCTTGGGCTGATGAGAAGTATGTATGTTCAGTTTTTTTGGGATGAAATGTTCTGTAGATGTTGCTAAATCCAAATGTTGGATGGTTAGGTTTAAGTCTAAAATTTCTTTGCTCAGCTTCTTATTGGAGACTCTATCCAATACTACCAAAGGAGTGTTGAAATCTCTGACTGTTATGGAGCTGGAGGAAATCAAGTTGCTCATGTCTGTTAGAGTTTCTCTTATAAATTGAGGTGCGTTCTAGTTTGGTGCATAAATATTCATAATTGAAATCTCATCATATTGAGTATTACCCTTTACAAATATGAAGTGACCGTTCTTATCCTTCCTTACTTTTGTTGGTTGAAAGCCTATTGTGTCTGCAAATAGAATTGCAACACCTACTTTTTTCTGATTACCATTTGCCTGAAGTATGGATGACCATCCTTTCACCCTGAGTCTGTATTTATCTTTTAAGGTAAGATGTGACTCTTGTATGCAGCAAATGTCTGGCCTGAGTTTTTGTATCCAGTCAGATAACCTGTGCCTCTTTAGAGGACAGTTTAAGGCATTCACATTAATGGAGAATATTGATAAATCTGGTAAAATTTTGGGTATCAAGTTTTTCGAAAGTCCAGTGGACATTTTTAATCCTTTCACCACTGTGGAAGTTGGAGTTTGATCAAAAGTTCCTGAGTGAGTTTACTTTTGTGGTAGAGGATTGGGCTGGTCATTGTGGAGGATAGGTCTGAGAATATCCTGAAGAGCTGGTTTGGTTATGGCAAATTTCTTCAACATATGAATGTCATTAAAGTATTTAATTTCTCCATCATAAATGAAACTCAGTTTAACTGGATCCAGGATCCAGGGTCGAAAGTTATTTTGCTTTAGGAGATTAAAAGTTGATGACCACCTTCTTCTGGCTTGAAAAGTTTCAGCAAAGAGATCTGCAGTCATTCTAATATTCTTGCATTTGTAGGTAATGGATTTCTTTTGTCTGGCTGCTCTCAGAATCTTCTCCTTCATATTAACTTTAGTGAAGTTAATTATGATATGCCTGGGGGATGTCTTATTTGGAATGAGTCATGCTGGGGTTCTGAAACTGTCTGCTATCTGAATTTCAGAATCTCTTGGCATGTCTGGAAAATTCTCTTTCATAATTTAATGGAGAAGGGCCTCTGTGCCTTGTGAGGCCACTTCATCACTTTCAGGGATTCCAATGAGGCCGATATTAGCCTTCTTTGAATGATCCCAGAACTCTCTGAGAGAATGATCCATTTTTGCTCTCCATTTCTCTTCCTCTTTGACAGTTTGGGAGTGTTCAAAGGCTTTGTCTTCAATGTCAGAAATCCTTTCTTCTGCTTGCTCCACTCTGGTACTGAGGGATTCTACTGTATTTTTCACATCTTTGAGGGCTGCAAATTCTTGCTTCAGTGTGTCAAAATCTTTGGTGGTTTTGTCTTTAAATTCATTAAATTCTTAAAGACAACTTTCGAATTTCTCCTCGAATTTCTAATTGCTCCTCAAACTTCTAATTCCAAATTTTCCTCCATTCTATTAATATTGTTTGCAATCCAAATTCTGAATTTGACTTCTGACATCTTGGCCAGCTGTTTATAAATGGGATCTTCGGTTACATCTGCCATATCTTTCCTTTTGGGTGGGGTTGGGGGTGGGGTGTTGATCTATTCTGGTTATTCATGTTACCAAAGTTTTTCCGTTGATTCTGCCCCATGATTATTTTATACCATTTGATTTTTCCCCTGGAGCTTTGTCAAGGACCTGTACAGTGCTATGGCCTGAGAAACTGGGGACCTGTTTGGTGTGGTGGGGCTAAGTGGTTCTGTCTTGTTTTCAGCTGGTCTCTGTTCGACCCTAGTGAAACAGTTACTCCGTGTTGAAGTCTCAGCTGTGGAGAAATACCAGCAATTAAGTCACCTCGCCCCCCATAGGCAAAAATTGGAAAAGGAAAATCAAACCTTCCTACAACCACACACCCAGGGCACCACTTGAATAGTCCTCAGGCGATTGGCTCAGTTCAAAAGGTCCAAATCAATTGTCTCAGTCAGCATCTGTCTCAGGTGGGAGAGTTTAAAAAGTCTCTGGCAACTGGATCGCAGGGGTCTGGTGACATCTCAGATATGACTTGCTCTGGTGCTCCGTGAAGTCAGGAGGACCCATCCAGCAAATAGATTAGTCTGGGAAGGTTGATGCCTCCTTCCCCACCTTGCGCCTCTTTCACACCCAGTCACTGAAAGCCCCGCAGGGCTGTGACCCAGTTGCCTCTAGTGAACAGATACTCCAGGGGTTTGCACCCACCTGAATCACAAGGAAATCTATATCTGCTCAGCCAGGCTGCTGCACTCTGCCTCTATCCAGCAGGTGGAGGTGAGGCCTGACAACCTCGGGCACTTGATGAACGCTGGTGGGTGTTCACTCAGTTCCAGCCCCGCCCCTGATTGATGTTACTGACAGAACAGAACAGAACAACTTTGTGGGAACTTGTTTCTGTACCTGCTAAATTCCCCTGCAGAAGAGAAGCTGTTTTGAGTTCACAGAGCCTGTGCCTCAGGCCCTGCCTTTGCTCCTGCAGGTTTGTATTCGGTTAGCTGTCAATTCTAGCCTCCTGCCTTCCTATGTCTATAGGCTGACAATCCCCCGAGGGCTGGGTGTGTCTTAGGCTCAGTAAAGTGGTCCTCTGGGTCAGCCCCACCCTGGGAATTTCCCAGCTCTGAGCATGCATTTTCTAGTCCCCGTGCTCAACCCGGCCGGTACCACCTCAGGCAAACCCTTTACTCACGGGGCCTGCTTTTCCATCCCAGATCTGTTCCATGGTGGTTGCCACCTGAGAAGATGCCCGGCCTCCTCTGGTTGCCCAGGGAGACAGGGGGTGTGGCTTCCAAATATCTGGGAGTGATCCCTATTGTTGCCAAAAACAGCTGCTTCTCTGTGCCTCGGGGCACCGCCACTCCCTGTCAGCCAACCTGTCAGGAACCGTGGTTCCTTGTCAGCCAACCATCCTCTCCTCACTCCCATGCCACAGAATCAGCACTGACCAGCTGCAGTCTAGGCCCTGTCCACACCCCTCAAGAAATCACCCAAGAATCTAGACTCTGGGGGGACAGGCCTCTAGACCTCAGAGTGAGAGTAGAGTGGAGTGCTGGGAGCTCAGAATTGCAGATAGAGAATACATACAGTTTTATACATTTTATGCCTGGCAGGAGAACGTCATGGCACCCTAGTAGGGGAAGTAGGTACGGTTTTTAGAGGGTCTCTCCCTTGGAGTGTAGTGGGAGGAACTTTGAACTCTGGTCATTTGTTTGTGGGGCACTCCGAGCCATTCTCATGGAGGAGTGGACTCCCATCTGCTTGGTGATTGATTTTGTACCTTTTGTTTGTATCCTTGGAGTCGCAGCTTGCCTCAGCAGGGTTGATGTGTGTTCTTCAACCTCCTCTCTTGGTGCAGCTCTAATCCACCAGGTTACTTGCTAAATTTCTGTCCTTTAATTCTCCTTCTGGACAGGAGCCACTATGGAAAGCTGGCTTCAGTCAGCCATCTTGTCTCCACCCCGGTTGAGTTTCTTATAGCCTAGGATGAAGGAGGGAAGGGGAGGGAGGAAAGAAGGGAGGGGATGGCTCAAGAGAGCGAGGGTTAGTAGGGGGACCACAACTATGGAGCATATTGTAAGTACAAGTTGGATCTATCAGGTGTAGAGATAAAGAAAAAATTAAAAATGTAATAAATAAATAAATATTTGCTTAGAAAAAAAGACGGTTGAGTTTCAAGGGGCAGGATCTTGTAATTAAAAAAACAAAACAATGGGCAGCACCTGTGGCTCAGTGAGTAGGGTGCCAGTCCCATATACTGAGGGTGGTGGGTTCAAACCCGACCCCAGACAAACTGCAACAAAAAAATAGCCGGGCGTTGTGGCCAGCACCTGTAGTCCCAGCTACTCGGGAGGCTGAGGCAAGAGAATCACCTAAGCCCAAGAGCTGGAAGTTGCTGTAAGCTGTGATGCCACAGCACTCTAACTGAGGGCAACAAAGTGAGACTCTGTCTCTTAAAAAAAATAAAATAAAACAAACAGGAAGCCCTACTCTAAATGATGGGTTCCCTTATATTCTGACACATGCGGTATTTTAAGAATAAGTCCTGCACGACCTGACATGAAGGCAGGATGATGGATGAGGGAGAAGGATAAGTTGGGTAAGAAGTGGGTGGTGCTATCACCTGAACTAGTCAATGGCAAAGGCACAGGTTTACAGGGGGTAGGGTGGATAAAAGGAAATTAAAAGTTCAACGTTGGCCATGTCGAGTTGCAATGCCTGTGGGGGCAGACAGAAGATTTTTGGATATAAAATTGGTTAAGGAAATATGGAAGTTTGCTTTTATTGGAACCACAGCAAGGAAGGCAGCAGTGTAAACTGGAACAAGTGAGAAAAAGCACAGACTATATGAGCATGACAACGATACTGGAGAGACTACACAACCACAGGGTTTTATGTGAGGGCATGTTAACTAAGGTACCCACAACGTGTGGCACAGTGGAATCGAGTGGTCTCAAGGGTTCTAACAGTCCCAATGTGAAGGCACTCACTAACAGCATGAGCTAAGGCTCCACCATAGTCAAAACCTGGTGTGGCCAGCAATGTGGTCTGCAGCTTAAGTGAGGCTGGAAGCGGTCAAAAACCCATATAAAAGAATGAAGCCTGCTCAAGCCCTAAGTTTCTCAGCTCTCAAAACAGATGTCTGAAGAAAGAAGTGAATGGTGTACTCACACCAACATTTGTAGTGCAGGCTTAATTATAGCTATAGACTGACTGTCTCCCCTCAAATTTATATGTTATAAATCCCTACCCCAAATGTGATGCTATTAGGAGTTAGGGCCTTTGGAATGTGATTACATTTGTATGAGGTCATGAGAGTAGAGACCTTATGATGAGATTAGTGTTCTTATAAGAAAGAGGAATTAGCCAGGTACAGTGGCAAGCACCAGTAGTTCCAGCTTTTCTGGTGGGAGGATTGCTTGGGAAGTTTAAGGCTGGCTGGGCAATGCAGAGAAGCTAGTCTCAAAAACAGGAGGAAGAGACACCAGCTCCTCCTCTCTCTGCCATGCGAGGACGCAGCAGAAGAAATTGAAGGTGGTCATCTGCAAGAACTGAATCTGCCAGCACCTTGATCTTGGACTTCCCAGCCTCCCAAACTGTGAGAAATAAATTTTGTTCTTTGAGCCACCCAGTTTATGGTATTTTGTTATGGGAGCCATAGAAAACTAAGATAATTATGCTTCAGAAGAATTGTTTAGCTAGAGGAATTTTCATTCTGCACCTTAAAGGTGTTGGGGCATTGCCATTGTTGAAGAACAGCACCAGGAGCTTGGTATTACTAGCAGCAAGTGTTAGTCTGTGCCCCGCTGTGACACTCAACACTGCATCTGTGAGGGGAGCAATGATACCTGCCTTGCCCCACGCTTCCCTGCCACCAGGGTAGAGCTAAAGCCTGCTTCTTACCTTCATTGGGCTGGTCAAAGCCATAGAAGCACCATGACCTGGTTATGGAACTTGCTTTCCCTGGCACTGTCCCTGAGGTCACTCGTCCTCCAGACAGACATAAGCATCTTCTCTTTCCACAAGCATTTGTTCTACTGGGCCTCCAAGCAGGAGGGTGGGCACGTGGTGGCTCCCTGGCTTGGAAACTGGCCATTATGAGCAGCAGATCATCTTGCCTTCCATTAAGTATGTGATTACAGCCAGATGCTCTGGTGATGGGCATACAGCTCCCTATAATCACCGTAATTATGATCCTGGTGTTTCTTCAGCTCAATATGCTCTGAACTTCAGAAGTCAGAAGAAATTTGGAAGAATTGCTTATTAGAGGCTGCAATCAAATGGAGGAGGACTTTTTTTAAGAAAGGGGAAATTCCTGCCTGACATCTTGGCTTCTGCACAGCCTACACTGACACCCTGTGGTGCGGTCCTGGGTCCAGAATGAACACATCTCCCTCCTCTCTGCTCGGCCCTGCCTGCCTCCCCTTCTGGTTCCCTCTCTAAGAAAAACAAGCACCTGCTTGCCCATCAGCTCACATCCCCCGGTGGTAGGGGCTTGCTGAGAAAGACACCTCCCCTGCCCACTTGGGCAACGTTCTTGGAATACCCAGGAGGAGGTCACTGGAAGCTAAAATTGGCTGCTTGCTGCGATGACTAAGAGCCACCTGGGCCTGCCATTCTTACGGTCCCATCTATTTGTGGAATATGGAGTTGTTTGGGGTATATTTGTGCACTAAGTCTTTACATATGGGAGCACATTGAAAAGAGCTGGAAATTCAGTGTTTGAGGAAATATGTAATATTAGTCTGCTATGGCTGCCATCAATTCCACACACTGGGTGCCTGAAACAGTAGAAATGTGTTGCCTCACGGTTCTGGAGGTTACCAGTCCAACAGCAAGGTGCTGGCAGGGTCAGTTTCTTTTGGGACTGTGAGGAGGAAGGATCTGTTGTAGGCCTCCCTCCTTGACTTGCCGATGGCCATTTTCTCCTTGTAAATCTTGACAATATCATATCATTGTCCCTCTATGTGTGTGTCCTTCTCTTCTCATGGTGTTTTTAAGGACACCAGTCACATTGGATTAGGGGTCCACCCCACTGCACTACGACTTCATCTTAACTAATTATATTTGCAACAACCTTGCTTCTAAATAAAGTCACATCCAGAGGTACTGGAGGTTAGAGCTTCAACACATACATGTGTGAACATAATTCAACCTGTCACATATGTGTTGTGAGCCTACTGTATGACAGGCACTGTGCTGAATTCTGGGAATACACTCTTGAACAAAAAAGGCAGTACCTGCTCTCCCAGAGGCCATTGGGGGTATAGAAAGTAAAGAGAAAAATTCCATAATCAAAAAGTGGCTAATGCTGTGATAGGGCCCCAGGAGGGAGGTGGGAGAACATAGGAAGAGAAACCACCTCTCCATGGAGGGGAGGAAGGACATCCTGAGGAAGTGAGCTGAAGTCTGACGGGTGAGAGATTTCCCGGAAAAGGGGGGGGTGGAGCAGGTATTCCAGGTGGAGGCAACAAAAAGCACAAAGGCCAAGGGGAGAGGGACGGAGGCATGCTGAGAGGTTGGTGTATAGTGCATGTGAGCGTGTCCTAGGGGTTAAGGTGAGGAGGAAAGGCCCATTGAGAGAGGCAATGCTGGAAGGACCTGGGATGCAGGCCCTTATAAGCCCACTGAGGAGTTTAGTACATAAACCTGAGCGTACTTGGGAGCCACTGAAGAAGGTCATTCAGGACATGACACAATCAGATTTGTGCTTTAGAATATTCCCACTGGCTGCAGGCTGGAGAGGAGTAGAACTAGGAGGAGAGACCAGTTAGAGGACATTCCTACGGTCCAGGTGAGAGAAGGCTGTGCTCTGAGCTGGGAGGGGAGCAGGACTTCACTCCCACTGGTCCTGCAGATCCCCGCCCCAGCTTCTCTGCACACCCTTGCCTGGTAGTCATTTCACATGTTTGTGTGATGGTTTGATACTCATCTCCTCTCCCTTGTCATTTTATCTTTCAAATATTTACTTGGTATTTTCCGTGTGCCGGGCACTGAGTGCCTTAGAAATGTTAATTCGTTGTGTGTTAAAAAGTTACTATGAAGGAGATGCTGTTATTAATTCCTTGTACAGAGGGAGACAGGGCAATGTCCTGGCTAACAGGGGGCTGCACCAGGATCTGTCCCTGGCTGTCTGGCTTTACCATTCATATGCTCAACTGTGACCCCACAGCACCACTTACAACCAGGCTGTCATTTTATCATCACACCCAGCAGAGGACCTGGAATGTTATAGGTCCTCAATAAATACCTGTCAGATGAACATTGGTGATGGCTAGAAATGGATAGTCAAACGGCGGGTGGGTTGGAGGATGGGTGTTAAATGTGAATTCCCAAGCTTTCAGCTTGGGTGGGAGGTGAGGATATTCATTGAGTAGGGAACCCCAAAAGCGAAACTGTCACTAGGGAAGGAGCAGGGAATGAACCTTAAAAATCTACAACAGAGACTGTCACCTGGAGGGGCAAACTGGAGCAGCTGGATGGGGTACAGATTCACGTCACCCGCCACCCTGGTGAGAATAACAGCAATCAGAAATGCTTTAGGCTTTAAACTGTAACAGCTGAATAATGGCTATTAGCTTTGGACTCTAGGCATTTTTATGAGATCTTAGTTCCAGGGCTTGAGGTTTGGCAAAAAGAACATATTATTCACACACAACACAACTGTATTAAAATAGTATTAAGCAGCTGGCATACGCTGAGAAAACCTAGGAAATTCAGAATTATGGTGAGAAGCCTGTCCTGAGTTCACCCCAACACTACGCCTGGTGCTGCTCCTTTTGCATTAAATGCAGAGAAAAAGATCCCCACAGGGAAGACAGCCACACTGGGGAAATGTGAGGCCCGCCAGGTAAGGGGAAGAGACTGGAAAGGAGGAGGACATGGGGAAGGGAGTGGCCCTGGTGCCCTCACCCGGCCTGCTGTGTGGTATATGGTGGTACAGGCTCCACACACTGACCTGGTGGCCTTTCCCGATCCACAGCCTGGAAAAACCTGCCAGCACCATGCTCTGGCTCCACTGGTCTGAGACTCCCTCCTAGAAGCCGAGGGATTTGCCACATGTACACAGGTGCCCATGGGGTGGAAGCTTCCTTCATTCACATCTTCATCCCTCTTCAGACTTTGGACACAGGGAAAATTAATTAGTAGATACTTTGCTCCTCACTGAATTTTCATTTCCTTCAAAGGAATTGAAGAGAAATTCTTTCTGGTCACACTCAATAGTGGGTGAACAAAAAGTGCTGACTGTGTTTAAACACAGCAACATGGCTGACTGTCCTCTGAGGGACTGCTCTATGGGGGAAGGTCAGAAATTTTGATTTGAAGTTTCAATGAGAGTTGGAGAAAGAAGTGAGAAAAAGAAATGCCCTTGATCCAAAAAAAAAAAAAAAAAAGACTTTTCTCCTTTTGAGATGAGGGGTCACCATTTGTTCTAATTATTTGTAGTAAAATGAATAATCGGTTCTTTGGGTGCATTTGGGGAAGACATTTCTGTAATTTCAGAAGTCATCAGGGTAGGTTTCAATAAGAACTTCCCCTAGCCTTTGGAAATTATCCAAGAGCTTGAAAACCAGGCCCATTCATTTTAAATATGATGAATGCTACCCCCATGTAACCCACTTCAAGATAGCAAAATACAGTCTCATGTGGGTGGTGCTGCCTTGGTTTAGCCTAAGGGGGCAGGAAAGTGACACAACTACTGATACAAGAACCCCAGAGAGCTCCCCTAAAATAAAAATAAAATGTAACGTCAAGTCCATGGAGTTATTGCCCTCTTCCTTTCAGATTTCTTAAATGTTTTACCCTCTCAGTCTCTCAGTGATAAAAAAGAACTCTTGTCTCTTTGCCCTCCATTTGCTGTACACCAGAATAATAACCAAAGTGAATGAGTTCATTTAGCTCTTCTAATTCCCTGTGAGGTAGCTACTCTTTTTCTTCCTACTGATATTTATCATTGTGATACATAATGATGTTAGGTTACTTGACCAGGGACACACAAGCCGTTAAGTGGGGCAGCTGGACTTGAACCCCCAGGTGTTGGCTTCCAGAGGCTGTGCTAACCACACATTGAGTTCTCACCCACCTGCCCACCACCACCTGTGATGTAAGCTGAGGCTTGGCCATCCACCTGCTCCCCACAAGGCCCGAGTGGCCTGTTAAAACCAGCTGGGAGACTCCAGAGCTGTAGGGCTCGTGGGTCCTGCAGAATTCCCCATCTTAGTATGAGAAACTCAACCAAAGGTCAGAAAAAGCAATTGTGTGCATTTCTAAATTGTTCAAAATGGCTCTAAAACATCATGAAAGTAAATTGAAGGCCTATTTCATTCACCCCTCTTCTTACGTGGAAAAACTAAGAGGGTTCTATGCTACCAGGTAAAAGCTGTCCTGTGGATAAAATGTAGGGAGACTCAGGCTTTAGGAAATGACCTGGCAATCACTTTTCCAATGTGCTACAAAACGTTAATAATTTTGAGTAAAGTGGCCCAAAAATGCTTTAAAGTACAGAACAGCTGGAAGTTGAAAGAAAGTCATTTTGTGTGCCCCTTCTGACCTGTCACTTAGCAAAGCGGGGACAACCTTGGCTGTGCTGTGGAGTGCTGCTATTTAGATGTCACCACCATGACTCCATGACACTGCATCAGAGGCCACCCGTGACACTTCCTTTTTTTGTTTGGAAGAAAGAGACACTTGAGAGATCGTTCAAATAAAATGCTGGAGGTGGGGCGGGGCAGTGTGAACGTGGTTGATAACGAGCAAAGAGAGAAATCCAGGACACGGTGACATCAGCGGAACCATGCATCTCAAAGCCAGGGACAGACTGCACTGGCAGATTTCTTGGTGCAATAGATAATTGTGTTCTGCCTGGAATCTTTATTGAACAGTCTTGATAAGCATCGTTAACTGTGACTTCACTCTAAGTTTGAAGGAAAACACAAGTATTTGACGTGTTTTTTGGAGCACCTTTTGACAAAAAGATGCATATGTCTTTAGTTTTACACTAGGTGTCTTCACTGGGCTCTTTGTTAAATTGAAACACCCTTTTTGGAGGTTGGATTTTGAGCCTTTTTCACACCTTCCCTGTCCCATAGGCTCCTCTCTGCCTGCACACACAGAGCGTAAACCCACTCACCCTGGTAAAGACTCGCCCAGCCCGGATCCCCGCAGGACAGAAGCAGGGACCCTCCAGTGGACAAACTCAGAAAGTCTGAGCCTGTCCAGCTGCTGCCCTTGCAGGAAGTTTTCCTTCTGGATCATCCTCCTTGGTTTCTTTCCTTCTTGTTTTCTACTTGAGCTGCTGATACGCAGCAAGGAGAAAATGACAGAAGAAACATCTGAGCCACAGGCCCAGGACTGGTAGGAAATGAAAATGATTTATAGAGTTTTCTGGCTCCCCTTCTCTCTCCCTTCCTGCTTTGGGTAGCACAACTTCCCACAGGTATGGGCACAGCAAACTATGTGGCCCTGTCGTATCATGTAATCAAATAACCCTGAGTCAGGTGGAGTTACGAAACCTCAAGGTTCAGAAAATCAGGTAGAGGATGTGGGGGAAACGCCTGCTTCTGAGGTCACTGGGTCCATCCCCCTGGCACCATCACCTCATGATCAGCCTCTCCTGGAAATTACTACACCCACACAAACGTTTGGGTTCCATGGAAACACCAGAAGTGTGGTCCAGTCCAGGAGCCGGGGATAAGGAGCTGAGCGTCTCGACTGGCTTGGCCCTGCCGCTGACTTTCTGTGTTGTCAGTTTACAACAACCTGACACCAAGGCTCTGCCTTTGGAAATGCCAAAGAGCAAGTCCCCAGGGGATCTTGTAAAAACTCTGCATTTGCTTAGAAAGGATGAGACAACTAACCCTATTATTCTATGATTCTGCTGCTCTGCTAAAAGGCTTCAGAGTCTTTTGTTAGTTCTGTGGGACGGGAGGTTGGCAGAGAGGGCCTCTGAAGTCCTTCCAGCCCTGGGATTCACAGTAGTGAGTGACTGCATGAAGGACCAAGGAGTTGCACACTGTCATTACTGGAGAGCACAGACCATTCTGAATGAATGCACTCTTACCAGGAATTTTAAAATTTAGGCAGTGGACCCATGTGACTTTATTGGTTTTCTCAGGGAAAAAAAATTACCTTTCTGAAGATGACAGCAGGTACATTTAATAAAAGACCCAGGTGGCTTCTGATATAAGTTAATAGAGTAAGAAAATTTTTGAAAAGGAAAACAACATCCCTGAGTTTCTCTCTCAGATGCCTAGAATATGATCAGGAACCATGCTTGCCTATCCCCTTCCTTCCTGCCAACACACCAAAGTAAAAGTAGCTTTCTGAGAAATGGATTTCAGCCAAATGCAAATTCTTAAGTTAGGGTGCCATCTGAGAGTGGCAGCTCCGAGGACATGCCGGGCATAACTGTGAAGGGAGGCAGACAGGAGAGGCTTCCGGAAAGGGCTTCCGAGCAAGGTGAGTTCTGACTCTCTCTTTAAGAGAGACCAGTAGAGCACAGTCTGTAGAGAGAGCAAGTCACAACGGGATGAGGGTGGCAGCCAGCAAGCGGATGCAGAAAGCTCCCTGGGATGAGAAAATGTCACCTTTTCAGCTCTGCAAAAGCAAGAAATGTGAATCCCATAAGAAACACAGATTTATAATTCAGTAGGGACCATCATGCAAAAACCATAAACTTTTTATAGTTTTGGTTTCTGTTGCCTTTGTTCTTCCTCGTAAGACACAGCATTGGTGTGGCAGCCACTACGTGTGCAACCACTGAGCCCACACTGCTCTGTGCCAGAGGTTCCTCCAGCAGCTGGTGTAAGACCTTGGAAAACATGGGAATGTCCCTACTGCCATGGAGACAAAAAGATAGCAAGTCAGTCAACAAAGACCAGTGCTGAGAGTGATCAGCATTTCAGAAAAAGATAACATTTTGTGTGATGAAGTGACAGGGAGGAAGTAACATTCAAAAGGGGAGCTAGAAAAGACCATTCTGAGGTTGTGACCGTGAACAGAGGCCTGTGTGACAAGCAGCGGCCATTCTTGCAAAGTGAGATGTGTATTCCAGGCAAAGGGAAAAGTATGAAGGCCCTGAGGAACAAGGTTGGCGTGTCCTAGGAACAGAAAGAAGGCCAGGGTGGCGAGGAAGAGAGTGACAAGGAGAGTGACCAGGAGTGGAGGTGGGCAGGGTTGGCAGGAACCAGATCAGAGGGGGCCATGTAACTCAAAGCAAGGAACTAGATGTTATTGTTATATGAAATAGGAAACCGAGGTAGGCATTTCGATTGAATAGGCTTATCATTCAACATATAGACACACTATACAAATTAGACTCTAGTGGGTAATCCCAGAAGCTTTTAGAATACCTGTGATATTAGTAAATGGATGACAATTCACCAAAAAATAGGTGCGTGTCTGGGATCTATAAGGCAGATAGATCCACAAAAATATTTGGACCTTACCAGAGGCCCTTACCTAATATATATTTTCCCAAAGATATACACTATGCCACGAATAGCCAAATGGAATATGTGTACTCACTTCCTAAGCATGTGTAGGCATGAACGACCTCCGAACTAAAACATGATGCATTGTACATATCACATGCAGCTTTCCCAGAGGCTGTCCTAAGATAGCTCATCTGGTGAGCATGCCGAGAAACAGCCTATAAGGGAGGCAGGGAGATCTCAGCTCTTGCTCCAAACCAGCCACCACTCCTAGGAAGCCCCAAATCCTTGGGAAGAAGCCTGTTCTCATCTTTGTAACACATCAGCATCATGGGGATCAAATCATCATTTCACAGCCAAGATTTTTAGCTCAAGACTGTAGCTCACTCAATTCTGACAATATATTGCAAGTGCAATGTGCTTCCCTTCCCCTCCCCACTCCTTTGTGATTTATGAATTTTATAGTTTTGCTAAAAACAAAAGCTGCTCAAGATTTTTTCAGCATGAGATAGCCCTTCATACTCAGCGGCAGAGTCTAAAGGGACCGAAAATTGTTAAATGCGGATCGTCCAGGAACACACAGAATGAGAACTTAACATTTTTAGGACCAGAAAGAGGATTACAAAATTCAGGCAGCACAGCAAATACCAGCCGGAGTCCAACTGGCCAGGAGTGTATCATAATTATTCCCATACAGCAATTTTGTTAGATCCCGGGCCCCAGCAGGCCCCATCCTCCATTTCGAATTGATGCCAGTTAGAAGGTTACCATGCCAGAAAGGTGGGCTCATTCCGATTCTCACCTGCCTTGTTCTGTCAAGTCAGGGTGGACAAGAGAGACCCAGGAAATTTGTTCCATTGCTCTTGTCCTGATATCTGATCTCAGGATGGCAAGAGAGCTCGTATTTACCATTTGGCAATCTGCCAAGGGTCCTGTATTTGAAGGGACTTTACATAGGAACACACACAGCTTAAAATGTTAAGCTAGAATAATCTTCTTTTCTCTTCTACATCTTTCAACTTACAATTAAGAAAACAGGTCTAGAGTCAATGAGTAAGTTTTTGAGGTACCAACGGGACCAGGATAGGAAGTCACATTTCCCTCTAACAAATTCACCCAACCCTGAACTACCCGAAGTGACTCCGTCAGACGGTCCGTGGCCTCCAAGGCTGAGCCACAGTAATCCTAATGCACAGCGCCCAGCATTATGACAGCCTAAGGGATTCTCCCTTACTGTGACAAGGTGTACCATGGGCTCCAAATACAAATTATGATAGTATTTTACTGTACTTTTTTTCATCCTCTTCTTTCGAATTGCTGTGATTCCTTATCTATCTTAAATTATACTATCTAAAGCCCTCGTCTTCACAAAACATAGTCAGGAATCAAGAAAGGCGCCCATAGTGCAAAATAAGCCCTTTGTGGTGCATGCTAGAGATCACAGCAAGTCCCCCTTGGCCTGTGTGAGTATCTCTGGTTCCTGCTTAATAACCTTCAACAAGCTTGCTTGAAGGGTTTGCAAGCTCACAGAAGCCTGGGAGCCCCCAAGGAAATAAAGAGAAGTTCCTTTGGGCCAGGAGCCACGGGCCAGACCCTCAGTCAGGCAGCAAGAAGGCTCAGCTGTCAGCCGTGAAGGGGACAAGGCAAACAAACACAAAACGCAGGCTGTTTTCAAAGGAGTGTGTCCAGGCTGGCTGATAAACCCCCAAGGGCTCATAATCAAACTCAGTACACCCACTGAGGTTTGAAAACTGTATCTGATTTAAACATCCAGAAAAGGTTTTATTTTGTTCACTATACATGGAAGAAGCAAAAGAGCTACATCTTAGCAAGATGCAAAGTTATTGCTTCACAGGGCAATAACTGTTAGGATTGCATTGTTTAAGGCCGTAAATAAACACGCAAGTGAACGCACAAAACTCCTCAGCTATGTGAAACCCCAGGGGGTTCACATGGCTCTGGGCTTCTCCCAGGCTCAGTTCTCCTCTCCTCAGCCTCCCCTGGACATCCGGCCCCAGGCGCCCAGTGAGCTGGCTCCTTGATTTTTGTGGTAAGGAATGTTAATAGTTTTGGAAAGCATCTTAGCTTCAATTATACCTCAATGAAAATGCCAAAGGACCTGGACTCTGAGCATTTTTGAGGCAATGCTCATTGCAGTTCTGGCTCTATCTATAACATTCAGGAAAATCCTAAGGGGGCAAGTTGAATCTTTATTTTCCACCTGAACCAGACACCTCTGTACCCACCACTCTCAACTTCTTCTCTTGAAGAGTGATTTGTTTGGCACTGTGATATGTATTTTTTTATTTTGCAATGTTCTAGACCCTGCTGATAAGACTAAGCCAGTGCCACAGCTGTTTTATTGAAGCATACATTATTTTTATACTCTCTTTACCTTCTCCTCCTTATAAATGAATACGTGTTTTTAGTTTCTTCTCATAAAAAGTGACTTGGAAACCAAAGAGAATTATTTTCTAAAAAGAGAAGACTCTCTTCCTGAAGAAAAAGCAGGTCCTCCTCCCTCGCTGCCTACCTAAGTTACAAAATAGAAGATAAGGGTCCAATATAATCCAGGTGTTTGTTCATTTGGAGCTATTTACAAACAGGACTATTGTTCAAACCCAGAAATCTGAGTGACAAAATCTGAATATATAGGAAAGGCTGCCTGGCCTAAGAGACGAAGCCTCTGTCCCCTCACGCTGGGACAGTCCCAAAGGAGAGTCAATAATACAGGAACTGAGCCAGCTCTAATGTCTAAAACATGGCTTGTAGGAAAAGAAGATGCTCAAAAGCCCTCCTCCTTAGTGGTTTCCTATAAACCAAGCCAGCTGCCCAGGCAACCTGTAAGAGATGGGAATAAATCAGAGACAGAAAAATGGTACCAATCAATGTAGATTTTACACTCCCTCTTTACCTTTGTGGCCAAATATAGTCTGGTCTTTTTCCTACTGGGGTGAACTATCCAGTAAAATGAAAATTAAAAACAAGAAAAACAAATTATGAGCAGAAGGAGCCTTTCTTTATGAAGTAGTTGTTTCTTTTCTTCTCCCCAGTGTGAACCCACAGACAGCTATGGCCTAACTCAGGCCACTCCAGCAATCTGATCACTGGCCAAGAGTTTAGCTAAAATGGTCATCACAGTCAACTGGAAATCTGAAACTGAGTAATGCATGTTTTGTGCACTGGAAATGGGCATGTTTCCGTGATTTAAACATTAAATACTTTCATATGCTCCCCCCTTATACCGCTGTGTTCTTGGGAAAACTGCAAAAGAACGTTGAAGAGAGTATAGGAACCAAAGATGAATAGGAAACATTTTGTTGGCACAAAGGTTAAGAAAAAAAGTGTTTTTGAACAATACTGTGTAACTAGAAATCTAAAGTACAGTAGAACCTCTGTAAGTGGACCACACAAGGGACTGTAACAAACTAGTCAGCATACAGAGGTGGTCAACATAAGGAAGGTGGTCTACTGTATGATACGTACATGAGGTGCACGTCCAGTCTGTGAAAATCAGGTCAGCTTAAGGAGGTGGTCAGTGAAGGGAGGTGGTCAACTGTGGACGTTCTACCGTATATGTTTTCTCTGTGGTGAGTGTGCATGGCTAACACCGGACAGTTATGAAGATAAGAATGTCAAAAAGAAGGCAAAGACAACAAATAAATTACAGCATTATGTTTCTGAAATTCAACTTCTGGTTAAACATGGTAGAGGAAGCCAGGACTTTTACTTCACTGTCCTCTCTGAAAACTCAGGAAAAAACTCTGTCCTAAATGAAACAAACAAAGGACCACACCACAAACAAAACTGTGGATGATAGCCACCAAGAACTCCAGCCCTTGGACCGAGGTGAGGAAGGAGGCTGAGGAGCACGTTGCAGCTCAGGCAAAGGACCAATTTTCCATTGGCTTTGACAAACCAGCATCCTCTGCAGGGTCCCCAGGGAAGGTTGCATAGGTAGTGCCCTGTGACAGCATATGTGACCCAGAGGGTGAAGGGGAAGGCTGGAATCAAGCCACTACTCTGGTTTCCAAGCAAAGCTAAGACAGGTCACACAAGGACATCGTCTGCTCACCAAGCACTGACCAGTAGGGCTGCTTTCATCTAAAGGCAATGCCTTCTTATAATTCACACAAGGTCCAGTGTGGGCTAGTGAGAGCCCTGAGTCTATAGGTCGAGGGAGGAGATCCAGGAGCCAGCCATGGATGAAGAACAGAACATCAAAGAAAAAGCCCAGCTCCACACCCCTAAGATACAGAGTCAGCCTGCATGGGAGGCCTCTCACTGAAGTCGCTCATCTCCTGTTTATAGTCCCTTAATTAACAAACAGCCTGGGCAGAACTGAAGCAGGAGATGGAGGACACTCTGTGTCCTTTTGGCTCGGAGGTGTACCCCTTCCAGCCTGGCTTGCGCTTTTTGTCTGTTCCAGGTGGCATGGTACAATGAACTCTTGCCGCCAGCCTTTCATCTGCCCTGCCAGGACCTACCCTGGCATTCCTGGTACTCAGCACACCTGCCACGTCTGACCAGGCCCTCAAGCCCTTCTTGCAGAGCTTCCATCTTCAACTGCTGACCCTATGGATCGGTGTGTGGCCTACCATCTAAGCCGTGTTAAAGAGAGACCCCCCCTCCCCAGAGCTGCAGGTTAAAGTCGTTGCTGACTACAACGTACACCCCATCAGGCGCCCAAAGATTCTAGCCCAGACAGTAGGCAGAGACTGCTTACTACTACCAAGAGCAAAATGTGGAAACTGACCCCTGGGGGACCAAACACATATCAGGAGTGTGTGTACACCTGCGACTTGGAGGCTAGTTTGCCATCTGAGAGATAGTGCTACTGCCTAGGATAGAGGCGCCAGATTTGCCACCCAGAGAACCTCGTGACTGTGTGCCTATAAGAGCTGACCTTGTAGCCCTTCTTGAAGGCTTCAATTTCCATTGGCATGACTGTACATACCAGGATACAGTGACATCCCAGGAGCACTACTCAGAAGAACAGAAGGCCTACTTTTCCACTCCACCTTCTCAGTGATTGGCCCTATTGGGCTTGACCCAGGCCTCAGAGGAGCCTTGCTCTCCATCCCCTGACTTTCCCTTTATCACACTCACCAAGAAGTCTCAGAATCTCAGCAGAGCCTCCCTCTCAGCTGGCTCACCATCTGCATCCCCTGGCCCTTGATGCCTTCCTTCTCTGTGGGACCCCTCTTTATGGTGGCACT
Organism: Nycticebus coucang; assembly: GCF_027406575.1. NCBI lineage: Eukaryota > Metazoa > Chordata > Mammalia > Primates > Lorisidae > Nycticebus > Nycticebus coucang. The sequence continues at coordinate 119,722,774 of NC_069784.1, forward strand.
TGCTAGAACTTAATTGGTTTTGGCAAAGCAAGAGAGATTTTATTGTGGGTACAAGATAGACTATTTTTAGTAATATATATCTTCATAAAGATAAGGAATTAGGCAAGATAAGTCAAAGGCCAGGTTAGATCCACAATTCCCATTTGCCTTTGAATATTGAACTCTTCTATCTATTACCGTTTCTATGCACTGCTCCCAGGATGATACATCTTAAGGACTTATGGGGCAAATAAACATCCCTGGAAAAACATACCTCATAGGGGTATTGTGGAGACTGAATAAATATATGTAAATCCCTGGCTTGTAGTAAATAGCATATGTTGGATGTTACTGCAGGTCCTAGGAATACTGTAAAAACAAACAAACAAACAAAAAAAACAGAGTGGGGAAGAGCAAGATGGTGGCTGAGTAGCAGCTTTCTTGCAACTGGGCACAGTGAGCCTGGGGAAAGAAGACTCCAGACATCTCTGGCTGGTGGGATCTGCCCAGAAACATCCCTTAGGGGACACAGGGAATCAGCGTGAGACTTCTGGACCCCATGAGGAGGACAAAAGCAGTGGAGAACTGGCAAGTGTTTGCGTGTGTTCGTTAGGTCTAATCCCTCCGGTAGCTGTAAGTACAGCAGCAGTGAGATTGCAAACTGGAAAGGCCTTAACTGTGAGCTGTTTTGGTTTTTTTGGACTTGGCACTCAGTTGAACTACCTTGGGAGAACTTGGGCAAGAGTGTGGAGGCCTTTAAGCGTTGTGTAGGGCACCAGACTGAGCCGCTGAACCAGACAGAGCTAATAGTGTTCAGTTGTGGGCCGAGCGGAGCCACTGTGGAAGAACTGCCCCAGCAAGCTCCAAAGATGGGTAGGAGTGAATAATCTAGGGACTGAGCAGCCTAAAGGCGGGGATCGAAACACCTTACAGCCTTAGCCCCCAAGGGCATAGAGTGAGACAGGTTTTGGCACACTGGATAAATGGATAGCCACTTCAGGAGTGATCCCAGTGACAAGTGCTTTCCTGGAAAAACTTCTGCTTAGCCAAGGTTAGCAGTTTAAAGTGACTTTTAAGCGGGCTAAGGAGAGATTTAGGTTCTTCACCCTGTGGGGTTTGAGAAATCAGAGGAGTCCTCCAGTCTCCATCTCGTATAGCTGTACCAGCATTGTGATTAACATCTCATATCCCTCAAGATCACCTGTTGCCCAGACAATATCCAGCAAGATATATATAGTGCTTTGTTTTTTGCTTTTTTTTTTAATTTCAACATTTTCCCCATAGATTTTTTCTTTTTTTCCTCTGTCTTTTCTTTCTTCATTTTTCTAGTTTAAATACAATTTTCCTTTGCTGCCTTTTTCAATAATGAAAACTTCATTTTTGTTAGTGTTTCTACCCCTATTATTTGGTTTTTCCCCAAATTTTATCCTGTAAAGTTTTCTGTTTGCTTGTTTTTGTTTGATTTATAGCATTTTTGCCTTTCCTCTTTACTTGGTGGAGATGGGGGGGTACTGTGTCTGAACAGGATAGCAAAGAGCTGCTGACCTCCAGAGAACCACCCAACTCGGCACCCCCAGAGGTTGGGTTTTTTTAAGGTTGGGTCAAAGTATCCTACTGTACACCTGTATTGCTCCTGTCTCCCTCTTTCTGAGCCTCTCTTCTTTTTGTCAATATTCCCTTTTACCTACCCCCTCTCCTTTCCCTTTTTTTTCTTTCTTTTTTTCCCTTTTTGTCTTCAATCCTCTCATCTTTCTTGTCCTATACCAAGAGGATTCATCAAAACCCTAGTCCAGAGGCACAGCAACTTAAAGATCAAGAGGAAGTGAAAGGAAAATTAGGGCAAGGAAACAGATAAAAGAAATCACTCATGAGGAAGAATCAGAAGAAAAATCCTGGCAACACAAAAAACTAGTCCAGAGGTAGCTACTGCAGAGGATTCCACCTATAAAGAAATGTTAGGAATGATAGAAAGGGAATTTAGAATACACATGATGAAAACAATGAAGGAAATAATAGAAACAATGAAGGAAACTGCTGATAAAGTGGAAAATAACCAAAAGGAAATCCAAAAACAGAATCAAATAAGAGATGAACGATATGAAGAATATAGAAAGGATATAGCAGAGCCGAAGGAACTGAAACAGTCAATTAGGGAACTTAAAGATGCAATAGAAACTGTCAGCAACAGATTTGACCATGCAGAAGCAAGAATTTTGGAGGTAGAGGACAAAGCTCTTGAGATAACTCAGATAGTTAAAGAGGCAGAAAAGAAGGGAAGGAAAGCAGAACATTCACTGACAGAATTATGGGACTTTATGAAGCATTCAAACATATGAGTTATAGGTATCCCAGAAGAGGAAGAAGAATGTCCCAGGGGAATGGAAGCCATACTAGAGAATATTATAAATGAAAATTTCCCAAATATCACCAAAGATTCTGACACACTCCTTTCAGAAGGATATCAGACCCCAGGTTGCCTCAACTCTAACAGAGCTTCTCCGAAACACAATGTGATGAATGTGTCCAAAATCAAGACAAAAGAAAATATTCTTCAAGCTTCCAGGAGTAAGCAGCAGTTGACCTACAGGGGCAAATCCGTCAGAGTGACCGCAGACTTCTCTAAGGAAACTTTCCAAGCAAGAAGACAATTGTCATCTACCTTTAATCTACTTAAACAGAACAATTTCCAGCCCCTATATCCTGCTAAGCTAAGCTTTAAAATTGATGGAGAAATCAAATCATTTACTGATATACAAACATTGAGGAAATTCGCCACAACAAGACCAGCTCTACAGGAAATACTTCAATCTGTTCTACACACTGACCATCATAAAGGATCAACAGCTAAGTAAGAACTCAGCAATTAAAGGACAGAACCTAACTTCCATACTGATGCAAAAGATAAAACTAAGCAATGGACTCTCACAAAATAAGATGAATAGAACACTACCACACTTATCAATTATCTCAATAAATGTTAATAGCTTGAATTCTCTACTGAAGAGGCATAGATTGGCTGACTGGATTAAAAAACACAAGCCATCCTTTTGCTGTCTGTAGGAAACACGCCTAGCTTCAAAAGACAAATTAAAACTCCACATTAAGGTTTGGAAGACAATTTTTCAGGCAAATGGAATTCAGAAGAAAAGAGGAGTTGCAATCTTATTTTCAGATACATGTGGATTTAAAGCAACTAAAGTCAAAAAAGACAAAAATGGTCACTTTATGTTGGTCAAGGGAAAAATATAACAAGAAGATATTTCTTTCTTTCTTTCTTTTTTTTATTGTTGGGGATTCATTGAGGGTACAATAAGCCAGGTTACATTGATTGCAATTGTTAGGCAAAGTCCCTCTTGCAATCATGTCTTGCCCCCATAAAGTGTGACACACACCAAGGCCCCAACAAGAAGATATTTCAATTCTAAATATTTATGCACCCAATTTAAATGCTCCCAGATTCTTGAAACAGACCTTACTCAGTCTGAGCAATATGATATCGTATAATACCATAATAACAGGGAACTTTAACACTCCTCTTACAGAGCTGGACAGATCCTCTAAGCAGAAATTAAACAAAGATATAAGGGACTTAAATGAGACTCTAGAACAACTGTGCTTGATAGACGCATATAGAACACTCCATCCTAAAGATAAAGAATACACGTTCTTCTCATCACCAGGTCATAGAGAGCTCTCTGATAATTAAATGTAAGGCAGGCACCTGTAGTCCCAGCTGCTTGGGAGGCTGAGGCAAGAGAATCCCATAAGCCCAAGAGTTAGAGGTTGCTGTGAGCCCTGTGAAGTCATGGCACTCTACCCGAAGATGGTACAGTGAGACTCTGTCTCTACAAAAAAAAGAAAAAAAGGTATTTGAAATGTTTTTGCCTGGGACAAAGTCAGTGCTCTACACATACGAATTCCCTCCCCATTTCTTCCAATTCCCTCTAATAGTTGATTGGCCCTTATCAATCCTTGTTAATCTAATGCTGTCTGTGCCCCACAGAACTGGGGACTGTGGCTGCTGAGCCAGGGGAGAGAACATGACAAACTGTATTCACTGCACAGTCTTCTCATCAGGTGGGACAAACCAGGGTTTACCGTACACTGCCCGCTCATGAGCAGAGACCATGCTGGATGCTGTGCAGACCCTAGGCTAAAAATATAAAGCTCTTGAATTTACTTTAGGAAAAAGATAAACATGGCATGTAGCAGTCAGATATTATTAAAGAAAATAGATTTGAGAGGGGGTGCAAAGTTTACTTTTTGTGGGATGGTGGGGGTTGGGGGAAGAAGTGGCATGTGTGTGGGAGCAGGATGGGAGGGAGGTGGGAGCCACAGCCCATAGCCGGGCCTCAGGAACTCACTCTCCACTCAGGAATGGGAAGATTTTTGGCTCCAAAAGTCAAAACTGATACCATCTCAAGTTTCTCTTTCATTGTTTGCACTTGTCTTCTTAACTGTTTCCACTTCACAGTAACAGTGATTTAGAAAGTACCTGGAACCTTTTGCTGTCTCCACAAACCTGAAATAGCCCAGGCTGTGAGCCCTTGCGTCAGCCCACGCTGCTATGCAAATCAGGGAATGGCTTAGAGGGTGTTTATTTTGGTAAATGCTGGGTAGAGAAGGGAAAGGGGCTGTTCACAGGGCTTTTAAAATTTTCAGTGTCAAATTATCGAACCCTCCAAGAAAAAGGCTAGAATTTCCAGGAATAAAATAAAGCAAACCTTACTTCAGAAGTAGGTAAGGCATAAATACACTTAAAACTCTTCAGAGACTCGGGCATTTTTTTCTTCTTTTAAATGTATAATATAAATTCACTTCTCTGAGGACTTAGAACTTGAAGGATTCCACATCAAACATGCTGGCTTATTGGCACTACGGTGAAAGGCCACGATCCCCATACACCTTCCGAGCCTCCTTGAAACCTAACTTTGATGCTCTACCCAACAGTGATTCCAGGACGAGGTACTAACCCCAGATTTGACTCCTCCCCCTCTGAATTTCCTCATTCCATCTGGGCTACTGATACCTGAGCTTCATCTTCTCCCAGGGCCCAGGTCTCTGCCAAGGACTCTCATTGGTAGCATTATTAATTGTTGATGTAAATGTACCTCGAGGCCCCTGAATTGCTTCCACAATTTGGCATCGCATAAGCAAATCACATTAACTATTAAGGATAAGTTGTTATTAACATTCATATGGAAAAGTAAACAAGTAAGAATAGCCAGGAAATAAATTAAACGAACTATGAGGGGGAAACATTCCACCAGACACTGAAACTACTGTAAAGATTCTATCAAAACAGTCTAGTACTGACCACACAAATTGACAAACAGAACAGTGGGATAGAATAAAAATCCCCAAAGAGATCCAGGCACATGTGGAAATTTAGTGCATCTTACATTGCTGAGGCGAAGAGGGAGAAACTTGGTAGCCAGTGCAAAAAGATAAGATCCATATCTCACTCCATATACAAGAATAAACTTGTCAGGTCAGGAATCTGAATACACACTTTTAAACTGTACAGATACAAGAAGAAAACATGGACAAATTTGCCTTTAACCATAGTATAGGGACTCAAAATCCAAAATAGGAAATACTGATAAAATTATACATACTACATAAAATTATAAAAACATTTTCATTGCAGAAGCAGCACCACATGCAAAGTCCAAAGACAAATGAAAATAGGGAAAAAAATGAACAGACAATACATTTAAAAACATATATAGTATATATATATCATTTGAATGTATGAGAAGATATTCAAATAACCCATAATTAAGTGTATGCAAGTTAAAACTTTAGCATTTCTCACTTAGTAGATAAACAAAAATTTAAAAGTATAACAACACAGTCTGTTGGCAAGGACAGAGGGAAACAGGTACTCTCATGCATTGCTAGTGGGAATACAGATTGACACAGCACTTTTACAGGAGAAGTTGTCGATAATTAACAAAACGAGTCAGGCTCTTTTCAACTGAGTAATCCCACTTCTAGGAATCCACCCTGAAGATACATCTCTAAAAATACAGGAACACATAGATGCATAGGTTGTTCATTAGTGTTGCTTGGAAAGAGCTTAAACACACACAAGAGAGTAGATGAATAAACTACTGCATATCCATTCAGAGGAGTACTACGCAGCTGTAAAAAAGACTGATAAGGATTTCTATGAACTGGCATGGTATGGCACTATGATATACTGGTAAGTGAAAAAGCAAAGTGTTTAAAACAACAGTAGTTATCTATCCTTTGTGTACATAAAAAGGAAATAAGAAATTATACACTTATCTGTTCGATAATGCAAAAATAAATAGAGACTGGAAACTAATAAGATTGGTGACATACAAGGAAGAGGTGGTAATGGGTTGGAAAGAATGGGAAAATGAGAGCAGGACAGAATGGATGGTGAGGGGCAGAGGAGTGACTCATTTCTGAATCAGGCTTTCTATATACTTTTGACTTTTGGCAGCCATAGTAGTGAGTCACTTACTCAAGATGTATACGTGGATAAAACCAACAAGGATGAGAAAGAGAACTCAAGATGGACTACATCTTAATTGAGGTCCAATCAGGAGGCAAAAATTATACAGTTATTTGAATAAGGAAATTTAATATAAACTATAACAGGAAAATCATGATAAAAATGTGAAGAGAACCCCGAAGAATAATCTAGGGCGAGAGAGAGAGAAAGAGAATTCAACGAATGAACAAACTTGGAAGAGACCCTTTCCCAAAGATGGGAAATTCAGATGTCATCAGAGAGAGTACAGGGAGATACTCAATGAGTGTTAAAAATTAATGAGTTCCCAGGGCCAGAGCTGCTCCACAGTCATCAGGCAAGCAACATATATTGTCCCTGGCTTGCAGCAGGGAGGAATCACAGCCATGGTCAGCAAGCTGAAAGCACTCCTTGGGGAGCACATGGAATGACAAGGGCACTGGAAGCCTGTTTATCAGCGGAGCAGCATGAGGCCTGAGGTGTGCAATGTCCAGTTGGGAGGTCCAGGTAGAGGTGGTCAGCACATTAGAGCCAGAGCTGTGAGCTCGCCAAGGGACCATGTGGTATAAACAAGTAACTGGGACCAAGAGGCATTCAATTTTTTTCCACACACCTCTGGCATCCACGATGTAGCAGTAGGGAGATACAGCATGACAGCAGCACATCAGAATCTGGGAGAGAAGCCCCTTCTCTCACACCATCCTTCCAGGGCTCTTCCCTGACTGGTGCAACGTGATGCTTGCTGCAAGAGAGACTTACTCAAAAGCTACAGCTCCAATACTGCAGAGGAGGTAATAAAGAGTGAATTTGGAGATGAAGGACAATAAATAGAAAACTGGCAAAGAGTACAAACAAATAGCAACTATAACAATAACTATATAGTAACACATGAATAACATAGCCATGCAGAAAAGGAAGGGAAAAGGAATTAACCTTTGTTACTTTGAAAAACAATCTTTTGACTGTATATATTAATACTTAGAGACCTAAAAATAGACCTGCCATTCAATCCTATAATTCCTTTACTAGGTTTATACCCAGAAGACCAAAAAGCACAATATAACAAAGACATCTGTACCACAATGTTTATTGCAGCCCAATTCATAATTGCTAAGTCATGGAAGAAGCCCAAGTGCCCATAGACCCACGAATGGACTAGCAAATTGTGGTACATGTACACCATGGAATATTATGCAGCCTTAAAAAAGATGGAGACTTTACCTCTTTCATGTTTACATGGATGGAGCTGGAACATATTCTTCTTAGCAAAGTATCTCAGGAATGGAAGAAAAAGTATCCAGTGTACTCAGCCCTACTATGAAGCTAATTTATAGCTTTCACATGAAGGCTATAACCCAACTATAGCCCAAGAATATGGGGAAAGGGCCAAGGGAGGGGAAGGGAGGGGGGAGGTTAGGGTGGAGGGAAGGTAATAGGTGGGGCCACACCTACAGTGCATCTTAGAATGGGTACAGGCAAAATTTACTAAATGCAGAATACAAATGTCTACATACAATAACTAAGAAAATGCCATGAAGGCTACATTGAAGAGTTTGATGAGAATATTTCAGATTGTATATGAAACCAGCACATTGTACCCCTTGATTGCACTAATGTACACAGCTATGATTTAACAACAACCAAAAAAAAAAAAAAAGAAGAAGAAAAGAACAGAATACTAAAGATAAAATTAACCATACACAAATATAAGATATGGGAAGCTACTTTCTGGGAATTCTGTGTAGTACTGAGCAAATAAGTGAATATCTATGACAAGTGATATTCTTTCTCTGAAAGTAAAAGTACAAATAGAGTTTACCGTTTATAGGAGAATGAGAAATTATAGCCAATGTGCCTTTCTTTACAAAATATTCATTATAAAACTTTACAAAATATTTACAAATATTTACCACTCTTTGTACAATTGTATAATGAATATTTTATAAATAAAGGTACATTTACCTACAATTTCCCATTTTTCCTATGCATGGTAACCTTACGGGTGACCTTTGGGATACCTTGTAGAATAAACCTTGTGGTATTGGATTGGAATTGGAAGTATCCTTATAAAATGTTTTTAATATATTTCAGAAAGAGAGATACACAAACAGCTATAGAAGTATGTGTCTATACACTCATACATTTTTAGGTCTCTCCACTGAGAAAGTCTAGAAACAAGAATAATCCAGCAGGATGAATACTCATACACACCATACCCAGATTTTGACCTAGTCTAGATACCATTCAACAAAAAGAAATCAAGACTCCCTGGAGAAATAGCCAATTACAGAGATAGGCAAGGAAAGTACAAGATAAGCCAGGAACGTGTGTTGACGGAAAGTAAGGAGGTGCTACTGCAGAAGGGTAGAGACATGACAAAAGGCTACAGGAGCCTAGTTCAAGGGGCTCTCTTGCCCAAATATGGGCCAATTTGAACAAAATAAATAATGATAGCAATAAACTATAACCCACAATATAGGGAATCCATGAGTTCCTATAGTAATAAAGGAAGGAAGGAAGGAAGGAGGGGACTTTTCTTTATAATAGGATTCTAATAAATATAAAAATAATGATGGGGAAATGTAACCATTTTCAAAAACTACAATAATTATCATTTTAGGCAAAAATCATCAATTAATGATAACATTTGTTGACTAAAGTATTACATGAAGCAGGATATTTACTAGTCTCAAAGTATTTTCCTTACAAAATACCTTTTAATTACAAAGGGAAAATAGTCACTTCACAGCGGACAAATCGGCCAGATAGCCCCTTCACAAAATGACCCAAGTTAGCATCAGCAGTAATCAGTCAAACCAACATCAGGTGCCTCCTGGTATGATCCATTGTGAAGGACACATTATAACTTCTATCGTATTTTGACCTCAAAATACACAACTCAAATTTATTCATAAACATCAGACAAAATCAAACTGAGGCACATTCTGCAAAAATAACTGACTAGTACTCTTTTAAAGAATTAAGGTCATAGAAGTCAAAGAGAAGCTGAGAAAGTCTTCTAGATTCAAGGGACTGAGATGAAGCAAGCAACGACCAGGTGCATATGTAAGGAAGTCCTCACGCTCGGGGTCCTCACACTTGGGGTGCTCACACTTGGGATCGTGCAGCATAGGGCTGGCACTGAAGGAGACCAAGGAGACACAGCAACATGTCATCCTGGCTTCGTGGGAAAATTGGTAACATTTGAATAAGGTTTACAGACTGTGCAATAGAATTGCGTCGATGTTAATTTCTTGATTTATATGATTGTACATTAGTCATGTGAGATGTTAATATTCAAAGAATCCTGGGTTTACAAGAATTCTTTGTACTGTTTGCACAATATTTTTGAGCTTAAAATTAATTTTAAATGAAAAGTGTTTAATTAAAAACATGTTAAGGACAGACAGTCTGAGGATGATCTTCTGGCTGAGACTCTAGCATCATGTTACATATGGGAGCATTTATGAAGTAAGACAACAATAGTGCATGGTGAACACACGGGCCTTGGAAATATCCCGATGTGGAGTCGACTCCCGTCTGGTTGCTCGCTAATTGTCTGATGCCAGGCTAGTTACCTACTCTCCCTAAGCCTCAGTTTCCTTACCTGAAAAGTAGGTCATCATAGTAATACCTACTTTACATGACTAATTATAATTATCTATATGTATTATGAACAGCTATACTTGATATTTATAATTGAGGTTGTTGAAATTAACCCTATAAATGACTTGTTCACTCCTTGTGAAAAAAAAACTACCCACTGTGCCCTGAAAGTCCTGGCTAAGGCCAAGCACACATCCCAAGTTTGTTTCTAAAGTTTTGACATACCTCATTGTAAGTAAATCCAGTACTTGAAATTTTAAACTTTAAATTATAAAATAGATAAATAGTTGAGTGATTATTTTTATTAAAACACAATTCATAGGCCTCTTTTGGAGCAACTACCATTTAGTTTATTTTTAATCTTTAAGAAACAGATTTATGACAGAAAGCAATTATTTGTGCCTTGTCTTAAGCAGACTGAGAAAGGGCCACCGCTAGGTGACTTAGGCATGGGGAAAATCTACCTTAATAACTTTGACTCTTTCAAAGGGTCAAAGAGAAGCCAAACTCCCTGGTTTGTCTTTTCTGAGCAGAAACTACTTAATGTGATGACATAGATCAAATATTTGAGGTTAAGTCTTGCTTGTAGGTTCATGCTTTGTCCTTTAACCCATTTTTGACTTGACTCCAGCATCAATAATGGCCAAGCACAGAGGAAGAGTGACTATGTCTAAACAGGATCCTATTTCAGAGCTAAACCAAACACTGAAATGTCTGGTGTTTCTACCAATACATTTATTTTATAAAAAGCATATAAAATAAAAAGACTTCTGTGGTGACTTCTCCATTTATAAATAAGGGGCGCAAACCATCACAGCTGAAATATGCCACTCTGCTGCCTTCCAAATATTTCTGGTAATCCTTTAAGTCTAGGGACAAAGGCTAAATTCCTGAATAAATTCTCTTATCTTGAAAATCTGTTTCAAAGTTTTGGAAACCCTAGCTTTTGAATATTAACCAAAAAAAGTTTCCATCCAGTCATTTGGAAAAATAACTCAAATTCATACTAATTTCAACCTAGGGAGAGATGCTGTTGTATAATCCTTTACTGACTCCTTGTTGAATGCTGTGCACTCTGACCACAAGCCTCCTCATCTCTGAGTCCCTATCTGACAATGCACTTCTTAATGTGGCCGTGACTTCTACCTTACATTGCTAAGATCTGGGATATCCAGAATAAGTATCATCTAAATCATTGCACTGATAGCACAATATTCATCCATTCCCATTCCCTTCCTCCACCTTTGAAAAAGTGGGGACTCTCTCCCTCTTCAAGATTCACCCCTTCACTTGGGTTCTCAATGTCATGTCTAGAAAATTCTTCCAATGTATCCTTTATTTTTCCAATTTTCTTTCAAAAACACATAGGTCCCCCTTAGGTTTTTCCTACTTGCTACTCAGCTCTGCACTCCCTATTTCCCTGCCCAAATTATTTTGTTTATCCCTTAAACTGAATATCTATTATCACTTTCTTTTTGTTTTTTGTTCTTTTTTTATTATTAAATCATAACTGTATACATTGATATGATCATGGGGCATCATACACTCGCTTCATAGACCATTTGACACATTTTCATCACAATGGTTAACATAGCCTTCCTGGCATTATCTCAGTTACTGTGCCAAAACATTTACATTCTACATTTACCAAGTTTCACAAATACCCCTGTAAGATGTACCACAGGTATGATCCCACCAATCCCCCTCCCTCTAGCCACCACCCCCCTCCCTCCCCTCCCTTTCGCACTTCCCCCTATTGTTAGGTTGTAACTGGGTTATAGCTTTCATGTGAGAGCCCCAAATTAGTTTCATAGTGGGGCTGAGTACATTGGGTACTTTTTCTTCCATTCTTGAGATACTTTACTAAGAAGAATATGTTCCAGCTCCATCCATGTAAACATGAAAGAGGTAAAGTCTCCATCTTTCTTTATTATCACTTTCATAGTGAAACAAATCCAAGGACATTTACCAATTATGCTTCTTCTCTATCTTTGCCATTTAAGACTCTGGGGGGCACATCTGGCTCTGCCTCTAAGCCTTTGTTTATGTAGCACCAAGCAAAATCTTCCATCTTCCTCATTTATCTCATGGCTACTCATCCTTAAAGGTCCAGTTTGAGCTCCATCTTGCCTGTGAAGACTCTCACCAGACTCTCTCTTCTCTGAACTCTCAGAATAGTAACTACTGGTAGGATCCACCACATCTCATAGCCACACCCCTGTTGTGCTTTGGAGAACAACACAACCCCCATCTTGTGCAGTCTTGCCTGATTATTCTTCCTTGGTCAAGGAGGGAGCATGTATCTCCAGCTGTGCCAGCTGGACTCTCTCTCTCCCAGGAATAATGAATCTTGAATGCAGAGATCAAAGAAGGAAAAGGATGGAGCTGAACCATTCTGGCTGCAGGGCCTGGTGAACCCACATTCTGGTCCCACACTCTCCATCCTGGAAGGTACCGAATCTTGTCTTTCCATTCTGACTGCAGGGCCTGGTGAACCCATCCTCTGGTCTCACCCTCTCCATCCTGGAAGGTACCAAATCTTGTCTTTCCTGCACTTGGCTCTTGCACATTGCCCATACATCTGTGAGTCATGCATTTTTTTCCCCCCTGAAGTTGGCCAGAGTAAATATCTGTCCCTTATATCCAAGAAACTTAACTAGGACTCAACTATTGCCTTTTATTATTGTTTAATTTGAGGAGAGAAGGCATATTCATGTCTTGCAAACCAATGAGATGGGAGTTTAGTAAGGGTAGGAACAGTGTCTATAATTCTATATATCTTAAATAAATTATGTACATTGTAATCAGCTGTAGCAGCCCATATAGCCTATGGCTAGGAGGAGTGAGAGTTATAAGAAATACCTGTATAGCTCAATAATGGAACACCTTGGTGAAAAGGGCATGGAGAGGGATTTAGCTTTCCTAACAAGCATGAGAGCTCCCAAGATAAGAGCATTGGTGAATTGGCAGTCTTTACACCTGTGGTGTTGAGAGGCACAAGATCAGCCTTATATTAGGCTGGAGGAGAAGGCAGTCGGGAGCATGCGCATTCTATCATGGACCCACTTACTCTGACTCTGTCTCCTCTCCTGCCTGCAGAACACCTGCACGGCGTCTCTCTGCTGAAGATTACCAAGCTCTACTAAAGACTAAGATCTATCTATTCAAAGACTGCTTTACTCTCTAAGACTCTCTCCCCACCCCTCCGTCAGCTAAAGTAAAGCCCTTAGGTACCTAAGAGAAATTGTTCCTAAGCAAGGTAGCTTAGTGGTCTACATCAGGAACCTAGTTAAGCCGGCCAGAGACCTGGCCAGACCTGGGCCCTGACAAGCGGTCGTAGGGTGGGCCGTGACAATCAGCCTGTACTTTCCCCCTGAATCAACAAATAGTACTACTTCCATTATTATTTCAGGAAAAAAAGCAGTTCTTTAGAATACAATTTTTAATTTAATGCAGGTCCTAAAACTACATAATAATAAATATATATGAAAATCTTCTACTATAAACACAGGAACTAGAATAATTTTCTGAGATGGTCTTTATGATCCACATTGTACCTGAGGATCCTTCTTTAGCTCCATAAACACATCCTGATCATCAGCTCTGGCCCGTGCACTGGGCTGGGCGCGAGAGTTGTATATAAGATAAAAGACACACGATACCTTCCCTGGCTTTCAGACAGTCAATTTAAGTTATCTGGTGTTACCTTCTCCAGTTTAACTTGTGTCTCACACAATGAAAGTATCTGATTTTAATTTGCCACTGTTTTTCTGTAGCATTTTCCTGCATAACACATCCTTTGTTGTTCCTACTGTACACCTGAGAGAGCTGCTGTTGGGTCATGTGACTAAACCAGAGCTACGGAAAGACGGGTCCTTGGATTTACAGTGATGTTCCTTCCTTCCCTACACTGTAATGAGAAAAATTTCCTTCAGGACACAATTAAATACTGGAATTATATTTTATTTAATTTCTGCTTTACGTCCAGCTCATGGCTTATTCTTTTGTTGCAGAAGATAAAGGCAACATTTGCATTCTTGCTGGAGGAAAACATTAGAAGTACTAGTTGGTTATTGGCATATTGGGCACATTTATTTAGTTTGACATACGCAGCTTTTCAGCCCCCACTGAATTTCCTGTCTTGTTGGGCAGCAGGTCAGCACCAGTTGCACAATGTGGGAAGCTAGAAGCAGGGATGAGGAGATCCAGCACATACTCAGGTTCCCAAAATTTCACAAGGAATCTGTACTGAATTTCTCATCTCCGTTGATCATTTGTCTATGGAGACTTATCGGCCTTGTTCTTCCACCTCGTTCTAGAGGCAATGTCCCTCCATCGTCAAGGTATCACTTCTCTTCAAATTTTTCCCCTTTTCCATCAGTCTCTCTTCCTAACTCCATATTTCAAAGATGATTTCAGGCACCTTTCTCATCCACAGGGCATTCACAAAAATCCTGATGGACCCTCATTGGTCCCCAGAACTCTATAAAAAAATTTCCTTCCTTGATCCAGGTGCAGTGGCTCACGTCTGTAATCCCAGCACTCTGGGAGGCTGAGGTGGGTAGATTGCCTGAGTTCATGGGTTCGAGACCAGCTTGAGCAAGAACAAGACTCTGTCTCTAAAAATGGCCAGGCATTCTGGCAGGCTCCTGTAGTCCCAGCTACTTGGGAGGCTGAGGCAAAAGAATTGCTTGAGCCCAGGAGTTTGAGGCTGCTGTGATCTATGACATCATGGCAATCTACCGAGGGCAACAAAGTGAAACACCATCTCAAAAAAAAAAAAAACAAAAAAATGTTCTTCCTTGAGAAGCAGAAGGGACAGTCGTCCAGGACAGGACTAGAGGGCCAGTAGCCAATGGGCAGCCCACAGAATCTCTTCTTCAGGAATGCGTTTTTGGTAAACACTGTGTCTGAATGTGCCCATATGTTGCTTCTAAGGTCAACAAAAGTGTATAAAGCTTTTCAAATTTCTCCAAAATACGTGCCATGAAATTGACTTAATAAAAGGATCAACAACAGTAGCAAGCAAGGTACAAAGCCAAACCAGGCATGGACACATCTGTTTAAAGGCAGTTGATATAAATCCACATGTGTCAATTATCAAAATGTACTGCTTTCTAGATAGTCTTGAAGATGTCACTCTTATTTTTAAAAAAGCAATTTATACAGTGTAACATTTTCATATATATGATATGTAGTTGCTGTTAATATAGGCAGATTAGGGCACTGCCAGGATGATTTGAGGAGGAGGGGAGTGAAGAGTATTAAGAGATTTTAAGCTGGGCATGGTGGCAGGTGCCTACCATCACAGCTACTTAAGAAGCTGAGGCATGAAGATCACTTGAGGCCAGGAGGTCAAGGCTGCAACACAGTGTCACCATACCTGTAAATAGCCACTGCAGCCCAGGCAACATAGTGAGACTCCCTCTGCTCTAAAAAATAAAAATAAAATACTTTTGTAAGAAAGAGATTTTTATACTCATTATAAATATTTTTAAACTATGGTGCTGAGATCTAAAAGATTATAAAACATAAAATGAGGTCAGGTAGTGAATTAAAAGTCTGGATAATTCTTCAATCATATGCCTAGCACTTTTTCAGAAAATTTGCTGAAATCATTGACTCCTCCCAGCATTCGCGTCACCATTCGGCAATGCAGCAAAAGCTGCATTTTGTCTTCCTTGGTTAGTGAAGATGCCTAAAAAGGAAGTTAAAAGATGATTCATACCTGGAAAGGAGTTTGAGGCAGAGCTAGTTGCTAAATTTTGCATTGATAGCACATCATTAAGAGCTCCATCTCCAGGAAAAGGCAAACCCAGGTTCAAATTCCAGCTCTGTCACTTACTATTTAGGGAAGCTTCTTACTGTCTAGGCCTCAGTTTCTCTATCTGTGGAATGAAGATATGTCATAGACTGCAAAATGGGCCCCACTGTTCACCATTCTGTATATTCATGCTTTTTACATGCCATTTTTCAGTGCTCTGGGAAGGGATGAAGCACATTAATCATCTAGCAACCTTCTTAGGCTCAGCCAAACAGGCAGGTTGCAAGCTGAAGGCTGAAATGGATTTAGGCAATTAGGCTAGTTCAGAGCTTGTGAGCAGAGCTTGGCAATGGCCAAGAGAACGTAACCAGCCCCTCCAACTAGAAATGAGACACACACAGAGGACCTAACGTGTCCCATTCATCCCAACCAAGACCAGGCTGATCAGTCTTCTGCGAGCCGAACTCCACCAGTCACGAGCCAGCATCACCAACAGGCAGATCTCTTTAACCAGCGATGCCAGGTAGGTAACCAATAAGCAGTGTTTGCGGTATACAACTGAGGTTTTACAAGTTTTTCTTTTGTCATGCACCATTGCCATGACAGTAGATAACTGATCCATGGCAGTATTATCTATCATACGTGCACCAATTTAAGTGGGAAAATGTATGTAAACATAGCACAGTTCCTAATGGTAATAATAACAATGAAAATACATGCTGTTCTTTTGAAGAAACAATTCCAGAATATGCCAAAGAATTGGAAATTCATCTGGGGCTCCTGAACAAGACCTGTCTCATTGATCGTTTTTACAAAAGCATGCACTTTCACTTCCAGTTTTTTTAAAGGACCAATATAATGGTCCACTGTATATATTAAGCTTATAAATATCCTGGAACCTGTTCTTATGACTAAAACAATTCTTTTCCTTCTATAAGATTTACTTTGTTAAAACAGAAAAAGAAGTCACAGGCATGCACGCACACCAAGAGTAAAGGAAGATTCCAACTCGCAGCCCCCTGAATAAACCCAAGTTACAAAGTCATGGGGTTGCATTCCAGTAGAGGGATGGACAGGGAACGACAGTCACCACCATGGCCTTTGTTCTTTTCCTATTTGGGTAAATGTCTTGACATAGGTTAGTGTGATGGTTAAGAAATGTGAGCTCTGGAGTTTAAATTCTGGTCCTGCCCCTCACTGGCTCTGGGATCTTGCACAAGTGAAACTCCATAAACCCCTATTACCTCACTCCTTAAGTGGGAATAAGAACCTCCTAAGGTTGCGGCAAGGATCACATAAAATTATAGCTGCAAAGTCCTTAGAGCTGTGCCCAGCACACAATAAACAGCTAATAAATATCAGCTATTACTAGTTATGCGAAAAGACGAGTCTGCGTTCTGTCAGCTCCATTTCTAGCAAAGCTAGATGAACCTAAGCCAGGTGAACATAATAGGCCTTGGATTACTCTATGCCCGTCCGAAGCAGAGACTAAAAACTGAATCTCAGATTTCAGATTCTAATGTGAGGAAAAGCCACACTCACGAGGATAGGAGGCAGGGAGTTGGGAGAAATGCCAAGAGTGATATTTCTCAGCTACCTCGAAGCCTTCCTACCAGCCTTACAAGAGAGTCCAAAGAGACCTTCAGCTTTCCCCACAGTTCTGCCCATTAGCACAGAGACAAATCAAAGGACCTTTAACTGACCGAGCAATAGCGTGAAGCCAATCTTGTTGTTTTTCTTTCTCTTTTTTCTATTTCTTTTCTGAATCCAGCGAACTTAACCACCACAGCCATAGACTACCCTGAATGCTGCTGTCCTACCCGGCTAGGGCGATCAGGAGAGAAGTGAAAAGTATTTTATCCTCTCCTTCATGGAGACACTTTCTTGCTCCTTACCTCTCTTCTTTCCGATCCTCCTGAGGGCAAAGGGATGGTTATTTCATCTGGTCAGGGTCTTAATAAATGCCTCTTGGTTGTGCCCCCCACCCCGCCCCAGAAGCTGCTGAAACAGACCAGGACATGAATTACATTAACCCCAGTGCCAAAATCAGCCCCAATTCTCTTTTTCATCTTAAATCCTGCTCAGCTCTGCTTCCCAACCATCTGGGGGGAACAATGAGCACCAGATGAAAATATGGCCCAAATAATATGCCAGCACTATAAAATTCTTGAGATTTACTCCCACCTTATAAAAGCTAACAACACAAACTTTCTCCCATTATCAATTCAATCTGTTGCTCCCACAGAGAAATCTTAGCACAAAGTTCTGCCCTACCCTATTTCATTTCACTGGCTTAGTGACAGGCAGAAGAGAATGTATTTGGGGATCTGGGTGGAATCTGGGACCCTTTCTCAGCAGCTGCACCGTGGGCCATCTGCCAATATAATTGGAGGACAGACCGAGCACCTCCAAAGTTTGAGTATTTCAACCCTACAACTCTCATTTCCGTCTTTTCTAAAATACCTAAGGGTCATCAGAACACGTGAGACTACATAGCACCAGCCTCAATCCCACAAAATTCAGAAGCACAAGTTCCCAGTGACTACCGTAAACATTCATTTCTATCTGAAGGCAGTTCCCAAGCAAAAGATAGCTGTCCCAGGGCCCAACCCATGCGTTCCTCTAGTTGTTGATGGCAAGTGCCAGCTACGGAGCATTGTAAAGATTCGGTGTTATCCAGGTCTGCAAGATACCAAAAAGGAGAAAGTCCTTGTCCTTCAGATTTCAGGATGTCAGTGAATTAGTGCCAACTGTTAGAATTCCTTCCCTGGGAAGTCAAGTTCACAGGAGAGAGAAAGCCTGGACGAATTGTGCCATGTGCTTCTAGCTATGCTTTGCCTACACAACTCAGTTTATATGCACAATTAAAATGGCAAAATAAAGATGAAGGATGTTTTATTGCCCTCACTCCTAACTAACTCTGCGGCTGCCATGTGAAGAGATAGAGCCATCAGTATTTGAATTGAAATGTTAAAATAATAATAAAGCCTATAGTCTCCTAAGGTTAGTTTATAATAAAAATAACTTCTTGATCCTGGAAAACTTATCTGGTTTCTTTCTTCCTTTCATTCTCAACTTAATGACTGAAGTTATTATTTCCATGGTGGTCTCCAAACCACACTTGGTTTCTATGTAGATTGGCACGTCACCTCCAACAAGTTCACCAGCTGCCTTTTCCTCTCAAGAGAAAATAATTAAAATATTAATGCAGCCTCTGGACTAATCTAGCAGAAGAGTTATATAAATCTCTGTACGACACAGCACTTACTGTTAAATATGTAACTCATCCTCCCTTTTATTCTTTATGTGTCTACAGGAAAGTTAGCTCCCAGCAAAGCAGATATAAAAATTTTACTTCTCCACCTTTCTACTGCTTGTTCTTCCTGACTGCCCAAAACCGAATGTGAAAAATTGCAAACCCAAATCCAAAATGCAAGTGTCTGATGAGCGGAACGGAGCTGGAGGAAGTACCTGGGAGCCTCTAAGTCATGCTGCCCTGGCTGGCCGGCTGTCTCACAGTTGTGACTTTTGAACAAGCACCAAGAGACAGAGGGCCTCGGGAGACAGAGGCTCAGGACTCTGCCACAGCATCCTCACGGTAGGGAGGACAGCTCACCCGAAACCACCCAGAACTGCAAACCATCATTCAGTGTTTACGGAAACTGCCTCTGGGCCTAGCATTGGGCTCAATCCTTGCTTTTGAGGATCTTACAATCGAATTACTGTAATTAGAGACCAATTGAGTATTAAACGATGTGACACTAAGTAGGAGTTTGAGGAAAACAATCATTGTGGGCTGGAGAAGTAGGGAAAGGGTTCTTAGAGACCGTGGGACTTTGACAGAGAAGAATAACACGATACCTCAGGCTAACAGAGTTGATCGAGGTGCTGAGGATAAAAGAAGGCTGGGTGACACTCGGGCTTACCCAAAGGGAAGGGTCGTGCTGGGCTGCTCTTGGCATCCTGCCAGGGCAAGTCATCACTAAGAATGGGGTTCCTCTCAGGTCAAGAGCAAATGTAATCTTTCCTGAAAGTGTTCAGCATTTGAATCACAGTGGTGACACTGCTGATATAAAAACCAGACGTCTTTAACTTTTTCAGGCCTCCAATAGAGAAATGTTATCAACAGAAATGACTTTCTACCAATGCCAGCATGGGATAGTTTATGAGCCAGAAGGACTTTCTTTTTCCTTTTTTTGAGACAGAATCTCACTCTGCGTGCCCTGGCCTCAGCCTAGCTCACAGCGACCTCAAACTTCTGGGTTAAGCAATCCTCCTGCCTCAGCCTTCAGAGCAGCTGGGACTACAGGCACCCACCACCATGCCTGGCTAATTTTTTTATTTTTAGTAGAGATGTGGTCTTACTTTGCTTGTACTGGTCTCAAACTCCTGAGCTCAAGCAATTCACCCGTCTTAGCCTCCCAGAGCACTAGGATTACAGCTTGAGCCACATGCCTGTCCTGAAAGCACTTTCATGTGAAGTCAGTATTACCAATGGAGTGGCAAAAATAGGTCTTCTCCAAAGGACGCTAACTGCCAAGAGGTAACTGGTAACACCTTCCAGGGTTAGGATTAGACCCGTCAGGCAGCAGGGTTCTATCTGTTCCATTACCTTTCAAAAGTCATACTATAGGTTTCAAAGTAATTCATGGCAATAGTAATACTTGTTAAATTGTTGTCCCTTAATTACTAACTTTGCACTCATGTGGATGTTTGATTGAAATTTGCACACCGCATGACAAAATTGTCTCCGGAGATAATCAAAATCTGAACAGGTGGGTAGAGGCTCAAGCATTGTCAACATGGCAGCCTTGATTTTTCAAAAGAAAAAGTCGAGGCCCATTTTCTCCCTCACATTTATCTAAATTGCTAACTTGATTAATTAGTACAGTAGGTTAATTGTGAAATCTTATATCAAGGTAATTATTATCTAAAACTGATAATATACCGCAATTTCTCTCTTTTTTTTAAGTGGAGAAAGAATAAGCTCATTTCATTCCAAGTATCATTTCCAGATCAAGTTTTCCATAAGGTAGAGTTAAATTGTTAAATTCAGAGTTTCTGCACAATTCTCCCTCACTCCAGCCCAGGAATGGCCAGCAGGCAGCAGCAGGTCCAAGAAGAGCGCCTTCTGCGGGCATCGGAAGACAAACCCTAAGGAGGTGCAGTGTCCACTGAGCACTCTGCTGAAGGTAAGCCAGGCCCCTTTTCTCTAAGTTTAAAGCCTCTGATGTGAAACTGGGATCTGTCGCTCACTGCCACAATACTCTGTGGCTATACCATTAGTTTCTAGTTATGGGCACGGGCTGTGAGTTCCTGCCTGCATACTTATCCACTACCCTCATCTGGACTCTTCCAGACGAGCCACTCAGCACTTTCCAGTAAACACACCTGTGGTGTGCACTGTGGACACACACCCATGGGTGTTCCCAGGATCATGCACAAGAACGCATGGCTGAATGTTAAATGAAAGGGTACAGAGAAAGGCCTAAATCTACTCAAAGGTATGCTTTTAATTAAAAAATAATAATTCATAAACGTTGGCATTTTGTTGAGATTTAAAAAATGAATTGAGAGACTTTGCAGAGTTGCAACAGCATGTTGAGAATGGCTGCCTTAGACACTAAGCTGCCTCAGTCATTCAGTGTCAGGTCACACAGGTCACCTAATTGACCTGACTGGCTGCTGCCCCGAAAGTGAACCAAGGCCCATGACTATACCCAGGGAGGATTAAAAGCATAGAGCTGGGGCCAGCCTGCCTGAATGCAATCCCAGCCTCACACTGTGTGCTCCTCAGTGGAGCTGTCACAATTCTCCTCCTGAGGTAGATGATGGATTATATTACCTGCTGCCTTGAAGCTGGGGCTGGCCACACGACTTGCTCTGATTAGTTCCTGCGGGAGCGAACGTGATCTGTCACTTCTGGGCAGAAGTCAGTAAATCCTCCTTACTCTGAGTGTGGTCTGAAGTCCAGCAGTACACGTGTCCCCTGGAAAGCTGGTAGAAACGCAGCATCACAGGCCTCTGGACCTCCTGAGTCAGAGTGTGTGTTAGTTTATTAAGCTCCCCAGGGGATTCATATGCAGTCAAGTTGTGAAGCCCTGCCCTAAAATACGTTGGTCACTATGAAAGTTTTGAGACAGACTGTATTATGGTCCATTATTTCACTTCCAACAAACACAGGCGACAGTGTCGCTTATTATTCAACAGTGCAAATGTCAACTTGCTCGGCATACCAGTGTCACATACAGAGCATCGGTCACCACATTCCCTTCTCCAGCTGCCATGGCTGATGTGCCGGGGGTGGGGTTGCCTGTAGCTTGAGTCCTAGCCTGACCTGGGGTAGATGAGCAGTGAAGCTGGGGGAATCAGCTTTTGTCCTGCGCCACTGAGACTTGAGGTTGTTATGTTGGCCTTACTAGATTTATTCTGATTGACACAATCACTTGGAACTCGGTAGACCTGGGTGAGTTACTTAATCTCTTGGTGCCTCAGTTTCCCTGATGGAAAACAGAAATAATAACTGTGCTTTATGTAGCCATAAAAAAAGATGGAAACTTCACATCTTTCATGTTTCCCTGGATGGAGCTGGAACATATTCTTCTTAGTAAAGTATCTCAAGAATGGAAGAAAATGTATCCAATGTACTCAGTACTACTATGAAATCAATATATAACCACCTGCACATTCATACGAATGGTAACACATAACTATAGCCCAGAAAGTAGAAGGGGAGAGAGACGGGAGGGGAGGGGGAGGAGGGAGGGGGGAGGGTATTTGGGGGGACCTCATCTAATGTGCATGATGCAATGGTACATGTCAAAACTATTAAGAAAAGAATATAATTGTGATGGATGTGTTAATGAGTGCAATGTAAGCATTTCACATTGTATATCCAATCAGTACACTGAACCCCATAAATGTATTCATGTACATAGTTATGATTTAATAGAAACAAAAAACATTGAAAAAAATAAATAGGCCTTATGCAAAAAAACAACAACAACAGTGTTTTCTCAGGGCTTATTATGAGGATAAGCAAGGTGACACAGGAAGGGTAACAGGTGACTTATCTACAGCGCACAGTGTAGATGTCATCCTATGTAGGGATTAGCATCTATGACGGACGCATTCCCTCCCCACGGCTCCTGCCGGATGACGTGTCCCTCCTTCCCTTGGTAACTGGAACTTTGTTCCTGCCAATAGCTGACCCAAACCAAGAGTTACACATGGAAAGAATGAAAAATTGACCCTCCTCAGAAAGCAGGGGAATCTTTGTCATGACCCCTGAGCACAGCGTCTCCCGTCCGATGACCCCAGGATCACATAGTGCCCCTCCACTCTCACTCCCCTGCACATCCTGCCTTCCCTACCATGACGTCCAGAACGCAGGCTCAGAATGTGTAGGTCACACATACTCAGGTTCCCTCCTACCTCCATGCTAGGTTAGAAAAAACTAAACACCTTGTGTTTATTTTTTTATTGTCTTCTCTCCACACTCATGTGATTCTAGCACCAACGGATGACCAAGCCTTTTGCAGGGAAGATTGGGGACAGCACCATGATGAGGACAGTAGGAAGTGGGTTGCTGATTAAGTCCTGGGGTTTGTTCTTGTTTTGTCTTGTTTGAGACAGAATCGCATTCTGTTGCCCTGGGTAGAACGTCATGGCATCATCACTCACAACCACCTCAAACTCCTGGGTTCAAGCAATCCTCTTGCCTCAGCCTCCCAAGTAGCTGGGACTACAGGCACCTGCCACAACACCCAGCTAGTTTTTATATTTTTAGTAGAGATGGGGTCTCGCTTTGCTCAGGCTGGTCTCCCAGAGTGCTAGGATTAGATTACAGGTGTGAGCCACTGCACCTGGCCTTAAATCTTAGTTTTTAAAAAGATCTAATAGATTTCTGACTACAGTAACTGTTCTTAAAGATAATAACTACTTGATGTTTTTAATGTGCTGATCATAAATGAAATGTACCATTCATCCTAAACCCAAATAAAATGGTAAATTATCTTTTTTTCTTGCCACTTTCTTAAAATATATATATATATGTATATAAAGAAATAAAATTGTCTTAGCCATAATGAGTATTTTGGCGTCTTAGACCTCTCCTTCATATTTATAAACCAACTTAAAAAAAATCATGGCACTGAAGCAATTAGCAATGAGCTATACAAGGAGCCACATTTGAACAAGCACGTGGGATATCCAACCTTGTTTTACCTTCTCTAGAGCAGAGGGGAGCTAAGATTTTATTAAAGGTCCAGACACTAAGTATTTTAGGCTTTTTGAGCCACGTTTTGTCACCACTACATAACTTTGACACTGTAGCGCAAAAACTGCCACAACATAGAAACAAATGGGTGTGGCTGTGATCCAATAAAACTTTATTTATGAACACTGAACTCTTCATTTTCATACAAGGCTCACAGGTCACTAAATACCCTTCTTTTTGTCAACCGTTGGGAATTGTAAAAATCATTTATAACTCATAAGTAGTTAAAACACGGGCAGCAAGTGGGCTGGATTGGTTATTGGGCCATTATTTTGTGGACTCCTGCTCTGGAGTCTCAAGTTCATGCTTCAACTTTTTAAAAAAAGGAATTATTCTAACACTTGTTTAAGAAGGTAAGGAAGACTTCACTCATGACCTTAGTGGCAGGTGTGAAGACTGTCACAATAGGAGAGATTGAGATGAACTCCAAATATAAGAATAAATGGGGGATAACCAATGGGGGAGGAGGGGTCAGTGGGAGGAGCATCAGTGAGAAGAGACATCAGGACTCTGGCTGAAGGCAGGCCAAGGACTCAGACATCAATGGCGAGGGATGGGAGACTGCGCCAGGGATTCTGTCTAGATTGATTGAGCAGGATTCTTGCTAAAACTGGGCTACGTAGATGTAGCAAAAATGGGGGCCCAGGGCAAGGTCCAGTTGAGAATTTTGGACCAGGGGAGAGCTTCTGTCAAACTCCACCACAAACCCTCCCTAATAGTCAAGCATATGCAGTGTTTAGCCCACTAGCCACTTAAAATCAGAGGAGAAATAATCTCACGAGCCTGTTTTTATTAGCTTAATCTGAAAATATGTTAATATCCTAAAGATGTCAAACTTTCAGCAGTACTTATACCATCTTACCCATAAAAATACCGTCACCCATCACTCCTCTCCTCACTACACAAAATTAGCAGTTTACGAAGTAAGGAAATAGTTGGCAGGTGTCTTAGCAGATGAAATCAATGTAGGCGCATTCCTCTGCCAAGAGGCAGAGAAACCAATTCCTGATGCCCCCTGTACCTGGGGCTATTCAAGGCCAGTTGATGCCAAATGATTGGAAGGACAACCTTTGCCTTCATCAGAGGTTTTCAACAGGGAACCTACACTACTTTTTAAAAAATTAAAATGACTTTTTTAAAAGAGCCTCGGCTTCTGCTATTTTTACTGACACTCATTTTGAAAGTAGCAGTGCTTAAAACATTTTAAGTCTAGATGTCTCTATGGAAACCTAAGAGAACTCATACTTTATGGCCAAATGATTACCTACCCCCAGCTCTGCACCCCAGTCGGCCGCCACAGGCCACCTGCAACGTCAGAAGCAGCTTAGACCCTTGTTCCCCAAACTCCATCGATCAAACATCATGAAATCTACATAATTACTACTTCAGACAGAACCTATTTCTGAGGATTTCTTTTAATTTTTATTAAGACACTGCTACTTAAAATATTCTTATTTAGAAAAAAGAATTTTGTGAATTTTGGCAGATACAGTAAAAGAGGAGGAAAGCGATCAAATAATTTAACAGCTGCTTTGAACTTTGTATCACGAGGTTTCCTCCCCTCCTTTCCATCAGTGTCAAATACATTTTCTTTTAAAAATTTAACAGTTCCTCTTACAATGGACTGCTTATTTATCACAACAGAGAACAAAAAGTAATTACATAGTTAGTAAACAGGACAACACCTTGACCAGATGACCAAAATTAATATCACTAGTGGGGACAGAAGGGGTTATGTGCCTCCAATGTGATATCCTGAGAGGAACAGCACGCAGATTGCATACCTGAATCTAATCCTAAGAAAATACCAAATAAATTCAAAATGAGAGCCATGCTATTATTAAAAAAAGAACAAAGAAAAAGGGGGAGTTGAAAATACTATTATTAAAAAATGTCATTATCTTAAAAGACAACGAAAGCCTATTGAAATATTCTGTATTAAAAGAAAGCTAAAGATAAAAAACAACAAAACTCAACAACTGACCTCGAATGATCTAGTATTTTAGGGCAGTGGGGGAAAGTCTCTAAAGGTCATTACTGAGCCAGCTGACAAAACTGAAATACAAATGGCAGATTAGCTAAAAAGTAATGTGAAATTTACTGGTGTAAATAATAGCACTATGATTACATAACAGCATATCCTATGCTTGTGAAATAAGGAAGCATTCTGGGTAAAAGGCCATGATATATGATGTATATAACTTTCCAAATAAAAAGTTTAAAGAAAAATTAACAGTTCTTGCCCACACTGGCGTTCTTGGCTATTTATTTTCTCTCCATGATATTCCAAATACAACACAGGAAGAGATGCCTGTGCCAAGTAACAAGAAAGAGCAAAGGATATTTTAACACAATCTTTTATCGGTGATTGAAGCCTGCCAAAGCATTACATACCACCCATTCTCAGCAGTTTGTTAATAGACCAGCAAACACTGGTTAACTCCAAAAGCTTAGATGTAATCATTTCCCCCTAACTTCTCTAAAAAGGGCAGTGATTCTAAGTCCTTTTTCTATTCCACAACTTCCAGAATTATTTCACACACAAAACAAGTTCCTGAGCTGGTATCTTGGACAGGCCCTATCAGCATTCATCAACTGAATTCAAGCTTTTGAACTGGGAAGATTTAATATTTTAAGCCATATTTACATAGCTGGAGGTTATGGTACTCAGGAAGCAGGATCGCCTCATTGGATGTCCACGATTCCTCACCACCACTTTGAAACTAACATCAGAATTCAGTGGAGTTAGTGTCTGGGACACTCACAGTGGTCCCACATCGGTGCTGGAGGGGCCGACCTCCAGTGTGCAATGCAAGGAACCGGACATAAGTCTAAATATTTAGGACAGACTTTTCTAAAAGCTATTCACTGGAGAGAGAAGGTGGTGAGCCAAAATTAAATTGTTCAGCCATGCTCAGGAATCAGAAATACTACTTACCCATTCTCCAAAAGACAACAAAGACAAAACATGAGACATTGCTAAGTCTTTTCTACCTTTTCCTGTTTATTGTTTTGTTTTCTCGATTCTTTTAGCAGTGACCATCTGTCAGCTAAAATACCCACATACTCTTTTTGGCTTTGACTTTTTCTCCTAGATAGTCTTGTTATTCATTTTCCCCCAGATTTCAGTCAAGAATTTTATTTAACAAATGTTTACCAAGAACTGAGTGGACATAGACCCTGAGCCAGGTTTGCTGGGTGGTACTCTGCAAAGACTCCAGGTTGTTTGTCCTACAAACACTACCCAAGAAAACGGTACGAAAACAACAAATGAAGTGAAATCTGCTTGCAGGAAAGTATAAGAAGCCAGAAATGAATTATGAATTTGTTCTTGCAAAAAAGAACTAGTCAGAGCACTAAAATTTAATGAGGATAATTTTTAAAGTGGATGAAATTGACAAGAAGGTGCATGTAAGATTGTCGTAAGATTTTTAAAATCATGCATATCATTCTCCATAAAACTTCTCAAATGCAGTTAAAAAAACACATGCACAAAACCAAGCAATTATAAATCCTCTGAAGCATGTAACTGTGATTAGCTGCTACTCTCAGCAATATAAAAATACTTTCACCACAATTACATTCCAGCCTGTAATGTAATTCAAAACAAACAAGTCAGAGACATCGCTCAAATGGCAGAACCAACAAATACAGATGCTTTGCATCAAGGAAATGAATCCACTGAAGAAACGCGACGAGACGGAGCGGCGCTGCAGGGCCCGAGGCTGGGCGTCCGGTGGAGCGGCACCGCCCCCTTGTGGGCAGAGGCGCGCAGTGCGCCCAGCACAGGGCTCCGCCAAACTGCTTTTCTTTTTTTTTTTTTTATTAAATCATAGTTGTGTACATCAATATGATCATGGGGCACCATACACTTGTTTCATAGAAAATTTGACACATTTTCATCTCATTAGTTGACATAGCCCTCCTGGCATTTTCCTAGTTACTTTGTCAAGACATTTACATTCCGCATTTGCCAAGGCTCACATGTACCTTTGTAAGATGCACCACATGTGTGATCCTTTCAATCCCCCTCCCTCTACCCACCTCCCCCCTCCCTCCCCACGCTTTCCCCCTTCCCCCTGTTCTTAGGTTGTAACTTGGTTATAGCTTCATGTGAAGGTCCTAAGTTAGTTTCATAGTAGGGGTGAATCAGGGCCAGTCTTTACTGCAGTCAGGAAGGCCATTGCCTGGGACTTCCTGCTACGGATACCCTTTCAGTGTTGTGTTCATAGTTTTACATTTGGATTCTGAATTTTAAATTTATTATCTGAATTTTTTCAAAAGAAAACACCATTCCATTTCAGATTACATTCACCATTCAGCTTAAGTTTGAAACCAGCATTCCCCCCTCTCCTTCCTCTACCCTGTTCTCCTTTTGCTTTCTGCCATCCAATAAACTGTATAATCCATCTTACTTATTGTTTGTCTCCCCTTGCTAAAATATAAGCTCCACAAGACAAGATTCTTTGTTTTGTTCACAGATCCAGCTATATAAGCCGCTTGGTAATGAGCAATTGTCCCATTTATGTTTTTATCTTTTAGTTTTAAGACTATTCATCTTCAAAGAAGGCACAAATTAATTTTATTATAGCAATATGCTGTAGTTTTAAAATGACACTCAAGCACTTGTTTTAAAAGTATGCATTTCCTGTAAATGCTTTATAAAAGCAAAGATCTGCTCTAAGGACCATATAATTATGGTCTGTATATATACAACTCACAATTTGGGGAGCAGTCACAGCCCACCCCCCCACCCCTACACTCTGGGAGAACACAGTAGCTGCAAAAACCAGAGTCTGAAATGCCAGTCCTGGAAGACACGTCCACAGGCGGCACACTGCGGTCCAGACATACACCAAGTACCTGGGTCTGGTTCACGTTCTCTGAAAAATCAGCACTTGCCCAGACAGGGCATAACGCTGTGGCTGGAGGGCATGCAGTGCTTGCTAATTTCTAAAACCTCAAACCTTAATTCTTCCCCTTCTTAAAATGTTCTTTTAACTTGTGGAAAAGCTAATAGCTGTTTACAATTGTCAGACTTTTTTAAGGTGGTAATTTGTTCCCTTTCCAGAACAAATGATGAGAGACACCACTTTCCCATGGGTTAATAACAATATATAAATACACAAATCAATGATGTCAACAGCTTTCAGTCCAAGAATTGTGTCCAGGTCACTTTGACACATTAGTCTTTTATCGGAACAAGTTCAAGATTTCTGGCATTCCTTTTTCCGAACTTTTGATTTTGGTGCTATGAAAATAGAAAAAAAAGAGAAAATGAAGAGGAAGGCTCATGTCAGACATCGTAAGATTTGTTGTGAGGGAGGGTCATTATATACAATAGGGGAAAACTAACCATTTGGATTTTCCTGTTTGTAGAAGGTCTTTAACATTTCCACTGCTTCCTCAGCCCGATATCCAGGAATGCACTGATGAAATGAGAAAGTTGAGAATAAAAGCAGATGTATGAAAATGTGTGTTATATCACATAAAGCAACAATAGCCACATAATAATAATTACGTAAGAATATTTTAGATAATGTTAATAAACTTTGAGGATATTAGTAACACAACAGGTAAAGAGGTACATTTCCAAAAGAACAGACATACAGCCTCAAACATCACTCCCAATCAACTATTATTTTTTAATCAACTATTATTGAAGTTACCAGCTGTGTGATCTTGAGTACAGTAAACCCTCTATGCCTCTTACGTAAAGTATAGGTGATAACAGTACTTAGCGCAAAAGGATTTTGTGAGGATTAAATGAGATAATCCCTGCTAACTGCCTGGCACCTCGTAAGTGCTCATTAAGCGTTAGCTATTCTTAGCTGCTGTTATTTACTGGTGGTCCATTAAGTGTTCAGTGCTACAGAGCCCGAGTTGGTAAATTCTATTTGGTGGATCAAATCCAATCCACAGCTAAGAATGGGGAGCTAAGAATGTTTTTTTATTTTTATGGAGTTGTTAAAAAAAAAAAAAAGACTGCAAAAGAGACATTAACTGGTTCACAAACACTAAAATATTTATTATCTGTCCCTTTACAGAAAAAAGTTTGTCAATCCTTGCTCTAGAGAATTCTTCCAGTAAATATTCAGTTTGTTCTATATTTGGGATATAACTAGAGTGAAAAGATCAAAACGTGAAAGAATAAATAAGAAATCGTGATACCAGTAAGGAGCAATATGGGGTGAAACGTGAACTCGGCTGAGAGCTAGGGATGATTTAAAGAGGCTAAGCAGAGCGTTTCAAGGAAAGGGCAAGAGTAAGCTCAGTGTGTCTGAGTAAACCAAATGATTTTGGGGGGAACTGATTACTAAGAAAGCATAAGGAAGGACGTTAAAGAGATAAAATGGTGTCAAAATAGATAGGGCTTTGGCTCGGCGCCAGCCACATACAGCAAGGCTGGTGGGTTTGACCTAGCCAGCCAGCTAAAACAACAACGACAACTGCAACAAAAAATAGTCAGGCGCTGTGGTGGGCGCCTGTAGTCCCAGCTACTTGGGAGGCTGAGACAAGAGAATCGCTTAAGCCCAAGAGTTGGAGGTTGTTGTGAGCTATGACGCCATGCACTCTACTGAGGGCGACATAGTGAGACTCTGTCTGCAAAAACAAAAAAACACAGGGCTTTGAAGGCTCATCAGAAGAGTCTGGACCTTCTTGATGGACATGAAATGTCACAGGAACACCTGAAAGCACCAGAGGAAAGGAAGGAGCCAGGGAACGCAGGCACAGAGGCAGAGGCCACGGCTCTGGGTCGCTGTTCACAGTGAAGGTCCCTGTCTCACAGGTCTTCAGTCTGTCCTCGCCAGGGCCTCCACGGCCTGCATAACCCTTCCCCATGACAGCAAATAACCTGCCCACCTCCCAAGCTGCTACTCTGCTCCTTCTGAGAACATTCCAGACTTCTCTATTGCTCTCATTTCCTACCTGGGCTCTTGGGCACGGTCCTGTGCTCCTGGCCCTCCACTGCAGCTGCCCTCTCAGGTATCCCAAGGGCCCCTACTGACCAAAGCACTGGTCTCCTTTCCACTGCCTCAACTCTCTGCAGGTGCAGGGATTACTGACAGCACCTGCTTTGTCTCACCACTCTCTCCTCCCAGGCTTGCCAGTATTCTAACATCCTAACCATTGCTGGCCAGTCCCTTCCCAGCTGCCCTTTGCATGTTTCTGCCATCTGTGCTGGAGCCCCACAGGGCTCCCACCTCTCTCCTCCACTCAGAGCCCTCTCCTTGCACATGGAGTCAGAGCAGTGGTTCTCAACCTTGGCTGCTCTGTAGACTTGCTTGGGAGCTCTTTGAAACAGACCACTATCTGCCTCCTGATTCTGTTGGTCTGAGGCAGGGATGGAGCACAGGCAGGGAGAGCAAGGGCAGGGACGCAGCACAGCCAGGCAGAAAAAAACTCTCCAGGTGATGTTTATACACAGTCAAAAATGAGAACCACTGGGTTATAGGCTGAGAAGAAAAGTGTATGACTCTAAGATTCCAAGATGATATTTTTAAGTATCCGTTATAGCTACAAATTTATGGCTTTAATAAAAAACACAGATTCTTAATAAAACTTGTTTTTGAAAAACAGAGCAGGTAAGTATTATAAATAAATCACTATCTTCTTTGGAAAGAATAGTTCCAGAGGTCTCTACCTTTTATGCTACTTACAGTGCATAAAAACAATCTATAATTCTGCAATAAGAAAATAGCACTCCACCTCCCAATCACTCCCCACCCCCTAAACTCAGCCAAATTAAAAAAAAAAAAAAAGAAAGAAAGAAAGAAAACAACATCCAGAAGCCTGGGGCCTCAGTGTTTTTTTACATAGAATCTCAAAATGTAATTTGGCATCAAACATAGAGACGTGGCTTTGGCTTCAAGCTGTGGGCATTCATTCACATGTTAGCCAGGTGGCCAGGTACATGCAATAAACTTTTCTTTTTTTGGTCCAGCCACATCAACTCTGCAGAGATGTGTAAGAGAGGACTGAGACTGTGCTCTCATGTCACTGACATGTTGGAGAGAAATGCTGTGCCTGTGTCTGACATCCGAGGATTCATCTTCATTCTGCCCATAAGCTTTGAGAAATTCTTTAGATCATCCTCACAAAGGAAATACAAGGTTAGCAATTCATTGGCAAAGAGTTATGTAAGCAAAATTTGAGCTACAAGTAGAAACAACTGGAAAAATGAGATCATTTTGTAGGTACCTTTAATGGTCAAGCCAACTGTATTCTTTACGCTTCATCCTTCTCTTACAGTGTCTCTTCCGATGTGATGTTAAAAAGTATCTATTCTCAAATGTCCTGGGGTTGTTAGGAAAGCTAAGGCTCAGCTGGGAAAATGCAAGGCAGACATTTGACAAAGCCGGTTCTCAGCGGGATTCAGCCAAATTTAGCCCTTCCAGGTCCATATAATATTCTAGGAATAGCTGTGGTCTTTGAAGTAAACTGCCCATTATGTCCAGCATTTGTTCAATCCTTTTCTTTTTAAAGCATAATATTTTGGGATTAACCTTACATCTTGGAATGAAAAACAACTAAACCAATGATAAAAACTGATATGTGTCCACAAGCCAAACTCTGAAAAATATGTTTCTAATGCTCATAGTCTTAACCATAAACACTTTGGAAGAAGTGACAAAAATAAAGGGAAAGGAGAATTTCTAAAAGATTAAAAACATGCAATCTTGGGTCTGGGGTAAATTTTAACATTAAAAAGGCAGAAAAAACGTGAAAATTCAGAGGCTGATTGTTAGATACTAAAAGTAGCATGTGGCAGTCAAGCAAAATGATTAAATTTGTGCAAAAATATTGTGTCCATTGTAAATAGTATCTACTGTCCCCAACAGAGGCCAAGCTTTACCATTTGTATAGCACAGAGCTGGTAACCTTCATTGAATAAAAACTCCAATAGCAAGAATGCCTTTAAACATACCTGAATGTGTTGGTGAAGGCTGTTACGAGTCACTTGGGAAAGTTAGAGACTCTCCTTCAAGAGACATTCTGTGAATGAAGAGAGGCAGGCACTCATCTAGAGACTATCACCTGTCGTCTTATACCAAGGCACATATGAACTCAACCAGAGGTCCTGAGACCCCAGGAGTCTGACCAACTATACTAACTATTCACAAGCCCATAATGAGATAAAAGTAGATAGAAAGAAAAAAGCATAAAGCAGTTGGAATTACCTGAAACAGTCTCCCAGTATTTGGTAGGTCGGCAGAAGCAATGTTTAGAACAGAACCACAGCCACCAAATCGTTCATTCTGACAGCCATATACCACCAGCGGGATTTCTAAGACGGAATTAAGGTCCTGCACAGAATGTGCAGTGCAAATGTATTTTGTGACAATATCAGGATAGGTTCACACTTGCTGTTGGGGAGAGGGAAGCTCACACCACTCCTCAAAACAGTTAAGTTTAGGATTGGTCTTAAAAATCATAAAATCCAATTACATCAAAGAAAAAGGGCTAAAGTGTTTAGAAATTAACATCAAACAACTGTAAACAAAATGAAACTGAAGACGCAGTTGGTCACTGTTCAGTTTGGGGCTCTCTCTGTTCTTTCCTGAACCAGGTTTTCAGAGCCATTAAAGAATGACAGCCAGAACAGAGGCAGAAATTTAATCCAGTGATTTTCACCTTTTAAAAATAACATATTGCTCCCTGTTCTTTCCCCAAATAA
Source organism: Nycticebus coucang (assembly GCF_027406575.1). NCBI lineage: Eukaryota > Metazoa > Chordata > Mammalia > Primates > Lorisidae > Nycticebus > Nycticebus coucang. Next base: position 119,756,585 of record NC_069784.1, read on the forward strand.
AACATAACCTGTGCCCAATATAAAGCAGACTAAAGCTAAGCCACTCTGTAAGGCAGGAGAAGGAGAGATTTCTATGCTGGCAATGAACTATCTTTTTTATAGAGATTGTACATTTTATTGTACTTGAAAAACCACTGTATTATTTTTTAAGTGATAAAATTATTTGCACATACATAGTACAATAAGTATAAAAAATAAGCAAGTATGAAACTTAGTTTTTTAATTTTCAAATACTTTTTTTAAAACATCTTTAGAGGGCAAAAGACACAGCTATAAACTTGGACTTTAACCTTATAAATGCAAATCATGTAACCTAATCGTATGTCCCCTCATATTAATCTGAAATTTAAAAAAAAGATCCTTAGTGATGGATTGTACTCAGTATTTATGTTGTTCTCTCTATGAAAGACATAATCCTAAGAGCTGTAACTATTAGTTTTCCATTTACTTACAATTATTATAAGCATTTACTTCTTCCTTTCTTTTTTTTTAACAGATGGAGTCTCATTCTATTGCTCAGGCTGGAGTGCAATGGCACAATAATAGCTCACTGTAGCCTACAAATCCTGGGCTCAAGTAATCCTCTTGCCTCAGCCTCCCCAGGAGCTAGGACTACAGGCGTGCACCACTATGCCCACCTCACCATGTTTTTTATAGAGACTCAATATAGGGTCTCACTATATTGTCCAAGTTGATCTAGAATTCCTGTTCCAAACAATTCTCTTCCCTTGGTCTGCCCAAATGCTAAAATTACAGGCATGAGCCACTGTACCCAGCCTTTATTTGCTTTTGACAAAATTTTTTATACATTGTAATAAGTATTCAAGGCCAAAAAAAAAAAAAAAAAGATTAGCAGAGAAAAAGAAATTTAAATCACCCATAATCCCTTATCCAAAGGCAAAACCTAGCTGTATATTCTTCAAGCTTTTCCTATGCACATGATTTTATAATCTACTTTAACTTCATTTATGATTTATCCTTGTAACAGTTTAAGTTAGCTCTCAACTTTTCTTTCTCTAGCATATTTATTTCTATGATCATTTATATAAAAAGAAACAGATAACTTTACTACTTGAAAAGCTTTCCCTTTTTGGCCAAGAGATACCACATTTTACAAAGTGCCTCGTACAGCAGTATACACATACTACACATCCAGAGGAGATGTGTCTGGCTACTTTCCTATTCACAGGCAGAGCACAGGACATTCACCTAAGGAGTCAAAGGATACTCATCAGGCGGAGAGCAGCTGCGCACATGATACATGGCTCCACAGTGACGTACAGCACGGTGTGTTCAAACACGTCAGGGGGACTTCTGCCACGTTGACGACACCAATCTAGGACTTGATCGATGGCCACCATTTCTGCATGTCGAGTAGCCTGCAAAGAGAAAGATGTTTGCATTGCTTGTTTCATATAACCACTATTTTACAAACACAAAAAAAATAAACACAAAAAATGTGCCTATCATTTTGGACAACATTTTAACAAATGAGGTTTCTGGACACCCTTAGCAGTAGACAACACAGTCCCCAGTTCAAGTACCAGAACTTTATGCTGGCCAAATCTTGCTATATTTTTAGTTCCATACCTAAGTATCTTAGGGAAAACTCTTTCAATTAAAATTCCATAGAGAAGATAAATCTCAAAAAAAAGATAACTTCATGATTTCTGAATATTTTAGGGGAAGCTTTTGTGCTCCAGTTTCAAATATATTTTCAAGGCTGTCATTAACCTCACTCTAAGCCAGTGATTTGCAATCAGTGTGCTGTGAGAGGACCTAGGTGAGCCTCGAAAATTTTTAAAGATCATTAATTAAATTATTTTCAAAAGAGAGTCAAAGCACAGTATGTACATTCTTTTTTTATTAATCCACATAATTTAAGTGTGCCACAGAGTTTAACTAGAGGTTCAAGTGTGCCATGAGATAAGAAAGGTTGGAGAACCCTGCTCTCTGCAAGCCTATACCGCGTTTCCAGCAGTGTTATCACTTCCATTTTGGGGGGTGAGATCTTGTATAATGGCAGATTGCAGAGCAGCAGAGATTCCCCATTGGTCTCAGATGCCTCATAGGAAGCAGCACGTGGAGCTGACGACATTCAGATGTGAATCCCGACAGTGACATTTCTAATCACGTGGGCTTTGTCAAGCTACCGAACTTCTCTAGGCCTTGCTTTCCCCATATGTAAAATGGTATACATTGGTGTCCACGCCTCTATGTTTCACAAAGACGTGTGTGTGCAGTGAAGCACGAGGCTACAGATCGACTCCGCCAGCTCTCCCCCTTTTCTTCCCCCTCACTAAAATAGCTTAACGTGATCATGCAGCAATTATTTATCACATTCATGACAACAGCATTTATTAATACTTTATACTGAGCACTAATGATGTACAAGCCACTGTACTAAATAAATTCAATGTAGGATAAAAATTCTCTGCCCTCAACAAGCATAAAATCTGGCAGGGCAAACAGAAAGGTGCCTGTTTACCTGTGAGATAGGATAGGGTGTGAAAAGTGCTGGCACAGCGGCCCAAGATGCCATGGAAGCCAGAGGCAGATGGGAGCACAGCTGGCCGAGGGGGCTGCATGAGTGAATCACAGAATTAATTATAAACTCAGGGATGGAAGGTACTTTAGAGAAGAGGCTGCCAACCTAGCTGCACACTAAAACCAGCTGGAGAGCTTAAAACAAGTTTCCCAAACTTGAGTACTTTTAAAAAGTCAGGTTCAAAATTATTGAATTAAATCTCCCAGCTCTCAGTAAATAAATGTTGAATGGAATGGTCTCCATCAACTCCTTCTTAACTGCTAAAGAAACAGAAGCTAAGTGAAGTTGGCACCTATTGAAGACACCTATTGAGAGGAGGCAGTGGTGGCGACTGTTGGTCCTGGCATGAGAGCCAAAAGTAGAACTCAGGCCTCCCCACGCAGGGGCAAGAGTTTATCTGTGCTGTATGTGCAAGGTAATCAATCTTCTGCATGACACAGAACACCAAATAAACCCACGTTACTTTCCAGGTATAAAAGAAACCCTGGTCATGGGCGGGGGGCCTAGATGTACACTGTTAGGTCATCCAAAATTTTCATGTTAAAGATACCATACCAAACCACGAAATAGAATTATTTAAAATATGGAATCCCCCCAAATCAGTGCCTGCATATTGATTAACTGCTGTATTACTTATCTCATAGATATTTCAATAACCTTTTAACAAGTGCTTTGTGATTCAATATAAATTGAATAATTTTCAATTAATTCAATAATTGAAATTAATTCAATAATTCAATAATTCAAACACTGAAAAAATATTCCAGTATAGAATTATGTTTTTTAGTATTTTAAACGATATTCAAAATTATGTCATCTTTCAATAAATATCAACTAGAGGTATGTGCATATGCTTCTAGTTTTTCTAAGTGAAAAGTTAATAGTTAATTATAAAAATGATACTCATACATAGGAAATGACATTATTCTGACAGCTGAGCAACACCTCCCAGTGTAATGAAAATGGCCAATTATTTTAACATTCTGCTCGAAAGTTTTGTACATGTGAGTTAAAGTCCCAAGACTGTATAGCTACATATCTTTATATTGCTATTTGACAGACCCTAGAATGAATATATGACTTATATGAAAAGGAAACTAGAGGAATACGACAAAATTTTAAGAGAATTTTGAGAGTAGAATGTCTACGTTTACTTTCTGCATTTGAAATTTTGAAAAGGTATTTCAAAATGAACATTAAAGAAAAATTTAAAGACATAACCCATTTGTGCCTCTCTTCATCCTTGCTATTAACGTCATCAAAGTGTGGGGCTGTTTCATCTGACTTTCTATCTCTAGTAGCCATAATCAATGGTTTTTCAGCGATCTCATAAAGAACGTGGGAGCTAGACACTAGTGTAGCAGAGTCTTATAGTGTAACAAGGAGTGTTGAGTTATCCCAGAAAAGGCAGAAGATGGAATTTGAAGTGCTCAGGATGAGAGAAAGACATATTAGCAGCTAACCTGAGCATAGCTGAAATCATCCGGAAACTCCCCCATGCTAAGGACTCCCTTAATTTACACATCTTACTTGTGAACCATAGGATAGTTTCAGGAAGGGACAATTTCGTCATCTTTGTTTTTAACCCTGAGAATGGTACCCACCTCCCGTCACTGAATGGCTTGTTGCAGTATCTCATTCCAGTGGTCACTCCCTTGGCAGTATGACCGTGATGACCAAAAAGGAACCGACGCCATTCCTTCTACCAAGCTTCCCTGAAACTAAAATACTGTCTTCATAAATGCATGAGACTCTTCATGCACAAGTGTTGCAATGGACAATCCTTCCAGATCAGAAAATTAGACCGAGAAAGCTCATTTGTGGAAAATGACATAAGGTGTCACTGAAGAGAATTTAAGTGTGCACGATGACTGTTTTCATTGCTGCCTTCCATGCCTTCGGGGGCAGGAATGACTGAGATGTTATTGTACAGAGAAGCTCCGGATGTTGGAATTATAAGGGCTTCATGTCAGTGCTTCCCATAAGTAGGAAGAGCATATATTTATAATTTTCACTTAACACAGAATAACTAATTCATTAAAATTTATCTTTTTCAAGAAGTCAAAGGACATAGAATTTTATGAAATAGTTAATATTCTTACTTAAGTGATTTTTTTCTTTCTAATTCTACTCTCTAATCTACTATGTTTTTCATAAACTGATAAATAAGTAGTTTGAGGAGACAATATATTAGCTATAGCTTTTCTGTGTAGTGAACATGTTTACATATAAATTTGAATTTGTCCAACTACTTTGTTAGAATAATTTCTGTAGGTTAGGACTGTTAGGACTATTTAGGCAGAGTATATGCAAAATCTACATTGTGAGTAAATGTCCCATAATTGGAATAAGTTTTTTCAGTGTGTGAATGAGTGTTCCACACTTCTTAAAACTGTACAAACAGGCTCAGCACCTGTAGCTCAAGCGGCTAAGGCGCCAGCCACATACACCAGAGCTGGCGGGTTGGAATCCAGCCTGGGCCCACCAAACAGCAAGGATGGCTACAACCAAAAAATAGCTGGGCGTTGTGGTGGGCGCCCAGTCCCAGCTACTTGGGAGGCTGAGGCAAGAGAATCGCTTAAGCCCAAAAGTTTGAGGTTGCTATGAGCTGTGACACCACAGCACTCTACCCAGGGCGACAGCTTGAGACTCTGTCTGAAAAAAATAAAACTGTACAAACATTAGATATTGGTATTTTTAATCACTGATAATGTAATATTATAAGGAAACTTTTTTTTTCTTCTTCTGTTAATGTTAAGTTAGTTCATCTTCATATAATCTTAGCTTCATCAATCATTTGTGTTATTTCATTTTCTTCTGTTCCTTGTATTTTCAATTCCCTTGTAATCATAGTCTCTTTGTTACTGATTTCTACGAGCTCATTTATGATTAGGGATGTAAATATTCTGTCAAACATTGCAAATGAAATAACGCATTTATTATTTATTCTCATTTGTTTTACTTTTTGGTTATACTGAAATATAATCATGTATTTTATGCTCATAAATAAATTGCTTTGTGTATCTGGGTTCCTACTTTTGCTAAATCTCAGTTTTCTTCTCATTTTGATATATACAACAGATGGACTTCAAAGTCCCTGTAGCACCAGTACCAATACCAGCTTATGCTCTGGCTTCAAAGATCCCTTAAGATCAAGGTCCATGTGAATGGCTTTATAGGTATAAAAGTTATCCTTCAGTCCACTTTTATAATCATAAAATGTGAGACTTCCCAAGTGTTCCCATGTTTAAGAAGCATTGCCTTGGCTGGGCATGTTGGCTCACCCCTGTAATCCTAGCACGCTGGGACAGCCTGGTAGATGGATTGTTTGAGCTCAGGAATTTGAGACCGGCCTGAGCCAGAGGAAACCCCATCTCTAAAACTAGCCAAGCATTGTGGTGGGTATTGTACCACCTGTAGTACCAGCTGCTGAGGAGGCTGAGGCAGGAGGATCATTTAACTCAGGAGTTGGAGGTTGCTGTGAGATATGATGCCCCAGCACTCTACTAAGGGTGACAAAGTGAGACTCTGTCTCTAAATAAATAAACCACACATATCACTTTTAAAGTCAGAAAAATGCCATTCAAAATGAGATGCTGAGAACAAATGCCCTACCATTGATAGCCATAGGACTATACATGTTTAATGTCATCTTCTTACCAACTCTGGTAAGTTCACTCCACTCCAATCATAACTACTATATATTTGCAACTATATAGCTCAACTCACATTTTTGGTTTGGTTAACTTCATTTCTTCCTTTCCCCACAACTTCATTGTTGTAGACCATAAGGCAGCCAACAGGAACTTCGGTATTCTCAAGGGCTTCTTTGGCCTAAAACACAAAGTGGAAAATCCAAGATATAATGCTCAATACTCAAAAAGATCAAAAGTGGGCAAGAGACTTGAACAGAAACTTTTCTGAAGACAACTGATGAATGGCCAAAAACATGAAAAATGCTCCTCATCCCTAATCATCAGAGAAATTCAAATCAAAACCACTCTGAAATACCACCTAACTCCAGTGAGATTAGCCCACATCACAAAGTCCTAAATCTGCAGATGGTGGGATGGATATGGAGAGAAGGGAATGCTTCTACACTACTGGTGGAACTGTAAACTAATGCAACCTTTGTGGAAAGAAGTATGAGGAATTCTTAAAGAACTAAAAGTCGACCTTCCATTTGGTCCTGCAATCCCATTACTAAGTTTCTACACAGAAGAACAAAAATCATTTTATCACATATACATTTGCACCAGAATGTTTACTGCAGCTCAATTCATAATTGCCAAGTCATGGAAGCAACTCAAATGCCCATCAACCCATGAATGGATTAACAAACTGCAGCATATGTATACCAGGGAGTACTATTCAACCATAAGAAAAAATGGAGATTTCACATCTTTCGTTTACCTGGATGGAGCTGAAACACATTCTCCTCAGTAAAATATCTCAAGAATGAAAAAAAAAAAAAAGAAACCAATGTACTCAATACTAATTATGAAACCAATACATAAACAACTACATGCCCACACAAATGATAAAACACAAATATAGTCTAGAAAGGAGGAGAGAGAAGGGAGAGGGGATGAGGAGGGCAACCGGCTGGAGGAGGGAGGGCAATTGGCAGGATCTCACCTAATGTGCACAGTGTGATGGTGTTCAGCCACCCCCTGGGTGAAAGGCTCTTCTACCACTTGAACTTTACCTTAGAATTGAAAAGAATGCAACCTAAACATTTGTACCCTCAAATTAATTTGAAATTAAAAAAAATAAATAGATGCATCGTGGATAGGATACATGTATACAAACACCAGAACAAAGAAATGCAGCTGAGCTTTCCTTTTTCTCAAACATAATTTTATCATAGTAATTAGTGCCTGTGTTCCATGTTGTGTCTTGTTAAGGGAGACTCAGGAACAAATCCCCTTCATAGGTTCTAAGCCTCTGATTTCTTCTCTTTAGAGGAAGAAGAGACCAAAGGACTGTTATTAACCATTGTTCTTAAAATGCCAGGGCTATGTGCCTTTTCAGAGATAGAAACATATTTGTAGGAAGGTAAGAGAATAAATCACTTTTATAAATCCTTTACTAGAATAATCTTTCCTTTTTGAAATTCTAGTTGATTTTTTTGTGTCTCTAAAATTATAGAAATTATCCTATAAAGTCTCCATAACATAAAGGTGACCAGACTGGATGTCACCCTGTCCTACACTACACTACATAAGACTAACATTTTAGGAGCACTGTTTGTAAAAATGTATAACCACTCTAAAAAACTAATGAAGATGATATAGTTAGGATTTTCTGTAAATACTTCCTGAATATTTTGTGTGAAGGTATCTTTGTGTGTCTAGGTGGCACTTCAAACACGTACAGGAGAATCCAAGACCAAGTGGAAAGGCTGTAGGTGGAAGTGGGAGGAGATCCCACATTGCCTCTAAGTCCTGTCTTGTTCACCTGACAGCACCAAGGCCACCAGGAGATTGGGCTTGTGCCTTCCATCCCCTCCTCTGAGTTTTCGTTCTCCTTTTTTTTCTTTTTTTTAGGAGAGGGGCAAGTGCTCTATTTATTTTTGAGACAGAGCCTCAAGCTGTCACCCTGGGTAGAGTGCTGTGGCATCACAGCTCACAGCAACCTCCAACTCCTGGGCTTAGGAGATTCTCTTGCCTCAGCCTCCCAAGTAGCTGGGACTACAGGCACCTGCCGCAACGCCCAGCTATTTTTTGGTTGTATTTATCATTGTTGTTTGGCAGGCGGGGGCTGGATTCCAACCCACCAGCTCTGGTGTATGTGGCTGGTGCCTTAGCCACTTGAGCTACAGGCACCAAGCTGAGTGTGTGTGTGTGTCGGGGGGCGGGAGCAAGGGCTTTAGAGAGGTCAACTCCCTCCATTGTACTTGACACTAGAGAAACAGCACTGAGGTGGGCAGGGCTACAAAAAAGCAGACCAAGTAGGGAAAGATGCCAGAAAAACAGCCCATGACCAAACAGCATAGGGCCTTCTGGCTATGGTAAGGGTCTGAATTGCCCTAGAGACCACTGAAGGGCTAAGAAATTTGTTCTTGGGGGTCACTTTCTCTGCTTTGTGAGAGCACAAGGTAAAATAGAAGGCAGATCTGTTAGGAAGGTGTGACCATGGACTAGGTGAGAAATGGTGAGGTAAAAAATGGTCCTGGGAAAGAATCCATGTCCTGATCCCTGGAACCTGTTAAGATTACCTTATATGACATCCCTTAGCAAATTAATTGTTTTTAGGATATTAAAATGAGAAAATTATTTGGATTACTCAAGTGGACTCTTAAATGCATTCACAAGCATCCCTGTAAAAGAAGCAAAGACAGATTTGACACAGAAGAAGAGGCAATGTGGCCACGAGGCAGAGAATGCCAGCAAACAGTGGAATCACAAGGAGCAAGGGATGGATTCTCCCCTAGAACTTTCTTTTCCCCCTAGAACCTTTATAGGGTGTGTGGTTCTGCCCATACCTTGACTTCCAGTTTCCAGAACTGTAAGAGAGTAAATTTTTGCTGTTTTCAGCCACCAAGTTTGTGATGATTTGTTATAGCAACCACAAAAAATAAATACAGGTGGCTTTGAGTATGATTTTAGCAGTAGGGAGGATCAGAAGTGTTTGGATTCAAGACATATCTTTGGAGATAGGGCCACTGGCACCTGACATATATGGTTCGGATGTCACAAAAGGAAGAGTTAAGGCTGACTCCCTGGTTTTTGGTCCGAGCAAGTGGGTGGATGATAGCATAGATTCTGAGATGGGGGAGGGAAGCAGCATTATTAAGTGTTGTATGTTTGCTATAGCCACGTTTGAGAAAATATCAGCTAGCTCCTGTCAGTGCTCTCTACCTGCCAGGCACTATCCTAAACTCTTTACATATTCATTAAGTGGATAACTCAGTTAAGTGTGAAAGTATAACCAGGCAGTTTTTACATACACAGAGTGTGCCAAAAAGCATACGTATTTTAAGAAAGAAAAAAAATATGTACTAAAATTGTAATAATATCTACTGACTTGAGTATTACAATTTTAATACAGTTGTTCAAAGTATGTATACCTTTTTTTGGCATCCTCTGTGTGTGTGTATATATATATATATATATGTCTGGAGCTGAAAGGGCGTTAGGCTGCAAATACAAATCTGGGAGCCAACAATGTACTTACAGACATGGAACTTGATTAGATCACCCATGAAGAGAACATGCCCAGAAGAGAGGATACTTGGCCCAGGGCATGAGCCAGAGAACAGGAGGATCCAAATGAAAGGAGATGCAAACGAAGAGGGAGGAAAACGAGGAGTAAGTGAGATCACAAACGTCAAACTGGAGGGAAGACGAGCGGGAACCACACAGATGAGGAGGAAGAGATCCCCATAATTACAAGCTGCTCAGGAAGACACGTAAAGAGAAATAACCACTGCATTTAGCAATGCGGCGCTGCAGCGACCGTACGAAGCGCCAACGAAGTGGCTTCAGGACTGGAAAGCTCCCTTTAAGGAAATGGAACTAAGAAGTGAGAAGGAGCCCACAGAGAATCCGGACTTTTTGGAAAACTTTTGCTGCCAATAGAGACAAAGGACTGTAGCGGGGCCCCTGCATCCGGGAGGAGGCTCTAGCCAACTTTCGGGGAGGCTGACGCGGCGGAACCCGACGCCGCGACTGAGAAGACTGTGAGGTGAAGATGAAACCCGTACCAAACAGGCAACGTCCCTGGATGGCTTAGGGCTGGGGCCAGCGTGAAGGAGGGCGTGGCCCTGACTTCTACACTCGCTGCAGGTCTCGGTCATCTGGCGCAGGTGCTCACTTCAAAAGCCACGCAACCGAGACTCTCTTCCAGGCTGCGCGACACGCGTGGGCCACCAGCGCGCAGGACGTCGTTCTCCTTCTAACAAATTTATTTCACTTGACTCTATTTACCACCTCTCAATATCATTCTCCTGTTTCTTTAGAGTAACATGGTTTTCTTTCTTCAAATGCCTTCAATTGCTATCCAAATTAGAGAGAAAATATGAGTAATGGGAATATCTTAAAAGGACAAATAACATCATAGATGAGGAATGAGCATGTGGGTGAGCAACTGGAATGGGGCCTAGAGAGGCGGCGGTAGAGTAACACAAAGCCCCATGGAAGTGAACTGAGGTAAGCTGCTTTTTATGATATATATATACACACACACACACACGCACATACCTAGGGGTGTGTATGTGTGTATATATATATATTTTCTGCACAAGGCAGAAAACTTAAACCAAAAAAAAAAAAAAAACTGGAGGAGGAGCAAGGCAGCGAAATAGAAACCTGCAGTGATCATCCCTCCACATGAGGGTCAAATTCAACAACTATCCATAAATACACACAGAAAATCCACATATGTGTGTGTGTGTGTGTTTGCTTTGCTGACAAGTTCAAAGTCAATTTCACTCTATCCCTATCTCATACTTTCCAGTGCTCCAATCAATTCTTCTGTCAAGTCTGATCATTTCTTTACAAGTGCAAAAAAAGCTCAAGCAAACTGGGTTTAGGGAAGTGTATGGGTAACTTAACATTTAACCTATTCTTGCCTTTGGGGGGAAAGACAAAGGTCAGCACTACTTAACAATGGCAACCAGGTCTTTTTTTTTTTTTTAGAAACAGAGTCTCACTTTGTTGCCCTCCATAGAGTGCTGGAACATCACAGCTCACAGCAACCTCCAGCTCTTGGGCTTAGGTGATTCTCTTGCCTCAGCCTCCCAAGTAGGTGGGACCACAGGCGCCAACCATAACGCCTGGCTAGGCCAGTAGGTCTTATAAAAATTCACAAATTATCAATTTTCAAAATTGAAGAACAGAATCTCTCTTCTTCCCAGTCCAAACAATGGTCTCTACTTTGCCTCTAAATGTATTTTCTATTTTTCTCTAGTCAGTTCCTATCCAGTTACAGATAATGAAAACTCCTGAATCAGAGACTTTGTAGTTTTTAACTATTTCCTCTAGAGAAATTACTACTATAAACTACTTTCTAGTGAAGTGGTGATTAAAAAAGGGAGAGATGGGGGACAGACTATGTTTGCACAAACTCTTGACGAGTCCCCCAAGAAATAATTCCTATTAAAAATAAAAAATTAGGGGGAATAAAACATATTAGCCAGAAGAACTATTCGGTAGAACATAACAATATCCAGGAGGTTAAAGTATATCACAACTGTACTACTAATTACTCTCAGAAGCTCTCTTTTCACTCTATCAACTTTAAATTCCTCAACAAGGCACTGAAGGCCTCCCAACTACCACCCACTCACTCCACCAGCCAGCTGACCCCACCTAACTTTTCATTATTCTTGCAGGTCCAGTTCTTAATCTTCACAGAGCCAAACTCCCGTTTGAGAATCTGATGAAAGTTATGGAGTCTCTTGCTTGAAGAAGGCACATGCACATAATATCTATATATAGTTTCAGGGTTCATGGATTTCCTAAATCCTGAGCCCCAGGTTCAGAAGCCCAGTTCTAGACAGATATCTATATCACCTCCTAATCCAAGAAAAAGTCCTTCATTTCTTTGTACTTGATAGTTGCTCTGCTTTGATTAACCTTTCCTATCCTCTCCACCAGGCCCACATCCCTTTTGTCCCTTAAAATTCAGAAGGAATGCTATAATTTCTCAACTGACTTGCTCAGGACCTTACCAGCTGTTATCTGATAGTACTTTGTAGCTGTCTCGTGTGATGGTCTGTGGACATGTTACTCATCAACCTTTCCACTGTGTGTGGCTTAATTTCATCAATCACACAGTACTTTCCCGGCAGACAAGCACTAGATCCAGGCACTAGGAAGGCTTTCCTGCTCACCTCTGCAGCCCAGGCACCCAGCACAAGGCACAGAAAATACTTCATCACATCACGTTTGTTGAAAGAGGTGAGTGTTTGTGTTTGCTTTCTTTGTGAATTTCCCTTAGGACCTGGTACAATGTTGTACTGAGCACCCCAAAGAGCATTTTACAATAAAAATACAACTAATTTATTTGAGAAAACTTGCATCTTTTTTCCTATGTGACTATATATGTATATAAGCAATCTTTCCTTTTTCCTAATTACAAAGAACCAAATTTGGAAGAACCAAAACTCATGTGAGCAATCACAGTACCTGGTTTTCACATCATCGCAAGAAAAGAGGCACTGAAGAGGGCAGAAATGACCCTCTCTACCTGCCTCTGCCCCCCCAGCCCCCAGCAGTGCCAGGCCAGTGCACTTAGGGGAGAAAGAGTCTGCATGCCCAGAGAAGGGAGCGGGAGATGATGGTGACTTTGCATTGTAACCCAGAGCCACACTGACACAGGGGAACACAACAAAGGGCAGGATTTATCTGGCACCCACAGCAGGCGCCTTTAGACCAGCCCTGTCAGAGGAAATCCTCGTTTTCCTTAAAATCTAAGTTTCAGCTAGCCCCACTACCAGCTGACAAAAGTGGCCTGGAACAGAAATAAATTCATAAGGCAGTCAGGCCACAAGGGGTGCAGTCCCTGGGCAATTCCTGTGACTGCGCTGACGTGGAGCCAGTGGACTTGGATATACATGACCCAGTAAGACACAAATGGTGGCCAAGCCAGTGCCTGTGTCACCCCTCCCCCATCTCCAGGCAGTGTGGCTCAGAGAGTCTTCTTCCATATGGGGAAAGGAAATGGCTCAGAGGACTTTGTTTTGTATCTTGGCTACTAGTTCAGCCACAATAAAGTATCAGCAGATTCCTGAAGCCCCTGAGTGCAGGCCTTAGTTAGTTCCTGGGCAGCATTTTTAGATTTCTAGATTCACCCTGGATCAGAAGGAAACACGCTGCCTTGAAGGGAAGGGCATAGTCCCAGCAGAATTCATCTTGTGCTGACTAAAGAGCCCTTGGGTTTTGAATAAACATCACAGGTAGCCAGGCAACAGTCACCATGGACTTTGGGTAAGACAGGGCTGGTTCAAGTGCGACCTGGTACAATCCTAGCTGCAGTGGTCACAAGAGAATGCTCACATCACTCCTCTCTCAAGTCCAGCAGCCCAGCACAGAGAGTGGGGGAAAAGAGTGACAGACTTTGCCTGGTAATCCTGGGAATTCTCCCGCATCTTACCCAAGTCTACCAAGGAGGTATCACTTGTGCAAGAGTCACAATATTACTGGGCCTGGGGTGTTCCCAGTGCTGATATGACTGTAGTGACCAAAGGTCTTGATCACTACATATGTCCTTGAAATATGTGGAAAGCCTTCTTAATAAAGATGGGTTTAAATAAGCCAGACTGTGAAAATAAATACCTAACTCTTCCGTGATCAGATATCAAGGGACATACACAAGCATCCTGAACATTCAAACATGACCACACCAAATACACTAAATAAACCACCAGTGACCAGTCCTGGAGTGAAGAAGGTATGTTACTTTTTAGACAAAGAATTTGAAACAGTTGTCCTAGAGAAGCTCAATGCACTTCAAGATAACACAGAGAAGGAATTCAGGAGCCTATCAGAGAAATTAAACAAAGAGAATAAAATAAGAAAAGAATACAAAGAAATTCTGAAGATGAAAACTGAATTGATAAATATGACAGGCTATTTGAAAATACACAGTCAGAAGAGAAAGAAAAGACTATGAAATTGAAGCACACCTAAAGATTTAGAAAATAGCCTCCAAAGCGCAAACCTATGAGTTATTTGCCTTAAAGAGAAGTAGAGAGACTGTGGCAGAAAGTTAATTCAAGAAAATAACAGAGAACATTCCAAATCTACAGAAAGACAGCAATATTCAGGTACAAGGAAGTCATATAACACCAAGCAGATTTAACCCAAACAAGACTACTTCAAGGCATTTAATAATCAAGCTCTCAAAGATCACAGATAAAAGAGAAGATCTTAAGAGAAGCAAGATAAAAGAAAAAAAAAATAAGAAATAAAGGAGCTACAATATATCTGGTATCAGACTTCTCAAAGGAAATCTTTTAGGCCTGGAGATAGTAACATGGCATATTCAAAGTGCTGGAGGAAAAAAATGTTAAACCTAGAATATTATATCCTATAAAAATATCCCTCAAACATGAAGGAGAAATAAAGACTTTCCCAGACAAACAAAAGCTGAGCGTTTTCATCAACATGAGACCTTCCTATAAGAAATATTAAGAGGAGTGCTTCACTCTCAAAGAAAAGGATGTTGGTGAACAGTAAGAAATCATCTAAAGGCATACAAGTCACTAGTCACAGTAAGCCCACAAACACAGAACGCTCCATTGCTGTCATTGTGGTGTATAAACCACTCGTACCTTTAGGAAGACTAAAAGACAAACCTACCAAAAATAACTACAACTTTTTGAGAGATAGTAAAAAGATACAGATGGAAACAACAAAAAGTTAAAACGTGGTAGAGGTAGCATCAAAATTTAGAATTACTGTTAGATTTCTCTGTACTTGTTTATTTCTTTCTTTGCTTGTAAACAGAGTTGTCATATGTTTGAGATAGGAGCTATAAAATATTTTTTTGCAAGCCTCATGGTAACCTCAAATCAAAAAACCCACAAAAGATACACAAAAAAATTAAAAAAACGAAAACAAGAAATTAAAACATGCTGAGAGAAAATCACTTTTAAAAAGGAAGACAGGATGGAAGGAAAGAAGAGAAGACCACAAAACAAAAAACAACAAAAAGGTCTTGTATAACAATAGTAACATTGAAAGTGAATGGACTAAACGCTAATCAAAAACAAAGAGTGACTGAATGAACAAAGAAACAAGACCCAACTATATGTTGCCTACCATGTGACTTTAAAACTTAAACCAATCATAGAATTAGGTGAAGGATACGTCTAGGCAATTCACAGAAGAAAAAAAAATCTGAATGTTCAATTAGGATGCCCAATACACAGTAGGCTGCATAATGAAAGGGAGCGTTTGTATGTTGGCAAGCAGTGAGTAATCTAGCACCGAGAGGCAGGATGGGCCAGTGGTAAAAAGCACATGGTTGGGCTCAAATCACAGCTCCATCCTTACCAGCTCTGTGACTTTGGGGAATTTAACAAACATTCTCAACTTCAATGTCCCCATCTGAAAATAAGGACAATAATAATACCCTACAGAGCTGCTGGGCCCACACGAAACACTGCACAGCACTGTAGCATCGTTTAACACTGTGCACAGCACTGCGGCATTATTTAACATGGTGCACAGCACAGTGGTTACAAGCCCGCTGGTCTTTTTTCCCCAAACCTATATCCTTAGAATGCTATGCTAAGCAGGCTATGATGATTACAATAACTTATGATGATGCTATGCTTAGCTAGAAAGCTGTCACAGAAAATGATGGGTTTATTACAAAAAAAAATAAAGTTGATGATCTTATTTAACATTTGATAACTTTATCAAATAACAACAGAAAAGTAACAGAGTTGTTATGTACTTCTCACATTGCCAAATACTAAAGAGGTGGGAGCAGGACACTTTATACTCTGGTGATATTACTGTGATCATTGCAATAATTCAAAATAAAAATATTTAAGACTACCTATAAAAGGTACTAATAATAATCAAAATATATACATATAACTCCATTTATGCAAAACTATATATAGCTATTTACATATGGAAATAGAAGGACGCTCCCAAATGTTCACAGCATTACCTCTAACAATGGGACTTTCTAGGTAATTTGCACATCATTTGTTAACTCTTTTTTATAGTATGAATTTCTTATGACTATGAATTATTTATATGATGAGAAGAAAACATTATATAAAATACTTTCCTTTTAGAAAAAACTGGTATTACTGGGTCCAAGGATAAGCTCAGGTTTAAGGCTTTTCATATCTGCACAGACAGACTGCATATAGAAAGGGCGCCAACATTTCAGCTATGAACCAACAAATTCCTTGCATGTACACACACACACACACACACACTATTGCCAATTTAAGAGGAAAAAATTGTATCTCTTTTTAGTGTGAATTTTATTACTAGGGAAAGTGCATATTTGCTCACTTATCTGTTGGCTACTTATTATTTCTTTTAGAAAATCATGTTTTTATCCTCTGACCTTTTCAGTATTAGGGCATACATCCGCTCTTTTACTTTGTAAAGTATTTATGTTCTATATAAGTTATATACTATGTAAACACTCAAATTTAAGATTCTTAAATCTGTCCTTTTATAGTTATTTGTATTGGCCACCTTGTAAATACTATGTCTACTCCGTCTATGTGCTAAGAATGTTAGTATCTTCCCTATTCCATATAATACTATGTTTCACTTCAAATTTCAGTACAAATTAATCAGAAATCAACTTGGTATTTCCAGATTTATGCTTTTGGTCTAACCTTAAACTCTTCTCAAAAGGAATTCTTCTAAGTAATTCAAGATTTGAAGTTTCTTTTCTTTCTCTCTTTTTTTTTTTATAATAGAAATTGGGTCTTGCTCTTCCTCAGGTCTGGAACTCCTGAGATCAAACAATCTACCTGTTTCAGTCTCCCAAAGCGCTAAGATTACAGGCGTGGGCCACCTCACCTGGCTGACTGGCTGAATTAAGTTGCTTTAGTAGAGTTGGTGATGGTTAAACAAAGCACAGGATTCATGGTAAGCATTTTTTTTTCTTTGTTTAAGGCCCGGAAGACACAAGCATAGGCCAAAACCAAAAAAAAAAAAAAAAAAACCAGCTGCAGAGGGCCTCCTTAACCTAATCTGGGAAGAGGGAAACTATGTAATCACACCCCTTGATGTTTATAATCCAACTAAAAGACAAAAATGTTAAGGCCAGAGGGATCTTAGAAATTCTTTGGAGTTTTATCATCCCATTTCAGAGAGTTAGAAAGCAAAGCCCTAGGGGGAATGAAGTGATTTGCCCAAGGTCACTCGAACAAGTAGCAAATGGAAAGAGTTTAGTCCAGAAGACTACATAGAAAATTGTGTCTCCCAGGCTGGTGGCTCGCGCCTATAATTGCAGTGTTTTGGCAATTCTCATCCCCAGGCAGGAGAATTTCTAGAGGCCAGAAGTTTGAGAACAACCTGGGTAAAACAGCAAGACTCTGTCTTTACAAAATAAAGAAAGAAAGAAAGAAATTAGCTGGGCTTGGTGGTGTATAGTCCCAGCTACTCAGGAGACCAAGGCAGAAGGATGGCTTGAGGCCGGGAGTTGGAGTCTCTTAAGTATAAGAGACCAGGTACCATTAAAGATAGAGGAATAAAGGGCATTTCATGTGTGTGTGTGTATATATATATATATACACACATATACATATAGTCATGTATCACATAACCACAGGGATACACTGGAGAAATGCATAGTTAGGCAATTTTTGTCATCACTGTGTGAACACCACAGAATGTATGTCCTTACATAAACCTAGATGGTATAGCCTACTACACACCTATGGTAGCTAGTATAGCCTAGATCAGGGGTCCTCAAACTGCATGAGGCGGTGTGATTGTATTTGTTCCCGTTTTGTTTTTTACTTCAAAATAAGATATGTGCAGTGTGCATAGGAATTTGTTCATAGTTTTTTTTTTAAAACTATAGTCCGGCCCTCCAACAGTCTGAAGGACAGTGAACTGCACCCCCACCCACCCCCCACCCCACCCCCCGTTTAAAGTTTGAGGACGCCTGGCCTAGATGATAATAGCATAGAGCCTATTGTTCCTAGGCTACAAGTCTGTACTGAATACTGTAGGCAACTGTAACAATGGTAAGCATTTGTGTATCAAATATATCTAAACATAGAAAAGGTAGGGTAAGAACACATGTAAAAGAAAAAATGCTACACCTATAGAGGTCACTTACAGCAGATGAAATCTTGCAGGACTGGAAGCTCTAGGGTGAGTCAGACAGTGAAGGTGAAGGGCTAGGACACTCCCGTACACTAGTGACTAGTGTAGTATTAGTAAACACTGTATACTTAGGCCACACTGAATATATTTTAAAAGTTGCCATGTGTGGTTGCTCACACCAATAGTCTCAGCCACTCAGAGGCTGAGACAGAGGGATCACTGCAGCCCTGGAGTTTGAGGCTGCATAAGCTACGACCCCACCACTGCACTCCAGCCTGGGTAACAAAGGGTGTCCTTGTCTCTTATAAAAATAATTAACAATAGGGCACCAGCCCCATATACGGAGGGTGGTGGGTTCAAAACTGGCCCCGGCCAAACTGCAACAAAAAAATTGCCAGGTGTTGTGGTGGGCACCTGTAGTCCCAGCTACTTGGGAGCCTGAGGCAAGAGATTAGCCTAAACCCAGGAGCTGGAGGGTGCTGTGAGCTGTGACATCACAGCACTATACCGAGGGCAATAAAGTGAGACTGTCTCTAATAAATAAATAAATAAATAACAAAAAAAAAGTTATAGGCAAACTAAGACTTAGAGAAAAGTAATTCCACTATGATGTTAATTTTTCAGCTCCATTACAATCTTTATAGAACAACCACTCTACATGTGATCCCTGTTGACCTGGTAATTACAAGTTTACATCTACATTTAAATGCGTCTACTGTATGTATATTCACATTCACATACATATAGATTCCAAGCTTTAATCCCTATTAAGGGGCTCCCGGGCAAACACAAATCTGAGTAAAGTTTGCATTATACACCATCTTATAAGAGCTCTTCTTAATCAGCAGTCGTGAAGAGAGGGAGGGAAGTAAAAGGACAGAGGGAAGACCAATAAATGAATGAGGAATAGAGACTGATTGTACAGGGATTAGTTTTCACACTGCTCTCTCCCAGAAACATCCTCCGCTCGCTTTCTTCTACTAGATCTGCTCAAGAAGGCAAAAACACATGACGTGACTTAGTGGGTTGGAGAACGTGTGACAACAGAAAGGACAGGGAGGAAGCACCTGCCAGCAGGGGTCTGAACGGCCGAGTCCGGGGCACACTCCACACCACGGAAACCAATACTCTCTGTACTTCGTCCCCTTTCTTACTCCACGGCCATTGTGAGAATGGGCTAAACAAACCTTCATGACAGTAAAGCCGGTTGTTCCCCCAGAAAATGTGAACGCCATCAAGATTATGGTGACGAGAAAGCGCGACCGAGACGTTTGCTCTCAAGCCCGGGTCTGGGTGAAGGCCGGAGAAACTTCCCGCCCGAGGCATCCACCTCCGGCTCCTCACCATGTGCATCGCCGCCTCCATCCACTTTTCGATTTCTTCCGCGGATACCAAGCACGCGCCGTCTGTGGACCGCGTGGACGCCGCCTTGGCCTCCATGCTGCTCTTGGCCGCCCCTCAGTGAGGCCGCGGCGGCGGAGCAGCGCAGGCAGCGGAACGCGGCGAGCGCAGGCCATCGTTTCCGGGGGGAGTCGAATGGCAAAGCACCCGGGAGCGCTTTTTGAGAGGACCGGGGCGCTCCGGACCAGTGAGCAGCCGGCGGCAGCGCGGCGGGTCGGAGAGCGCAGCTGTTCTGCTGTAGTCCACGCCCCTTTCCCGCCCCAGTGACAGTCTCTGCGGAAAGTCGCGTTTGTGATTTCTGGAGAGCACCAAGCGGGACGACGGCGCTGCTGCCAGGTCGTGAGGGCCGGGTGATAAAGAAACGGTTTCCTGGTGAACCAGCCCCTCACCGTTAGGCAGACCACATCCCCAGGGCCTAAAGATGCTGAGATCTATGTGGAATTTTCTGAAACGTCACAAAAAGAAATGCATCTTCCTGGGCACAGTCCTTGGAGGTGGGTGAGAGCGTGCTTGGAAAGGGGCATTGGGAGAAGGGGGTGGGAGAGCGGTGACTTACTTCTGAAATAGGGAGAGGCCAAACGATTCTAGTCCGGATGGAGGGGATTCCTCCAGCCCTCAGCTGGGGGCAGGGGGGCAAACCTCTGTGCAGTTGGCGAATTTCTATATGCCCTTTGCCCTATCACTGCTCTTACTCTGTTTCTTCGACCTTGGAAGAACCCATCACAATTTAAATTTATGTTTCGAGGCACCATTCTTCTACAGAGACATGTTCTTAATTCTCTTCTACTGCTTTCCTGTAGCAATCTTCGTTTCTATTTGGCACTCTTGTTACTTTGTCTGGCTTTCCCCCTTCGCGGGAGTTTCCTGATGTTCCAGGAGAGTTACCCAAAGGCTGCCCTTGGGGTGGTATTAAAGTTAGTTTGAATTTTTGAAAACAGCACAATCGAACTGAAGGACTGGAAGATATAAACTAGACAAAGAAAACCAAATCAATATTCCAGCTGTATTTCTGCCTTTTCAGAATACAAACTGTGTAGTAAGAAAAATGCCTGTGGTACATTGTGCAATCTTCAGGATTTTCGATATTGGGATCATTGCCGATCTAGCTGACATAACTGAGTTGCGCTAGCTGAGAGGAGATTTAGAAACAGATAAAAAAAAATTGAGACTTTTTTTCCTCATATGACACTCATGTCATAATATTCAGGGATTTGAAGGAGAGAATGGAAGACTTGTGAGTTATATGAGAAGAAAATCTGGGAACTTTAAGAGGAAATTATTTTAAAACTTAAATTTTTGAGAAATACTCTTATCACTAATGACATGCTTTGGTTATGGAAGTACTTAAAACCAAGAATGGAAGTTTCCCAAAGAATTTGGTTGCTTTTCTCTTACTATTTGATGGGTAGTAACTACTATTTCTGTTATCTCCCCAGCAATTTGAAATTAACAGTATCCTTAGCATCAACAATTCAGATGGTGGTTCTTGAAAGTTTGAAGCAGTTTTTGTTCATAAGGCAAAGGTAGTGTTCTACGTGTCTCTAGTCTGTCACAAATCAATAATAACCATATATCAATTTTGATCACCTTCTTTGAGAAATCCTATATATATAAAGTTTGTTTAATGATGTCTTCAGCCTCTGGTATCCAGTGTAGATGTAAATCATGCTAAGACTGCAGAGTACATTTTATTTGTAAAAGCTAAAAATAAATATAGCTTTATTTATGATGGAAGAAATATAACTATTTTTGCCGGTATTGAAAGACAGAATATTATCTCTTTAGCAATCTCAGAAATAATAGCTCAAATAGCATCCCCCTTCAGGGTTGTGGGAAATAATTAAAAATAATCACAGGGGGCTGGGTGTGGTGGCGCGCGTCTATAATCCTAGCACTCTGGAAGGCCCAGAAGGGTGGATCCCCTGAGCTCAGGAGTTCCAGAACAGCCTGAGCAAAGCCAGACTCCGTCTCTACTTAAAAATAGAAAAGCTTGCCAGGTGTTGTGGCAGGTGCCTGTAGTCCCAGCTACACTGGAGGATAACATATGCCCAGGAGTTTTAAAAAATCTATTGAAAGCTTAGAATGCATGCAAGAAATGGAATGCAAAAAAAAAAAAAAACTGGTTCAGGGAAACAGAAAGAGAAAATAATTCTAGTGATTTATATCAAAAAGACCATCAATATAAAAAAGAAAGATAACCATCATTGACATTTGTTTGAACTTTATATTCTTTCTGCTTCAGGAGTTCTATAACATGTTAGATTTTAATCAATCTAATTTTAGAGATATTGATCATGTACCTTTATTGCTGAAGGTAATATGATTAGAAACACAAGATTTACAGATTTTTAATAGTAATAGCCTCTATTTATCAGGTGCCTACTTTATGCTGGGTACTGTGCTAAGCTCTTTCTAATTAGTGGGGATGACAACAGGACGTTTATTGTTATCACTATTAAAATGTGAGGCAACTAGAGCCCTAAGAATTTAAGAAACTTTTCTGATGTCTCAGATTTAGTAACATGAAGCTAGAATTTAAACTCACGTATGTTAGACCCCAAAGCATATTCTCTTTCTACATTATGCCACTATGCTTTCATGGACTCTGGTCTGATAAGGAAAAACAAGTATACAAATAATTAAAATACAAAACCATGAACTGATTATGAAAGTATATGAATAATTAAAATATAAAACCATGAACAAATGTTCTATAGATCAAGCTGGCTAATAGCATACGCATTCGTAAAAAAAAAATCAGGAAGAACTTTATGGGACATTTTGACAGACTTTGACAGCTGAATATATCAACACACATCCTCAAAAAAGTTTGACTATTCAGTAGTGGGGGGAATAAACTTAATAAAGTTTTGAGAGTAGATGTGCTGGTTCATGCCTATAATCCCAGCATTTTAGGAGGCTGAGGCTGGAGGATTACTTGAAGCCTAGAGTTCCAAGCCAGCCTGAGCAACGTAGCAAGCCCTCTTTCTACAAAATACATTTAAAAAATTACCTTGGCAGGGTAGCATGTGCTTTTAGCCCTAGCTACTCAGGAGGCTGAGGCAGGAGGATCACTTGAGCCCTGGAGTTAGAAGCTGCAGCGAACTATGATCTCACCACCATATTCCAGGATAGGGTGACAGAGTAAGACCCCAGTCTCAAAAAATAAAAAGCTTTCAGTTACAGACCTTTTTCCTTTATTTGGATGGGTGATTGCTTTAGACCAGTTTGTGAAAAGACAGTAGCTCCTAAACTTTTTGATTCGAAGTCTGCTTTATACTCTGAAAAATTAAGGACCTTATAGAGCTGTTGAAATTTTGTATCCATTAATGGTTACAATATTCAAAATTAAAGCCAAAAATTTTTAAAAATATTTATTAATTCATTTTTTTGAGATGGAGTCTTACTGGTCTTGAACTCCTGTCTCAAGAGTTCCTCTTGTTTCAACCTCCAAGTAGCTTGGACTGTAGGTGCACACCACCCTTTTTACACCCTTAAAATAACAATAATAAACTTATATATGAACATAAATACACATTTTTTTAAAAAATTAGAAGAGTAGTATTATTTTACATTTTGCACATCTAATATTCGGCTTAATTGAAGAAAGCTGGATTCCCCCATCTCTTTCTGTATTCAGTCAGTTGTGATACCACACGTCATGTAGCCTCTAGAATGCCACTGTACATTCATGAGAGAATGAGAATGAAAAAGGCAAGTAACATTTCAGTATTATTAAAAATGTTTTGACTTCACCGATTCCCTGAAAGGATTTCAGAGACACTCCGGGGTTCTCTGGCCACACTTTCAGAACATTGCTGGAGAACAGAGAACATCCAGATTCATATTTATTGACTTGCTGATTTCTAAAACAAAGCCCTAACAATGATTTGAACTTATATCTTAAATCCTATAATCTCTGGCCTCTTAGCGTTTTCATTCATTCGTTCATTCTGTCATTCAACAGATGTTTAAATGAGAGTGCCTACTCTCATTGTACTGGACTCTGTATATAAAAAGGGATAAGACATTTCCTGACTTTGAAGAACTCATAGTGTGGAAATGGAAATAAAGAAGGAGAAGAACTGAATTACTGAAAGACTAGAAAATATTTTGTTTTACCAACAATGTTATGAAAGGAAACCTCAAAGCATTTTACATTTATTTTTTGAGATATTTAGTAAATGTTTTAATTATTCATAAATAAAGTCATAGCTACAAAAGGAACTTTAAAGCTTATATAATCTCAGCATTTTATTTATGGAAGAAATTTGACACAAACAGAGGACTTCTCCAAGCCAGGATTCAGGCTACCAGTCAAATATATAGATGTCCTGTAATCTATATTTTAGCTAATGAATTCTTTGCCCTTATTTTTCTAGGGAGACATATCTAACAAAAACAGAATTTGTGAATTTTGAGTATGAGAGCTTGGGTGAATGAGACCTTACGTAGGAACCTACTTCAGTGCTACCTCAGGAAAAATAATGGATTGTATGATTTTATCTTACTTCCGTGTATTATTAGTTTGCTAAGGCTACTGTAAGAAAGCACACAGTCTAGGTGGCTTAACCAACAGAAATTTATTATCTCACAGTTCTGAAGGTTAGAAGTCCAAGACTGGGGTTTGTTCCTTTCTGTGAGATGTAAGAAAAGCCTTGCTCCGAGCTTTTCTCCACGGCTGGTAGGTGGCCCTCTCCTCCGTGTTTTCACATCTTCCTCCCTCTTCCAATATCTTTGTCCGAGTTTTCTCTTCTTATAAGGATACCAGTCATACTATGTTAGGACCCACTCTAATGACTTCGTTTTAACTGATGACCTCTAGAAAGATTCTGTCTCCAAATAAGGTCACATTCTGAGGGACTAGAGTTTCAACATGTGAATTGTGGGACGATACAGTTCCACCCATAACGAGTCGTTTTCTTTCTTAATTTAGTTAGAATATATACTTATCAAACAAATAACAGTTCCTAATATTTTTTTTTATCATATTTGTGAGAATCTGATGAAAACAATGGGATCATCTTCTCAGGAAAACATATATACCAAATAAGTTCACTGTTATTCCAAAAAGATTCTTAGCTATGCGAAGGGAGTCATTTCAGTGTTTTATTTTATAGTATAATTTGAGAAATGCAATAATCATTTTACACATAACTTTCAGTAACCTGTTGTGCGAAATATAAGGAATTTATTTAGATCTACTTGTTATGTCAGAATTGCCTGTCAAAGGTTTGCTTTGTGCAGTATTAAGTGAGTTTCTTCCCTCTCCTCCTATTGTGGCACTATCACAGAAAAAGTAGCCATGAAGCCACTTATATGAACTTTTATTTGTTCTTTAAGCATAGTTATGTTTATTTCCATGCAAGCATATTAACAGCAAGTATGCTTTGTCTAATTATTTTTAGCACATACTCTTTTACTGAACCATTATTTTTAAGAATATATAAACAATGTCTTACCAATTCACCTAACACCTGTATTAGGGAAAATAACTCAGGGTGTGTGTTTGCTTTGCACTTCCTAGAGAGCTACCCCTTTTCCACTTGTGACAAACAGACCAAATCCAATTATTTAGGTCATACACAATTCTCAGATTCTCTATGGTAGATACGTGGGGCCATAGACACTGGAGATAGGTGAGGATTAATTACTTCCTTACAACGTTGCTGCCATGTTATAATGAAACCAGGTTATGACACATGTAATAACATCTATTAGAAAGCAGAGATGAAACACTAACACACTATTCCATAAACTCATGGAAGTCCCTGCATTCTGTCCTTTTTTGGCACTACTACAGAACCAAGCATAAAAGATTTACCTAAAGCAAATGCAGCACAATTCTAGCTGTAGAATTAAGCTGGCCAACTGCTTAACTCATTTGACTAAGAATCCTCCAAACCAGCTGCTAGGGATCCCAGTTTAAGACATTCCTAAGGGTGAAGAACTTATGAGATTCATATATTCTAGTTCATATGAGTATTACTAAAATGTTTTAGCTGGTCCGGTATCTTGAAAACCACTAGTATAATTTATGAAAAATCCATTCCTGGTATTCATTATTCTAATTAGTAAAATACTTCGTGCTGATCAAAGAAAAACTTACTTGAAGTGCTTAAGCCGTGAAATGTGGCTTTTGATCAAATGCTAGCTAACCACTCTGGAGTGTTCACATTCCCAGTTGTGGTAGTGACTGCCCTTCAGGTATTGATTAGATTACAGGCAATGTGATATTTACATTTTTCTACTGTGCTGTTACAATTTAGAAATTGCAGTGCCCTCTTTCTTCCTTTTCTAATTAAATAACTGGGTTTTAAATGATACAAATTTCCTTCTCTCTCCTTTTCTCAGAAAGAAAGATCTTTCTAACACATGGATAAACAGATATCTGTCTGCCTACCTACCTTTCTTTCATTCTTCCTTTTAAAATTGTTGTATTTTTAAAAAGTATTTTGTGTTCATTGAAGAAAATATGAAAAATATAGACAAGCAAACAGAACAAAAAAGTCACCTGTTATCCCACCATTCAGAAATCATCATTAAAACCTATCTATTTTTCTGTATCTGTTTCTATTAAAAAAACAGTCCCTCTCACACCACTGCACTCTAGCCTGGCACTAGGATATTTTCTTGACTCAGTATCTATTTAACAATATAAGTGGGTTTTTTGAGCATGAGGAGAGTTGGGGGGATTTGGAGACAGGGTCTCACTCTGTTGTCCAGGCTAGAGTGCAGTGGCATCATCGTAGTTCACTGCAACCTCAAAAATTATCTTCTTGCCTCAGCCTCCTTAGCTGCCAAGATTACAGTCATGTGCCACTGCCTTTGGCTAATTTTTCTATTTTTTTGTAAAGATGAGGTCTTGCTCTTGCTCGGATTGGTCTCTAACTCCTGGCCTCAAGCAGTCCCCCACCTCAGCTTCCCAGAGTGCTGGAATTATAGGTCATGAACCACCACACCTGGCCAGCAATGTAGTTTTTAATAGTTGCATGAGATTCCATTGTATGTGTATACCATAAATTATTTAAACCATTCTCTATTATTGAACATTTATAATTTCTCAAGTTCACTATTAAAGGCACTGTCAGACTTTTTAGACTTAACTCCTTTCTGCTTCTTCAGACTTAGTACTTGTGTACCCATCATTTCCTCTGTCACTTGCTGTTAATCTGATCCTCTTTTTAAGTTAGTGTTATACAATTCTTTAATTTAGGTTTTCAAAAGTTATAATTTTTAGCTTTTCACTAAAATAAACTTATAATTAAATAAAGCAGGCTAAAAATACTGTTTGAAATTTTTAGTACTCTAATATTGTAGCTTATTTTTAAAAATGGTTTTAGGAGTATATATCCTGGGGAAATATGGACAGAAGAAAATCAGAGAAATACAAGAAAGGGAGGCTGCAGAATACATTGCTCAAGCTCGAAGACAATATCATTTTGAAAGTAACCAAAGGACTTGCAATATGACAGGTAAGAAAAAAGAAATATTTATATTTATATAAAATTTTTTGATGACTTTTATTAATTTGTATACCCCCAGGATCAAATTGGAGGAAAAGACAAAAGAAGAATGATAAATCTAGCAAGTATTTGCTTCGTTTAACTGAAGGACATCTTTTTTTTGAGACAGAGTCTCACTTTGTTGCCCTCAGTAGAGTCCTGTGGCATCACAGCTCACAGCAACTTCCAACCCCTGGGCTTAGGCGATTCTCTTGTCTCAGCCTCCTGAGTAGCTGGGACCGCAGGTGCCTGCCACAATGCCTGGCTATTTTTTGTTGCAGTTTGGTTGGGGCAAGGTTCAAACCCACCACCCTCAGTATATTGGGCCAGTGCCCTACTCACCGAGCCACAGGCACTGCCCTAAAATACATCATTTTAATGTGCATTTTAAAAGTCTTTATAAAGCAATATTAGTTCGTTTATTCATTTTATTTATTCATTCAGCAAATGCTAGTGGTGCTCAGCACTGGGGAAATAGGAGGTGAACAAAAAAAAAAAAAAATCCCTGACCTTTGAATTTTATGTTCTAGTAAGCAGAAAAGATGATAAACAACAAATAGTTAATTTTAGGCAGTGATGACTGCCTTACGAGAATAAAGCCATGTGTGGAATGGGGATGCTTTTTAAAACAGAGCAATTAGGAGAGTCATGTTTCTTTGATATGAAAGAGGAGAAACCAAGTGACACAGTGTAGGGAACCATGCAAAATGCCAGACATTTGGACAAGCTTGGGGCATTCAATAAACAGCAAAAACTCCATGTATCTAGAGTGTAAAGAGCAATGGTGAAGTGATTAGAAGCAAGGCTACAAAAGTGGGCCTGATCCCACTGGGCTTATAGGTCAGAGTAAAGAGTTATAATTTTGTTTAATTTGCAGTAGGCAACTGCAGACGCATAAGTCTATCTCAATACTATACACTGAGTCAGTGTTAATTAACATTAATAATTTAACCTCCAGCCCTAGAAATACAGTATTAGGAGAATGCCATAACAAAATCCACCAGCCCGTATTTGAAGGGAACAGGTGTTATGTTTTAACTGGCATAATTCCTTGAAGAATTAGTTGTCAAATCCACATCAACCTGTTTTTCTTTTTTACTGTTAAAAGCTTAATCTTTTTTCTAACATTTTTAGCAAGCACAATTAGTTTAGAAAGAATTTTTAAAGGCAGGTTGTTCAATTCTAAAAGTAGAACTTTTTTAGAGTGTGAAAGGACTTAATTATTAGTTCACTAACTTTATTTATTGATTGATTTATTGATTTATGTTTTGAGACAGAGTCTCACTCTGTTCCCTGGGTAGAGTGCTGTGGCATCAGAGATCACAGCAATCTCAAACTCTTGCATTCAAGCAATCCCCTTGCTTCAGCCTCCCTAGTAGCTGGGACTAAAGATGCTGGCCACAAAGCCCAGCTAGTTTTCCTATTTTTAGTAGAGGTGGGTCTCACTTTTGCTCAGGCTGGTCTCAAACTCCTGAGCTCAGGCTATCCACTTTCCTCAGCCTCCCAAAGTGCTAGGATTATAGGCGTGAGCCACCATGCCAGACTCTATCTCCCTCATTTTAAGGCTCAGATCAAAAAGATTAAGTGACATGACTAAAGTTACAGTCGGAGTATGATTTTTAATATTTGAGATAATAATGCTCAGAAAAATACCTCCATTCTTTAAAGCAAATACTAAACCTAAGTACTGCATATCATGACAGCTGTGTTAAGGCACAGAGAATAAGAACTCAAACTCTCAGATGAGGCCAATCCGGTACATTTCCCAGTTTGTCTTGTATTATCTGTGTGTCTTTGGACCAGTCTAAACCTAAGTTCTCTCCTCTATAAAGTGGACATCTTAAAACCCACTTCATAAATGTTTTGTAAGGCTGTAATGAGTTAATATATGCAGTACTTGGAACATAGTAAATACTCAGTAAATGGTAACTTTTTGAAGATCACATAATTCTGTAAATTGACATTCAGCATTCAATCTAGTGGTGCTGCCCAGGACATTTTAATGAGTTTTTAGAAAACAGTTTATTTAAGTTTTTCAGAAAATAGTAAAAGGTAGCTGCTGGGGTCCCAAAATATATCTCAGTTTGGCATGGGTCAGTTTGGGTCCCCCAGGAAGCAGATGCTGAGATTGGCTTAGATGTGCAAGAGACCTATTAGGGGAGGCCTTTCTACCACAGTGCAGTTCGAATGCTTGTGAACAGAAAGGGAGGAGGAAGGAAGATTAGTTAAGAAGAGTCTAAGACGACAGAACATTCTAAGAAAGTTGGGGCAGGCCAATGAGGAGTCTGCAAGCGAAAGTTTCTGGTAGAGGAGAATAGACGAATGGGTCTGCATCCACCTGAGCACTATCCTTAACTGGGAACAGTGCAAACATGGTAATGGATCCAGAAGCATGGCAGCTGGGGCTGTCAGTTAACACTGCTCCTCCCAGCAGATGATGCGGGTTGCGCATTTCCTTTGTTTTTTGTTTTTTATTTGGTTTGGTTTGGTCGTGCATTACTATGATAATTACAACTCTCAGATGAACAGTGAGCTAAGTATGTGCTACTGAAAATAAAATATGGAGATCACTAAGAGCCAAAATCACTGAAAAACTTTACAAATTAGCTTTCTGGTATGTATTGAAAATGGAGTTACAAATAATATGGTTAAATTTCTATCCTTTTGGATAAGATGTAATGGATATACTAGGAAAAATTAGTATATTGGAGTAAATATAACTAGTTTTCTTGCCCCAGAAGTTTTCCCTTTTAGAATGTAGTGTTTGTAATCACTCAACACTTTTTCATTTTATTATCATTATCATTTTATTAGTGTTATTATTGAAATTCATCTGAAATTTATATTTGTACATTTCTCCAACATTTCTTATTTCATGTATAGAGCAATTCATGAACTCCTAAAAATTACATGCAATTTTTGTTTCTATAGACTACTATGGCTCATTTCATCTTTACGTAAGTCTTAGGATTAACAAACAGTTCCCGTTGACAAAACTAACACTAAAATTCAGGAGTTCTTAATGCCTAGCCCAGTGCATTTTTGTATAGGTTATAATAAGTGCTTATGGCTTTTTAGTGTTTAATAAATAAGTTTTTCTAAAATTAGAAATAAAATATGAAGCAAAAAGTATAGTGAAGATAATATTTTTGTTTATTTTCATTGTATGAGAAGCAAACATTTCTTGTAAAAAAAAATTGGAGAATACAGAAAGGAAGAAGAAAACAGAATTATTTATAATCGAAAGATGACCACTGTTAATATCTGGGAATAATTTTCTATTTATTTGTATATAATAGGTTTATATTATTACTATTAATAATAATAATTTGAATTCTCTAACTCTGACCAACTCCTGCTAGTTGCTAGCTCTGTCAAATAGACTAAAACAATGTGCATTTCTTAGTGAGGGCAGTGACCTTTTATTTTCTGTTTTACTACAGTGCTATCCATGCTTCCAACATTAAGGGAGGCCTTAATGCAGCAACTTAATTCTGAGAGCCTCACAGCTCTGCTAAAAAACAGGTAAATGCAAGTTTTAGCATTTTTCGTTTAGGTACCACACTTAACAATATATAGAATGTAGATCTTATATCACTTTGAAATTATTAAAAAATTTAATGATTCACTGCTTATTAAATGTGTTCCTGAACCAGATACTGTGACGCTAACAAAGTTATATTAAATTTTGTGCTTCTTGAAGAGTTTATAGTGTAAAGCATGTGAATGTATTTTTTTAAATAAATAAAGTATATAAAACTTATATTTTAAGTTAATAAAATCAAGAACAAAATTAACATAGGCATACAATACCATACTAGTAATTTACATTACTGTGATGGTTTACCGTTTCCAAAGCACTTTGACATATTTGACCCTGTCTGTGAAATGCAGTTGGATGTGGTAATTTGGTATGATGCTATGTTAGAGAAGACTTCCCCAAGGAAATGGCTTTTTTATGAAAAACATGGAGGCAGTGATTTCAATAAATAAATTTTAATTGTTGTCCTCTTACTAAAATAAACAATTGCCTTGTAATCACCTGTTCAATAGCCGGGTAGAATGAGGTGTTCTTCCTTCTCCCTTTTTTTTTATTGTTACTGCATGATCTCACTTATATGTGGAATCTTGAAGATTGTTTTTGCAAATAAGATTGCAACCCCTGCGTTTTTCTGATTTCCATGTGCCTGGATTATTGTTTTCCTTCCCTTCCTCCTGAGTCTTGTTTTATCCACTGATGTTATTATGTGTGTTTCTTGGAGATAATACATATTAAGACTGAGCTTTTGTATCTAGCCAGCCAGCCTCTGCCTCATTAGAGGAGAATTCAAGCCATTCATATTTTTTGAGAAAATTGATAGATATGGTAGAATTTGGTCACCTTGTTTTTCAGAGGTCTAGAGCTTTTTTTTTTTTTTTATCCCTTTCACCACTGTGGAAGCTAGGCTTTGTTCCTTAATTTCTGGGTGTATTTACTTTGGTGGTGGACCATCGTGCTATTCATTACGAAAAATGGATCTGAGTACTTCCTGTAGAGCTTGTCTAACTATGGCAGATTTCCTCAACATTTGGATGGCAGTAAAATATTTGATTTCTCCGTCACAAATGAAACTCAGTTTAGCAGGATACAGGGTCCTGTGCTGAAAATTGTTTAAGAAAGTTTAAGTTTGATGACCATCCTCTTCTGGCTTGAAAAGTTTCAACTGAAAAATCTGCAGTCGTCAGTGGTCTTTTCTTTTCTTTTCTTTTTTTTTTTTTGCAGTTTTTGGCTGGGGCTGGGTTTGAACCCACCACCTCCGGCACATGGGGCCAGTGCCCTACTCCTTTGAGCTACAGGCGCCACCCCAGTGGTCCTTTCTTGAATATCTCACTGTGCCAGGTCTGGTGCTTGGTACCGTCCATATTTGCAGCCATTTAATTTAAATAGTATTCCTGGGAAGCAGATATTCTCTCTGTTTTGCAATAGGAATTTAATGCTCAGACACTTTAAATAGCAAGCTGGAAAATTTCTTTGAAAATGTTTTCTATATTCAGAAAATACTTCCCAAAGTAACAATGAATTTGTGTACTTGGGATTTTTTTTTTATCTGATTAAAGTGTAATGCAAGTGATAAGCGTTTTTCTCCTTTACACAGCATCATTCTTAGAGATAGACAGACTTTTCCTTTCTTCTTACAGATATGTCTTACCTTAAAAATTAGCTCATATAATTGCAAAAAATTAGTTCACATAATTATAAACAGAAGCAGATTGCTTTTAGTCAAGTAAATACTTAATAATCAGCTATATATGTATGCAGAAAGATTTTAATTGCTATAAGTTTTAATCTAATGAGAAGGTAAGACAAATAAGTGAGTAGCACTTTTGTAAAAATCATATAATAATGAACATACTAACCATGGTGGCATCTTCCTTCTTGGTGGATCTTTATTTCCTGTAAGGCCCAATGTTCCAGGTGCTTTGGAGGAGTCAAGATAATTAAGATAAGGTCCCTTTCCTTTTAAGGCTTTGTCATCTAAAGGAGACGATATATGAATAAATTATCATAATTCCACACATACTATGTTTATTGTTGTGCCAAAAAATAAAAGCAAAACATGGGGCTCGGCTCTGTAGCCCAGTGAGTAGGGCGCTGGCCACATACACAGAAGCTGGCGGGTTCGAGTCTGGCCTGGGCCTGCCAAACGACGACAACTGCAACCAAAAAATAGCTGGACGCTGTGGCCGGCCCCTGTAGTCCCAGCTACTTGGGAGGCTGAGGCAAGAGAATCGCTTGAGTGCAAGAGTTTGAGGTTGCTGTGAGCTGTGACGCCATGGCACTCTACCAAGGGCGACATAGTGAGACTCTGTCTCCAAAAAAAAAAAGGGGGAGGGTGATGCCTGTGGCTCAAAGGAGAAGGCGCCAGCCCCATATACCGGAGGTGGCGGGTTCAAACCTGGCCCCGGCCAAAAAAAAAAGAAATAAAAAGAGAAACTTGGGGAGACAATGTAGGAGTATAGAAAAAATATATATGATTAATTTTGATGGATGATCTTGGAGAGTTTTAAAGAAAAAGAATAATTCCCCTTTTCTTACTCAGGACACAGGGAGGAGAGTTTCTTAGATTCTGGAAAATTTAAGATGGACAACAGTTATTATTCATTGTTTCCTCTTTAAATACCTCAATGTTGATTTTTTTTTCCTAGCTTTCTTTTGATTTGAAATTACCATTTGCAATTTGGTGGTGGGGAGTGTCCGTTTGAAAAATAGTTGTATAAAAAAGGGCTTGAGCCCTTTACAAAGTGTAATTACATAAGGCCTCCACTCCTGTGACTTCTTTTATATTAGTTTAATATGAGACTCTGGTCTCATATGAGCCTGTTCAGCAAGTTAGTTTTATCTTTAAACTAATCATGGTAATAACTGATCAGAAATAAACAAATGCTTTTATAATCTTCTTTCATCAGTTTCATGGTAGCAAACAGCCATCCCTGTTTCTAATACTTGGCTTTCTAATTAATGACTGATAATGACAATAACGTTTCAAAGGCAAAACATCTCAAACACCCTTCCTCATAAGACAGGTAGAACACTTTGAAAGGATTAGTTTAATTCTTAAACAAATATTTTAGTTACATTAAAGAGTCTTCCTGTATTTACCTTCGAAGTTTTTTCCATTAGACAAATCATTTCCCCTGTTCTTTTGCATAGATTTAGAATCTTACATAGGTTTTGGAATGTTTAAAAAGATAGTGTCAATATTTTAAAATCTAACTTTTAAAGTCTAATAATGGCAAATGTCTTGGGTAACTATAAGTCTGTCTACTTCCACCAAAGTCACCTCAAATAAAATGTAGTTTGAGCAAACATAGTTTCAATTCAGGTACTCTAATTTGCCTTTCCACAGATTGCTCCTACTAAGTACTGTCTATATTGAAATTTTTGAAACCACTATTTTTTTATCTTGTTTCGTTTCAAATTTTTATAAAAAGTACTTTGAAATTTTTCTTAGGAGCAATCAAAAGAAGATGTGATATACTTGTGTTGGATATCTCACTCTTGAATTGTAGTTGGTTCAAAATAAATGTAGCATTCCCCTGTGAATCTTGAACAATAGAGGAGATTAAGGTTGCAGTAATGTCCTGAAGTATTTCCTCCACACATCTGCACCTGTGCCATCTAGGAAAGGGGTGATTGAAGCTCTAGAATCTGCTCACTGGCAAAGAAAGATGATATCTCACAATTGCAACATGACTCAATTTCTTCCTGAAATGCAAATTTATGTCTGAATATAACATAGAGAATATGGGCTTGTATTTTGTATTTCAAATACAAAATGTGCTTTTTATTTCATTTTTCTAGTAATTTATTTTTTATTATATATAACCAAAATATCACTTTGTGATAAATTGGAAACATAAAAGACCAAAAAAACAAAAAAAAAACAAACCTGGTTCTTCCACATAGGTGGTTTGAAAAGCCACAAAGGTCATCCACATAGCACATCCACACGATGGTGTACTACAGCTCAGTTAAAAGGATTGCTAATACAGTCTGGAGGCTCTCCCCTCCAAATCGCATATTGAAATCTGACCCCCAGCATTGGGGGTGAAACCTAAAGGAAGTATTACGATCTTGGGAGCAGATCCCTCCTGGCCACTGTAATGAATGAGTCTTCACTCTATTTGTTCACAAGAGAGCTGATTGTCTCTAAGAGCCTGGCACCTCCCTTCTCTCTCTGCTCCCTCTTGTCACCATGTGACACCCTTGCTTTCCCTTAATCTTCTGCCATGAACAAAATCTCCTAGAGGGCCTCACCAGAGGCAAGTGCCAGCACGTATTTCTTGCACAGCCTACAGAACTGTGAGCCAAAATAGACTTTCTTTTCTTTACAAATTACCCAGCCTCAGGTATTCCTGTATGGTGGTGCTTGCATATTTTTTTAGTGGTGCTATTTTATTGTGACTTATTGTTGTTAATTTCTTACCGTGACTAATTTATAAATTAAACTTTATCATAGGTAAGTATGTATGGGATAAAATGTATGTATAGGGTTCAGTACTATTGAGGTTTCAGTCATCCACTAGAAGTCCTGAAACATATCTCCTGAGGATAAGGGGTGGACCACTGCACTACTGTGGAATGATATCCATAAGATATATTTCTGTATTTTTTAAAAAGGTAAAGAAAAATGTATATAGTATGCTTCCATTCATCTAAGGAGTAGTTATGAAAATACATACACATACATGCACTTATATAAAGCAAAATAACAGAAAGTTAAAGCATTTTTTTAAATAGTCACCTTAGTACACTGGGTGCGGTGGCTGACACCTGTAATCCTAGCACTCTGGGAGGCTGAGGCTGGTGGATTGTTTGACTTCAAGAGTTTGAGACCGCCTGAGCAAGAGCGAGACCTCAACTCTACTAACCAGAAAAACTGAGGCAAAAGGATTGCTTGATCCCAACAGTTTGAGGTTGCTATGAGCTATCACAATGCCACGGCACTCTACTCAGGGCCACAGAGTAAGATTTTCTCCTAAAAACAAAAGAAATGAGATATCACCTAACCCCAGCGAGAATGGCCTGTATCACAAAATCTCAAAACTGCAGATGCTGGTGCGGATGTGGAGAGAAAGGAACACTTTTACACTGCTGATGGGACTGCAAACTAATATAACCTTTTTGGAAGGAAGTACAGAGAACCCTCAAAGAACTCAACCTAGACCTCTCGTTTGATCCTGCAAGCCTATTACTGGGCATCTATCCAGAAGGAAAAAAACCCTTTCTTCTAAAGACATTTGTACTAGGCTGTTTATCGCAGCTCAATCTACAATTGCCAAAATGTGGAAACAACCTAAATGTCCTTCAACCCAGGAATGGATTGGTAAGCTGTGGTATATGTATACCATGGAATGTTATTCAGCCATTAAAAAAAAAAATGGAGATTTTGCAGCATTTGTACTAATCTGGAAGGAGGTGGAACACATTATTCTTAGTGAAGTATCACAGGAGTAGAGAAGGATGAATCCTATGTATTCAATTTTGATATGACAACCATTAATGACACGGTGGGTAGCGTGGGGGAAGGGGAGAGCAGACAGAAGGAGGGAAAGGGTGAGAGAAAGGAAAAGAAAAAAAGAGAAGAAAATAGTGACGAATTCTCACATAAATTGGATTTCATTTTGACCAAAGTACATTACTTAAACATTAATTTTTAATTCAACTTGTTAATATGTTGTTTAGGATATTGCATCCTCATTTATAAGCGATATATGTTTGTAATTTCCCCTTTATAATAATATATTTTCTCCAATTTTAATATCAGGTGTACCCAGATCAAGCAGTATGATTTTGAAGTATTTCTTCTTTTTCTGTTGTCTATAAGATTTGGCATGATCTGTTTTTCAAAATTATCTTTTACTTTTATTTATAAATATTAGTTTATTTTTTGATACTTAAAAAAAAAAAGACGTTAACTAATGACTCCATACTGAATCTCAGAGTCAAAGCGTTCTATAATAGACATACTCTTATTTGACAATGTGAATGTTACTTTCTTTGCATTATTATTATTGCTTAATATTTCGATGTAGCAATTGTCTAATTCCTTTTCTGAATGTATTTATGTTCATTTGTTCTTTATGAGGTTTTTATTTCTAGTCCTTATGTTAAACATTGTTATTGTTATTAAATTTTAAGCCTTTTTTATTTTGTGAAGGCAAAAAAATGGAAACCTAATAAACACATGTGTATATAAAAATAAAAAAAAAGAAAAAAAAATAGAAAGAATCACCTGTGAAGAAGGGAGAAAATAAGGAGGGATAAGAACAGACATCCCTGAATATACTATGTTGTATAAATTTGACTTTGGATAGCATATAAATATTTTACATAACTATAAAACTATATATTTAGAAAGCAATGTCCAAAAGTTGATAGTCCAATACATCAGGTTAGCTTAAATATGATTTTAGTTAGTTGTACAACCACAAAGACAGAAACTATGCCAAATTACTTTTAAAAAGAAATTTGACTATGTATCCTTAGTGGGATAAATGCTGTTTCCACACATGGAATAGGACAAACAAAAAGCTTAAGCTCTTTTTAATATTGCTATTGTTATTCTGAGACTGTTGTGTACCGAGGGAGAGATGAACCAAATTAATAATTATGTTGGTTTCGCTAATTTTTAGTGTGGACAAAAAGAAACACAGGTGAAAGATTACTGAGATTAAGTTAAAAATCCTATGGCTGATTTTCAGTTAGAAGTATTAGTATGAATTTATGATGTATTTTTACCTCGTTGAATAAATGTACACATAAATATATACACATTTATTAGCTTAGTCTACTGAAAAGTCTTAGAGAAATGATTGATTTCAAGTCTAAGCAGGAATTGAACAAGATGAACCAAGAACAACTTTTCATGTCAAAAAGTTGAAAGCTACCAAGTGCTAATACAGGATATAAATTATAAATATATAATTTAGGAACCAGCTTCCAATGGTCAGGGATGGGCAACTTGAATATCACTGGAATAAGAACTGTAGTGCTTCTTTGAAACATGTGAGCGATGTATATAAATTCATGTGTTCATAATGATACCAGTGATAAAAAAACACCTCATTTACCTTGGAAAGATGACTTGTAAAACAGTAAATTAAGGAAAGAAATTAATATTTCTCCTGCTCTCCTATAGATTTTATAATAAATAAATGCATAGTAATGAAGAAGAGATGACTAGAAGAATATATACCAGAGAAAGTGGTTGTTATCATTGGTTACTAGGATTATGATTGTTTTTATACTATATTTAGTGGGCTTTGTTTTCTGCAGTTGTCCTATTTTGGTTTTAATTTAAAAAAATTAAATAGGATGTATGAAGTTCAGAATTTTCCATTAGATTACCTCAATTAATATTTTTGTATTTTCTGACTTTTTTTTAGGCCTCCAAACAAGCTAGAAATATGGGAGGATCTGAAGATAATAAGTAAGCCTGCATATCCCACGTAACAGCACATTCTTAAAATACAGTAGAACCTCTATAACTTGACCACCTAAGAGACTGTAACAAACTGGTCAACATGTGGAAGTGGTCAACTGTTTTGTACATGTGGTGCATGTCCGGTCTGTGAAAATTAGGTCAACTTAAGGAGGTGGTCAGTGTAGGGAGGTGGTCAACTATGGATCTAATGTATTTATAAAGGGAAATTTTTGTATTCTATCATGTGGACAACTCTTCTTTACCTGCCTCATTGAATTTTGTTAGAATCAAATAAAATAATACAAAGAAATATATCAGTGTCATAGAAAGTGCTCAGTAAATGTTAGTGCTAGTGGTTGCACCATTATTGTTCTTGTTATGATGATCATAGGTAGAACTGTCCTAGACTACTACATATGCTTTTATTAAGCACTGACATTTTATTAAGTACTTTTATCAAGTACTCTAATATTATCGTACTTTAAAGTAAGTTTTTACTCTAACTTTAATATTATATGCAAACTTATATTAGTGATAAAAATTTGAAACAAAGAGCTGTCCTGGGGCCTATCTGCTTATGTCTCAGAATTTCATACTACCAGTTATTTCTGTTTTCCCATATCCATTCAACTAATCCTTGTCAACAGGATGATATTAAACCTTATTTGAAAAAAAATTAAACCTCTCTAGTACCCCATACTTCCTTTCTGCTGCTGCACTTTTCTCACACTCCTTGTGACCAAAGATTTCTACATTCCTTTGCTTCTCCTCTTCACTCCTACTCACTCTTGATGCAATACAGCCTGGCTTCCACTCTGGTGTCTCCACCCAGGCATAGCTCTCAAGCACCAGGAATAATTGCTATTTGCCAAATCCACTGGACGTTTTCCTAAACCGCTCAGCAGCAGTCAGCACCTTCACTTCCTCCTGTGTTTTAAATACTGTCTTGGGCTCCTGTGAGGCCTGGTGCCAGGCTTTCTCCTGCCTTTCTCTTTCCGTCTTCAGTCCTGACACAGGCTCATCCTCCTTGACCACTCTGGAAAGCTACAGGTGTTACATGCTCAGCCCTCTTACTTCAAACTGGCTCCCTTGACAGCTAATAATTCTGAAGCTGTAATTCTTTGTACTTCCTGATCCTTCCTTGCTTTCCTTTCTAAGTTAGCAATGTATATCTCTTTTCACCCAATACATTTTTATTGGTTATTGTTTCAATTAACAGATTGTTCCTAATTCACATTTAAAAGGTATAAGGAGAGACTAGTTATGAAATATTTTTAATTGATAAGTTTTTGTACTTGAAACAGTTACAAATATGTTTTGAAATTCATCTTATGAAAAAATACCCATAGGTATGGTTAATGATTTTATACTTGGGGTGTTTTAATAACAGTAGCAAATGGTGTTTTTTCCCTTTATGAAGGTTTCACAAGAAGTATCGTGGCAGTGTACAGTACTTGTATGCTGGTGGTTCTTTTGCGAGTCCAGTTAAACATAATTGGTGGATATATTTACCTGGATAATGCAGCAGTTGGCAAAAATGGCACTGTAAGTTCAAGAGACTTCAAGACTGTCCTTTTGTTCAAGAGGTTCAGAGATTATTATTTATCCTGATAATGATTTCTGTGAGCTAAATATCTTTATTTTTTACATCATTGTGAACTTTTAGTAATATAATTACTTTTTGTATTTTGAAACTACATTTTTTTATTTTCCTTTTATGTTATTTTATTTTATTTTATTTATTGTTGGGGATTCATTGCAATTCAATTCAGGTTACATTGATTGCATTTGTTAGGTAAAGTCCCTTTTATAATTGTGTCCTGCCCCCAAAAGATGTTATCACACACTGTGACCCTCCATCTCCACCTTGAAACTACATTTTTTGATATGTTAAGAAATACAATTTTTCCTTTTATTTCAGATCCTAAAAATTTCAGTTCAGGTTATACTGAGAGCATTACTTGTTTACTAACTCAACACGTGGATTATTTAACCTTATTTCTGTTTTGCGCAGACAATTCTTGCTCCCCCAGATGTCCAACAGCAGTATTTATCAAGTATTCAGCACCTCCTTGGAGATGGTAAGACTTTTATTTGTGACCTGTATACTAATTTTAATTCTTTTATTTGTGTTATTGAGAAAGTTAAGAAGTGAACAAAGCTTTCAAATTTATTTTTTCTTTAACAGGCCTGACGGAATTGATTACTGTCATTAAACAATCAGTGCAGAAGATTTTAGGGAGGTAAGATGTTTTTTGTTTGACTTTGCTGCCTTCCTGATTCTGATGCATAAATGAAAAATTAGAATTATTCTAGAAAGCTACTGACTTCACAAATAGCAGTTTCTGAACTCTTTGTAATCTAACCAGATACCTTTCTAGAGTATTGCATAATAGAATCTTATTTTTTTCATCAGTATCAACCTTTTAATACTGAGGGGTAAGTTTTAATAGTCTGTTGTTTATTGACGGATTTCTAAACAAATCAGAAATATATGGGCCATGAGATAAAACACCTACTTTAAAATATGCCTCTGAGGCTTTTTCCTCCCACTTACACTAGTAATATCTGTGATTACAGTAGGAATTTTCTTGTGAAATCTACAGAAAGATTTTTCTTGGCCGTGTAATAATGGCCCTTAGCCAGTGGCTGATTTCTTAATCTATTTTAGGCCAGCCATCAGTTTCGGGTCGGACAAGATGAAACAAGGAAAGTGTGTAGGGTGTGTTGTATGGGTCCAGTTTATCCTGAATCTCTTTTCTCTGTTTCTAGTGTTTCTCTTAAACATTCTTTGTCCCTTTTGGACTTGGAAGAAAAACTAAAAGAAATCAGAAATCTCGTTGAGGAGCATAAATCATCTTCTTGGGTTAATAAAGATGGATCCAAATCTTTATTATGCCATTATATGATGCCAGATGAAGAAACGCCATTAGCAGTTCAGGTACTTAGTTCATAACCATCTATAAAAGCTATTATTCTATGTTTTTATAAAACATTTTGCTCTCCTTTGAAATTTTGATTTCTGGGTCTTTTGAAAGTTAAGTGACTAAAAGATGTATATGATAATTTAAATAAAACCTTATTAACTTAAAAAAAAACTGTACATATGGCCAATTTCTACTTAGAAACTCCTATAATTTTATTTTATTTTGTATTAAATCATAGCTGTGTACATTAATGCAATTATGGGATATGTGCTGGTTTTATATACAATTTGAAATACTTTCATCAAACTGGTTAACATAGCCTTCACTGCATTGTCTTAGTTATTGTGTTAAGACATTTATAGTCTACACTTAGTAGATTTAACATGTATCCTTGTAAAATGCACCATAGGTGTGGTCCCACCAATTACCCTCCCTCCACCCACCCTCCCTCTTCCCCTCCCCCTCCTCTTTCCTCTTCATCTTGGGCTGTAGTAGGTTATAGCTTTCTTATGGAAGTGTGGGTGCTAACTCTTATAATTTTAGATATTCAGCACGTTTTTATTATCAGTTTTGTGAAAGTGGATACTATGGTGTATGCTGTGTATATGAAATGTGTAAGACATGTTCATTATACTTGGGGAACTCAGAAGACAAATTCAATTAATGTGGCTAGAGCATGTTTTATATTAGGTCAAGTAGAAGAACAAAGAGCTGAAGGTCAGGGCTAGATTGTAAAGAGCTTTCTGTGCCATGTATAGGAGTCTGAACTTTAATTTGTAGACAAAGAAAGGTAGATTTTAACCAGGCTAATAGGAAGATCACATTTGCTTTTTAAAATAGATTAATGAGCAGTCAGACTATAGTCCCAGCTACTCGAGAGGCTGAGGCAAGAGAATCGCCTAAGCCGTGGAGTTGGAGGTTGCTGTGAGCTGAAACGCCACAGCACTCTACCGAGGGCGATAAAGTGAGACTCTGTCTCTACAAAAAAAAAAAAAAATAGATTAATGATAGCAATATAAAAATGGAATGAAGGAATTTGTAATCATCCAGTTGAGAAACAAGACCTAATCAACAGTTATCAACTACAGTTGCTACACATTGGTGTGTCCTGAGCAGTTGTTATGTAAGTTGTTATATAACTATCAAAGGTTACAGATTATACAGCTCATTTTTTATTTAATTTAAATAAAGTTTTTTTTAACTTTATTTAAATTAATATGCGGGTACAACATTTAGGTTTCATTGTTCTCATTTTTCTCAGTTTTTCATGTGAAACAACTTACACTTTAAAGTTGCCTTTATACAACACACTCCTTGAATGCACAGTGCTTATTTCTGTTCTTACAGTGGTGGGGAGAATAGCGGAGAGAGCAACATACTTGGCTGAGATTGATGGACTCCTATTGCTGTCCTCTCATTTTATTTTATTTTTTTTAATTAAATCTTAGCTGTGTACATTAATGCAATCATGGGGTACCATACACTGATTTTATATACAATTTGAAATATTTTCATCAAACTGGTTAACATAGCCTTCCTGGCATTTTCTGTTATTGTGTTAAGACATTTATATTCTACATTTAGTAAGTTTCACATGTACCCTTGTAAGATGCACCGTAGGTGTGGTCCCACCAATTATCCTCCCTCCACCCAGTCTCCCTCCTCCCCTCCCCTCCCTTTCCCCTTTCCCCATATTCTTAGGTTATAATTGGGTTATAGCTTTTATATGAAAGCTATATATAGCTATTATATAAATTAGTTTCATAGTAGAGATGAGTACATTGGATACTTTTTCTTCCATTCTTGAGATACTTTGCTAAGATGAATATGTTCCAGCTCCATCCATGTAAACATGAAAGAGGTAAAGTTTCCATCTTTCTTTAAGGCTGCATAATATTCCATGGTGTACATATATCATAATTTATTAATACATTCGGGGGTCGACAGGCACTTGGGCTTCTTCCATGACTTAGCAACAAATATCTTTGTTATAATGTGATTTTTGATCTTCTGGATATATACCTAGTAGAGGAATTGTAGGATCGAATAGCAGGTCTCTTTTTAGATCTCTAAGTGTTCTCCAAACATCTTTCCAAACGGAACGTATTAGTTTGCATTTACACCATCAGTTTAGAAGTGTTCCCTTTTCTCCACATCCACACCAATAGCTTATTTATAAATTAATATTTTTTTATTAATGTAGTGGATTTTACTCATTCTTTGCAGTTGGAGAAGAATAACTTTCACTTATCAACTGGAGAAAGCTTAGAACAGAAAGGTCCCCATGCATATCTCAGCATGGAGGCCCTATTACAATAGGATGTTATATTTTCTGTATTGCCTATAGGCTTCCCCCTCCCCTAAATACCCTGAAGATGAGCCTTTGGGTACTGAGAGACACCCTGTATTTGTGAGTAAACCAGAAAATGGTGGGGGGAAGGAAAAAGCCTATTTTTTCTTTGTGTATCTTTACTAGAAATCTATCCAAGAAGGACAGATAAACAAAAAGCTTAAATAGTGTAATTTTACTTTGACTCATGTTTTTAAAACTATTAATATTTACTTGTGCACATAAACCTTTACAAGTTTTCTTAAGTTTAATTTTTTTTTTTTGAGGCAGAGTGTCACTATACCGCCCTCCATAAAGTGTCATGGCGTCACAGCTCACAGCAACTTCCAACTCTTGGTCTTAAGCAATTCTCTTGCCTCAGCCTCTCTCGTAGCTGGGGCTACAGGAACTCACCACAACACCGGCTATTTTTCTATTGCAGTTGTCATTGTTGTTTAGCAGGCCCGGGCAGGGTTTGAACCTGCCAGCCTTGGGGTATGTGGCTGGCGCCGTTAACTGCTGTGCTACAGGGCTGAGCCAGGTTTAACATTTTTTGCTTCTTGATAGAACATAGATTTTTATATTTCCTGAACTCTTGAATTTATGTATGTGATTAGTTTCAGCATGACCCCATGCTAATATTTGAAACTCTGAAGTATGGCATTTTAATTTTACAGGCCTGTGGGCTTTCTCCTCGAGATATTATCACTATTAAACTCCTCAATGAAACGAGAGACATGTTGGAAAGGTATGTACACTACAAAACACAGGAAAAAATTGTTTCTGTTTGGGATGTACTTAAGACCATTTTTTCAGTTTTTCTTGAACAACATATTCAACATAATATCGTGTTAATTAAATTTTGAATCTGTTCCTTTGCC
The DNA here is from genome assembly GCF_027406575.1 of Nycticebus coucang. NCBI lineage: Eukaryota > Metazoa > Chordata > Mammalia > Primates > Lorisidae > Nycticebus > Nycticebus coucang. Next base: position 119,800,910 of record NC_069784.1, read on the forward strand.
TTGGGGAAGTGGGGGTTTTTTTCAAGATGCCCACCCTCTTCCCTAGCCTGCAAATTCTGATAAACTAGTTGAGGAGCTGAAAGGTACTTAGTGCTTATATTTTGCCAAAAGCTTTCCAGGGTAATTCTGGCATACTCCCATGTATACTAGTAAATGTTTAAGAGCTAGCTCAGGGGAGAGTGGGGAATGGCAGAAACTGAAATTGTAGCATCTGCAGACCTCAATCTCCCAACTTGAAGTCATTAAATACCGACTTAGAGAGTTGGGAAGAGTTGCTCTTTCAAGCCAGCACTAGCCAGCTCCAGCTAACCCTCAAGTATTACAGGCACACATCTGCACCTGCTCGTGTGTACACACATGCACACACTCCATCTTAAGAGCTACTCACTCTAAGCCTTTTAGGACAGACCATAATGTTCCTAAAAACTTCCAGTAATAAAAATGTCTTCACATCTTTCCTGAAGTGAGTATTACTATTTTAAAGCCAGGATGTTAAAAATCAAAAAAAGCACCAGGCTGTGTATTAGAAGACCATACTACCTAGATTCAAGGTTAGTTCTACTTAGGAGCCATTCTGGCAGAGCCACTTAAACTCTTTGAGATTATTTTATCATTGTAAAATATGAGAAGTAATACTTGTCCTCCCCACTTTATTTTTATCTTAATTGATAAAAATGTCAAAGTCTCTTTTGGTTTTTTGAGATAGTCTCACTCTGTTGCCCAGGCTAGAATGCCATGCTTCAGCCTAGTTCACACCAACCTCACACTCCTGGGTTCAAGCAATCCTCCTTCCTCATCTTCCCAAGTAGCTAGAATGACAGGCACTCGCCACAATGCCCAGCTAATTTTTCTATTTTAGAATAGACAGGGTCACTTATTTGCTCAGGCTAGTGTCAAATTCTGAGCTCAAGTGATCCTCCTGCCTCAGCCTCCCAGAGTGCTAGGATTACAGGCATGAACCTCTGCCTCCAGCCCAAAGTCTCTTTTAAATTAAAACTGCTCTATGCCTTTTTGGGATAATTTAAGCCTGTTTTCTCTAGTACTGTTTTCTGAGAAAATGATATTTCTTCCTTATGATAATTTTTCATGAGCAACTGTTGGGTTAACTCAGCTACTAAATCTACTGTCTATATTCAAGTTCTAGTCCTTTGTCTTTCTACAGTAGCAATCGACACTTTTTCTTAATCATATTTTCACTAAATCACTCGATGCTTCAGAAAAGGTCATCACATCTTTTGCCATATCTTGTGAATCTGTAATGTTCATCTACTTAACTTTCCTCTGGTATATGACACTGTTCATAAGCCTTCCTTGAAATTTTATCTCACACGGTTTCCATGACACTATGATCTCCTAATTCTTCTCCCAACTCTTGGATCATTTCTTCTTAAGTTCCTATATGTCATATGTCTAGCTTTCCTTTAAACATAGGTGTTTCCTGGGTATTTGTTCTTACTTCGTCTGCAGCTGCCCCAGGCAATTTTGTTTGTTTCCCATTTCTTTACCTAACTATCTGTATGCTAATGATTCCCAAATGTATAATCTAGTCCTCCACTCTTAGTAAGATTTCTGCATAGTCAAAGATGGAACTATTTATTTATTTATGCATTTATGAATTATTTATTCAGCAAATATTTATTACCTACCTTTAGTATATTAGGTACAGTTCTAGATGCTAGGTCTTTAGCCCTCCTGGAACTTACATTTTAGATGGAGAGTAAAACAATAAGCTAATAACTTCATTGATGAAATACAAAGTAGGGTAAGGGGCTAGAGAGTGACTAGGGATGCTGCTTTTGACAGGCTGTTTAGAAAAAGACTCTGAAGAGTTGTCATTTGAGCAGAGACATGAATCTACTATGGATGTGAGTGTTACAATCCTGGAGAGTATAGTTCAAGGCCAAAGAACAGGTGTGAGGATCCTAATGCTTGGCTTGCTCCAGGAACAGCAAGGAAGCCAGTGTTGACTAGAGCGCAGTGAAGTAGAAGAGTGACAAGAAAAGGAGGTCGGAAAGATGGCCAGGGACTCCAGAGTAGATTGAACTATGATAAATGTATTTGTTTTTTAATTCTTGGATTTAGGGGGAAATCATTGGGGAGGTTTTTTTGTTTGTTTGTTTTGTTTTGTTTTTTGAGAAAGAATCTCAAGTTGTCACCCTGTATAGAGTGCTGTGGCGTCAGCTCACAGCAAGCTTAAACTCTTGGGCTCAAGTGATTCTCTTGCCTCAGCCTCAAGTAGCTGGGACTACAGGTGCCTGCCACAACACCCAGCTATTTTTGTTGTTATTGTTGCAGTTGTCATTGTTGTTTTAGCTGGCCTGGGCCAGGTTCGAACCCGCCAGCCTCAGCGTTATGTGGCCTGAGCTATGAGCACCACTGCCACCACTGGGGAGTTTTAAGCAGGGTAATTGCATAGTCTGTGTTTATGAAAGAGCTCTCTCATTGCTCTAAGGTAAATTGACTATAAAGAGATAAGAATGGAACATAGGAGCTAGTTTCAAGAATTAAAGTGGTCTGATCAAGATATGGTTATATCCCATATAGATTATATCTATTTCTGCAAAAAAAAAACAAAAAAACCAGACAGACAAAAAAGAGATGGTTATAGCCTGGACTGGGTAGTAGAAGTGGCAACAGTAACAAGTAGTTAAATAATGGGTTTGATTTGAAGGTTTAACCAATAGTACTTGCTGAAATTACTTGGTGTAGGTTATGAAAAAGGAGGCAATGATGACTCCTAGGTATGTGGGCTAAGCATTTGTGGAAATAGGAATTGCCATTTATATTTTGTTACTGTTAAGCTTGACAAGTTTATGAGACATCAAGTGGCTGTGTCTACTGGCAATTGAACATGAGAATCTAGAATGCAAGAGTTAGCTTGTGGATATAACTTTAGGGGTCATCACCTTTCATATGGTACTTCAAACTACAGAGATAGGAAGAGATAGAAGCTAAGAGACAGCTTAGTCATTGAGACTCCAACATCTGAAGTTTAAAAAAGAAGGAAGGGCTACAAGGGAGACTGAGCAGGAGTGAGAAGTTCTCGAAGTCACTTAAAGAAAATAATTCAAGGAAACTGATTAATTGGATCAAAATGCTTCTGGAAGGTCAAATGAGATAATAACTGAGAAATGACACATCAGATGTGTCAGGATGGAGTAACTTGGTGATCTTGTTGAGAAGTTTCAGAGGGACAGTGGAGATAACCTGATTTGGAAGAATTAGAGCCAGGGAAGTAGAGACGGCAAAGATAAAACACTATGTCAAAACATTTAACTTGGAAGCCAAGGTGGCTCACACCTGTAATCCTAGCACTCTGGGAGGCCGAGGCGGGTGGATTGACCTGAGCTCAGAGGTTTGAGACCAGCCTGAGCCAGAGTGAGACCCCATCTCTAAAAAAAATAAAAAAGAAAAGAAAAAACAAAAGCCAGGCTTTGTGGCAGGCGCCTGTAGTCCCAGCTATTTGGGAGGCGGAGGCAAGAGAATCGCTTAAGCCCAAGAGTTGGAGTTTGCTGTGAGCTATGATGCCACTGCACTCTATCAAGGGCCACAAAGTGAGACTCTGTCTAAATAAATAAATGAGAAAAAAAAAAGAAAATTAAAAATAAAAAACCTTCAAACTAAGATAATTGAAAGCAAAATTCAAAAAGAAAGAAAAACATTTAACTGTGAGAGGTACAGAGAGATGGGACAATATTGAAGGGGAATGTGGAATCCAGGAGATTTTGATTGTGTTTTGTAAGATTTTTTTAAACACATCTTTTTACTAGAAACCTTCATGAGATTAGTAACTTGTTTGTTCAGTTCCTCAGCTCTTAGAGCAATGCCTTACGGTCATAGATGCTCAGTAAGTATTTACTGAATTGATAGGAGAGGGAGAAATTGAGGTGGGAAAGCAGGATAATTTTAGAGGCAAAGAGCTCTGAATAGGAGAAAGGAATGAGATCTAAACTGTAAGAGGGTTGGTTCTGGGAGTCAGGAAGAATGGCTGAAGTAGGTGCAGGTGCACGTAGATGGCAGATGTGTGACGAGCATGTGGACGTTCTCTTTACTTCTTTGTGTGTATGAAATAGGACCAAGGTCATCTGTTTCAAAAAGCTGCTCTCATTTCTTTCATTGGCCTAAATGAATTCAATGCAATAAGAGGAAGAGTGAAAATTAGCCTTTTTAAGCACTTAGGCTACAAGCACATTTCCGTACTGCTTTACATATCTTAATTCATTTAACCCTGAAGTAGCCCTATTAGGTAGGTCCTCTAATGATCTTTTCTTCAGTTTCCATTTTTTTAATTTCCATACCCTTAATTTTTTTTTCTCCTTTGAGCCTTACCCTATTATTTTTTTTTATTTTTGGAGACAGAGTCTCACTTTGTCACCCTTGGTAGAGTGCTGTAGCATCATAGCTCACAGCAACCTCAAACTCTCAGGCTCCAGCAATTTTCTTGCTCAGCCTCCCAAACCTGTGAGCTTAGACAATCCACCTGCCTCAGCCTCCCATAGTGCTAGGATTACAGATGTGAGTCACCTTGCCCAGCCCCATATTCCCTATAAAAGAGAATAAAGTTAAACTTAAATTTACCATGGGACCCAGAAATTCCACTCCTAGGTCTGGGCATGAGAAATGAAAACTTATGTCCACACAAAAACTTGTTAGTAATTTTCATAACAGCATTATTCATGATAGCCAAAATGTGGTAACAATCCAGATTTATACCAATTGATAAGAACATAAATAAAATGTGATCTATTCCTACAATGGAATCCTATTTAGCAACAAAAAGTAATAAGCTGTAGATATATGCTACGACCTAGATGAACCTTAAAAACATGATGCTAAGTGAAAAAGCCAGACACAAAGACCACAAATTAGATGACTTCGTTTCTATGAAATATCCAGAAAACTGTACAAACAGAAAGTAGATTAGTTGTTATCTGGGGTGAAGGTTGGGATTGGATTAGCTGCACATGGGCATAATAGATGATGGAAATACTCTAAAATTGGATTATAGTGATTGTTGCACAACCACGTAAATTTACTAAAAATCATGGGGTTATACATTTAAAATGGGTGAATCTAATGGCTTCTACATGCAATTCCTAACTCAATAAAGCTGTTAAAGTGCTTTTAAAAGGAGAGAAGACCAAGGAAAGAAGGTACATAAGTAGACAGATAAACACATACATACGCACACACTTATTGATCAAGAAACCTAAACCCACACAGTTTCTAACTTTCATAGCCCCCATGTATGTTCTTTTTTGAGACAGTCTCACTATGTTTTCCTTGGTAGAGTCGCGTGACATCACACAGCTCACAGCAACCTCAAAATCTTGGGCTTAAGCAATTCTCTTGCCTCAGCCTCCCAAGTATCTGGGACTACAGGCACCTTCCACAACAGCTGGCTATTTTTTTGTTGTAGTTGTCATTGTTGGTTAGCAGGCCAGGGCCAGCTTGGAACCCGCCAGTCCCAGTGTATGTGGCTGTTGCCCTAACCACTGAGCATGGGCGCCAAGCGTATAAAAAAGTTCTTGTGAGGTAAAATGTCTCAATTCATATTCAAGCTCCCCATTTACTAACTACATAACTTCAGGCAATTTCTTCATCCCTCAAGTGTCTAGTTCCTCATCTGTACATGATAATAATATGTACTTTTCTTTCTTTTTTTCTTTTTTCTTTTTTTTTTTGAGATAGAGTCTCAATCCATTGCCCTGGGTTAGAGTGCTGTGACATCATAGCTCACAGCAACCTCAAACTATTGGGCTCAAAAGATCCTCTTGTCTCAGCCTTCCAAATGGCTGGGACTACAGGGATGCACTATGACGCACAGCTAATTTTTCTATTTTTTTTTTTAATTATGTTATTTTAATTTTAATTTGTGGGGTACAGTGTGATATTTCAATATACGTATATAGTGTATAATCCAATCAGTGAAATTAGCACATGTATCATCTTAAACTTTATTTCTTAGTGTTTAGCACATTCAAAATCTCTTTTAGTTTTTTTTTTTTTAGTTTTTCTATTTTTAGTAAAGACAGGGTCTCATTCTTGCTCAGGCTGGTCTCAAACTTCTGAGCTCAGGCAATGCACCTGCCTTGACCAGCCAGTATGGTAGGATTACAGGCATGAGCCACCACACCCAGCTGATAATATTTTCTGTCTCACTGGGATGTCATAGCAGAGAATGTAAAGGAAATCTCTATGACTGTAAGAGGATTTAGAGTATCCTCAGGAGAAATAATACTAGTATTAATACTTTTAAAAATACATTTACAGCTCCAGTCACGCAATCGGTTAGTGCGTGGTACTTATATGACAGTGCAAGCAGAGCAAAATGCATGTACGAAATGCTGGCCAATATAAGAAAATCTAACAAATTGAGTGAATATTCTCATTGTCTTGTGCTAAAATAAGCTCATTTATAATGTTTTATTTTTAAAGATTGATTCCCTGATGTATTTACAGTGTTTCAGGCTGTAAAAAACTAGATAGTGACTACAAATATTGACAACTTCCCAAGATAAACCACATAATTATTGAATTTCTTTTTTCATTGAGAATATAAAAAGTAATTTCTACTTTTTGTTTTGTGTAGTCCAGATTTTAGTACAGTGTTGAATACTTGTTTGAACCGTGGCTTTAGTAGACTTCTAGACAACATGGCTGAGTTCTTTCGACCAACTGAACAGGACCTGCAACATGGTAACTCCATGAACAGGTGAGAGAACACATAAAAATGTTATACTAATGAATGCTCTAAAAATTAATGCTTTGTATATGTGAGTTTTTTCTTCCAAGTTACAAAAAGTCTTAGAGAGTAGATTTGAGTGTCTCATTTTGCAACAAATTAAAGTCTGTTAAACTAATGATATCTTCATTAACAAGGTCCTTCTGGTTTCAATATTAAAACTTGCATTTTTTCCAAAAGCTTTGCCACTGTATTGAAATACGTAAGTTGTGAAACTACCTTTCTATTAGCCAAATTCCAATTATTGGGTTTTGACTCTTTAGAATATGAAACTGACAATGTATTTAAATTTTAATGTGTCTTTTAATCTCATTCCATTACTGCAGGCCATTATTAGTTTACATAATTTAATACTTTGGTCATTATAATAACCAAGCACTCTTGTTATAGATTTCCACTTGATGAATTATCTCCTTAGAGCTCTACAAATACATATATCTGTTCATTTTCAGTCCGTATTATAGAACTGGGAACATTCAGTTAGTGCAGTTATTAGTGATTTTAATCAGAACTGTTATTAAGTCATGGACTTATGCTGTATGTTATGGCTTTATCTTTGTTTTATATATATACTTCTTTTTTTTGGGGGGGGGGACAGAGTCTCAAGCTCTCACCCTGGGTAGAGTGCCATGGTGTCAGCGCTCACAGCAACCTCCAACTCTTGGGCTCAAGTGATCCTCTGGCCTTAGTTTTTCTATTTTTAGTAGAGACGGGGTCTCGCTTTTTGCTCAGGCTGGTCTTGAACTTGTGAGCTCAAGCAATCTACCCTCCTCGGCCTTCCAAAGTGCTAGCTAGGATTGCAGGCATGAGCCACCATTCCCAGCTCTCTTTATTATATCTTTATCATCTCCACATGAGACATCTTCTTTGGTCACATTTTATAATGTACATTGAGAACCTAGATTATGTAATTTTTTATATCAAACTCAGAAAATAACGGGTTCTAAATCAATGTTGACTGACTATAAACTCATCTATTAAAATTTGGGTAAATAATAACTAATATGCAATATATCCGTGTAGTATCAAATTTAATTCTTAAACACATAGGGCAAGATATCATTTGCCCAATTCTCTGGGGCCCTTCTGTGTTGTTGTTGTTTTCTCTTTGTCTTCCTACCTCCTTCTGTCTTGTTTAGAAAAGAATGATTTGCCATTAACATTGAGCATTTGGAATGCTTAGAGCCATAAAGTTTATTTTCTGAAGCAATTTAAATATCTTTCAAGAGTTCTTTTAAGTTACACAAAAATAAATTTGAGCTCAAGACACCTACTAAACCAGGTGCTCCAATTAATAAAGTTTCACTATAATTTGTACATAGCAAGGTATTAGATATTTTCCAAATGGTGATAAAGAATTATAATTGTTGTATCATGAACAAGTACTTGATCTGATACACTGAAGAATTATAAAATTACATTACAGCCACGTCAGCCATTGATACAATCTTCCCTTTCTTTTTTTTTTTTTTTGTAGAGACAGAGTCTCACTGTACCACCCTCGGGTAGAGTGCCGTGGCGTCACACGGCTCACAGCAACCTCTAACTCTTGGGCTTACGCGATTCTCTTGCCTCAGCCTCCCGAGTAGCTGGGACTACAGGCGCCCGCCACAATGCCCAGCTATTTTTTTGTTGCAGTTTGGCCGGGGCTGGGTCCGAACCCGCTACCCTCGGCATATGGGGCCAGCGCCCTACTCCTGTGGTACTCATTACCTACACTTTCCGATACAACCTACCTTGAATTGGAACATTATTTTATTCCTCAGTTACATTTTAAGCTGCCTGTCAAAGTAAGAGACTATCTTATGCTCTTTCAGATCTCTTTACACGTATAGGCACTCAGTAGTTATTTTCTATCTAAGTTTTTGTAGTTCATTTCAGGAACCAACTCCATGCTCTATAAATCAACACCAGAAACATTTCATTATGCCCATTGTCATCCCTATTGTTTATTGTGTTTTGAAAGTTTTAGGCACCATAGTAAATCAAGAAAAGGAAGGTTTTTAACTACTGACAAAGACACAAGTATAATTGTTTATTTTTTTGTAATTAATAATCCAACTCTTTACAGAGGTCTGGATTGACCTCTTGGCATGACTGAAAAATGATATAAACTAATAAAGGCTTAAACTACATAGATATATAAATATAGTAGAACCTCTGTAAGTTGACCCACCAAGAGACTGTTAACAGACTGGTCAACATAAGGAACTAGGCCCACTGTACTGACACATGCATGTCCAGTCTATTAAAAATTAGGTCAACTTGAGGTGGTCAGTGTAGGAAAGTGGTTATCTATGGAGGTTCTACTGTATATATACAGATATATGTCTATATGTGTTTATGCCATTTGAGGCCAGGAGTTTGAGACTAGCCTAGGTAACATAGCAAAACCCCATCTCTACCAAAAACAAACAAAATAAAGTTAGCCAGATGTGACATCACACACCTGTAGTCCTAACTACTTAGGAGGCTGAAGCTGGAAGATCATTTGCGGCGAGCTATGATCCCAGCACTGTACTCCAGCCTGGGCAACCAAGTGAGACCCTTTCTCTGAAAAAAAAAAAAAAAAAGATAATGTTTTAAAAATTTAAAAAGAAACAAAAATTAGGCAAAAATTGAAACGCCCAACTATAGGAAGCTAATGGTGTAAATTGTCACTGCTAGAGGATGGATTATGATAATCATTAAAAACCAACCAGATAAAAACTTTAAAAGAACTTTTAATAACAATAAAAATGCAAAAAACACTATGCTTGGAAGGTTAGAATTTTATGTTAAAAAAAAAACACAAAAAAGCAAAGATATGCATAAAAATTACCAGAAGAAATTAACCATGTGTCAATTACAGTTGTCATTTCTAGGTGATAAAATTATATTTGGGAGTTTTTCCTTTTTTATAGATTTCTGTAAGCCTCAGTGACTATGTATTACTTTTATAATTAAATTGTTAATTTCCCATGAGGTAATTTCAGAAAATGATTATTACTGTGATGATTTTTCAGTCTTTCCAGCGTCAGCCTGCCTTTAGCTAAGATAATTCCGATAGTAAATGGACAGATTCATTCAGTTTGCAGCGAAACACCTAGTCATTTTGTTCAGGTAAGAAGAAAGCTTGGGGGTATTACTCAAAACAAATTGAATTCTTGGTGTGATCATGTTTGTCTAACATAAAATTACATTCTGTGATATTTGTTCAGGAAAACATAGAACTTGGAACTCCTTGTAGAATGTGGCGCAATGCCCAATAGGAGTAATAATGTGTGATCACAAACATGTAAGTTAGAAGTGCCTTTCTCCGTGGTATAGTCCAACACTGTAGGACTGCATGTGAGTCCAGGTATTTATATTGCATTAATGTTCTGCCTTAAGCTGTGTCTCATAAGAAGATTGAAACTTGAGACAGATCTTTTGTGGAGAAATAAAACATTTTAGTACATAATAAAATATAACTGTTGGCGGAACCCTCAGCTCAGTGGGCAGGGCGCCAGCCACATACACTGAGGCTGGCAGGTTCGAACCTGGCCTGGGCCAGCTGGAACAACAATGACAACAGCAACAACAACAACAAAAAAAGAAAAATAGCTGGGCATTGTGGCGGGCGCCTATAATCCCAGCTATTTGGGAGGCTGAGGTAACAGAATCACTTAAGCCCAGGAGCTTGAGGTTGCTGTGAGCTATAACGCCACAGCACTCTACCAAGGGCACCATAGTGAGACTCCATCTTAAATAAATAAATATATAACTGTTAATAGTGAATCAATAACCTGCTCACTAAAAGCTGAATAAACAATGAGTTATTTAAATGTTTTACTAGACTTCCTATAACTTCATCTTCTTTCTTAGGAAAGCATTTACAATGCATTGAATAAGGCAAATGTTATTAATAGGGTGACTTTGAATCCACAGATTTCATTTGAGTCACATCCAAACTTGAAAATTGTATCATAAGTAAAACAAATTACTTGCAGTCCACCTCAACTGCAAACTGCTACTGTAATGTACAGTGAGAAGAGGTCTCAGACGACTCAGTGTGTCCTCTGTATAGAGTTTCTACTCTAGGGACCGTGATGAGTCTTTCTTGCTTTCATTGTGTTGTCCTTAGCCGGACCTTCACAGGCATGTTTCCTCCTCTGCGTTTTGACAGATAAGTGGGAAATACAATCAAGAGTAAAACATGATCAGTCTCAGTGCTGAAGCAATTTTGTGTACTATGCTGTCATTAAAATCTACGTAATTGGTAATAAAAACAAATGGTTTCAACCTAATAAAAACACCATTGATTTTAATGTTTAGTAAAAGTTTTTAGTGTGACTAGACATACGTTAAATTTATACACTTAAACCATTGATTGACAAGATATCCACTGATTTTATAACTATGACTTCGGAGTTAAAACACCAATTGGTCTACTTAGTAAATTGTCATATGTTCTACTATTTTTATCTTTCATGAAACTTTTGCCTTCATTCAAGTATTAATTTACTTAAAATTAATAGTTTTGAATTACTGCTACTTCAACCACAAAGGTATGTAGGAGCTCGTGTTGTAGGAATGCTACAGAACAGGGTTGGCAAACTCTGTAAATGGCCAGATAATAAATATTTTAGGCTTTGTGTGATGTACATTCTCTGTGGAAACTGTTCAGTTCTGCCCCAGTAGCGTTAAAGCAGTAATAGACAATACATGAACAAAAGCGTGTGGCTATTTTGATAAAGCTTTACATATAAAAAACAGGCAGCAGTGACTTTGGCCTGCTGGCCATACATTACCAATTGCTGTGGTAGAAAATATTAAGATGGTAGTATTGCTGAGAAAGGTAGGAAGTAGCTGGGATTCCAGCCGTGTACCACCATGCCTGACTAATTTTTTTTTTAGTTTGTGTACATACAGGGTCTCACTATGCTGTCCAGGCTTATCTTAAACTCTTAGCCTCAAGCAGTCCTCCCCCCGCCCCCCGGCCTCTTCAAAGAGTTGAGATTATAAGCACAAGCCAATAGAGCTGGCCTGATGAGACAATTTGACCATAAACTGGTTGAGATCAAGACATGCTCACTTAGGTTTTCTGATACTTAAAAAAATTGAAGTGCCAGGTTTATTTCCCATTTGTTGACATTCACGAGTCCCTCAACTTTTCTGCAGGGACCCATTCGCCATCTAGTGAAGCTTGTGGACCCCTTCTGAGAATAATGTCTGTCAATATATACAGTAAAACACATAAGGTTTTGAAGGAAACCAATTATATATAGTTTTCAAAACATCTTCTAAAATCAAATTTGTGATGTAGCAATATTGCTTCTTTATCATGCATTAAATCAAGATGTAATGAGAGTTCTGGTAACTACCACAACTGCCCTATGATTTCTGTCAAAGACAAATTGACACATCCTGCCAATGCCATTACAGTTTGTTGCCTACATTCATAACTGAAAAAATGCCGGATTGTAGTTAGAAGTTAATAAAAATAAAGATATGATTCATTGCCTTTACATTCAGAAACTACTTGAAGTGTTAAGAACCTTTGCTCTAAAGCAGTGGTTGTCAACTTCCTAATGCCGCAGCCCTTTAGTACAGTCCCTGTGGGTTGCGACCACAGGTTGAGAACCGCTGCTCTAAAGTATATACTATAACAAGGTATCTATGTAACGAAAATGCTTGTACCCCTTTAATCTTTTGAAGTAAAAAAATTTAAAAATAACAAAAATAAAAGAGAAACAAATATATAGGTATGGTTTGTGTATATGTATATATATATATATACAAAATATGCACAGACTACTTGTATCGTTAGATCTGCTAGAAAGTAATATGCCTTAACCATGTTATGTCAGTGTCCAGAAAAATTACCCTTTGTCTTAATGCATTTAAATCTTATAATCATTCATGCAGCAGGTACTTATCTCGCTCTTGATATACACAAAAATGCACTTGAAAACTAGGAGTTTTTCCTCAAAGTCACACTTGAATAATTATAATACCAGCATCGCTCATTTGAGAAAAACTCGTAACTATCTCCTAGAATTTAGTTTAGTTTTGTTTTTTTTTTTTGGAGATAAAGTCTCATTATGTCACCCTCAGTAAAGTCACAGCTCACAGCAACCTCAAACTCCTGGACTCAAGCGATTCTCTTGCCTCATCCTCCAAAGTAGCTGGGACCACAGGCGCCCACCACAAGGGCTGGCTATTTTTTGTTGCAGTTGTCATTGTTGGTTAACTGGCCTGGGCTGGGTTTGAACCCGCTAACTTCGGTGTATGTGGCTGGCACGGTAACCACTGTGCTACAGGTGCCAAGCCAGAATTTAGTATTTTTAAAAATTCCTTTTCTTAAATGGTTTGCTTCTTGGCCTGAACTTCTACAAAACTTAGACCTAATCTCATTGCTTAAATGTAGAAACGAATTCAAATTATCTATACTTTTTGCAGACTCTGATGTTATATTGTCATCTTTGCTAGGATCTGTTGATGATGGAGCAAGTGAAAGACTTTGCTGCTAATGTGTATGAAGCTTTTAGTACCCCTCAACAACTGGAGAAATGATGGTTCCTTTAAAAAAGCCTCAGTGGGATTCATTTTCCTTAAAAAAAAAAAAACAAACTGAAAAAATCAACTATACCTAGAGTAATAATTTGTTACCAAAATGCCTAATAAAAATATATTCTTAATCAAAGTCTTCATTTCATAATGAAATAGATTTATTTGGCATCTTGATATATTTTTTTAAATTCACACAGACTGGTTTTTGTGGGCATGTCTAAGTGTTGTACACCCATCCCAATATCAGAATTGCTAATAGTTGTTTACCCAATGGATATTAGTTCCAAACTAACTAAAAACTAATGTAGATACTTTTTAATTTATGTAATATGAAATGCAGTGCACTTTGATATTAATACTGAGGAAAAATCTGTTGGGGAAGTAGGTGTAGGCTGTATGAAGTTTGGAAAATGTGCTATTTAACTAATCATAATGTTCTCTGGACTGCAATGAACAAAAGTGAATCAGACTTTTCTCCAGCTACCCTTCAAAGGAATAAATTAATCATCTCAAATACACCTTGATGGAGGACTTTTCTACTTACAGAAATCAGTGGATTTTAACAGCTACAATCAGCTTTTTTTTTTTTTTTTTTTTTGCTATTTCTTTGCTATATTTTCTAAGGTTTTATTAACAAGCCTTAGAAAGTTATGCATTTATTTAAGTTTGTAGGTGTGTCCAACCTTTTGGCTTCTCTGTACCACATTAGGAGAAGAATTGTCGTCTTGGGTCACACACATTAAATACACAAACACTAGCAAAAGCCGATGAGCCAAAAAAAAGAGGTCTGTGCGTTATTTTCATGATATACACCACCACAGATAAGCAAAAAAGTCCTCACATAATCTGCAAGCAGCCATGGGCCGTGGGTTTAGACACCAAGGCAAAATGTTTACTCACAGCTGTTATTAATTATATAGTTTTATTCATTTGTATGTACATAATTTTAATAACTTACTTTGTATTGATTTTGAGTACAGTGAATATCTTATTGCAATAAACTATTTTAATAAAATGTGATTTTGTTGATTTTATATTTTTCAGTCATTAATTTGTCCCATAACTTAAGTTTCATTTTAAGTATAGCACTAGCAGTATACTTGGTGCTTTCTTTTAACTTGTTCGTTTAGAAAAAAATAAATAACATCACGTTCTGAAAAAGAAATAATTCATTGTCTCTAGTATTAAATCTATAGTTCTGCATTTAGAAGAGTAATTAGAGCAGAAATAAATGAATCATTGGGTATCAGTAAATTAGATCCTTTTTTCAGTAATACAAAATATTTTCAGTAATATCATTTTATGTTCTTCTAACATAACATATAACTGCATAGTAGAAGATAGAAAATGAATTGTGTATTCTCTTCTAAGGCCTGGTTAGGCTTGGAGCCTAGAATTTCAAAACAAAACAAAGCAAAACAAAACACAGGTAAAAGTGGAGAGGAGGGCAAGTGCTTCTTTTCAAAATATGACAGAAGAGGGCGGCACCTGTGGCTCAGTCAGTAGGGTGCTGCCCCCAGGTACTGAGGGTGGGGGGTTCAAACCCAGCCCCCGCCAAACTGCAACAACAACAACAAAAAAAATAGCAGGGCGCTGTGGCAGGCGTCTGTGGTCCCAGCTACTCGGGAGGCTGAGGCAAGAGAATGCCTAAGCCCAAGAGCTGGAGGTTGCTATGAGCTGTGACATCATAGCACTCTACTGAGACCGACAAAGTAATACTCTAAAAAAAAAAAAAAAAAAAAAAATGACAGAACATAATGATATTGTCATTAATAGTAGAGTTAAAGAAAAATTGCATTTTTGAAAAATTAGGGAATGTATGTGTAATAGACATGCATCTCTTCCAGCAATACTAAACCAGGATTTCAAACAGGGAAAATTTGAAACTGAAATTAAACAGGTGCCTTGTAAAGATAGAAATTTGATTAGCTAAAAATTATCACCTGGAATCCTCTGCGCCTGTACAGCTGTAGCCATTGAGGAGATAAGGTAAAAACCTCATGTATTTAAATTTAACTGGCCTTATACATAACAAATTTGCCTTCTAATAGTACAGCAAGGGCCCTCCCATCTGAAACTCGTAGTTGGTTAATCCAAAGAGTCATTTAAAGCAGAGTATCATGAGAAAAAAAGCATATATATATATATATATATGTATGTGTGTGTTATGTGTGTATACATACATACTCTTAGACATTATAACTTAAAATGTAAATACTCTGTATTAAACATTGATGTCTAGATTATTTAGTTTAATAATAATCTAGTTTGGCTTACCTTCAATATTTCTCTAGTCATTAAAGGTAAATCAAAAGTTCATTCAAATAAGGCAATTTTGTATGTATTATTAACTCTAGAAAAAGATTAATTGGTTGCAGGATAAAAATTACTGTCTTAAAAAAGTAATGAGGCCTGATTTTTAATTATGCTCACATAATTCTTGCCCTCCATACCAGATAATTTTATGAATTTGCTGGAGTGTTTTCGAAATCCTTGTTGAAACCAGGTTGTAGTATATTTCACATGTAAACAAGATACACCTAAAATAGACTTAAACTTGGGATCTCATACTTTTTCTTGTATAGTACCTGGTTATTGGCAAAGTGTTTTTTTAGCGTATCTTAATGCTGAGCTGAATTTTGTCATTTAGCTCCTTGATAGCTCATTGACTGAACCCTGTATCTAACTACAATTTGCTTAGATATTTCCATCTTTCCCCTTTATTCTCGATTTTAAAAGGTAAAGATGGAATTTAAGAGGTTGATAGGTTTTGTTTTAAAAATACTTCTTTAAACAAATAAATGACCCTACTTCTGTGTTGAAATTCCTGTAACACTGTTTGGCTCAGATTTTGTTTCCTTTTTTTTTCTTAGTCCAGTATTGGGATCATGTAAATCTCCACACATTGCATCTCTGGTAAAATGTTCATTGGGATTTAGGACTATTATTTACCCATGTAAATACTTAGGCATAATTTCCAAAATTGGATTGTTGACAAGGTGTGGTGGCTCATGCCTATAATCCCAGCACTTTGGGAGGCAGAGGTGGGGGGATCCCTTGAGCCCAGGAGTTTCAGACCAGCCTGGGCAACATAGCAAGACCCTCTTTTAAAAATTTTTACAATTAGCCGGGTGTGGTGGCATACACCTGTACTCAAGTTACTCTGGAGGCTAAGGCAAGAGGATCACTTGAGCCAGGACTTGGAGGCTGCAGATTGCTTTGGGCACACCATTGCACTCCAGCCTGGATGACAGAGACCCCATTTCTAAAAAAACTTTTTTTTTAATTTGATAGCTGCAGGAACTTCAACAAAGAGTCATTGTTTTAAAAGTTATTCAGCATTAGCATGATTTTAATAATAAATGTAATAGTGTTTTATTTTACTATTTGAAGGATTTTTGGAAACAGATGTTTTCATTTCATTGTGACAAAATGGAACCTGTAGATAGGGCCGTATTAAACACCTTTTGTTGATGAGAATGAGTTCTTTAATAAGTTTTTCTTTAAATGTCATCAAAATCAGTATTTTTTTTTTTTTTTTTTGTAGAGACAGTCTTACTTTATTGCCCCAGTAGAGTGCCATGGTGTCACACACCTCATAGCAACCTCCAGCTCCTGGGCTTAGGCGATTCTCTTGCCTCAGCCTCCTGAGTAGCTGAGACTATAGGCACCTGCCACAATGCCTGACTATATTTTGTTACAGTTTGGCTGGGCCCGGGTTTGAACCCACTACCCTCGGTTAATGGGGCTGGACCCTACCCACTGAGCCACAGGTGCCACCCAAAATAAGTATTGTTTTTGCTTCATTCTTAGGGAAAATCTGAATAGACTTCCTAAATTTCAACTAGTTTTTCCACTTCAATAAGCAAATTGATGAATTTAAATTGTACCTCAAATTAGCCCATCTACAAAAATAGACCCATACCTCCGATTCCACACCTTCTTTCACTCAAAAACAAACAAAAAACTTAGAAGAATATGTAGTAAAATATTAATAGTGGTGATCCAAACTGATTTTTTTTTTTGAGACAGAGCCTTACCATGTCGCCCTCAGTAGAGTGCCATAGCAACTCACAGCAACCTCCAACTCCTGAGTTTAAGCGATTCTCTTGCCTCAGCCTCCCAAGTAGCTGGGACTACAGGCGCCCGCCACAACGCCCGGCTATTTTTTTGATGCAGTTGTCGTTGTTTAGCAGGCCCAGGCTGAGTTCGAACCCACCAGCCCCGGTGTGTGTGGCCAGCACCCTACCCACTGAGCTACAGGCACTGCCTATTTATTTTATTTTTTATTTTTTTGAGACAAAGTCTCATTTTGTCACCCTTGGTAGAGTGCCATAGCATCACAACTCACAGCAACCTCAAACTTTTGGGCTCAAGCGATTCTCTTGCCACAGCCTCCCTAGTAGCTGGGACTACAGGCACCCGCCACATTGCCCGGCTATTTTTGTTGTTGTTGTTTAGCAGACCCAGGCTGGGTTCAAACCCACCAGCCCTGGAGCTCGTGGCTGGCGCCCTAACCACTGAGCTATGGGTGCCTTGCCAAACAACGATTTTATATATTTGAGCATCTCTGTATGTTTCAAAATATCTACAGCATACATATATCAGTTTTATAATTGGGGGAACAGACCCTTTCTTTATAAAAAGAATTAGTAGAAACATTGAAATATATATATTAGGCCAAATTTATTATAATACCACCTATATTAATATGCCATAACATATTAACAACAACAACAACAAAGCACAACCTGGGTAGCTTTAACAGCAGAAATTTATTTTCTCAACATTCAGGAGGCTGAAAGTCCAAGATCAAGGTGTTGGCAGATTTGGTTTCTTCAGCGATCTTGCCCCTTGACTTGCAGATGGTGCCTTCTCATTGTGTCCTACGAGGTCTCTCCTCCATGTCCTTGTGTCCCTGCTGCCTCCTCTCCAGCTTATGAGCACACCAGTCCTATCAGATTAGGGCACCACCCTGTGACCTCATTTACCACTTTAAAGGCCCTACTTCCAAATTCAGTCATGTGCCACATAACGGATGATGGTCCCATAAGATGATAATGGAGCTGAGAAGTTCCTATTACCTAGATCTCACAGCCATCGGGTCATAATACAGCACAGCCCTCCTGATAGTGGCGATGCTGGTGCAAATCAACCAATTGTGCTGCCAGTCATAGAAAAGTCTAGCAAATATAATTATGTAGAGTCAAAAATTCTTGATAGTTAATAACAAGGTGACTGGTCTATGTATTTAGTGTACATTTTATCATTATTTTAGAATGTATTCCCACTTGTTTAAAAAAAAAAAAACAAAAACGTGGCAGCACCCATGCTCAGTGGGTAGGGCACAGGCCACATACACTGAGCCTAGCGCGTTCAAACGCGGCCAGGGCCAGCTAAAACAACAATGACAACTGCAACAACAACAACAAATAGCTGGGTGTTGTGGCGGGCGCCTATAGTCCCAGCTACTTGGGAGACTGAGGCAAGAGAATCACTTAAGAGTTTGAAGTTGCTATGAGCTGTGACACCATGGCACTCTACCCAGGGTGACAGCTTGAGACTGTCCCCCAAAAAAGAAAACAAAAGTTAACTGTAAAACAGTCTCAGGCAGGTCATTCAGGAGGCAGTCCAGAAAAAGGCATTGTTAGCCTAGGAGGCGACAGCTCCATGTATGTTGTTGCCCCTGAAGACCTGCCAAGGGGATAAGATATGGAGGTAGAAGACAGTATTATTGATGATCCTGACCCTGGTAGGCCTAGGCTACTGGATGTTTATGTAAAAGTGAAAAATAAAATATTTTAAAAACAGAAAATTTTAATAAAAAATGAAAAATGTTTTTGTACAGCTGTACAATGAATTTCTGATTTAAGCTAAGTATCATTACAAAAGAGTCAAAAAGTTTATAAAGTAAAAAAGTTACAGCAAGCTAAGGTTAATTATTGAGGAAAAATTTTTCTAGAAATGTAGTGCAGCCTAAGCGTGCAGTGTATAAAGTCTGCGGTGGTGGCCAGTAACATCCAAGACCTTCACATTCACGCACCACTCATCTCTGCCTCGCCCAGCTTCCAGTCCTGCAAGCTCCATTCAAGCCCCAAACAAATGTATCATTTTTTATCATTTATTCCTTTTTTTTACTGTACGTTTTCTATGTTTAGACATACAAATAGCTAAATAGTGGTGTTCCTGTTGCCTACAGTATCCAGGGCAGTAGGTGCTGTGCGGATTGTAGCCTGGGAGCAACAGGCTGTACCATACAGCCCGGGGGAGTAGGGGGCTGTGCCTTCCAAGGTGACCTAAGTGTACACTGTGACACTCGCACAGCAGAGCTTCTCTCAGAACACATCCCCGTGGTTAAATGACGCACCACCGTAAAGTCACATTGAAGGTTAGGACTTCAACATAACATTTTGATGGGTTAACTTACAGTTCCTAACACCAGTTCCTGCCTACTCTAAAACAAACAACAAAAAAAAGCTTCCACCTCTGAGGCATACACGGTAACAAAATCAATCAATATGAAGGGACTTTAATGGAACGGTGCACTTGAAAGTTAAAATAATGGTTACATGGATAATTCAGGGAAAAAATAGAAAGAGGAAAGGGGCTGAACTGCCTAAATTATTACTGGATTCTTCTTGTCCAGCTCCTCATGGCGTACTCCATGTTCTACCATGACAGAAAGCTGGCCTCGCCTCGCTGTGGACGGAACTGCAGCATCGGCCACTCTGCCACACTTCAGGTCACGTTAGTTAATGCCAGAGTCCAGCCCCAATTGCAGGGCAGCTGACTAAAGGTTAGCTGTGGCAGTTCTACTGTGATGCCACCGGGCGCCAAAGAAATCCAGTGAAGTGGCTGTCCGTGGCCCAGTAGTTTTACCTGAAATTAAAAACAGACATATAAATGTCTCCAAATGCATCTCTTTGACTCACTTACTTTCTATTGGAGTGATTGGTATTTCCAAAAAAAAAACACTACAGATAAGACATCCATTTTTTACCTTTAGTGATTCACAAGGCGCTTTAACTCTTGATCCACTTGAGTGAATACATCTACATTGCTTCTACACTCTTGCTTCCATGTTACTCTCAAGAGGGAAGTAAAAATGAGCAGGGGGTGTGGAAGAAGAATTATAAAGGTAAGCCAGGTGGCTCACACCTGTAATCCTAACACTCTGGTAGGCTGAGGCAGGGACTGCTTGAGCTCAGGAGTTCAACACCAGCCTGAGCAAGATCAAGATTCCATCTCTACTTTAAAAAATTTAAAAAATTAAAATATATATATATATAAATTAACCAGGTGTAAAGTTGGGTGCCTGTAGTCCCAGCTATTTGGGACGCTGAGGCAAGAGGATCACTTGAGCCCAAGAGTTTGAGGTTGCTGTGAGCTGTGATGATGATGCTACAGCACTCTATGCAGGGTGACAGAGTGAGACTCTGCCTCAAAATAATGATAACAAAGCTTGAGAGTTAAAATATTTTTGAAAAAATGAATTGTAAAGGTAGAATGATGTGTCAGAGTGGAGAAAATGCTGAAGAGAAAATGATTCTGGAAGCAATCTTCCCAGGACTTACACAGAATATTTGCAGAAAGGTTCCCCTCTCATCCAGCCACTGTTACCCCACAGCTTTTCCCATAACCTCTACTAATCCATAATACATAAATTTGATCTTTACAGTTCACTATTACTCTTTATTTTATATCCTTAGTCTTAATGATGATACTAAGTGAATTCAAATAAGTAGTTCTCTACATATTCTAAGGTTATTTTGAACCATAAAACTTTGCTTATCAGATTCAAAACCCATGAGCTTTAATTCTCCACCAAATCCAATGGAAAAAAAAAAAAGAAGAAAAAACAACCCATGAACTTTTGAATTATATCAGTTAACACCAAGAAGAATATAAATAAAATTTGAAAATAATCTATTTTATACCCAGCTACTATGCTATAATTAAACATTAGATTTGAGCTCTATCTTCTTTCTTCCTGACAAACTACAAGTGTTGGAAATAAAATGCGGAAAGGCAATGCAAAGAAAACCACCTGGACAATTCACCTCCAAAGGGATCAATTTCTTTTTTCTTCCTTTCTTTTTTTTTAGAGACAGAGTCTCACTTTATTGCCCTGGGTAGAGTGCTGTGGCATCACAGCTCACAGCAACCTCCAACTCCTGGGCTTAGGCGATTCTCTTGCCTCAGCCTCCCAAGCAGCTGGGACTACAGGCACCTGCCACAGCATCCGGCTATTTTTTGTTGCAGTTTGGCCAGGGCCAGGTTTGAACCTGCCACCCTCGGTATATGGGGCCAGTGCCCTACGCAGTGAGCCACAGGTGCCACCCTAGATCAATTTCTTAAAGGTCAGACCTGGTGGTTACAACATTTAGACTGATCTTTAGCTTTCTCCAGAATGTTTTCTAAACTTCAAATATAGGGTCATGACATCTTGTTTTCAGACGCGCTCTGTGGTAAGGTGTCAGGGAAAGCATCTGAATTCCAGTTTTATGAAAAGGGTAATTTTGGATGCATGCAGTGAACTTGAACAACATAGAATGATTGTGAAGAATTATGTCCATTTTATAGTGCTGTGCATGGAGATAATGTTTTATAAGTTTAGTTTTCTGGGAAACAAAAAGTTTCAGAGGTTTTGGCCAAACATTACCATTGATGGAGCTCATTTTAAAATTACTCTTATGAGGTATAAAAAGAACACAAAAAGGCTTCCCCCTTAAAGCTAAGAAGTTATGTTTTCATCAAGATACTTTAGTCAGCAGTTTCAAGGAATAAAGAAGGTAAAATTCCCTCCTACCTCTGTTTTCCTCAGTGTAGCTTTGGGCTTGCCCAGAAACAGCTTTCCTGATGTGGGCCATTTAAGGAAAATGGCATAGACCCGTTTTTCTTTAGGTTTGGATGTGTACCTTGTTAAAAGAAAAAAAATTAAAAAGCGTAGTAACCTCATGTTTCTCATTACTTATGGGTCAGGTCTGCAATTATTTTACAGAGATTTTTCCATTTAGTAAATATTTACCCATGTTCCCATCAACAGAAGGGGAGGAAAAATAGCCCTCTGCTAGTACAAAAAGCACCTCCCTCCTCCATTCCCCCAACACTAACAGGAAAGAAAAACATCCCTGGGCTAGTATCCCCTGTTCATCAGATGCCCTCGCGGGGCTAACACGCCGAGGAGTGAGGGAAGGGGGCGCGATGCCAGGGCTTTTTGGCCGTCTGTGTGCTGAGCCAGGATTTTATATGCGGTAACCCAGGAGGATAAGACCTGCGTGTGTCGGCACTGCGTCTGGCACTGTGCTCAGGGCGAGGGATGCCCGGAAAACAAAACACACATAGTTCTTGTTCTTAAGGTGCTTAGACTAGTGGCAAGGGCTGGCATTAAATAATTACCCTAATATTGTGAAAGTGTGATTTTTGATGAGCGCTATGAAAGAAAGGGAAATTGAGAGATAGAACAATAGGATCTCTTTCCATTAGCATCAGAAGCCTCTCCCAGAAAATAACATTTAATCTGAGATGCAAAGGGTGAATGAGAACAAAGGAGAAGGTAAGAGGAGTGTGCACCACAAAAAAAAAAACAGAATTTGTTTGTGCGTTCAATTATTCAACAGACATTTAGTGTCTTGGTTCAATGCTGTATCTCCAGTTTTAAAACAAGGACTAGCATTTTAAAGGTTTCACCAAGGCACCGAGGAAACCTGAAGAATGAGGTGGGGTGGGGGGGACTGGAGAAAGCCTTCCAGGGAGAGAGGACAGCAAGGGCCCCGTGCAC
The DNA here is from genome assembly GCF_027406575.1 of Nycticebus coucang. NCBI lineage: Eukaryota > Metazoa > Chordata > Mammalia > Primates > Lorisidae > Nycticebus > Nycticebus coucang. Next base: position 119,823,970 of record NC_069784.1, read on the forward strand.
AGTAGCTTGGCCTCCTGGTACAACAGCAGGGCGGGCAGAGTGGCTGCAGCAGAGAGAAGGAAGGAGAGGCGACAGCAGATTAGATCAGAGGCTCAGATACGGAGCCAGATTACATGAGGCCTTGTACGGCCCTTTCTCCGGTCGGGAGGAGTTAGAGCATGGGAGTGGCATAACGTGACTTTTTATAAAAGTTTACTCTGATTGCTTTGTGGCGAACAGATCAAGGGGGCAAGGGAAGAAACAGAGATCAGCCAAGCAGCTACTGAACTAATCCAGGCAGGGGTGAAACAGGGGAAACCAGGAGGATGAGGGGTGCTGCGGCGAGGACGGGAGGTCAGACTCTGCATGGACTTCAAAGACAAAGATGCCGGCATCTGCTCTCCTGATTGGCTGTGGACGTAAACAAAAGGGAAGTTAGGGACTCCGGGGCTTTTGCCCTGACAGCCCTTAGCTGAGATGGGAAGACTAGGTGTGGAGCTAGTTTACAGGCAGGCCTTCCGCATCCAGGTGGAAATGTCAAGGAGGAAGTTCAGAAGGAGGTCATCAATGCAGCATTCAGAGCCATGAAAATGGAAGAAATAACCTAGGGAATTAAGATAATTAGAGAAGGCTCACGCCTGTAAGCGTGACTTACAGCACTTTGGGAAGCCCAGCCAGAAGGATCCATTGAGATCAGGAATTGGAGATCACCCTGGGCAGGAACAGGACCCCACCTCGTCTCTACTAAAAATAGAAAAATTCACCAGGTGTCATGGCGGGCACCTGTAGTCCCAGCCACTCAGGAGGCTGAAGCTGGAGGATTACTTGTACCCAGGAATTTGAGGTTATTGTGAGCTGGGCTAACACCACTATACTGTGTCAAAAGTAAATTTAAAAATAAACAGAGAATAGAGAAGTCTAAGGACTAAGCCCCAGATTTGGAGTTTGGGAAATGAGTAGAATCAGCAAAAGAGACAAAGAAGGAACAGCAACCAGGTGCAGTAAAACCAGGAGACACAGTGGTCAACTGAGGCAAATGCTGCCAGAGAGTTCAGAAGATGAGAACTGGGAACTAATGCCTGGATGTAGCCAGCTGGACACCACTGTGAGCCGTCACAGAAACTTTGTGGAGTACGGCAGCAGAAGCCCATCCGGAGTAAGGTTTAGGAGAAAAATTGCAGCAAGAAATTGGAGATGGCAAGTAAAAACAATTCTTTCAAGATGTTTTACTATCAGGGAAAGGAGAAAAATGGGAAGGTAGGTGGGACTATAAGGTGAAAAGAGCACTTTCAGGCTGAGTGCACTGGCTGATGCTGTAAATCCCAGAACTGTGGGAGACCCAGGCAGGAGGATCCTTTGAGGCTGTGAATTCAAGATAGCTTGAGCAACATAGAAAGACCCTCATCTCTACAAAACAAATAAAAGAAAATTAACTGGGCATAATGGCACACACCCGCAGAACCCAGCCACTTGGGAGGCCAAGGCAGGAGGATCACTTAAGCCTAGGAGTTTGAGGTTACAATGAGCTATTATGATGCCATTGCATACCAGAGCAGGTGGCAGAGTGAGACCCAGCCCATCCCCTTGCAAAAAAAGAGTACTTTATTATTATTTTGGGTTTTTTGAGACAGAGTCTCACTATGTCACCCTGGGTAGAGTGCCATGGTGTCACAGCTCCCAGCAACCTCAAACTCTTGGGCTCAGGTGATTCTCTTGCCTCAGTCTCCCAAGTAGCTGGGACTACAGGCACCCGCCGCAATGCTCAGCTATTTTTGGTTTGTTTGTTTAGCAGGACCAGGGCGGGTTTGAACTGCCAGCCCCAGTGCATATGGCTGGCGCCCTAACCACTGAGCTATGGGCCAAGCCAAGAGTACTTTTTTAAGATGATAGAAATAGCATGTTTAAGTGATGAGAAAAGGTTCTAATAAAGAGGGAGAAACTAAAGATGGAGAGCAAAAGGGAGGAATTGCTGTAACAATCCTTGGGTGGAAGATTTAGGAGGGGATCCAGGACACAAGGGAGGCCTTAAAGCTAAAAATGAGATAATGTTATACTGAGTATGTATATATGTACGTGTGTGTGTGGGGGGGGTGGTATGTGGGTGTGTTTCTTACATTTAGCTGTCCAGGGGCTAGCTTGAATAAGTAGAGCTGAATTTAATGAAAGCTGATGCTTTGCCAAGTGAGTATGACAAAGGGAAAGAGGACTAATAAACTGATGGTATACGTGAGGAGTGGGCCAGAGAACATGACCTGGAAGGAGGGGAGGAGGACGGGAGGACAGAGAAAGGTGACAAGGTCAAAAGTGGTTGGATCATTGGATTATAGAGCCCTTTTGAGGCTGAAGTGCTGTGTGGAGTGAGCTGACTATAAGATGCTTCAAACTAAAGTGATGGAAGAGGTGCAGGTGTTGGGAATGACCAAAGGAAGGGGCAGTGAAGGTACAGTGACAAGATCCCTGCAAGAGAAGGGGTACAGTGAATTAGAAGATACTAAAATCCCTAAGAACCATGTTAAGAATAGCTCTCAGGATAGGAAGCCAGGGCTAACCTCTTGAAGGCTTTCCAGAGTTGACTCGGGAATCTGCAGAGGACCTCAAGAAGGAGTGTGGGTACACACGATGAACCCAAGGGCCGCGAGCCCCTGGAGTGGGGCAGAAGAACGTGGCCACTCGGGCCATGGAAGCTGGCAGAGCCAGACTCCTGCCTATATCAACCATGTTTAATATTTTGGCTTTTATATTTATCAAAATAAACACTTAATAATGGTTAACAGTTGTGAAGTCTCAGATCAGACACCCTTGTGTTCAAATCTAAGTAAGGCAGCAAATTCCAAGATTGTACTTCAACTATCCTCCGTGACCTGAGAGACTGATACTGAGTTCTCATGATGCTTCTCCCAGATCCAACGTCCTAAAATTTCACAATTATTTGCTTCTGTCCCGATTGCTTTACTTCATTTTCTTCAAAGGATGGACAATTTTTTTTAAGTCATAAAGGAATTCGACTGAAGAACATTTAGTCTAATCATTTGGTTTGCATTTGATCAGGCAACATTCGAGTGTTGACAGACGGTGAATTTTTAGAGCTTTACTAATAACTACTCTTATATATGTAAAGTCCCTACATCAGAAACCGTCACGTTTACAAAGTCTGATTCAGATACGCACTAGCCCACAGAACCTCCCCAAGCTCAGAGAGAGGCTTGAGGCAGGACTTTTAAAGAAGATACTAGTGGAAAGACAAATTAGTAAGCTGACATTATTAATTTTAAAGAAACTTCAGGTTGACGTTTATCAGAATAATATTAACAAGTTACAGTTTTTAAATAAATTAAAACAATGCCATTATTTGGAGCCAATTTTTCTCATTTTTAAATGTATTTTTATACATATAAAATTAACCATCTTAAGTGTGTTAAGCATGCAGTTCAGTGCTATAAAATATAGTCATGATGCCACGCAGCTGTGACCACCACCCATCTCCACAACGCTCCATCTCATGCGACTGAAATTCTGTATCCATTAAATAATGACTCCTTCTTTCCTCCTTTCCCCCAGCCCCTGGCAACCACCCTTCTACTTTCTGTCTCTTTGGTTTTGTCTACTCTAAGTACCTCTTATAAGTGAAATCATACAGTATTTGTCTTTTTGTGACTGGCTTATTTCAGTTAACTGAAGGGGCATCCAGCTTGTAGCATGTGCCAAGACGTCTTTCCTTTTCAAGGCTGAATAACATTCCATTGTATGTATATTCCTATTCCACATTTATCCGTTCATCTGTCAATGGGTTGCTTCTGCATGTCAGCTATTGTGAATGCTGCTGCTGTGAACAGAGTGTACAAGTGTCTCTTTGAGACCCTGCTGGATCATACAGCAATTCTGTTTTTAATTTTTTGAGGAACTGCCACACTGTTTTCCCTCTAACAGTGCATATGGGTTCCAATGTCTCCATAGCCTCAGCAACATTTGTTATTTTCTGTTTTTTATAGTATCTGTGCTAATGGATGTGAAATGGTATCTCATTGATGTTTGGATTTGCATTTCTCTAATGATTAGTTATGTTGAGTATCTTTCTTGTGCCATCAGACAAATTTTATCAGTACAATTATTGTCTAAGTGGGGAGACAGATTCCTGGTACTTTGTATTTCAACATCTTCCCAGAATCCTCTTTATTTTGGCTCATTTTTAATCTAGTATTTTCTCTGCCCTTAGGTACCTCTCGCCTGCTAATTTGATGAAATGCAGCATCTACAAAAGTTGGGATTTACAGGGCTGACCAAACAGTAGTGTCTGTTTTAGAGTAACCATTAATTAAGCATTTTTCCCCAGGTCTAAACGGCTTACGATTTTCATTAAGAGCTGATTACTTTTCGGTAAAATTTGTCACCATTAGGAGATATGTTACCAAAATTTATCACCATTAGGGGATATCTAGAGATGATTTCAGTTCAATTTTACAAAAAATAAGTGTTCAAAAACATGCTAATTCACAGTTCAGAAAGTGCTTTGTCTAGGTAGGTGTTAACCCGATTTCTCTTTTTATTGTATGCCTCTCTTTAAATCTCTAAGAAATGTTAAATGCCTTACTCTGTCCAACAGCACTTGGTAATATGAGTGACTTACCACACATACGGGGTGACAGTGTCATTCTGGGCTTTCCAAGTCTGGGTGTCATAAATAGCTTCTCCATTGACTTTGAGCCAAGACCCCATTTGCCTTAATCGCTCCTCAAAAATTGGAGAAATGGTGCCATCTAGTGTGGGTCCAATATTCACCAGAAGATTTCCTCCACATGAAACTGTTTCTACAAGTTGCTAAAAAATTAGGAATAATGTAGTTCTTAGATAAAACAATTCCATCTTTAATTAATGTGTGTGCGCATATAGGCAGTATCTGGACAAGTAAACACAGAGGATAGAATAATAGCCTGTGTTTGTAGGCCATTGAACTATACAAAATATAAGAAATCATTCCCACACAACCACACAATTAAGTTTATTACAATAATAACAACGAGAACTTTACTGTACCTTCACCAATTCTTCGATTGTAAGATAGTCACCAATTCCAGCATCTCTCCTATAGCCCCAGGAAAACTTGTCTATTGTCATGCAGTTTTCCCATTTATGTGGCAACAGATGTCCTGGGTTATAACGATCACTGCAGGTATAGTAGCCACCATGCTTACAGATGCTACCAAGTCCCCAACGATCATTGGTGACTACTGTATTCCGAACTGGGCTGAAATGAAAAGTACAATGGTTTTAAACAAAAAATATGTTTTTTACATATTTTTTACATAAAATGTCATGTCATTGAAAAGAGGTCTAACTGAAATATACTCCTGAAAAGGGAACATGGCACAACCTAGTGGGAAGCTCATGGGCCTGAAGACAAATAGACCTGGGTTGATCCGAGTCCTGGCTCTGTGACATTCTGACTCCCAGACCTAGTGCTAGTTACCTACCTTTTCTATAATGAACCTCCTCATCTACTATTAAAACAATAATAATTTATATCAAACACTTAGCCCACTTCCCAACACAAACAGCACTTATAAGAGTATTAAACTATTACTTGACGCCCCCCAATATTGTGAATGTAAGCACAACTGAACTTACATTCAAGACATTTGTCTTTCCACTAAATAATTTCATACATATGTTCAAGCTCTTCTCTTTCTCTTACAGTTATGCTTAAGAGAGAGAAAAATCTCAGAAAAATCTACTATTGGCATTATGTGAAACATCCCCACAATCCTTATCATAGCAGGTGGAACTGTTCGCGAGGAGACAGTTTTCACTCACACCTTGAAGTGGGTAACTCCCCGTCTTGACCCTTGGCAGAAGTACCTGGAGATGCTGCTATTTTAAGTCTCAAGAGTTCTCCAGAATATTTGTACTTGTGCCCTTTGCAGGCCCAGGAAGCTCAAGTAGAAGGCTGGCTGACTTCCTAGCACAATGCCAGGCGCCTTCCAGTTCAGATGGAAAGGTGCTCCCCGGAGTTGAAGCCAGTCAGAACTGACTGTTGTAGCGGGGCAGCCTGGAGCATGCTGGGAGCAAGAAGAAAGAACGGGAAGGAGCGAGGGTGCTGCTGATGAAGGGAAAGAGGACACGGAGGAGGGAGAGGTTAATGGGGCAGCCGAGATTACCAAAAGAGAAGGGACAATTGGGAGGCACAACGCAGCAATTAATGATGAATAAACAGAGTGATCTGAGACAAGGGTCAAAAATCAAGCGTAGGAGATAAAAGGGGGACCCGCAAAATTAACACAAACTTCTTGATCTTGTGGGTTTTTTTACTCTGATTTCAAAATCAGCCTGAGTTGTGTTTTACTGAGTTGGGATTTGTTTACTCTTGATTAACTGAGAGTCAATACTGAGATATCTAATGAGTGTTGTGCACAATGATTACCTCCCCAGCACACCACCAGTAAGCCTAAAAGGAAGTATCTCAAGAATAGGGCAGTTACGACGTTATAAATATCTTAGGAGCGTCAGACGTCACTGTGCACACACCTGTCATTGTACAGCCAGGCCAGGAAGCCTGTGCTGTTCCAGTAGCTATCTGGGGCATCTCCATCCCCGTCAGACCACAGGACCTCGGGCTGGTACTTGTTCACTAACTCATAGAGCTCAGGCAACGTCTTAGATGCTGGAAACTGTTGCTTATGGAATGAACTGGATTGATCCTCAAGGAAGAGTGGATGGAACCATTCAAAGAGGGAATAGTACAGGCCGAAACGCAGGTCAGCCTTGCTCCTGATGGCTGCCTCAAGTTCCTTGACAATGTCCCTCTTCGGCCCTTCGTCGACTGCATTCCAGTTCCAGGAATACTCTGAACCCCACAAGGTAAAGCCTGAAAAATTATGGTAAATACCCTTGTAAGCATATCAGTTTTATTTTAGCAAATTCCCACCTATAGAAAGGCCAAAACAAATCAAAAAATAAATGGGATGTATACAAAACCACTCCTACAGACACCTGATTTATGGCAATCTTTTTCATATAGATTCTTTTATATGAGAAACGAAGGAGATCTTTTTCCTTTTTTTGGAGGAGAATGAAATGGCAAACAATGGTCAAAACTGGATTCCTGCTTCTGTGTAGAAGCACAGCACTTTTAAGGGTTCTAATCCCATCATCCCATTTTGGGGCAATCCCATCTTCACCTATAACAGCCTCATGACCTCCACCCAGATTAATCCCACCACTCCCCCAGAGGAGCTCAGGACCTCTGCCCATCCTGTCTTCAGCTAAAATGATCTTGTGATCTCTGCCCAAGAATACAAAAGAGGATTTTAACAAAGTGGGACTGAGGTTTCTCTTTGAAAGTACTGGAGACGGATAGAGCAGACCATATAGAGCTTTGGCATTGCCTGAAAGTTGCTTTCGTAAACCTCAGTCCCACTTTGTTAAAATTCTCTTTTGTATTCTTTGTGCCACAGGAAGATAGCTCCAGGGAATCACCTGGGCAGAGATCACAAGATCATTTTAGCTGAAGACAGGATGGGCAGAGGTCCTGAGCTCCTCTGGGGGAGCGGGTGGGATTAATCTGGGTGGAGGTCATGAGGCTGTTGTAGCTGAAGATGGGATTGCCCCAAAATGGGATCTAGCTTCCTGTCTGTGGAACCTCCTGCAGTGTCCTCAGCTAGTTGCTAGCAATGGGCATAGTACAAAACAAGCAGTCAGCAATACCAGATCACAGCTGAAATGGTAACATCGTCCACACCTACCAAGCTAAGCAATGACCACTGCTATTCAAGATGAAGATCCGGAGACGCATTCCTGCCTTATTCTTGTCTGTCATCTAAAGCAAAGACTGGAGTCTGAGGTATGGTTCTACGATTGGCTATATTATGATAGTGTGATTCTTAGAACACTGGTGATTGATATGTAGTGAATCTCCTTTAGCCTGATTATTCATTTAAAGATGCTACAGAGGGTGGCACCTGTGGCTCAGTGAGTAGGGCGCTGGCCACATACACTGAAGGTGGAGGGTTCTAACCCGGCCCCGGCCAAACTGCAACAAAAAAATAGCTGGGCATTGTGACGGGCACCTGTGGTCCCAGCTACTTGGGAGGCTGAGGCAAGAGCTTGGCCTAAGCCCAAGAGCTGGAGGTTGCTGTGAGCTGTGATGCCATAGCACCCTATGGAGGGCGACAAAGTGAGACTCTGTCTCTAAAATTAATTAATTAATTAATTTTTAATAAAGACACTACAGAGTGTCCCCAAAGTCACCCCTAAAGTCACCATATATGGGGAAAATGAGAAATTGTAGCTAAATGTACCTTTATTTACAAAATATTAATTATAAAATTTTATGTAGAGTTGGCCAACATGTAGAGAATATTTTGTAAATAAAGGTACATTTAGCAACAATTTCCCATTTTCCCCATGCATGGTTACTGAGGGGCAACCTCTGAGAAAGCCTGTATTTCTGTACTTTAAAATATGCTAACCATGGATAACTCTGTATTTCTGTCCTTTAAAATATGCTAACCATGTATAATCTCATCCTACTGTGAAGTCATAAGCTTAGATGCTCTTCTTTAATAAAATTACCCAAAGTGAATAATCTACCAACTAAACGGGTAAGAAATGTACACCATTACACACTTTGAAATAATTCATTTTGAACAAGAATTTGCATTTATATTGTTGATGGTTCTATATAAAAACATCTTAGAAGAGATATATAAACTGAAATAATCAAGAAATAATATAAAAGTCTCAAAAATTTCAGCGGGTGCCTAGAGACATAAGGGTTTTGTTACTGTTCACAAATATCTAAAAGAAGCTTTGAGAATTGACTTTCATAAGACAGTTTTGCTCAAACACTTTGCTCTTAGAAATTAGGACAAAACTAAGATTGATTTTAAGAAGCTTTTAAAACAGCTCACTCTTGGTTCCAAAGATGTTTGTGGTAAGCTTCAAAGCAGTGTCAATATTTAACGTCATATTCAAAATTTTCCAACTTGACAGGCTCTAATGTCAGGCAGTGCTAAAACCACACGGGTCTTCATTTTAACATCACCACCATAAGTAAGCACACGGCAATCATCCTTCCTGAGGTTTGCAGTGCATTTTCCAAAAGCAATGGAAACATCTGACTGCATGAATCCCAGAAAACATATGAACGTGAACTATACCTTCTGTCCTCACACTTCAGATCTTTTCTTTTTTTTTTTTTTAAATAAATTCACATGTAATATTTGTGCCATACAACGTTGGGGAGTTGCTAGACATCAGGATATCAACATGGTCTCCAATAGATACACTTTATAAACATCCATCTCAGTTGGAGACAATCATGAAGCCACCAGAACGTGGCCAAAGGGGAAAGCATTCTAAGATAAATTTAGAGTTTGGGTTTTGGTTCCCCGCTCCTCCTGCACTTCCATCCCTGGAGAAAACAAGGCAAAATTTCTTACACCAAGGCAAAGATCTGCCATGCAAAAGAAACTATCTAATGAATCGCCATGTGGTTGGAGCAACAACAATTTGTGCCTGCTTCTTGGTCTTACACTGAGGAGGAAGGGGGTGGCTCTATCCTGTGAAGGTAGGGCCACTGTGTTTCCTTTCACATGTTCTTCCACCACCTCTGATATTTCTGGACACCATGACAGTGCCATTATCCTTTTCCCTCTGTGCGAAGTGTGTCACTGTCATCATGAGCAATTCATCCACCATTTACATCATTTGACCACCCAAGAACTGGCCAAAAGCTCAGTCAGGTGTGTTGATAATGCTGCAAGACTACAAAGGACCTCCAGGGTGCCTTCCCAGAATGCCTTACAGAGAAGAGAAACCAAAGAATGCAGTTCAGTTATAAACTCTGATGGTGCAACCCACATCCCCCTTCTAATGCCTTTTACTAAATCTTAGAAATATTATTAAACAGGCACATGGCAAAATGTCACCATCTTTCTTCTGTCATGTGGAGAGTACCATCTTTCTGTATCCCTAATACTTCTCAATTTGGTGGTCTTTAAATTATAAGCAAATATCAGCCACCAATTACAGTTATTCCTAAGGGAAAACTGTGATTTCATATGAATGCCCTTGCTTTAGTTTCTTCTTGAAAAAAAAAAAAAAAGATGTTTTTATTTCCTAACATTTTCAGTATTTTCATATACCGTACTTACCTTCATGATGTTTGGAAGTTAAGACAATGTATTTGGCACCAGAGGCCTGCAAAATATCTGCCCACTGATTGGCATTAAAAAATTTTGCTGTAAATAGTGGTCCAAAATCTTCATATTTAAAAGCAGGAGGGTAATTATTTGCCATAAAGTCCACATACTTCGGTCTCTTTTCCTTTTGCCAATACCACCTACAGACAGGAAAGGACAGCACAGGAGCACCAGTGCATCAACATTTGACAGAATTGCCCAGGTCCCGTTACTTTCTCCCCCTCATTCAAACACAGTATTACCCAGATCCTTTCTCAACTCCTCTTAGTTAGATCTGGCTTTAAAGAAGATTATGCAAACCAGAACTCCTTTCTCAATATCCATCTCTGGCCCTAGGGAAGCCACTTAGCTCATAAATTAGAGCATTCTGACAAGCCAGCCACACACGCATTCTCCCTCAATTCTTCACGTGTAAGTCATAACATGTAGTATGTGTCTTTATGTATTGTCCTTTATAACATATGTGACCAGGGACTCCAAAAGCTAAACCATATGCCTAGGCTGGATGAGGTGGCTCGTGCCTATAATCCTAGCACTCTGGGAGGCCGGGAGTGGATTGCCTGAGCTCACAGATTCGAGACCAGCCTGAGCCAGAGTTAACACCTAGTCTCTACATCTAGCTGGGCATTGTGGTGGGCACATGTAGTCCCAGCTACCTGGGAGGCTGAAGCAAGAGGATTGCTTGAGCCCAAGAGTTGAAAGTTGCTGTGAGCTGTGACATCACAGCACTCTACCAAGGGTGACAAAGTGAGACACTGTCTCAAAAAAAAAAAAAAAAGACAATATGCCTAAAACATAACATGTATCTATTGTGTTCACTAGCAGAGAACATGTTTTGGAGCAGGGCACAGAAAAAGAAGCACCAAGGAAGATGCTACCTTTTTTTTGAGACAGTCTCACTTCGTTGCCCCGAGCAGAGTGCCATGGTCTCACAGCTCACAGCAACTTCAAACACTTGAGCTCAAGCGATTCTCTTGCCTCAGCCTCCCAAGTAGCTGGAACTACAGGCACCTGCTACAACACCGGGCTATTTTTAGAGACAGGCTCTCGCTCTGGCTCAGGCTGGTCTAGTCCCTGTGAGCTCAGGCAATCCACCTACCCCGGCCTCCCAGAGTGCTAGGATTACAGGCATGAGCCACTGCGCCTGGCCGGAAGATATTAACATTTTAATAAATTAATTCAACCTTCAAGGATTACTTGTTATATGAATTCATCCTCCACAATAGTATATTGAACCTAAACTATTTAAGCAAGGCTTTCTAAAGAAAACAACACCTACAACATTTTAGATGAACAGAACAGTAACTATTCTTATGAAGTATATCCAAACCCTAGGACAGACCCATCCATTTTTTTCTACCACCAGTCCTTTCATAAGGCTGTTTCTACAGGATAAGCACATCCATAATCAGCATTGCATCCCCAAAGATGATCAGTCAGGAGGCTGTTGTGGCTGAGAAGACATCACTAAGGACATGATGTGTAGGTGGCAGGCGCTGTTGTTTGCCGGCCCAGAAGTCATACGTATTCTTTCCCAGCATTCCATCACAGCCATGACATGGATGCGAGATCGTTGCTGGCCAATGGGACTTGAAGAGAACCTGACTTGGGGGACTCTGGAACTGGTTTCCTTCCCAATGAAAAGAGGAACAGGCCTTGCTACCTCTGGGCAAGGTCATGTGCAGTTATGATGCTTGACCACCATCATGTGATGGGTTGTTTGATGGAGGGACAAGTCCACAGGTTGAGGGTGACAGAAAGGGCCTGGGTCATTGATTTCATCAATGAAACAACTATCTCTAAATTTCTTGTATGTGAGATAATAATCCCCTCTTATTATACCTTTTATATGGGTTTTTTGATATCCAAAAGTGAAACTACCCTAACTGATCCATGATGCATTTTTACCTTTTAAATCACACCACAATTTGTACCCTCAAATAAATCTGAAATGTAAAAAAAAAAAAAAAATCACTGCCAAGTAAAAAAAAATTAGAAATTAAAAAATAAATAAATTGCACCGCAAAAGAGAAACTTTTTTGTGGACAATCAGAAAGTTGAGCAAAGATAAGGAATTTCGATTTTCTCCTAGTGTCTGATTTGATCCTGCATTCTGTCCTATAGCACAGACTAAAAATTCATTTAAAAAGAGATGGAAAGAAGGAGGGCACTTACAGTAAAAAGTTCATTGTTTATATAGTGTTTGGTATTTAACTGCCATTAAGAACAGTCAGATATACTCATCTTTACTGTTGACACCCCAAAAGTTAAACTGGGGGTAAGGAGCAGAAATTTAGAAAGGATGCAAAGGGAAGCCATAGGTCATTAAGGGACCTTCGACAGGGTCAATGCACTTTCAGACCATCAGGACTCATTTGTATTTTACACCTATATTGTTTAATATGAGAAGTATCTTTATTGTTCTCTGTAAAAACAAACAGCCATGTGTTCATTTGTAGAAAATGAAGTTAATCACAGCAAAGAATAAAATGACTCAAAATCAGCCAGCTTGTTTTGGCAGAGCACTCTGGTCTCAGCTAACAAATGTCAGATTCTTTTTCCACACCAATGCACATTTATCTAATCTTCATGGTTGAACAAAATGATACTATAAAATAGGATACAATTTAAGGGGGAGAAAATCTGTTCATTATGTAGCTCACTAATCTGAAACATTTCAAAAAGAAACTCAAAATGCCTCTCGGCCCAAAACATACATATAAAGATTTATAACATCTTTGTGAAACATGTTTGGGTGATTCCAAATTTTTGAGATACACAAAAAATCCAGAAACATAAAATCCATGTGGGTGGAAACCAGTGAAGCCTCCCACAACTCCAATAAGCTGAATAAGTGAAACTCGCTCAAGTGAATCAGAAAGGAATCTGCCAATGGCGTTTCTTGGAAGTGAATTAATGGGCCATAACATAGTCTGTCTCCAAATGGTCATAGTGGCCAATGTACCTACCACAGGAAGAGAGCCCCTTTTTTTCAATTTGATGGGGCCCAAAACATAAAATATTTATAACACCTTTCCGAAGTAGATATGTTTGGTAATACGTGGTGTAGAAGTCCCTTGTTTTACAAGTTGATTTTTTTAGTATACGAAAAATCAACTGGCCTAACTTAATAAGAGAGGTTACTGGTTGGAGGAAGTCAATCTCTTTGTAATAAAAGAGTTAACATATGCTATTCTGGCCTATTATTTAAGTTAAAGCACTTGAAATCTAGTAGGTATAAGAAGAGCACTTTGACTTTTGTGCTATTTCTTAAGTTGAGGCCGGCTGTGGTGGCTCATGCCTGCAATCCTACCACTCTGGGAGGTCAAGGCAGGTTGATTGCTGGAGCTCAGAAGTTGGAGATAAGCCTGAGCAAGAGTGTGACACCAAATGTCACCCACTTCCCCACCCCCTACCAAATGGAAAAAAATTAGTCAGGCATGGTGGTACACCCCTGTAGTCCCAGCTACTTGGGAGGCTAAACAGGAGGATTGTTTAAGCCTAGGAATTTGAGGTTGTGAGCTATGATGATTAATGATGCTATCGAACTCTACCTGAAGGAACAAAGACTTCCTCTTAGGTGGGGGGGGGGGTGTCAGATGATGAAATTCTAGCGTGAGAGTGAAAAGGCACTCTGTACCAGAAGGAAAGACAACGTCTTTATCTTCAAGGACAAAAAATAGAGATCAAAAGAATACTGTACACTAGGCCTTGTTAGAATAACTCATCTCTTAAGCCCACCCACACTATTTAATCCAACGTGTCAATTTAACTTTTGGATCCAGCCAGGACTCTCAGAGGATGGAAGTAATTTTTCTGCTCTTACAGTAGAAAGTGGTACTGTGTAATTAACATTACGTAGTTAATATTATAACGTTACGTAACATTACGTAACATTACACAATGTTAATATAATATATAGTTCATACTCTATTGTGTCTACTATACATGGTATATATTAATTTGGATGTATACTATCTAATAGTATGAAGTAGATTTTTAAAAATACTCATTTAATTGTTTTATTTTACTTAAGAAAATATATGTGTGTGTTAGGTAGTTAGTTATGAACAGCTCTCCTGGGAAAAGAGGACAAGGGCTGAGCGTCCAAGCTGCCATCATGGTGCTGCCCACCTTACTGCAGTCCCAAGTGATCGCTCACAGCTGGGGAGGAGGGCACACCCTACCAATCTGCGAATCAGAATTTAGTGAGCCAACTGTAAAAGACGATAGAGACGAAGCTCTAGCCTAGTAACAGGTGCAACCGAATCTTGAAAGTGACCTGGAACGGCCTTAAGACTACTTACCATGTGGCCCATATTCCCCCATTCTCAGCCTCTCTGAGAGTCCCATGGGAATCCCCATGCTCTGGTTCCAAGGTGACCTCCGGATGACAAGATAAACCTCCAAGGGGGCAATACAGAAGAGAACCCCACCCCTCACCCCCACCCCGGGATTCTCTGTCTACTTGCTCTGGCAAAGGAGGTCCATTTGGTGAACGTATCCTTCTCTGTAAACTTTGTTACTCTGTAAAGCTACCTTTCTCTTCCAACAGCAAATTTCATTTCACTCTTGCCTTACTGTGGGGGGTCTTCGTTTTTCCCTCAAGAGCTCTGCAAGAGGCAAGGACCCAGGCAGCTGCCTGAAACCCTGACATTTTGGGGGACAGACCGCCGCCTTGAACCCCAACATGTGTACATGTGCATATACGGGTGTATATCTTTGATAACACTTCTATCTTAAAAAAAAATACTTGAAGGGGACGGCGCCTGTGGCTCAAAGGAGTAGGGCGCCGGCCCCATATGCCGGAGGTGGCAGGTTCAAACCCGGCCCCCGGACAAAAAACAAAAACAAAACCTGAAGTATTTAATCAGAAAAGATATGCATAACAGTTCAAGAGATTACATGCATATTTTACATAGATCTCAAGCTCGACTCTAAAGCATGGTTTTTGGTACAGCACCCCTCATACGACAGTTTGATAACTGGCCTTTTTTTAGTGTACCATTCTAGAATCTTCTTTTTAAGGTCCTAGAGTCACAATGGCAATATTTTAACATAAAAGAGCCAAAATGTGTTCAAAATGAACAGACGCCCACATATCCATAACTTCAACCAGACTGAGGTTCTGCCATTGAAACGCGCAGAGCGACTGCAAATCGCCAGGTCGCTGCAGGACAAGAGTGGGACATTAGGTCTGAGTCACTGCACACGCTGTGACCCTGCCCAAACTAATTTCCCGAGTTGCTCGACATAAAATAATCATGTGATTACCACTTGAAATGCTCAAGAACTATGAGAAGAATCTTCTCTGAAGAAGCTGAGAACTCAGATCCATAGAAGTGTGTCTGAAAACTCGCAGGCACACGGCAGCCTGCACGCGCCGCTTAGACGAGACACCTTCCATCCAACACCGGAAGTGCCAGGAGAGGTTAAAACCCGGGCGGGGACGGCGACACCGACTAGGGGGAGCTCCGGCGACAGACGCCGGGGCGGGGGTCCCAGGAGCCGGAGGGACGCGCGCTCACCAGAACCATTCGCTGCCGAAGCTGGGCACCGAAAACACGCCCCAGTGGATGAAGATGCCGAACTTGGCCTGGTCGAACCACGCGGGCAGCGGACGCGCGTCCAGCGACTTCCAGGTGGGGTCGAAGCGCGTGGCGCGCCGGGCGGGGCACGGCGGCGACAGCAGCAGCAGCGCCAGCGACAGCGCGGGGAGCCCGGGGACCCGCATGTTCCTTCCGCGAGCTGCCCGACCGCGGCACCGCGGCCCTTCCGCGTCCCCGGCTGAGTGTGCTCCGCCGCCGTCACCTGACCGGCTGTCCTTGGGGACCGGCCAGGCTCCCCCTCTGGGGCGGGAGCGGCCTCTGCCCCACAGCTGAATGACCCCAGGGCGGCCCGCATCCCTCGCATGCATAACTTACGAGGCCAGCGTTACCCGCAGGCCAGCCCCGCGGCTGCTTAACGAACACGCCAGCCTATCGCTTTGGTGGGGGAAAGTGAGTCTGGGCCAGGGCTCTGTGCACGACCCTTGCAGAAATTGCCCGAGAGAAATAAGCGACTGGCCCGCCCTGGTGGCCGCAGGATGTGTCCGAACACTGACACAGCGGTGGAGGCAGGAACCTCAGGGGAGTCCCTGAGCAGAGAGCGACCCAGATTGTCCTCAGACTCGGCATCAGCCCCGCAAGCTCTGCAGCTCCGGGTGTGTTAGAACTGTGACTGTCGACCTGAATTTCTATCAGATGAGATTCCAAGAGTTTCAGAGTCGGTATGGCTAGGTCAGGGGCCAAACATTTACGTTTCTACCCAGGGCCCAGGTGATTCTGAGGTTGCCGGTCAGTGAACAAAACTTTTCATGAGATTGGCTGCCTTAGAAAATAAGGTGATCTGAGACAGACGAAACCAGTGGAGTGAATGTTTAAGAAATCTGCAGGCATGGGGAAAGAAACCAGGAACTTGGAATGAATAATCAGAGGACATTTCAGAAGCTCATCTCCTCTCTTCCACCTTTTTGGAGCTTTCAGAGGAAAGCTAGATTCCCCACCTCTCTTGCCCCTGCAAAATCCTTAGCCTTCTAGCTAGTGTGGGAGGTTCTTCTATGGTTGTCTCCTGTGTGAAGCTTTCTGCCACACCCTCCCCTCCCAGAACGGTCTATTTTTTTTTTTTTAAATATACAGGGTGGCCATAAAGTTTATGTACAATTAACTATTTAAATTCCATATGAACTTTATGACCACCTGTATATAAATAAAATACTTCCTCCCACCTGCTGCCATAACATCTCTTTCCCCACCAGTAAGATGCGATTCCACTCATTCATTGTCTTGTAGCTAAGTAGACACAGGGTCTGATTTCCCACCCAGCTGTGAGCTACTTGAGGACAGCCAAAGCCACCTTCCCTTCTGCAGACCCTGCATTTACAGGACAACCTGAGAGCTAGCAGCTGTCCAAACGCGGTTGTCCAAGCTCTTCATTAAACTGGGATTCTAACTATGGAATGAAGGATGTGACCCTAAGTGGCTGTTGCCTTCACCCTCCTATCTCTGCAGAGACAGAAGACATGGCCAGGTGACAATGTAGCAGTGAGGCCCTGTCCTCTCATCAGTGATCTTTCTCCCAGGTCAACCCCAGTAGCAAGTTTCCATCTTCCAAAGTCCTTTTATCAGATAATAAATTGTTTACATTTCCATGTATTTTAGTTAGAGTGCTAATCAAAACTTCTGCTCTGCATGAATGCCACTTGGGTTGTCTTTTCACTTGTAGGCAAAGAAAATTTTTTTAGTTAGTAAGTACAACCTTATCATAAAAGTATGGCTTTTAGAGAAAATATTGAAAATAGTGAGAATCCTGGAATACCTATAATACCAGGTTGGGTATTAATACAGGATTTGGAAGAAATAACAAATAGAATTGTCTGGAAATGAAGAAGAGATTCTACTGAAAAAAATATTTGTTAAATGACTCAAAGAATGAAATCTATGAAATATTCTAGTACATGGTCACTTATGGAGAGACCTGGCTACTGTCAATTTCACTTCACGTTTTATGAGATTATGCTCTACAAGGCTGGTCTTTGCACTTAAAACTACTGCTAACCCAGCAGTGGATTACCACACTACACCAAGGCTTAAACTGTGTATTTAAAGGTTTAATAAAGTGTTCAGACACCTGAGAGAAACACCAAGTTCTCCAGGTGAATACTGCTCGAGCCTTTATAAGGCATTGGAGGAGTAGGGGTGCTTTGGGCCTCAGTGGGAAGCATTGTCAAGGAGGCTTGATCTGATCCTATTTGTCTGTAATCACTTTGAGGTACAAGCTGAAGTACAAGGACAAGTTCTTGTCCTGGTAGCAATAGGTGTGCTTCACTGTGGAGCCACCACAGCCAGCAGCCTCATGTTGGACAGCTGCTGGTACACAGGCCCCAGGCAGGAGAGGGTGGGAGACCAGCCCTTGCCAAATTCTTTGTGGCTACCAGAGGAAGCAGTCCTGCTATGGATGTCCTCAGGGATGTCCTTAGCTGCCATTAACTGCCCAGGGTGGAGCTGATCTGTGAGGGAGGGACACATTCTGGATCTCCAAATGGGAGTTGGATGGCCACCACCAACCAGACTGGGCAGTTCCCAGAATCCCTCTAAAGTGGACAGTGGAATAAGTGAAGCATTTGCCTGGCAGTTGGCATCAACCCACAGTCTCTCTCCGGAAACACAGAAGAAAAGGTTCAAAATGAACTGAAACCCAGCCAGCCTTACACAAAGTAACCTCGCTTCTCAGTTGCAAGAGCAGATGGCATGGAGAAAATAAAAGTAAACTTGCTTTCTTCTGGCCTAGGGACAGGGAGTAGAAGCAGGAGAAGGAATAAAGGGGGAGGGGAGGGAGGGGTGCATCAGAGGGGCATAGCAGCCAAGCCACCACAGTTCCCATCCCTGCTCCTCCCTCTGCCACAGGGCTGGGTAAGGCATTCACACTTGCTGTGCCTCCGTTCCTCACCTAGTAAATGCGAACAAGGTACATCTTCCTCCCAGGGTTATTGTGAGAATTAAATGATGCAAAGTGCGCATTAAGCCTTATCTAAGTATGGACTAGTATTACCATGGATATTAAGTAAATATCAGGGAGCCCAAGGAAAGGGATTTTTCTGTCCTGATTCTCATTTAGAACTCTTAAGGAAGCTTCTTAGGCTCATCGGCAAGTTTAAGTAAGTACAGCCATGTTGGATAAAGGGATATCTTTCTTGCTTTCTTGGGGTGACCTTGATATTTGAGTGACACAAACAAGATCCAGAAGTGAGAGGGGATACCCGGAAAAAGTAAAGTCTCAGAGAACAGAGGTCTTCTCAAGGAGACTCCAAGAATACACTTGCGAGGTCCTCCCCACGGTGACTCAGCTCTTAGGAATTTGTAGAAACTTAACTTCCTGGGACCTGGAAACTTGCTTGCTTCTGCTTCTGTGAAAGCCTGTGGTTCTGTAAAAGCCGGAGCCAGCTTCTCTAGCTTGATTCAAACTGACCAATGAGAAAGGTACCTGTGAGTCAAACTTTTTTTTTTTTTTTTTTTTTTTGCAGTAAAATTTTGGCCAGGGCTGGGCTTGAACCCGCCACCTCTGGCATATGGGGCCAGTGCCCTACTCCTTTGAGCCACTGGTGCCACCCAGGCTCGAACTTTTTGACTGGGGATTAAACTGGCTTGGCCATTTTGAACTCTTCTGTGCCGTTACTCTGCTGGCTGGAAGAAAGCTCTTCCTTTT
This sequence comes from Nycticebus coucang, assembly GCF_027406575.1. Taxonomy (NCBI): domain Eukaryota; kingdom Metazoa; phylum Chordata; class Mammalia; order Primates; family Lorisidae; genus Nycticebus; species Nycticebus coucang. Next base: position 119,843,388 of record NC_069784.1, read on the forward strand.
TTAAATACAGTGTTTGGGTGTTCATTCTCTCCATTGGGCTTTGTCTTCGTGCAACAGAAGTAGCTGAGAACTTCCCAGGAAATGTACCCTGAGTGGTTCCCTGGGCAGGGCACCTGTGATGAGAATGTGGGGTTCATAGCCATGCCCCAGAGAGCCCCGGGAAACCTGTGGAGCTGAAGCAGAACCTATGCAGACCAGATTATGAATTAGCACAGCTCTGAGCTTCATCTGGGAATGACGACGGGGTAATGTCAGCACCCTAGGCCAGGGGAAGCTGGGGCATCATGCACCTTCCTAGCACCTGGACAGCCCCTCAGGTCTCCTGTCCACTGCTCTATGCCACCTGGGAAAAGGAGGGGACAGCACAGCAGCCTGATGTTATACTGAGCATTGTTACCCAGAGGAGAGCCTGATTGTTTGCTAAAGAGGCTTCTCAGGATTTGTTTACGTTTAATCTAGAGGGAATAAATGGATCTGTCCACCAACCAATCAGAGTTTGTATGGGTGAGAAAAAGGGGTATGCTGGCCAGCCAGGGCAGGCAAGTTGACTACATACAAACCAAAGAGCCACCAGGGGTGGTGGCTCACACCTGTAATCCTAGCACTCTGGGAGGCCAAGGCAGGTGGATTGCTGAAGCTCAGGAGTTCAAGACCAGCCTGAGCAAAGTGAGGCCCCATTTCTAAAAATAGAACAACCAGTGGAGGTTATGGCTGATGCCTGTAGTCCTACCTACTCAGAAACCTGAGCCAAGAGGATTTCTTGAGCTAAAGATTTTGAGGTTGCTGTGAGCACACAGCACTCTACCTAGGGCACAGTGTGAGATTCTGTCTCAAAAAAACAAACAACAACAACAACAACAACAAAAAAAACCCAAAGAGCTACATTGTCTCTTTGGTAATTTAATGGCCCTACTGGGCAGCTAAGCATCAGAACGTGTAATACATTTGCTTTCTCCTTCTCTTCTTCCCAGGTTTTCATTGAAAAGTGGATGACCTAGTGAATGCCTGTGCATGGAGGCCCAGTGCAGGGGCATGAGGTCTTGGTCACACAGCAAGTCTCCCCCCCATGGGCCTCATGGCTGGGGGAGACAGTGTGCCCTGAGCTGCTCAAGTCAGCAGAAGAAGGCAAGTTTGCACAGCCTGGTTAGGAGTGGGAGGGAAGAGGTTAGGTCCTCCAAAGAAAGAGGAAGCAAAAAAAAAAAAAAAGAAAAAGAAAGAAAAAGAAAAAAAAGAAAGAAAGGAAAAGAAAGAGGAACTAACAGAGGACTGAGAAAGGGCTGGGCAAGAAGGAGAAAGGAGATACTTTCAAAGGAAAGAAAGAACACAACAGAATGGAGCCATCAAAAATAAAAAGGCAGCAGAGTAAATAAAGAGTGTGCCCAACTGAAATCAAAAAGAAATGAAAATTCGAAGAATAAAGGCCAGAAACAAAAGAAGAGGTGGAGGCATCAAAAGGAGGTGCTATAAAAGAAAATCCACAGCAGGATGAGAAGCTCAGAGCAGGATGGCTGAAGAAGGCTGCAGCCTAGACGAGGCTAAGCAAGCACACTGGCCCAGCTAAGGGGACACTGGCGCAGGTGAGTGAAGGCAGGTGCAAGGATCCTGGGGGGAAGTCCACGGGGTCGGGCCGAAGAGCACATGGGGGGGGGGAAGAGAAAGAGAGACAGCAAGTGGAGTCCTCCAGACGGCCCAGTTACAAAATGTTATAAAACATTTTCTTCCACCTATAATTTCTCTTTTCCGCCTTAGATCTTAGAAGAAATGAGAACATTTTTGTGGGTATTGCAGGTGCTGCACCTGCACCTGATAGACGCGCCTTGGAAAATGTAGAGGCAGAAACAACGAGCACTGAAAATAGAGACATTAGATTAAATATTTATATTAATGTGAGCCAAGGTAAGTGCACCAGGATTAGAATAGCAATGATTGGATGCAATGATCGTGGGAATTTCATGATTCCAGAGATGATTCCAGAGAGAGGTGGCTTTTAAAGATTCTGGCATATGGAGTTGAGTGTTTATTGTATGTGAGGCACTGGTCTAAGCAGTTTTGTTCCCTCATTAAATCCTCATAAGGCACTTTCATGTCTATGCAGCACCTATGAAGGTTCTTTTATTATCCTCAGCCTACAGATGAGGACAAGAATAGAGTAAATAACTCACCTAAACAGTCTGGGCCCATATCCTTAACCATCACACTAAGCTGATGGTGAAGAACTCTGCTTACTGTAAGAATGAAAATCCTGGATTCATTCATTCATTGGTCATAACTTCTTTATTTCAGCACATCAAGATATATTTATTCAGCCTTTAGTCTGTGCCAGGAACTCAGCTGGGCTCAGCAGTTGCAATGACAAGAAAACACACCTGGCCCTATCTCCCTCATATGGCTTACTCTCCATGGGGAAATGTGGATGTTCAACTAATGATAATCTAAAATAACACTGCAAACCAGATTTCATGTTATGAAGTGTGGAAGCTATAAAAGCACGTGGCACGGGATCTCAAGCTAATCTGGGCATCATATAAGGCTTCTCTAAGGAATTAAAATTCAGACTGAGTTCTCAAGGTAAGTAATTAACTAGGTAAATGGTGGGAGCAGGAGTGTTCCAGGCAGAGGCCAATAGCATGGTCAACTATGCAGGGTATAAAGCCAGCCCTCAAAAAGTTTCCGGTGTGAAGAGCAAAGAAACCCAAAGAGACAGGCAAAGAGGAAGTGCAGCAGCAGAGACGACGTGGGATATTTGAACGATGAGAGAGAAAGTGCTGAGAGGGGGGTGTTCAGATCAATGAAAGCAATGTAGAATCAGATCTAAAAGGACAACTAGCTAAGCCTGAAGCAGTTTTCCCAAGAGGCAGACAGAGGATTTATCCATTTTACAACTCTATGGGTTATTCACTGAAGTAGCTGACAGTTTCAGAAGGAAGAACTTGCCATGATCACCTACAATGACCTGAGCTCCCCCATGGGAGGCTGCCATAGATGAGACCTGCGGAGCTAGCCAAGAGTATGTCCTGACACAGTGGTGAAGAAGAAGAGGCAAGTGTGAGCAGTGGCGAGGTGATGGCTCATTTGAAGAGAAGGCATGGCCTGTCGACTGGCACCAAGCTAGAGACTCCTTTCTGTAATTCTCTGAAGCATCTCTTTGGCAGGATAAAGGTAGTGGTGGGTGTAATACGCGTGGCTACGGTCATGTGAAGTGTCTGGATGGAGGCCACATCCCATTGCCTTTATAGCACACCCTCTTGGTCCATGGGTGTTGACACCTGGAGAACTTGTCAGAAAACTTCATTCATTTTGTGGAGATCAGTAAATCCCATATTATTAATATTATCTGAATGTAGAACTGCTCACATGTTCATATCAAAACACAAGATTTGCTTAAATATCTAATGTAAGATTTATTCTCTATATTTAGTTGTCCTAATTTTCTTGAAAGAACGTGTTACATTCATTAATAAAAAATTTTAAGCCATGTACCTTATTCATCAACACAGGAAGTAAAATGGAATTATAAAAATGAAACATAAATTATAGTACTTTGGAAACTACTATGAAATAATCTTGCTTTTTTTTGAGACAGAGTTTCACTCTGTTGGCCTGGGTAGAGTGCCGTGCTATCCTAGCACACGGCCACCTCAAACTCTTGGGCTTGAGCAATCCTCTTACCTCAGTCTCCTGAGTAGCTGGGACTACAGGCGCGCACCACTACACCTAACTACCCTTTTTTTTTTTTTCAGTAGAGATGGGGTCTCGCTTTTGCTCAGGCTAGTCTCAAATTCCTGAGCTCAGGCGATCCACCCATCTTGAACTCACAGAGTGCTCGAATTACAGGCGTGGGCTACTGTACCTGGCCCTTCTTGCTCATTTTTATGAGATGTTCTTGTTTTGAGATAGGATCTCACTATGTTGCCCAGGCTGGAGTGCAGTGGCTAGTCACATGTGCACTCAGGGCTCAAGAGATCCTCCGGCCTCAGCTGGGACTACAGGCACACATCCTCGCACCTGACCTTGCTTACTTTTGCAGGCAAAATCGTATATGAATTCTTTTATATCAGCTACTGAGCAAACATGAAAAAAGAGGAATTCTCAGATTGCCACACAGAAGAAAAGATTACATTGATTGCATTGGGTAAGTAAAATTCAAGTGGTGGTTGAGCCCCTCAGCCAGGAGGTGTGCCATATACCCTTACATTGTGCCTGTTATGTGAGAGCACACCAATGCCTTTCTCTTCCCTCCCCTCCTCCCCACTTGAATTTAATTGTGTTTTTCTGTCATATGGGTATGTAGTTATTCATTTACTGGTTTCATGTTAGTATCAAGTACATTAGATACTTACTTTTCTATTCTTCTGATACTTTACTATGGAGAATGTTCTTCAACTCTATCCAGGTAAATACAAAAGATGTAAAGTCTCCATTTTTTTTCTTTGAGACAGGGTCTTACTTTGTTGCCCAGGCTAGAGTGCCATGGTATGAGCCTAGCTCACAGCAACCTCAAATTCCTGGGTTCAAGCAATCCTCCTCCCTCAGCCTCCCAAGTAGCTGGGACTACTAAGGCACCCACCATGAGACCTGGATAATTTTTCTGTTTTTAGTAGAGATGGGTCTTGTACTGCTCAGGCTTGTCTGGAACTCCTGAGCACAAATGATCCTCCTGCCTCGGCCTCCCAGAGTGCTAGGATTACAGGTGTGAACCACCACACCTGGCTGGCAGCTTTGTTTCTTAAAAAGATTATTTTGACTGTGTTAGGGAGGATGGGTTACAAAAAGCCTGGCTGGAATGGAGAAACCCCATTAAGAGACCACTTCTTCCAGGCTGTAGAACTGGAATTGGAGAGGAAAGAAAGGATGCATTGAGAAGAACTAGCCCAGTATTTTTTTGACTGGTGGATGCCAAGTTTAGTGGTTGTTAAATGTTTTTATCACGACACTTTAAACGGAATCAACAATGAGCTCCATAAAGGTGGAACCCAGATCTGTTTTGCTTACCATGACATTCCCAAGGCTCAGTAATGTGCTCGGGAAATGCTTATTGCTTCAATGGTTGAAAAATACATGAATGAACCAATGAATAAGGGCATGAATGAATGAATGAGTTAAAGAAATGCCCCAGTCATGAATTAGACCACGTGGTTAAGGATTCTCAAGTTACTTGCCTAAATGATTAAGTCAACCTCTCTTTCCTTATGCACTAGGTTTAGTTTATAAGCTGTTAGTTTATGAGTGTGTTTGTGCAACATGGAAGCAACCAGTGAATTCAGCTCCATGATTCAGCTTTCAGGAGACCCATGAAAGAGCCTGCCCTGCCCTGCCTGCCTCAGTGGGCCTCAGCCACCGCATTTGACTGCAGCACGTGACTCTGCCGCCTAGCTCCCCAACCCTTTTTAGGAACCCAGACTTACTTCATCATTGATGTAACTTCCATTGCATCATCTGTCACTCTGTCCCATCACTGCTCTAGTTTGGGTCTTAGCACTGAGTGTTTCCCAACATCATTTCATTCATTTGTTCATTCACTTTGCTGAATACCTCTCTCTGTGTTAGCTTCCTATTGCTGCCACAGCAAATCCCCACCAACATAGCAGCTGAAAACAACACAAATTTATATCTAATGGTACTTGAGGTCAGAAGTCTGAAACGGGTCTCAGTGGGAAAAAATCACAATGTCAGGAGGGCAGCATCCTTTCTGGAGGCTCTAGGGGAGGATCTGTTTTCTTTGTCTCTTCCACCCTCTGGAGGCTGCCTGCCTGCTCTCCTTATCTTGGGGGCCCCTTTGATCTTTAACAGCAGCAAAGGCAAGTTGAGTCTTTCTTGTGATGCCATCCTCTGGCTCTGACTCTTCCTTGTCATCTCCCCCCCCACACACACCTTTTTTTAGAGACAGGGTCTCACTATTTTGCCCAGGCTGTCTTGAACTTCAGGGCTCACAGGGTATTCCTACCCCAGCCTCCCGAGTAGCTGGGATTACGGTAGTTCTGACTCTTCTACCTCCCTCTTCCCCATTCAAGGGCTCTTGGGATTATGTTGGGCTCACCTAAATCAACCTGGATAATGTCCTTATTTTAAAGTCAGCCAATGAGCAACCTTAATTCTATCTGCAACTTTAACTCCTCCTCACCAGGTAACATAACATCTTCACAGGTACAGGGATTGGGATATGGACCTCTTAACCCAGTATGATTTCCTTCTTCTAGAAGTTAAGCTGCCTGAGAGAAAGACTTCATCCACTTTGCTCACTATAATATACCCAGTGGCTGGAAGAGGGACAGGACACAGTAAGCACTCAAATAATTTGTCTTAAATAAATGAACACATCTCTTTTTTCTCCTGCACAACCTCTCCACACCAAGAGAGAATAACTTCCCTTAGTATCAGTTTTGATTGTAATATACTCTGGCTCAGAGAATATAGAACGGAGAACTTCCAGATGGTGGAGGCTTGGTCCTATCCACCCTGTTCTTCCCTACCAAACCCTAGTGGGAATAAAGTCAGACCACAGGAATAAAGAAGTGTCAGCATCAGTTCAGAACCAGGCCAGTGACCATCCTCATGCCACAAAATAGAAGAACTTCTGCCCAACCCAGAACTGGAGCCCCTGGGTCTCATGAAGGCCTTCAGAGTTGGGGTTCAACCCTCATTCCCAAGAAAGAGAGAAGCCTTCCAAAGAGGCCAGGGGGTGCTGCTGAAAGGCCCCAGCAATGCCACTTTCTTGAGATCGTTCCCATTTCTCCAAGCCAGGAGCACTGGGATCCCAGAGTGAACGTGGGTTTGTTCCGGATGCAAACGTCCACTAGGGAGAAGTAGGCAAGACAGAGAGAGGACTGTTTCCTGGGGAGGCCTTCCGAAGCCCAGAGCTTCTAGCTGTGGTTGCCACACCTGCCCAGGCTCCCTCTCTGCTTCCCCAAGTGGATAACATTCTCCATTTTCTTTATGTCATTCAGACTGTTAGTGTTGCCCATCTTTACATTTTAAAATAGGAACCTTTCACTGTAGGAATGACTTTGGCAGGGATGCGCGTCAGACCTCCAGATACTTCGGGTTTAAGTGCTTCCCATTGAGCAATCTCTGTGATGGCTCAGTCCTGACAACATCCTCGCAGGTTGGAGAAAATTGTTCCCTTTCCAGAAATGAGGAAGCAAGCACAAGGTCTGGGTCTTCTAAGTGGGAGAGTTTGGGTTCAGCTCCCTCAGTGGGCCCTGCTGGCTCCCTGACTGTCCACCAGCTTCCAATGTACATGGAGGCCACTGCTCTGAAGGCAAGAGGGCCAGGCTTGCTCTGAATCCCATCGGCAGAACAAGCAAGGCGTGCTCCACCCTCTGAAGGTGCACATTCAATCAGGTCTCTCTTTTCTCCAAAAAATCACTCAAATCGGGCAGGGACTAGAGTCAGGTGAGACCCTCATCTCAGGAGCGTAATAGAGGGGGCCACAAAAGACTCAGTAATCAAGATAAAAAACACTTAAATACTTTATTGTTAATACGCAAGTCAGCAAACTACAGTTGTAGTTTGCAAATTGTTTGCAAATTGTTTTTGCAAATTGTTTCCAGGGTTGGGATGAGATTGTATAGCCAAGGAGGCCAGTTGTACAAGTTCAAGGGCAGACTCAGTCTTTATTTAAAATTTTGATGCTTTGGCTGGGCGCGGTGGCTCATTCCTGTAATTCTAGCACTCTGGAGGCGAAGGCAGGTGGACTGCTTGAGTTCTGGAGTTTGAGAACACCTGAGCAAGACTGAGACCCCCATCTCTAAAAAAAATTGCCGGGCATTGTGGTGGGCACCTGTAGTCCCAGCTACTTGAGAGACTGAAACAAGAGGATTGATTTAGCCCAAGAGTTTGAGGTTGTTGTGAGCTACGACGCCATGGTACTCTACCCAGGGCAACAGAGTGAGACTCTGTCTCAAAAATAAATAAATAAATAAAATTTTGACATTTTGCTCATTGTGTTTTATTCTGTTTGTTTGTTTTCATTGATTATGCATCAAATACCCACTTACCTTCTCAGCAGAAAGCCTGGCAGCTCCTTCTGGAGCTGTCCTGTCCCTGGGAGGCTTTCTAGGGACCTGTGTTATGCCAAAGGAAGTTATATAACTTCTCTTCATCATCACTCTTGTTTTGGTACACAGTTCTACAACTTTTGACAAATATAGTTTTGTAATTATGAACGCAATGGAAATTTAAAACAGCTCCATTATCCCCCCAATTACCCCCATGCCCCATTCCCAGTAATCGGCAACTACTGATCTGTTTTTCTGCCCCTATAGTTTTGCCTTGTCAAAAATGTCGTTTAAATGGGACAATGTAGGATAAGGCCTTTTGAACCTGGCTTCTTTACTTAGCATAATGCATCTGAGATTCTTCCACACTACACATGTCCCTAGTTCCTATCTTTGTACTACATTCTGTGGAACAGATGTACTTATTTGGGTTGTTTTCAGTTTGGGGGGATCATGAATAAAGACTATACACACTTGCTTTCAGGTTTTTACATGAAAATAAGTTTTCATTTTCTTTGGGTAAATACCTATGAGGGGGGTTATTGAGTCACGTGGTGAGTCTGTATTTTTACTTTCTATGAAACCACCAGACTAGTTTGCAAAGTGATAGTGTCATCTTGCATTGCCAACAGCAATTGATTTTAATTTTTTTTTTTTTTGAGACAGAGTCTTATTATGTCACACTCAGTAGACCGCTGTGCTGTCACAGCTAACAGCAACCTCAAACTCATGGACTTAAGCGATTCTTTTGCCTTAGCTTCCCAAATAGCTGGGACTACAGGTGCCTGCCACAACACCTGGCTATTTTTTTTTTTTTTTTTTGTAGTTGTCATTGGTGTTTAAGCAGGTCCAGGCTGGGTTTGAACCCTCCAGCCCCAGTGTATGTGGCCAGCGCACTAACCACTGACCTACAGGCGCTGAGCCTGATTTTAATTTTTTGAGGGTTGAACTAAGGAGGACCCAATCCCCCAGTTTATTGGACACTTCCAACCCACTCCTGTGAGTGCAGTTGAGACCTTTGCACCTTAGTAATGGACGCCTTACCATCCCCTCTACTAGACAATCCTAAGGAGTCAGGACACAGAAGGAATGGCTTTTTGAACACTATGTGCCTTAGAAGTTTAGTCAGAGGACCCTGTGGCATCCAGTAACAGATGAATGGATAAGGAAAATGTTGACTTTTTTTTGAGTCAAAAAAAAAAAAAAAAGAATGCAATCCTGTCATTCAAGGTACATGGATAGAGACAGGAGACATTGTGGGTAGTGAAATAAGCCAAGAACAGAAAGGCAAAGGCTGCATGTCCTCATTCACATCTGGAAGGTAAAGAAAGGTGATCTCATAAAAGTAAAAAGTATAACAGGTGATACTAGAGACAGGGAAGGGGGTGGGACGAGAACGAGGAGAGACTTGTTAAAGGATAGGAAAATACATCTATACAGGTGGAATAACAATTTATATAGTTTCAACTAGCTAGAGGAGGATATTAAGTGTTCCTAATACAAAGAAGTGGTAAATATTTGCGATAACAGGTATGCTAATTACCCTGATCTGATCACTAGACATGTCATGTATTGAAACACCACTATGTAGCCCATAGACATGCACAATTGTCGTGTATCAATTAGAAAATAAAATCAAGAGGCATTTTTAGCCAAAGTCTCTGTGTCTGAGCTTGGTAGGGATAGAAGCCCCCAGCGAACCACCTGCCTCCAGTGGGAGATGCGAGTGGCCGAAGCTACTGAGGACCAACCATCAAGACAGTCCCCTCCTGTCTTCCTAGACCCATAAGCCCAAAAGTTCTTGTTTGATCCCAGGAAAAAGAACAAATCCTGGCACCTCTGTAGGAAGAGTTGAGCTGGGTATGATTTACAGAAATAAAGATATGATGTGTATCCCAAATGTCTTAGAACATTGTATGCAGCTCCCAGCACGCCAATCATTACACTCGGCACTTTAACTACATTATGTTAAATTCTTAAAATGACCCTCAAAAGTAAACACATGCATCACTTAGGTATCAAAATTGAAGCAGAAGATAGTGATGCTGATCGTATTACCTCTCTGCTTACAACTTTTACACCCTCTGTTCCGTATTCTACCTTTGCCCACGCTCCTCCAATGGTCCACGGTTGTCAGCTTCCTGGTCCTCTCCTGAGTTTCCTGCCCGGGGCCCTTGCACATGTGCATTCTCCCCTGCCTGACATTCCTTCCTTGCCTCTTCCTCTTTTTCATTCCTACTCACTTTAATGACTCACCCCCCGAGTCAGCTCTGCTGTCCTTTGCCTCTGCACTGTAGCGTGCGCCTACAGTGCGCCTCTTTCCTGGGCTGCGAGTAGCAGAGTAGAGAGATTCCTACCCACCCCTGCCCATGTGCCCAGCACAGAGGCTGGCCATAGTAGAACAGAGAAGCTGTTTTTGTTCATACAGACGGTGCCAAAACTGTATACACATTTTTAGAAAGGAAAAAAAAACTGTATTAAAATGTTGATACTTAATATATACCAATAATGTTTGTTATCCTGTATCTCTCGTAATTCCAAAAGTCAAACGTGACTTGAGTATTACAATTTTAATACAATGTTTTTCTTTTTCGAAATGTGTATTTTTGGCACCCTGGGTATATAAGTCCTATTTTTATGAGTCTATTTTTTATTTGTTTATCAATAAGTCCTATGTGATTTTTGATTGACAAATAATAGTTGTATATGTTTATAGGTTACGATGTGATGCTTTGATACATGTATGCATTAAGGAATAATCACAACAGGCTAATTAGTATATTCATCACCTCAAATATTGATCATTTCTTTGTGGTGAGAATAGCTAAAATCCTCTCTTTTTCCTGTTTTGAGATATACATCATTATTAACTGTAGTCACCATGCTATGAAAAAGAGCACCAGATCTTATTCCTCTACCTACCTGAAACATTTTTCCCCTTGACCCAAGGTCTCCCTTCTCCCCCTCTGCAGCCCCGATTCCCCAGTTTCTGTTAACAACCTTCCTACTCTCTGCTTCTATGAGTTTGTTTTTAGAGTGAGAAGAAAGAAAGAGAGGGAAGGAGGGAGGGTACGAAAAAAGATGTTTACTTTTCACAGCCTGTCACTCTCAGGAAAGTGTAGTATGGGCTCGCAGCTATGAGCCAGCTTTGGCCTCTCTCATAAAATAATTTCATTTTAATTTTAAAATAAATACACATAAAAATTTTCACAAAAACATCAAATCCCAGACAGGAAAAGACCTTAGAGGTCATTAAAGCTGCTTTCTTAATTCTTGGTTTTCTCTTTCTCTTTGTAAGGCGACTGTAAATGCAGGTTACTCTCACTCTGCAATGGTGTCCTATCTTCATTTCTTTTGTTACCGAGCTCTGTGTGCTCCCTGAAGTGTTTGCCTGCCTTTCTTCATTTGGATTGTGTATCACACATTTGGACCTCTGCCTCTTCTTTTCAGATATTATTTTGATCTCTGGTCCCTTACCTGGAGAGATTTTATCTGCTTATGTTGAAGCAACCACTGTTGGCAATGAAAGATACTTATTTCTAAGGCCATATATTTTAGCATAGCATTTCATGAGAAAACACACTGTATTTTTATGTGCTTGCTTTGCATATAAAGTCTGAGAAGTAGTGTATGATGCCCCATGATCATATCAATGTATACAGTTATGATTTAATAAAAAAAAAAAGTCTGAGAAGTGAGACTTTTTTATATGTGGAAGGGCAGGTGAGGAAGACGGTAAAAGAAAATTGCCGTTATAAAAATAATCCTAGTTAGAAGGGGATGGGTATTGTCTGTAAGTAAGGCCTTCAGGCTGTACAGTTTTAACCTGAGCAACACAAATGTTTGTACGATTGTGAAAAATCCACATTCATGTGTCTAAAGACTACCAATATATTATAAGGTACAGATAAATAAGAAGTAACTTTCAGCCCCCTAGTTTGCCTAATTTAAGAAATGTCTGAACCTTTCATTATGGTTACAGTCATTGAGTAAAAATTCCTCCCTCCTTCCATAAGTGAAGCTGTAACAAAGAGCCCTTCACGTCCACTGTGGCTTTAAGCTTAGATCCCGGTAGAGTCAGAGAGGAGGAAGACACTGCATAGAAAATGGATCCCACCCTTTCCACCCGACATTTAGACTCCTGTTGAAAGCGGAGTGTTCTTGGGTGGCTCCTGTGGTTCAGTGAGTAGGGTGCTGGCCTATATACCTAAGAGTAGCGGGTTCGAACCCGGCCAGGGCCAAACTGCAACAAAAAATAGTCAGGCGTTGTGGCAGGTTCCTGTAGTCCCAGCTGCTCGGGAGGCTGAGGCAAGAGAATCACCAAAGCCCAAGAGCTGAAGGTTGCTGTGAGCGGTGATGCCACAGCACTCTACTGAGGGTGACGGTGACACTCTGTCTCTAAAAAATAAAAAAAGGAAGCAGAGTGTTCTTAGCAAGAATGGGAGGAACTTACTAGTTGGTAAATTTTCACTTCTTTTATAATCATACATAAGTTAGCATTTTAAAGAAAATGATAAAACAGTGAGCTGCAGCTTTTGTGGTTTTTATTTTTGGTGTTACACCACTCTAATTATGGGACTAAAAGCAAGTCTTTTTTTCAATCTTCCAGCTTTTACTCAGAACCTTTTGGAAATGATATTTAATGAAAATAGCTAAATAAACAAATGATAGCATTTAGAAAAATTTTCTTTTGAAAAACTGAACTGTGTGCCTCTTATTTATTTATTTTTTTTAAATCAGTATGTCAAATAGCTACATTTACTAAATGTTGCCAAAATACTATGCTCAGTGCCAAGGAACTAGAAATTTTATAGCCCGGTGGGACAGGATAAACACAACTGTAAATAAACAAAACCCCAAATAAATAGGATGTCTAATTATTTTAGGATTGCACAGACAGACAAGTCATGATATTTGATAAGTGAATCCTAACCCACTTTCTGTCTACCTTTTTGGGCTGGAAACTGAGTTACTTTCCACAGGCTTCCTTTTCTACTGTGCTAGATTGCAGCGCCCTGAAGAGTCTCTCCCGTATACAGGTATCAACTCAGCCCCTCAAGTCCCAGGGTCCTTGCAATTGCCTTCCCTCAGCCGGGAGGGTTTTTCATCTCAGATGCCACCGCCTCTGGGAAGCCTTCCCTGGTTCATCCCCACAAGGCCAGGTGCCTCCTCCTCTGGGTTTCCACAGCCCCTCTCCGTACAGCTCCGCGGATGTTGTGTTTTTAATCTTAATCCTGGTCCTTCTGCAATACGTCTCTGCTCTGTCAATTGCCAGCTCTGTTAATTATTTTTTAACATCTATCTCTCCAAATAGACATCATTGATTGATTGATTGATTCCACACTGAGTGATGTTAAAGGTACAAAGGCAAGTATCAGTACTTCCTGCCCTAAGGTAGTTCAAATGGAGTAGGGGAGACAGAGCAGCACCCCAAAACTACAATCCTGTGTGAAAAGTGATGTAAGAGCCTGCTGGAACTGTTCAGAAGGGGTGGTTAGCCTGGCTCGGAGGCCGGAGGAGTGTCAGGAAAGCTTCATGGATGGTACTATGATTTGATATTTTTCCCCTTCGAAGTTTAATCCCCAGTGTGGCAGGATTAAGCAGTGGGGCTTTTAAGAGGTGATCGGGTCAGGAGAGCTCTGCTTCATGAGTGGATTAAGGGGTTGTCATGGAAGTGGGTCTAGTAGGAAGAGGAAGAGAGACCTGAGGTGGCAGGCTCAGCCCCCTCATTGTGTGATGCCCTGCACGCCCAGACCAGCAAGAAGGCTCTCATCAGATGTGGCCCCTTGACCTTGGCCTTCTCAGCCTCTATAACTTTAAGAAATATGTTCCTTTATTAAAAAAAAAAAATCAATACCCAGTTGCAGGTATTCTATTATAACCAACAGAAAATAGACTAGGAGGGATGGGGAAATATTTGACCTAAGGCTCAAAAAATGAGTAATGGCTGGTCTGTTAGGCCAAGTTAGGCAGAGGAATGGGGTGTGAAGGCACTGTGAGAAGAGAGGAGCTCGAATAGATCTGCCTGGCTAGAAAGTAGAGTGCTGTAGGGAAGAGGAGAGACTTTCTCCCTATCCTCTGAAGGTTCAATAACTGAGTTTAGAAAATAACCGGCAGAAGGCACACTGAGAAGAGAAAAAGCATATTTAATCATCTATGCACGGAGTCCCACAAGATATGAGGCTGGAAGAGGGGACCGATCATTGATGTCATGGAGTGTCCCTGAGCTGCAGAAAGGAATAGGGGCTTGAGGCTTCTGTGGGGCGCTAGTGACACAAGCTACGGGAGGGGGAGGGGAGGAAATGTGTGGCAAACAAAGCTTGTCTTGTTACACTGACAAAAAGTCTCTCATGTGATAAAAATTAGTTCAGAGCACCCCATCAGAAGAATCTGTGACAGCTTGTGACAAAGTCCTTGTGGGCAAGGTGTCAACCTTCAGTCTCCCCTCCTATAAGAGCCTCCTGGTTGATGGGCTCCTGTGATAATTGCTTTCCATCATAGATGTAAATTTCTTTTACAGAGCGATAGCTTTTCAGAGTCACTTCTGTGTGTGCAGTTTCTCAGAATAACCAGCTCAAAATATGCCAAAGAAGTATATCCAGAGTGGCATATTCTGGTGTCCGACAGTCATGTTTCAAGGTCGTGTGTCCTGAGACCCACCAAGGTAAGCATAAAAGCAGCAGAAAAGGAGTTTGGGCAGGATACAGAATCCTGGTATGCCACACTGAGGAATAAGCACTTTTCTATTGTAGACCCCCCCCTGTTTTGAAGAGGTTTAAATGGAGGAGCAGCGAAGTCTTGTGAGCACCCTGGAAAGATCATTCCAGGAATGAGATGGGGGAGTAGAAGAAAGTGGCCACGGAGGCCCAGAGTCCCTTCGGGAAAGTAGAAGATGAAGGCTCAGACTAAAGAGGCGCCAGGGCAGAGCAGGGAGGAAGCCGATTCTGAAGGTGTTTATGGCAGGGAGAGAACAGACAGAGCAGGTGTGTGGAGCAGGAGGAGGGTGCAGTGTCGGGAGTGCTGACTGACAAGGTCTAGGGGACATTCAGAAGGCAAGCCCAGTAGGCAGCTGGACACTGAGATTGGGAGTGCAGGAGAGGCGTCTAGGACAGAGGCACAGATTTGGGAGTCATCTGTGTGCAGTTCAAGCTGAAGGTTATTCAGCATGAGAAAGCCAAATGTGAGAGAAGGGGGCGGATGCTAGAACCCGCGGGAACTCAACCTAAGGGGCAGGTGGAAAAGAGACCCTGACACGAGGGTCACCAGGAGGCATCAAAGCTGAAGAAAGATCTAGAGAGATGAGTGGCCTAGAAACCAGGGAAGCAGTGTCCAGAGAAGGAGAAAGTCATCAAGAGTGTCAAAAGCTGCAGCAGGAATCAGAATAAGTCAGACCTGAGAGGTTCCCAGGACATACGGCAACCAGGTGCTCAAAAGTGATCTTTGCCAAAGCAGCTCCATAGTAGTAGGGCCAGAAGTCACACTGCAGGTGGTAAGGAAATGAAAGGGGACAGGGACTAGGAGAACACAGGACTAGCCCCGGTATGCTACTCTCTATAGACGCATGACTGTACAGGGAAAATGGATGGAGGAACATAAGGGGGAGAGGAATATAGCATGGCCCCGAACAGGCACTCAGGGATGTATTTATCAAAGAAAAGTTGAAATAATGAATTGTTGAATAACCAAATAATGAGTCAGAGAAGACTTCTTGTGTTTTGAAGTATTTAATCACTTATTTACTTACGTCACAAGAGTTCATGTAGAGGCTTAACCAGGGAAGCATGCAGCCTGGAAGAATGTGTGAGTGCTCATGTTGTGAGTACTGGGGTGAGAAAAGCAGGGTGATAACCGGGAGCAGGCAACCAGGATGTGTACCCCGAGAAAAGGCAGCTTGCAAGGGCAGCAGGGCTCTCGCTGCTGAGAAAGTGGACGTAGGACGTAGGAAAGTGGATATAAGGACGTAAGGATGCTGTAGACAGCGTCATCAGGCAATACAATACTCTGGACAGCAAACAGGCATGAGAAATCCTATTGTAATCTAATGCTGATTATTCAGACTAAGTGTAAAATCCATCTCAGAGCCCTTTCAGAATTGTCAATGACCTATTGACTAAAATAATGCAAAGTCAATTTTTTCAAGACAGAAACATCGTTTTCCTGTCATAAACTACCCAAGATATCACAAAAGTAAAGTAACATGTATAGTATAAATTTAAAAAGCTTGTTAGTAGGTGAAAATTAAGCAGGGGTCTCTAACCTTTGGAAGAATAAAGGTTGTGTTGAGCTACAAAATAAATAAATACTAAAGAAAGCTGATGACCAAAAATAAATAAATAAATAGAAAAAAAGTGGTCTGTGGATACTTACTGAGATACCCAACACTGCAGATAAGCAAAATAGTTCTCGAATAATCTGCATGCACCCCACAGGCCACAGGACACCCCTGATTAGAGCAAGACCAGACAACCCTGGCTGACTTTATGAAAACAACCAGTATTTAGAAAGTTTTCTCAGCAAAGCTAAAATAATCACATCCTTCCCTGGACAGTTACTGTGAGAATTATAGGTGGAAAGCCCTTTTCAACCATCAAGATTGAGCTGATGTGTTTAGTATGACCTCCTGTGTTTATTATGACCTAGTTGCTACTAAGGCCTTCCTGGTATCTCTGATTTATTATTGAAGGATGTACTACATGCGGTGTGCCTGAAATAGCACCTGGACTATGGACGTGGGGGTTGATAAGTGATCAAAGCTAATCCTGTCTCCCCGTCTTATTTTCCTGACAGCCCTCTATGGTCTGCAGGTGAACCCAGGGACATTTTTCCTTTGCCATGCGCTTTTAGGATGGGTGGCTCCTGACCTTGATTTACAGCTTTTCATTTCTGGGCAAGTCACACTTGGGGGTTTGCTTTTGAAAGTGACAGAACTCAGGTTGTGAAATCACCAGCGGAATCAGCAAAATCTCCACTGCCCATTTTGCAAAATCCCACAAGATTTGGCATTAATTAAGATCATTTTGATCGATGCAGCTGTCTTTCAGTTAGAAAGCACAGACTCAGACATCAAATCTGTGATGTTTATTCGGTTCTCGGAAGACTGGGCTTTTAAACATGACCTTTCAATATTTTGCCCATGAAGGAGTTTGGAAAATGCCACCTCTAAATGTGTCTCTTTGGTAGCCTGGTTACTTCAACTGAGGGCATTTGGGGACCAGAAAATGCAGGGGAAGGGCTTCTCTGAATTTCCTTTATCTGCGGAGGGACAGATCCTCCAAAAGGATATTATGGAACACAATTTCCTCCCCAGAAATCTTCCTTGGCAGCAGGCCCAGACAGAACACCACCTATTCTTTTTTTTTATTATTAAATCATAACTGTATACATTGATATGATCATGGGGCATCATACACTTGCTTCATAGACCATTTGACACATTTTTATCACAGTGAACACCACCTATTCTTCCCAGGGCTGCTTGGAGACAAATTTTATTACCTGAAAGACATACTATCTGCTCATGAAGACAACCTTTATTCATCACTTTCCCGGCTCCTGTGACTTGTGTCTCCCGTCCCCACCTCCGCCCCACGCTCAAAGCCTCTGTTCTTTTCTGTAGCTAAAGATGCTATACCAGTTTCCATCATCTGACCTTCCCAGTCTCACATTTTGTGGGACCCTCTGCGTGAAAATTGGCAATTAAAATGTTTTTTAAATCTTCCTCATGTCAATTTAATTCTTAGTTCAGCCAAAGATCTTAGAAGGGTAGAGGGAAGCCATTTGTCATTCCCTGCACCTGGCAGACGGAAACCCAAGGATGGGAGGTGGAGATGGACTTTGGGGACAAGAAGTATGGGCATTGGTGGGGAAAGTCACACGGCAAATGCCAAGTTTCCCGTGTGTAAACTGGGTATGATGGATCATTCCTGCTCCGTCACAGAGCAGCTCCTGTACGTGTCCAAGACACCCCTGTCCCGAGTGGAAATGACCCGATAACCTGATCTTGCATCCCCGCTCCGGAAGCCCAAACTCCGCTTTTCTGAGGCCGGCTTCTGTGTGGACAGAGCGCCCGTCCTGCCATCCTACCAAAGGGCAGTGCCTGGGGCTCGTGGAAGGAGCAGCGGGGCAGACCGGCGGGCACCGAGATCGGCCCAGCTCCGAGCGAGCAAGAGCCGGCTGGCTGTAGGCGGCTCCTTCCTGTGCAAACTTTTCTGTCCTCTTCC
This sequence comes from Nycticebus coucang, assembly GCF_027406575.1. Taxonomy (NCBI): domain Eukaryota; kingdom Metazoa; phylum Chordata; class Mammalia; order Primates; family Lorisidae; genus Nycticebus; species Nycticebus coucang. Next base: position 119,861,605 of record NC_069784.1, read on the forward strand.
TCCTCCCGCCCTCCCCAGCGGCTCTTCTGCGCCCGGCGTCCACCTCCCCGCCCTTCTCGCCTCCTCGGGGTCGCCGCGCGCGGGGCAGCACTGGGCAGCGCAGCCCTCGGCGCTGGCCCCACCCGGTGCCCCGGGAGCCAATGGCCGAGGCGGGCAGGCGCCCCGCGGGGCCCCCGGGTGAGCCAGCCGGGCAGGAGGCTGCGGCCCGAGTCCCCGAGCCCGAGCCGCCCGCCCCGCCGCTGGCGCCTGCTTGGCTCAGGCTGCCCGGAGACCCGAGCCACCGCGGCCGCTCCCAGAGCGACCTCTCGTCGTGTTCGAGCAGGGGCCGCCCGCTCCGGGTGCACATCTCCGGCTCAGGTAAGGGCGGCTCGGGGCGCGGGTCCGGGAAGGGCCGGCCGCGGCAGGTGGCCGCTCGGGTGACTCGGCCGGCCGGGTCGCGTGCGGGGACCGACCGGCCTGGCAGGCTGGAGGCGGAGGACTGGGGAGAGGGAGCGGGCGAAGCCTGAACTCCCGAATGACAAGCATCGGTGACCTGAGGCTTGGTGACCCCAGCATAAGATGCCAAAACCAGACTACGAGTGGGTGCGACGGGGGGCGCGCGGCTTGCCAGGGCGAGTGTGCGGTCTGCTGTTTGGGGAGCGCCCTGGCTCGGCTGTACTGCGCCGGGCAGCGCCGGCAGCTTTGGTTCTAAGGCTCCGCCGTGCGAAAGAGGAACCTCATTGGTCTTCGGCGTGACTTTGGTCCCTTGGAAGGGTGCGGTCCCCTCACTTCGAGGACTGGGGGCGAGTGCAGTCTTTGGGAGCCTTCCCACCAATTGCTCGTGCTTCTGAAATAAAGGATTGGGGAGGAGGGATTGCTGGCAAAAGGACCAGGGATATGAGTTTTTCCTGCCTGTAAACCTCTGCAGGTGGTGGGGAGAGTTTGGCAGGCTGTTCGAGCATCTCATCTTCCATTTATTTGAAAAGGCTCAAGCCAGCGCCGGTGCGCTAGCACCACCCCGCTGGGTTCTCCAGAAGCTGCTCTCTGCACCGCGGCAGGGAAAACCAGCAACTCAGCTGAGGGCAGAGGCAGCATACGCGGTGCTGTGTAGTGCTGGGCAAAATCACCTTAACCTTGTCTGGTAACGGCAGTACTGAAAGTGGTAATGATGGTACGAAACTACAAAGTGGGGAGGTTATGTGGGTTAAATAAGCATTTTTAAATGCTTTTGAACAAAGCATTACCCTGAGAGCTATAGAATTGTTTTTAAAAACTTCATCAGGTATGTTGGGTTTCAATGGATTGTTTTCTAATTTGCAATCTGCGGAGGATACATGAGCGCTGGGAAAAGTAGAAACTAACGTAAAAAATACGCATAGCAAGCTGGGCTTGGTGGCGCACACCCATAAATCCTAGCCCTCTGGGAGGCCGAGGCAGGTGGATTACATGACCTCAGGAGTTCAAGACCAGCCTCTACCAAAAATAGAAGAAAAAAACAAAATAAATGGGGTCATGACCAGTGCCTGTAGTCCCAGCTATTCAGGAGGCTGAGGCAAGAGAATCTTGAGACCAGGAGTTTGAGGTTGCTGAAAGCTAGGCTGAGGCCAAGGCACTCTAGCCTGGGCAAGAAAGTGATACTCAATCTCAAAGAAGAAAAAAAAAATTACTACTTGTGGCAACCCTTGCCCAGAAGGCCTTTGCCATATCTTGCTTGTGAAAACTACCCAGGTTTTCAGGCTCTGTGCTCTCGGGTCAGGCCTGTGGGCTTTAAAGTCAACCTGGCCTCTACCTGAAGTTGTTTCTGGCTCAGAAAAGGCACGTTTTGATGTCTTCTATTCTACATCAGCTAGCTCCCTCTGTTTTCCACCAAAGCCTTCCATTTTCTTACTCTTGTCATATTGTTTTTGCCGCCCACTGTGTGTACGTGAGAAATTTCAAAGGCATTACTGATCTCACTTTGCAGATCACATCAGATAAAACGGGTCAGAATTGTTAAATACAGGGAGGGGGATGTTGATCACTGGATCTGTGTAAAGATTCTTCCTCTGAATTTGTACTGGGAAAGCATTGACTCAAAGTGTATTTTTACCTCCTGCTTTTGGTGTCTTGGCCAAACTGAATTTGAGCCTTGGATAATCTTGACTGACTCTTATGAAGATTAACTGTTCAATTGACTCTAAGGAAACACTGTTAATTAGTCCAGTTGGTAGCTATAGATAATTACATATAGCTTGCACTATCATTTGTTATTTTCACAGATGGAAATCATGGCCCATTTTCAGAAAAAGAACATTAAAGACCTGTTGAGATGAGAGTGTGCTGAGTGTATATCATGTGAACCATGGGCTTCAAATTACAAAATTATTTTACTTCCAAGTCCCCTTTGTCCTTTTTATGCATTCTTAAGGGATGTTAGGAAGTGATGCCTTTCAACTCAGTTGTCCCCTGTACCCTAGGATGCTGACATACTTGTAGGAGAGTGAACTTCTTTCATGTGACTATTGTCATTTTCAGAACCTTGGATGTCTTTTCAAGCAGATTAAATGTGACGAGGTGCTCCATGTTTTTCTTAAAGTCAGAATGAAAGAGAATGAACGGGTCCCAGCTCACACACACATAGAATTTCCCCAGAAAGCAGCAGCCTCTGTAGCCTCTGTAAGCCATGCAGGATGCACCAGAAAATCAGCAAGATCACCAATCTGGGATATCTGAATCCTCTGAGAAGCACAATAAGAAGGTTATGTGCTTTGTGGAAACATTCCTAGTCCTGGTGCTAGAACAAGCCAGTCGCCACACCCTCCCCAGGTGCACAGAGCCAGGAACCGGAGCTAGGTGATAAGTGGCTTTGCTGAACCAGCCCCTGGACCAGAAAGCGGCACCAGCCTCATCTAGAATCCTGGGCCCCACCCCAGACCTACTTAATCCAAATCTGCATTTTGATAAGATCCAGGTTGTTCTTAGAGTTTGAGAAGTGTTTGTCTCTGACACAGGTTTTCAAACTTGGCTACATCGAAACTGGGCGCAGTGGCTCATGCCTCTAATCCTAGCATGCTGGGAGGCCAAAGTGGGAGGATGACTTGAACTCAGGAGTTACAGGAATCACTTGGGGAATTAAAAAACAAAGAACCAAAACCACTTGTGGCTGGCTCTCACCCCTGGGGAGTCTGATTTAATTGGCATCAGTTGCAGCCTGGGTATTAGGTGATAATTTGCAGCACAGTTTGAGAGCCACTGTCCTGTGACATCTAGGTCAGCCTGGCTTGCTGGCATATTTATTGTCATACTGTGACCAGGGATGGACTAGACAAGTGCAAGGTGGAAGAATTTATTTTAGTACCTTCTCACAACCCTGTTGGCACATATACTCTTCTGCTACTGCAACTTCCAAATACCCTTCCGGCTCCTGGATTCCAGATAGTTATGGAATAGTTCTTCCTAAGGGCTAATTTTTAATAATGAGTTAAATCCCTGGTGTGAGTCCTTGGGAGAGTGTTGAAGTTGAAGGGAAATCACCTTTTGCAGCGATGGGCGGGCTGGTAGGAAGAAGAGTGCTCTGCATGGGCTGTTAGGGGACAGCCATGGTTCCAAAGCAAAGGACCAGATACCTCCAGCTGCCCCTCTGTCCTTTCCACCAAAGAATCATAAAAACTTGAAACTTAGCCTCTAAAATTTTGTCTACTGTTGCAATCTGAGTCAGTTCAATATAAATCATATTTCTAAAAGACCTGCTCTGTGCTCGCAATGCGTCGATGCTAGGGGGATATCCCAAAAGACTCACTTCCTCTGAGTAGACTAGAGTATTACTACATTTTTGTCAAGAAAAGCATCTCAGACTTCAGAGGATTTAATTTAACTTGTGGTTTGAGGAGCTGTTTTTTCACATAAAAAATGCATGTACTTTATCAGCAATAACTATAGTTTTATATTTTTTGTAAAAATATATATATGTGTGTGTGTATATATACACATATATGTGTGTGTGTATATATATATACATATTAGATAAAATGTCTCACTCTGTCACCCAAGATGGAGCACAGTGGCTGTTCACAGTCATTATTATAGCTCGCTCACTGTAACCTTGAACCTCTGGGCTCAAGCCCTCCTCACTTCAGCAATCTGAGTTGCTGGGACTACAGGCATACACCAACACATCCAGCTATATTTTAAAATCCACACAAAAAATGTGAAGAAAAATGAAATATTTTCAACTAAGTAATTTTTATCAGCCTGGGCAACATAGCAAGACACCTTCTCTACAAAATATTTTAAAAATTATCTGGGTGTGGGGGTGTTCTTCTATAGTTCCAGCTACTTGGGAGGCTGAAACAAGAGGATCACTGGAGGCCAGGAATTTGAGGTTGCTGTGAGTGATGATGATTGCGCTGTGCTTTAGCCCAGGCCGTAAGTAAAGTGAGGCTCTGTTTCAAAAAAAAAAGAAAGAGTAATTTTTAAAAATAAAATTTAAATAGCAGAATTAGTGAATAAGCCCTTTTATTGAGTTTATAAAAACTGAGATTGTTTTTGCTTTATAAAAACCCAGATTGCTTTTGCCTTATGTATTTTGAGTTCTAAAGTTCAACAAAAGTTGTGAAATCTAGCATTTCTTCATAAACACAGCAATGTTTTGTTTCATTTTTAAAAGTAAAGTCTTGCAACAAGGTTTTCATCTAACAAGGTTTTCATCTTATACACAGTGTGTCCCCCAAATCACCCCTAAAGTCACCATACATTGGAAAAATGGGATAGTGTAGCCAAATGTACACATTTTTATATTGCAAATTGTACAACAGATTTTGGCTACAGTTTCCCATTTTTCCTACATATGGTGACATTACGGGCAACTTGGGACACCTGTAGTTAACTGTTCTCTTAAGTTTTAGAAAAAACTTGTTCTGTTTTAAGAGCTCTGATATCTTTTGTTGTTTCTGATGTGCTCGTCTGAGTAAAGGGCATAGTCCATGCAAGAATTGACCAAGTGCTGACTGAAGGCCTCTTGGGTGCCTAGCACTATTTGGCCCCTGTGAGTGGTAGGGGGAACCAAGAAGGGTTTGCTGTATTCACATGATGCCTCTTAGTCTTGCCTGTTGCCCTTTGGGTTTCACAGAACAGAGAATCACTTGGGCCACCTCCAGAATGGGAGGTGTGGACTACTTCATCAGTGTAGTGTGCAAACACAATCTCATCTCTTTTATGACTCAGTGCATCCTTCCAGCATCCCTGTGCCCTGGTATATGTAAATATAAAGGTAACAGCAAATCTAGGATTTTTTTTTGCAGTTTTTGGCAGGGACTGGGTTTGAACCTGCCACCTCCGGCATATGGGACCAGCGCCCTACTCCTTTGAGCCACAGGCGCAGCCCTAATCTAGGATCTTTTTCTCGAGTCTTTAGTCCCTGATGCACTTAGTGCTGAGCAGAGTGAGAAATCTAACAAAGCTGGCTGTTCTATTGGTCCATACTCACTCCATACTCGCTGCTGGCTGGCCATGGCCACAGGTGCTGCTGTCTGAGACCAGTCATGTAGTTGAGGGTCACCTGTCCCTTGGGGAAAGCCCTTACTATGTTTTCAGCATGCCTCTCAGTGACCTCTGAGGTTGTGACTCTCCCAAGAGGCATCTGAGCCCCAGCCGCCAGCTGGGCTGGAGGTGCCCTAGGCCAAGAACAATGAACACCTGCTCACTTTACATTCGTGCAACTAGAGTGGGGTTTTTTTGCCAAACAAAGACCATCTGGCTGTAAGATTGCTTTCTGTCTCTTCCTGCTGGTCACAGAACACCAAGGCCGCTCTGTTGAGGCCAGCTTGGGCAGTGCAGAAGGGTGCTGGGGTGAGGGGGTCCCACCTAGCCTGTGCTCTGCCATGGTCAAGCTGTGCACCTGGTATGGACAGTGCTCCTTCCCATCCCCCAAGGAGGGCAATTTTTCTTTGCACCAAGGCCACCTTGGACCCTGGTCATTGGTCCAGCTTCATTCCCGAAGCACCATATTGCTGATGGCGGTCCTTTTCTGTTCCAAGAGGTTGGCATGTTTTAAAAATCAGCGTCACCTGTTAAGTCAGGGCTCCATGTTAGGTCTGGTCGCTCCTGACCTGAAACCAGAAAATTGTCAGGAACCGAGGCAACCAGCTCCTCTTTCTCTCTCTAGCACTGTCTTAAGGCTAACACATTGCCAGCTCCCTGAGTCTCTTTGTGCCTCTCCACTGACCAGCCTTCTGGGTCTGATCTGAACAGAGTCGCTCTTGCTCACAGGTGCCTGCCCAGCCACCTGCTCACAGATGACACACCACACCTCCTCCCTCTCAGCGGCAGCGTGTGTTGCTTTCCTTTAGGTCCTGGCCATGTGTTTTCACATTTCTTAGTTCAGATTCCCTAGAAAGGACCTACTGTGTGAAGGTACCTTTTTACCAGAGGTCAAGGTCACAGGTCACAGAGATACCTATGAATTGACAGCCTTTGATCAGATACCCACCCAAGCCCAAGCCAGTTGTGGAGAGTGAGGCCATGCAGTGGCACTGTGGCCACTTAGAAAGGACAGCACCTGGTCAGTTTCCATTCATTGTACTAGTCTTTATCGAGGGCTGCAGTGAGTCAGATACAGTTCTACAGGCACTGGCATGCAAAGGTGAGCAGACATGGCTCTGAGATGCTAGGGTAAGGCAGCAAGCAGAGAGACTGTTCAGAAAGAACGTGGCAGGCCAGACACAGCAGCACCTCCGGTGATGTAAGGGCCCGGCCGTGCATTATGCTCAGTAAATGACATGATGATGATAGTGATTACTGTTCTGATTTTCAGCGGATGCGTGAACAGCTAATTTACTTAAGCTCCTTAAGCTCTAGTTTGCATCAGCACATCAGTGGTAGCTCTGAGACTGGTGGTAAAGCTGTGGATTTATTCTGGGCCCTAGCTGCTGCTGAGGGTACTCTAGGCAAAGAAACCCATCTTGATTTTTCATTTATTCATTCAATTAACAAACAGCTAGTGGGCTAAACACAGGCTGCAGAGACATCCCTCAGGATCTCAATTCTAATGGGGAAAGACAGGCCGATAAGCCAAAAACTACAGAGCAATGAAGTGTGAGCTGTGATCAAGGCCCTGTCCTGGGCCTAGGGGAGAACCCTGGAAGCTCAGCTATAGGAAATGGCTTGGAATAGGTAGTCAGGAAAGGGAAGTCTGGAAGTCCTGGAAGAAGGGAAGTCTGTGCTGTCTCCATGCAAGGGGAGCACAGGAAGGTGGAGTTGAGTGGGGTAGAGGAAGAGTGTTTGGGGATAGGAGACAGTGCAAAGGCACCAGGGCCTGAAAAAACCTGGCACAATCAGAAAGCACTGAACAGTTCTAGAGGGAGAGAGGAGTTAGAGAGAGTAGAGAGCTGAGCCCAGGATGGGAGGTTGCTGTCAGCCTTTTTCCTGGGAGATAGATGTCTTTAGAAATTTGTCTTAGACAGATGTCTTTATAAATTTGTAAGATGTTTACAAATTTGGTGGGACATAATCTGACTGTATACTGAATTGGACATTGAGAGACAGAGAAAATGGTAGAAAGAACATAGACAACTGAGATTGAGATTTTGGGAAAGCTCAGAAAGTGACACCCTCAACTATGATGCTTTGGTGTGCTGAGCACTCAGAACTGAAGGATCTTGGAAGGGCCTTAGAAGCAAAGCTCTTTCTGACCTTCTCCTTCCCTGTCCTCAGTTCCCCTTCCTCCCCCCAAAACAAGCTGTAGAAACTAGAATTCCTGTTCCCCAAGGTGGCTGACAAACTCCAGAACGACTATGACTCTCATCTTCCATGGCCGTGCTGGATGGGAGCTGGCCATAGGCAGTTCTTCAACATAACTTGTCTGATAGGAGGTCATGAGATGTCATTCTGGAAAGGGCCTTACCCTACACTCGGGAAAAAGAGCACAAACAGCCAAGGAGGGCATTCAGGGACAGGCCTTACTGACTTTCCCCTCTGAGGCTGTTGCCATTCAGCCATTCCCATTTCTACACAGCTATTGATTCCTCATTGAACCGAAGCATAAAATGAGTTTTCCCTGGGTCTTTGGTCTTCCTTTCTGAAAGCTCCTGGGTCATGTACAATGTAAAATGCTGTTCTCTTGTTAACTTGTCTTGTGTTATAGGAGTGTTAGCCCTGGCCTTTATGATCCCTTTCTTCAAAAGCATCACACTTTTCTGCCCCATACAAAGAATCTGGTTATTGTCTTTTTTTTTTGAGATGAAGTCTTCCTCTATTTTTTTTAATTTCATATTAATATGAGGATACATACGATTAGGTTACATTGTTCGTGTTTGTCAGTCAAAGTCTGAGTTGCAGTTGAGTCCTTCACCCAGGTAGAGTGTCATATGCCCGTACATTGTACCCTCTGATACAATGCCCCCTCCCTCCTTCCTCCCCACCTTCTTGAATTTAATTGTGTTGAGTTCTCACTCTGTTGCCCAGGGTAGAATGCAGTGGTGTCGTCATGGCTCACAGCAATCTCAAATTCCTGGACTAAAGCAGATCTTCCTGCTTCAGCCACCCGAGTAGCTGGGACTACAGGTACACATCCTCATGCCCAGCTAATTTTTCTTTTTTTCTTTTTTTTTTGCCAGGACTGGGTTTGAACCCACCACCTCCAGTGTATGGGGCCAGCGCCTTATTCCTTTGAGCCACAGGCACTGCCCGTAATTTTTCTATTTTTTTGTATTGGGATCCTCAGGTGATCCTTCCACCTTGGCCACTCGAGGTGCTAGTATTACAGGCATGAGCTACCACACCCCGCCAGAATGTGGTTATTATCTGTGTGATCTTGGTCAAGTTAATTTACCCCTATGTGCTTGGTTTTCCTATCTTATCTAGAAAACATTAGTAAAAGTAACACATAGCTCCTAGGATTCTTATGAGGCTGAAATGTGTGAAAAAGTGTCATGTAAATGGTGACACCTTTTGCATATTTCTATCATAGGGCTCACTAAAGTACATTAAAATTATGCATGGATTTGTCTCCTTCACCACACTACAAAATTACTGAAGATGGAAAGCATGTTTTATTTATTGTTGCACCCTCATTACCTACTATAAAGCCTAGTACATACTAGGTGCTCGTTAAATATTTGTGACATTAGTGTATGAATTACCTAAAACCCAGTTTCTTTGATAATCAACTATACTATCTATAAATGGAAAACTAGCCTAAAATTACAAAGATATCATTTATGTAAACAGAAAATTGGATAAAAACTGAGATTTCCCAGAGATTTTTGGTTTTGTGTTTTAGAAAGGCACCCATGAGATCATGAGAGCTTTCTTGAGAGTTATTGTATAAACCTCACTAGGCAGCATCTGTGGAGGAAAGTTTGTGAAAGGGAGGTCAGGGTGTCAGTCCAGCCTGAGGCTAGTGGACTCACACAGTGGGATTCTGTGGCCTCCTTGAAGTGCTAGTTCTGGGTACTGGAGCATGGGGAGGAAGCGAACCCCCGCTAATCCAGCCCTGCGTGACTTACCCACACCCCACACTTCATCTTTCTAGCCACACAGTGATTTGACAGTGTACAAATACACTCCATTCTAGAGAAAAGAGGCCTGGCTTCAGAAAGGCTGAGTTACCCATGCAAGGCCCACAGGTACAGAGAAGGAATAGAACCAAGACTGAGATCTTCCTGCCTTCAAAGTTCACCCTTTCTGTTACTCCACACTAACTTAGTGCGTATCCATCGCCCCTTGTAGAAGACAATTCATATGCCAGCAAGAAGTTTAAACTACTCAGTCTTGGAGTCATGTGTATATTTCATGTCCAAGAACCATGTATTGTCTCAGAGTACAAGTTTAGTTTCAGTTAAACTCAGGAAAAAAACATCGAAGCAGCTTTAGTGTTTTTAAAATACCACGCTGAGTGACTCATTATCTTTGATCACACTAGCTGAAATTTGCACAAAGAAGTAGGTTGCACCAGCTTGCCTTAGAAGGATTTCTGAGATCTAACTCACTTTGTGACCTATTAGCTAAAATTTGACATTTATATACCTTACTTTGCAGTTTTTTGGTGCCTCTGTGAAGTCTTGAAAAAAGAGTAGCTATGGCTTATGCCTCATAACAGGAAAACTTGTGACTTAAAAAAGAAAAAAAAAAACAGCACATATCCTCTCTCAAGAACTCTGGACTGTGGCTAGGGCCAGAACATTAGAGGTACAGTGCTTGATTTAGGGTACACAGCTTCCATACTTTAAATGTGTGATCTATAGTTTATGAACAGGACTCAGGTGACCATTGTTGGTTGTAATCTTCTTTTGTGTTCACGTGTACTTTAACCCACCTGAATGTTTGGCATATCTTCCTTAGAGGTAAAATTTCTATTAAATAATCACTGAGTAGCTTCAGCATTAATGACAAGCATTATTAGGACTGGGCATGGTGGAGCATGCCCATCATCCTAGCACTTTGGCAGGCTAAGGCAGGAGAATAACTTGAAGCTAGAGTTCAAGACTAGCTGGACAATAGTGAGACCTCATCTTTACCAAAAAAAAAAAAAAAGTTAACCTGGTATGGTGGTGCTTGCCTGGAGTCCTCACTACTCGGGACAGGAGGCTGAGGAAGGAGGATCCGTTTGAGGCAAGGAGTTTGGGGTTGCAGTGAGCTATGATGACACCACTGCACTCTAGCCAGGGTGACAGAGACAGAGCCTGTCTCAAAACAAAACCAATAACCATATATTAAGCCCCTCTTCTCCAATCATTCCAGGGACTGATCTGTCTGCTATCTATTGGTAATCTGTGTATCTTAGTTTGGAATACTATAACAAACTATCATAGACTGTGTAGCTTATAAACAACAGAAAGTTATTTCTCTCACAGTTCTAGAGGCTAAAAAGTCCAAGGTCAAGATACTGACAGATTCCGTGGTTAGTGAGGGCTGGCTTCCTGGTCCATAGAAGGCCATCTTCTTGCTGTGTCCTCACATGGCAAAGGGAGGAAGTGAGCTCTTGGAGGACACTTACGAGGAAATTAATCCTGTTGATAAAAATTTCACCCAAGATCCTAATTCTCTCCCAAAGCTTTTACCTCCTAGTACCATCATATTAGGGAGGTCAAGTTCCAACATTTGAATTTTGAGGGGATATAGCATGCAGTTCATAACATTATCTAATTATTCCTTTTACCCATTCATCCATCCATCTGTCCATCAATTCGTCTAACCATCAAACTATCCACCTACCCATCCCTCTTTCCCTCCCTCCTTCCTAGACTTCTTCGATACTGTGAGCACATGTCTCCCTCAGAATCCCCAAATTTACATGTCTTCAGTTCAAGTTAGCAGAGAGGTTCATTAGTGCTATTGGGTCCCAGTTCCAGACACCAAGGATGGGCCAGGTAGTGAGCTGCATCCGTCGTGTGGACGGGCAAGGCTGCTGGATGGCACTCTGGAATGTAGGTAGGGAGAGGATAGTGCTCAGATAAGAGGTGGGGGACCAGGAAAACGCACCAAAAGCATCCAACGCCTAGGGTACTGGAGGCCTGGGGAGGTATGGCGTCCTTGGGCTCCCAGGAGACGTAAGTGTCGCTAAGAAAAGTCAAACATCTGGAATGGAGTTAGAAAACTATGTGGAATAAGAAGACATTTGTTTATAACCAAGTGAGGTGTTTTGGAGTTTTGGAGTAGCTTAAAAGAAGAGGGGAGGGGTTTGCTCGGGAAACACGAGGTAGGAAAAGTGAGGATGGTGGGAGTCACTGGCCGGGATACAGGGTGGGGGGACATGTTGGCTTGAGCAATGTGAAGAATATGGGGGAGGAGGCTGGGCCTTGAGAATGTCGTCCTGCCAGGAAGCCTCAACGGTGACCCACATCAGTCAGGAGACTTCATTTCTATTCAGGGTAGCCTCCGTGGTCGTTTCACCAGATCCCCCATTCCTTTAGGAAGATAAATACTGGGCTCACACACTGTGTCTCTTTGGGGATTCAAACCCTTGTTCTTTGGGGATTATGTTCCTGATGGCACCCTGGTTTCTAGGGCCTGTTCGGGGCGTGGAGTGCCATTCCTCTGGCCTAATCTGATCAAACATTTCTCAGTAAAAGTTTAGAGTTGGCATTCAATCACGTGTGATTATCCAGATCAAGATTTGTAGTTTGTTTGTTTGTTTGTTTGTTTTAAGCAGGATGACTGCCCTTTAGGCTGCTGACAAAGTCCCAAAGGGCTGGGATCTAAAAGCTGTCTGTGGCCTCAGGCAATGGCAAGATGAGAACCTTTGCCCAAAGTCAGGGACATATCAGAGGGACTCAGAAGCTGCCAAGTAGCTGCAGATGCAGAAAAAGGTGTTCAGAAATTTCTGGCCCTGAAAAACCTGCCTTGTACATAGAAACCTGCATGCAAACGTCCCTGTCACCTCTCTTCCTGCTGCCTGGCTGCCACTCCTTCCTTCTTTGGCACACACTTGCTCTGACAGTTGCTCTTTGAGCCTCTTCCGCTACAGCGTCCCTTCATGTCCATTTTGACAGGCTCTCACCTGTGTCAAAGTGTTGCCTGGGAGTGGAGCTGGGGGTGTCTCAGTATGATTCAGCTTGTCCCTGTGTCTCGCCAAAGAAGCCCTTAATCTCTGGCTGTGGTTTTCACCTTGCTGTGCTGTTAGTAGGCAATTGGCAACAAAGCCATGCCACACAGGATGAAAAATTAGTCTTGTTTAGCCACACCAGGAAGCACCAAGTCCACTGTCTTCTGCTAGATGGAGATTGGGGTCATGTTTCAGTAAATCGGTGGATGACTCAAATCAAGTGTAATGGCCTATTGAACAGAGTCCTCACCCCGAGATCACATATTATTTAGTCATATTATCTAATGTTGCATTTCTTATATGTTATTATGCTAATGAATTACCTTGGGGTCTTGTTGAAATGCAGTGGGTTTACTCCAAACCAGGCTTCCAAGCTTTGTCCACGGACCACACTTAGAGAGAGGAACAAGACTCTAGGGGTAGTTTTGAATGGGCTTGTCAACTGTTTAAGGGCTGACTCCTTATAGCACTAATGTACCTCCAAATTCCATCCATGGAAAATTCCATGCTGCCTAAAAGTATGCTCTTGCTTTCCTGTTTGGCAAACTTTACTATATAGTATTTATAGTAGAGAGAGCAAGCCTTTAGAACTTCCACCTACACAGAATATTTTGCTTCCAGAGTGTCCATATGATTTTATTCCATGAGTTCTTTGAAAACCTTCCAGTGTCTAATGTTTAGAGGACAGTAGGGTTAAGAGGTGAGAGTGGGTTTTTTAGACTAAGATTAAAACACTTTATTCACTGAAAACTCAGAACTCAAACCCATTCTAGAAGACGACATTACCCAAAATGTGAAAAGACAGGAGTAAAAGATGAATCTCTAGCAGAGCAGTCCCCCCTTATCTGTGGGGGATGTGTTCTATACCCCGAGTGGATGCCTGAAACCACAGTTACTACCAAACACTATATATACACTATGTTTTTCCTATGGGTATGTACCCATGTTAGACTTTAATTTATAAACCGGGCACATGAAGACAACAGAAACTAATAATACAAAAAACCAAGTTTAACCATTACTGTAAAGGTCACCTGCATGTGTTCTTTCTCACTCTCAAAATATCTTTCTGTCCTGTACCCCACCACTTTTGGACCTAGGTGGACCATGGGCAATTGAAATTGCAGAAACCAAAACTACAAATAAGGGGGGACGACTGTACACTTCCAAAAAGTTTTACGATTGTGAGACATTTTTAATTTCTCATTTCTCAGGGTCTGTGATGTCTTTGGCTGACTAGCCAAGGGGAAAGGGGAGGAAGGGAGATCTCAAGCCATTTCCTTGATGTGGAGCATCCTTCTAGGCGGATTTAAGATGCGTAGATTCACCTGAGTATCAGAGTGTTGGTAGTGCCAGTGATAATGATGAAGATGATGGAAAACAGCAAGGTTTGTGGGTGCAACAAGAAGATAGGTTGTTTTGTTTTTTTACCTGTGGTTGATATCGTAATACCCAAAGGAAATACCCTGTAGAAGTGAGGAATTTAACAAAGAGAAGAGCCTACAGTTCTAAATGAAGAACTTTGACTTCCTGATTGAATTAAGACTGTGACAATTTATTATTGCATTTCGTATCACCAGGATTCCCCTACATAGCCGCTGCATTCAATAAACCACGATTGAGCAACTGTTCCATACCTTTAATTTTTCATGGAGTATAGTCTGTCTGCCCTCTCTTTGCCTCCACAATCTATTTCTCCATAGCGTCTCACCCAGACACATAAAGTGTCTATTGGAAATGACTGCTTGTACTTGGGGGTATTTGTAGTCAAATGGTGACAGCCCACAGCTGGAAACAATTAGAACAGTAGGGGAGAACAGAACGAATGTGTTGAGAGGAGTTAGCCGCACCCAAATAAATCACTTAGAAGAACCTAAGGAATAGAAGCTGGAAGGACATCCTCAAATTACATCTGAAAGGAGTCCCTGGAACTCACAGCCAAAGCATTTTTTTTTTGTTGTTGCAGTTTTTGGCCGGGGCTGGGTTTGAACCTGTCACCTCTGGCATATGGGGCCAGCGCCCTACTCCTTTGAGCCACAGGTGCCGCCCACCAAAGCATTTTTGATGAAGTTCTAAGAGTGGAAACCCAGAGAGTCACTGAGGGAGTTGCAGTTGAAGGGAAGTTTAAAGACCAGAACTGCGGATGGAAATAAAGGGTTGGAGAATGACACCAATCAACAGGAGAAGTCTTCCCATGAAGCAAATAATTTTCACCCAGCACCTTTCGATAATCTTTCATCAACGTGGTATTCTGTGCTTGGTCGCCTACATTTATGGATGATACTAAGGACATAGCAGATAGTGCGCTATTGAGATTAAAAACAAATTAGAGATAAGATTAGGAAGACTGGCCCAATCTGTGATATTCAGACACCTGTCACTGCCAGGTATTTAAAGGGTGAAATGAGAGCAATGATGTTTCATCAAAAGCTGAAACATGGGGCGGTGCCCAAAGCTCACTGGGTAGGGTGCCAGCCACGTACACTGAGGCTGGTGGGTTCAAACCCAGCCTGGGCCAGCTAAAACAACAATGACAACCACAAAAAAAAAAATAGCCAGGGGCAGCACCTGTGGCTCAAAGGAGTAGGGCGTCGGCCCCATATACCGGTAGTGGGTTTAAACCTGGCCCCGGCCAAAAACTGCAAACAAACAAACAAATAGCCTGGTGTTGTGGCAGGCATCTGTAGTCCCAGCCTTGGGAGGCTGAGGCAAGAGAATGGCTTAAGCCCAAAGACTTTGAGGTTGCTGTGAGCTGTGACACCACAGCACTCTACGCAGGGCGACAGCTTGAGGCCTCTGTCTTAAAAAAAAAAAAAGCTGAAACATGGTTTGGGTTCAATGCCTTGCACCTGTAATCCTAGCACTTTGGGAGACTGAAGCAAGATGATAGCTAGAGGCCAGGAGTTCAAGACCATCCTGGAGTAGAGTATCTCAAGAATGGAGGAAAAAGTATCCAATGTACTCAGTACTTCTATGAAACCAACTTATATTTACTCTCACTTTCTTATGAAACACAACTATAGCCCAGGAGGAAGGAGAGTAATGGAGTGAGAAGAGAGAGGAGGGGGGAGGTTTGACAGAGGGTAAAAGGCAGGATCACAACTATGGAGCATATTGCAAGGGTACAAGTCAAGTCTGTCAAGTGTAGAACATAAATGTCTTAACACAATAATCAAGTAAATGAGGCGAAAGCTATGTTGATTGGTTTGATGTAAGCAAGTCACATTGTATAAAAAAATCAACACATTGTACCCCACATATGCATAAGTGTATTCATGATCTACGTATATATGACTTAATTAAAAAAAAAGAAGACCTGCCTGGACAATAGAGTGAGACTTTGTCTCTACAAAAAATAGAAAAATTAGCTGGGCATGGTGGCGCGCACCTGTACTCTCAGCTACTCAGGAAGCTGAGGCAGGAGGATCACAAGCACAGGAGTTTGAGGTGGCAGTGAGCTATGATGATGCCACTGTACTTTTTTAGCCAGGATGACAGGGTGAGACCCTGTTTCAAAAAATTAAAAATTAAATAAATAAATAAATAAAAGCTGAAACACGCTTATCCCAGCCTGGATGTATTGCTGAGGAACTGTAAGCTGTGCACAGTTGTTGACCTGTCAGCAAAGTTCAGCAGTTTCTTACTGAGTTACTACTCTGTGCTGACTCCAGTCCATGGAACCTACATTGCAGCGGGAGTGTCAAAGGTAAACAAAGCTGGACACTAGATTTAAATCAGCGATAGACATTGGAGTAGGGAACTGTTGAGCATGAACTGAGCTCAACTTCAATTTGCAATAGAGTTTGAAATACAGAGGTGACTGGGCATTTTAATGAGAGAATGAGACAGCAGAGAAGGAGGTGAGCAGAGGCAGGGAAGTAAAAAATTACAAAAAGCAGGAAGCGGGGAGTTGGTCCACACGAAATCCATGTGGGTTGTTATCTGGCACTTGTCAAAGTCAGACTCCTACCCTCCCCCAGAGGCTGGGAGACAGGAGTCCTGTTCTCAAGTGTTGGATGAACAAACAGCAAGTTCTTTGGACAGCCTTGAGTCTTCTGAGGCAGGCACTTTGAGGGGAGTTAAGGTCACAGTAGGGATGTGGCCTTGAGCTTTTAGACACTGTATTAGTGTTTTGTTCAAATCTTTATAGGCTGAGGTTTGGGGTGCCCTTGAGAAGAGGGCTCAGAGGAGCTGGGCTAGGGTTTGATTCAGGAGAGAGTCTTTGTCAGGAGAGAGAGAGGGGAGCACAGAATAAATAAACAATATTAGGTGGTGCTAAGTGGGGATGGAGAATATTGGGGTGGAGGTGTGAAGCTTGCACCTTAAACACAATGGTCAAGGCAGGCCCTTTCAGAAGGCAATGAACGCTCCAGGGAATGGGGTTGAATCTCCTAGGGATGAACCAAGTGGGGGAAAGGTGGTAGGAGGGGGTGAGCCCAGAGGTGACAGGAGGCCCTGGCCTCCATAGATCATTGTAGTGATGCTAACTCTTTCTGAGTGAGCCAGACATCTGGTGGAGGGCTTCGTGTAGAAGGATGTCATGTTTTTTGATTAAGGTAATGTAGAAAACAAAATTGGGAGATAACTGTTTTATTCATATCGATATCAACTCAACAGTGTATACCAACATACAGGACTATGGGGTCTGCTTCTTCTTCCTCACTCTCTTCTCATTAAGGGATAGTAATTAGCAAATTACTGGAGTCTCTAACATTAAGTGGAAGTAGCTAAATTAATTGAAGATGGTCAGAAATGTCTTTAGCTTCCAAAAAGTCATTATTAAAGAAAAAATTATTCAATGACATTGGGTTTGCTTTTTTTTTTTTTTTTCTGGAGACGGCGTGCCCAAGTCCCCTAGGCTAGAGTGCAGCATCATACACAGCTCACTGCAGCCTCCAACTCATGGGCTCAAGCGATCCTCTGGCCTCAGCCTCCCAACTAGCTGGGACTATAAGCAGGGGCCACAATGCCCAACTAATTTTTCTATTTTTTGTATAGTTGGGGTCTCACCCTTGCTCAGGCTGGTCTCAAACTCCTGGTCTTAAGTGATCCTCTCACTTTGGCCTCCCAGAATACTAGGATTACAGGTAGGAGCTACAGTGCCTGGCTTCAAGAACACTTGTTAAAGCACAATAAGAAATGTTTTACTATAGATCACGGCAATAGGTATAGGGCCCACTGCAATGGGATTGTACAGTGGGGGAGAGAGATTGGGCTCAATTCTGAATACAGCAAAGAAAAGAATTTATAGCCAAGGAGCACAATGTATGTGGGGGTCAATGAATGGAAAATTACGAAGAGGAAACAGCAGAGGTAAGGGACATTCTTACTGAGATAGGCCCGGGAGGTGAGGGGGAATAAGGAACTTGGTCAGACATTGAAGGTGAGGGCTCTGGGCAAAGACTTAGCAGGGTTCTTGCTAAACCTGTATTTTATAAGGAAGCGCATAGGTGGACCTTGGAGAAAGTTTAGGAACCTGAATAAAGAGGGCCTGCCTTGACCACTGTGTTTAAGGTTACAAATAATCTCTGTCACTGCTCGTCTAAGAGAGCGAGTGTGTCTTTCATTTTCCTCTGCCTGATCACTACTAAACTGAGGAAGTATCTTAAATTATTAGCCATCTGTGTTTTCTTCCTCTGTGCTCGTCCTGTACATACAGACTTTGCCCATTTTTTTTTTTCTGTTGGGTTATTTTCTTAACTCTTAGTGTCTGAAGGTCATAAATAATCCTTTGTTGTAAACGTTGCAAGTATTTTCTGCTATTCAATTGCTTTCACTTTGTTCTCAGGGCCTTGTTTGCTCAGGAACAAATCCAGTTTTGATGTGTGAAGGTGCCTGTTCATACACACAGGCAGAGGATTTACAAATATACCATATATGTCTGTATTTGCTTTGAAATGGCCTTCAATAAAAACCATTCCGGCTTCTGTGATTCTTATCTTCCTCCTTAGTGTAGGAGGCTTCCTGCTTTGCTCTGTCTGCCCTTCTCTGTGGAGCCTGCCTAGCTTAATTTTAACTGGGGGGTTGGGGGGGAATACAGAAGATACAGTCAAGTCCGTATTATTGTGAACACCTGTGAAATTCAAGCTATTTTCTTGAGGGTAAATTAAAATATAGGACGCCACCTTGCCTGGAGCACATTACTATTGTAGTGGCTGTGCAAACTGGGAGGCGTTACTTGGAGCCAAAAACCTCACTTTCACAGCAGCCAGCTTCTGAGTGTGATTGCCTCCAACCCTCAAGCCTTTGTATTAATTCTGAAACAGCCATCCGTTGAAAACTCAAAGGGGAAAGAAGTCTTTCTGGTCTGTTGATTCTCTTGCATGATAGAGACATTTTACATAGTATTTATCAGTATTCGTCTGGCTTTTCATTATGCCCCAGTTTGTATTCCTAAATTTCTGGCCACAGTGAGGCAAATAAAATGTATTATTATGTCATTGCATTGTTGAAATTTGCTTGATCAAGATGGGAACCCCATAAGGCATGGAAATGAGGCTTATTTAAAAAAGAAAAAAAGGGCAGGAACCCCAACCACCTGAGTAGTTTTTTTTTTTTTTTTTTCTGTCTAATCGTGTGAATTGTCTTGTTTTGGTGACATGTTGATACTTCCACCTACTCCCATCCTCCCACCTCCATTTACAGATAAAATCTATCACCTCAGGATGAGTTCTTGACATGCAATATAATCACAGGCAGAAGAATTTAGAGCACTTTGACATTTAACTTTAAAAAAAAAAGAATTGTTAAACGGATGCCTTTTTAAGATGGTATTTTACTAATTTTTGAAAAAGGGATAAGAAAACAAACTAAGCCTTTTACTCCTAGGACTTAATCTATTTGTAGTGCCACATTGAAGGTAATAGCAGGAGGAACAGTGCAAACTCTCCAAGTTTAAGAAATCAAGGAAGTGACCGGGGCAGTGGCTCACACCTGTGATAAAGCCAAGGTGGATTGCCTGAGTTTATTGGTTGAGACCAGCCAGAGCAAGAGAGAGACCCTATCTCAAAAAATAGCTGGGCATTGTGGTGGGTGCCTATAGTCTCAGCTACTCTGGAGGCTGAGGCAAGAGAATCACTGGAGCCCAAGAGTTTGAGGTTACTGTGAGTGTTGATGCCAGGGCACTCTACCTGGGTGACAAAGTGAGACTCTGCCTCAAAAAAAAAGAAAAAGAAATGAATGAAAGAAGGTGCTCCCACTTAATGGGCACAATGGGGTGGGTGGGTATGGCCCATTTTGGGGGTGTTGGACACAACTACAAGAGGGACTCTACCTAACAGATTCAAATATTGTGATCTGGTTATTTGATCCTCACATTAACCTGAGATTTAAAAAAAAGAAAAGAAATTAATGAAGAAACATCCCTTTAGATCAGGCGTCCTCAAACTTTTTAAACAGGGGCCAATTCACTGTCCCTCAGACTGTTGGGAGGGCCAGACTATAGTTTAAAAAAAAAAAAAAACTATGAACAAATTCCTATGCACACTGTACATATCTTATTTTGAAGTAAAAAACAAAACGGGAACAAATACAATTCACACCGCTTCATGTGGCCTGCGGGCCGCAGTTTGAGGACCCCTGCTTTAGATCTTCAGGCAGGTTTCTGTTCTCTAGTTATCATTACCATATTGCCTAATTGTGATTAGAACTTTGTGACACAGAGCTTTGTGACACCATCTGGTATATAATCCAACCCCAGGTTACTCCAGAGTTTAATCCTTAAATTCATTTATTTATTTCAAGGGATTAAGGAATGGACTTTTGGTGCAGCCATTTCCAGGTGCGCAGGGAGTGCTGCAGGGCAGTGACCACCTCCTGGAGGGAGGTGAGGGGTGCCGGCGGAACAGGAAATAGGACATTTTACTGAATGGAGTAAAAAAATTAAGGCAGCCAGCTTGAGGGAAAAAAAAAAAAAACATCTAGAAAGCACGCTTACAACTGTCTATGTCAGCTTGGAGAAGGGGAATGAAAACAATGAGAAAAATATTGTAAGAAAACATTACCTAGCTCATTTATAGGACCAGCATTCAGAAAATCACTGTAAACACAGCTCTGGAGCAGCAGTGCAGAGCTCCCATCTGGGAGGATCTCGGTGTGGAACTGAGAACTCTGCAGCTGCTGTGGAATGAGAACCTCTCAGCTCCCAGAGGATGAAGTAGAGGGGTCATCACAGAATTCTCAGATGGGATGCACTGGCCACATTGTGGGGTCCAACTGCTGCTATTTAGACAAATGTGCTTTTGGGTGTAAAAGTGTGTCATTTAAGAGTAAATATTTTTCTAAAAAAAAAAAGTGGGCCAGGAACTAATAAAGATGATATAGAAAGACATGGGAAGACGTACAACCCAGCTGTCCTCCTCCCTCTGAGAGACCACGATTTGCTTTGAAAGAGAAATGAGGACAGAATGAAAGGGCCTCCTCCGAGGAACTGGCCTAGCATCTCTGTCCAGAATATGCTGCCCCCATAGTTCAGCAATAAGAGGTTCCTGTGGCTTGACAAACTTTTCCTTTTAGAGAATAAGTGTTACCTAAAAGATAAAGGCGACTTAGTGGACATTCATGTTGTTTCTTTTGGCATGTAAGTTACCTGCTTCTTAATCATTATCATCATCATCACTGTCACAGCTAGTGTTGTAGAGAAGTTTAGAAGTTTCCCATCTCTTTCATGTTTGATCCTCATAAGCTTGTGAATGCAGGATTCTTGCCTTCTGATTTTAAGCACTAAAGGAGTCAAGAAAAGCTTCATGTTTTCTCTGCCACACTCCTTTGATTAAAAGAATTTGTTCCATGAAATTTGGATTCGGTCAAAAGGCTGAAGGATCTAGAAGGCCACACACATATGGCCCCAAGGGCAAAGTTTCCCCACCCCTAAGTTTAGGGCTGCTGTCACCACCCCATATAATCAGATTAATTTATCTTCACACTTGGCAGAGGAGGAGGGAAGAGAAGTGTCAGAGGCATGGGAGCAGGGGCCTTGATGTTGGGGGGTGGGGGTGACCTGACCAGGCAGTTGTGGTCTAGCTCTTCTAGACTCTAGTCCTGGAGGCACTAATCCTTAAGGCATCTTCCATTCCACCTTTCAAAGGAAGGCTTGCAATTTCTTTTGCCTAGACTCTGATAGAAAAGTAGAAAGTGACACCTTGTGAGTGGAGAGATGTCATGGATAGGTAAGGCTTACCAATGATCCAAGCAAAAACCTGGAACAATCTTCCATCCACAGAATTGCTTTTTCTTTTGTTTTTTCCCCTCACTCCTGCCTCACAAACACCCCAAAAGGACCCCCTCACCTGCTTCAGAAAACGCCAGATTCTTTCCAAGGTCTGACCCTCTTCTGGGTCCAGACACGTCTTCTTCCTTGTCACCCAATATCCCATGTGTCTTTATTTTTGCACCGGGCTGGGAACCTATGAATTGAAAGAGAATTAAAAGAAACATTGTGTAATCAACAGGGTGTGGATTATTTGGATTCTTATTCAAATGAACTGTAAAAAAGTTTACACTGAGTATTTGATCATATGAAGGAATTAATGTTCCTTATTTTTAGATGTATAATGATACACGGATAAGTTTTTAAAGCCTCCCACTATTTACATATAAAGTTATTATGGGAGAAAAAGAATCCACTCCTTTCTCCCAAATGTTCGAATCTTCCCTTCACTCACCTCCTTTCCTTTAGCATTTAAACATGAGCTGCCTGCATTAGAACTTTTAAATTTATTAATTCATATGTAGTAGAGTACTAGGGTTTAAAAAAGAAACAAACACAAGTGTCAGATCTATTGTAAGGACCAAATTACTTGTCTCCATGCTCATTTTTTAGGCTGCATGGTGGAGAAACCAGGAAGCTCACTCTTTTCCTTACTCCTATCATTTTCCTTAGTCATCTTCTGAATAGAGGAAGGTAAAAAAGATGTCCAAGTGATTTCTGTAGTGGGAGGTTAGATTCCTGCTGTTTTTCCATTTGTTCAGAGGTAAAGATTCTCTTACAAAATCAAGTTAATGCTGTTCATTTCCCAAGGGACCTTTGAGTCCAGGTATGTGGGGAATTTAGACCTTGAAAGGGAATTTTAAGAACTTGCTTCAAATAGCAGACCAGGTAGGTTAGTGGTGCATAAACACTTCTCCAATGATTGAGCAGCTGGAATGCATGGGGAATGGCTTGGGCTTCTCTCCTCATTCCCTAGGAGGAGGGGAGAACTGTGACTCAAGGTTTCATGGCCAGCTGATAGTCAGAAGCAGATGTAGTGGTAGCTTTTAGATCCTCCTGCCCGTCGGTGGCTCTTACCCTTGTGGTGCTGTGCCAAGAGAGGAAGACGGCCTGGCATGGGGTCAAGACTCCCCCCAACTATGAAATGTAGATGATGGCTCTGATAGAGCCCGTGCCTTTGTGTTCTACTCCTTTGGGGTAGCTTTGAATTTTGACTGGAATGTTCTCATTGCAGACATCTGCTTATGATTTGCATCCTCTGAATATTAAAAATTCAGAATCAGGATCCCCTGGATCTAACATGAGACCAACCAGTTTCAAAATTGTCACTGGTCCCACTGAGGAAATGTCAGGAAAAAGGAAAGAGAGGAAAGAGAGGGAGAAGGGGACGATGTGCTAGTTATTTATTAGTTTGTGACATCATGAATGCCAATGGAAACTCCTCTAACTCCCTCCTTCCTCATGCCTCCCTCTTCCTGGTTTTGAAGTAGGAAGAGACTGGAGGAAGGAACAGAATATAATTCATTCACAAGCGTGTAAAATAACCCCATCTTCTCTTTCCTCTCTTGATTTTGACATGTAACAAATAGTATTAAATATACCACTTATCTTCCAATACTAAACAAATAAGAACAGGGATTGGGAGGATTGTTAAGAAAATATCAGTATATAGGGATCTTGTACATATGGGAATTATTCCAGGAAAACAAATACTTGGTGGTTTTATAAAAAAACATTTTTACTAATGATTACACAGCATTATTTATTAAAATATAATCCACTGGGTTTGAAAAATGAAAATCAGTGCTTTAATTCAAAAACCTCAATTCTCTGGATATTAAAAATTCAGAATCAGGATCCTGAAAACACAGGATTTGAGAGATTTTGAAGAATTCCTACCTTTTCAAAAAGAGGAATTGCAGTTATCAATCTAATCAATTCATTAGTTCATTAGGAACTGACCCAAGTATTCAATTCTGTGTCAATTAGGGTCATTCGTCCATAAGCCATGTGATTGGTAGCCAATTAAAAATGATAAGAAAGCCAACCAAATTTGTGGCAACTGTCCTAAGCCTTCTCGCTTTGATTCTATCATTTACCTACTTACTCATTTAATCAATTCTGACAGACTCAGCCATGTGGCTCTAAGAGACACAAAAATGAGTAGGTTGTCACTAGTTTCTACGTCTAGAAGCTTATTTCTGTGGCTTTAAACAGACATCTGATTAGTTCATTTTGGTTATACTTCAATATAATGTAACATGGGCTACAGGGGGAGAGAGCTGTGATCTAGACTGGGGTTGCCAAGAGAGGTCACCCAGAGGAGGAACTGGATACTAGGCCTGTCACGGAGGTCTAAGTAGGCACTTGCTCGTTGGGGGAGGAGGGAAGAGCTCATCCCAGGCAAACGGAGCTGTGCTGTTATGCCCACAAGAGGGTGTGTGCAGGGATGTCCACCCTTTCTTCTTTTCTGCCATACATTGGAAGAATAATAGTTGTCTTGGGCCACACAGCAAATACACAAACATTAATGAAAGATAATTAGCAAAAGAAAAGGTCTTTGCATACTTTTTGTGACATCTGACACCATAAATAAGCAAGAATAGCACTCATAAAATCAGCATGAGGCCCATAGACTGCAGGTTGAACACTCTGGTATATAGGGACTTTGGGAAATTGTAAGAAACTCTGCATGGTTTGAAATACGAAATGCAAGGTAGGGGTGTTGTGCGTGCGTGCGTGTGTGTGCATGTGTGTGTTTTCAAGAGGAATGGGAGGAAGGTGATGTCAAGAGCTGACAAAGTTCCAGGCTTAGAACCAGAAAGGACCCTGAGGAGCTTTAAGTGAAGAACTGGCCAGACTCCTGACCTGGCGGCCGGTTGGGCTCATCAGTCTTGGGCCCAATCAGGCTTAGCTGGCTGCCAGCCCAGGCCAGGCCCGGCCCAGCACACCTCCAATACAGGCAAGGCCTGGGAGAAGATGCAGGAGGCACTGATCTCCTGACCTTGCCGTGATGTATGTGTGGCTAGTGAGCCATCCTGTCTCTCTCAGGGGTTCTGGTCCCTCTGAGTGTGATTTCCTTTACCCACCATGTGACAATAGTCTCAGCCCTCGGCAAGTCGTGGCTGTTGAGAGTGGGGAGCCTATTCCACCCAGCACTCTTCAACCAGGGCATCCATATGGCATTTACAGACTCTCTGAACTTGGTGGGTATAAAGACCCTTTGCCCATTATGCTGGGAAAATGGGGACCAAAGACCCCATTTTTGGCAAGGAAAAGCACCCCCAGAAAAGGAGGAAAATTAAAAAGTAAGCTGAGTGAGTTGGAACATAGAAAAGTCAGCCAGTTTACATTTAAGCTAGCCATTGCTAGCAAGCTTGTTGCCTTTTCTGAAATTCTAGCCTGTCGGGGATACAGCTTATAAACACCTGCTGGCTTTGTGAGCACTCTGAGGAAAATAATGGCCATAGAAGAGATTATGGCAAGTCCTAGCAAAACATACATCTTCTAGGGCATTTCCTGCCCATTAAACAGGCAAATCAGATGCCCATTGTGGAGACTTGCATTTACCTGGGGCAGAGATCAAGGGAGTAGCTCCAGCCCTGAGATATGGGCAGAAGAGCTTATATCCCTTATGGCAGAGGAAGATCCTCTGTGGTGGTGATGGGAGGAAAATGCCTCCCTCCCACCCCTTCCTCAGAGGAGGTTAACACCAGTGGTGTTTTACTCCACAGAGAATTAGTGAAGTTTAACACCTCCCTAGAAATTTGTGAATATTATCTCAAGCAGGAAGGTCTCTCAATACAAGGCTCAGATTTCAGATTTCTGAAGGCTATCCTTAAGGTTAATAATAATAACAGTAGGAACTGGTATGCTCAATCTGAGAAACTGCTGGAGTCTTTGTTCCTCCCTCTTCTTGCCCTCTGGGTAAATAGACTTCAATAAAATCAGAGTGGAGCAAACACTCTGGGCCATTGCCAAAAGCCCACAAATGGGCCATGGTCCCCTGAGCTTCCACTTTTAATTCTACTCTATGTCTTATGTCTGTTTCTTTACTGTTGTTTCTAACTCTATATTTCTTCCACCAGTTTCCACAGGTCTTAGTGGACCTTACTCCTGGGGTGGGACCCTGACACATTAAATACCAGTGGGGGGTTCTTGGATCCTACAAAGGCTACTTCTTCAAGCCACACTACTCCATAGATGGCCCTCACCCAGCAAGATGGGGTGACCTCATAGCAAACACAGCCAAAGGGGAGGAAGGAGTTGCCCTTAGGAAAATGACTAATCAAAAGGGGTTTCCTCTTATTTCTACATTACTGCTTTTACTACATATGGAGGGAAAAAAAGGAACATTAAAAAAAAAATTATTATTTAATTTGGAAGTGAAATGTTACCAGTAAGTACCCTCTTTTTGAACACTAGCTGCTCTTCAAAAGGGGTTTCATACTTAACAGTCTGAGCTTGATTCTGTAATTTCGAGAGAGAAGCGTTCACAGGCTACTCATACAAATGGGATGTTGAGTTGCTCTCAGTCTACTCGTGGTTTTAGTGAAGTTCTGATCAAATGAGAGAATGCTGGGTAGGTAGCTAGGCAGTGTGTTGTGAACTTGGCAGAGTGGATGAGAAGAACGTAGGTTAGGTATTCTCCAAGTTTTCTTTTCAGGGGGCAGGGAGTAGGCTTTACCTCCAAGGGCACCTGCAGCCGGCTGCAGCCCCACCTTCCCTGGCTGGCCAGTGGCACAGCCCAGCAGCCAGGCTCCTCCACTCTACTGTGTTGTTTTCTTCCCCCTTCATTACTAAAGATAGCAGCTGCTAAAATTACTTTGCTGAGTTTTGTTCCTGTTCATCATTTGCATTCCTCACTGTGGAGACACACACACACACACACACACACTAGAAGATAAGGATAAACTTCGTAAGAACAGGGACCCGCTGTCTTCTTTTTAACTCTGTCTCCAGGGTCTAGAATATTCAATAATTGCTCAATGCTTGTTGCTTGAATGAATAACTCAATGTGGGAGGTTTGTTAGGGAAAAATGTCTGGGAGGAAATTTTGTTGGGTGGTCACTACTCACAAAATAAAAGTTTGTACGTTTTCGGTTCTCATCACAGAATCTAGTGGAAGAAAAACACAAAATTAAAGAACATATCTGAGGCCTTGGAGATAGATCATCCACAATCGTTCCTAAGAGGTGATGAGTAGGTGGATAAACAAAATATGCTATTTCTGTGCAAATGAATATTATTCAGCCTTATGGAAAAATACATGTTACAAAATGGACAAACCTTGGGGACACAATGCTAACGGAAATAATCCAGACCCAGAAGGGCAAATATTGTGTAATTCTACGTGTAGGAGATACCTGGAAAAGGCAAATTCACAGAGATGGTAAATAGAAGAAAGGTTGTTAGGGGCTGGGAGAAGGGAGAAAAGGAGTTATTGTTTAACAAGTACAGAGTTCCGGGCAGCGCCTGTGGCTCGGTCGGTAGGGCGCTGGCCCCATATACCGAGGGTGGCGGGTTCAAGCCCGGCCCCGGCCAAACTGCAACCAAAAAATAGCCGGGCATTGTGGCGGGTGCCTGTAGTCCCAGCTACTCGGGAGGCTGAGGCAAGAGAATCGCTTAAGCCCACGAGTTGGAGGTTGCTGTGAGCTGTGTGAGGCCACGGCACTCTACCGAGGGCCATAAAGTGAGACTCTGTCACTACAAAAAAAAAAAAACAAAAAACAAGTACAGAGTTTCTGCTTGAGATGATGAAAAGGTCTGGAAATAAAGGTGAATGTATTTCATGCTGCTGAGTTATAAAATGGCTAATATGGTAATTTTATTTTATTTCTCTTTTACCACAATTTTTAAAAAATGTCATAATGATATGGGGTTACACACATTTTGGTTACATGCATTACTTTTATACAGTTTGAGTCAAGGTTATGATTGATGCACACCATTCCCCCGGACAGTGTGCATCGTACCTGTAGAGTATGAATTTAGCTATCTCCCTTCCCCGTTCCAGCTGCTTCATTTCCATTGAGTTTTACGACTGTATGTACAAATGTGTGTTGATCATTTAGTTCCAATTTAAAAGTGAGCACATGTGGTGTTTGTTTTTCATTCTCGTTATACTTCCTTTAGGAGTATGGTCTCCAGTTCCATCCAGGTTGCTATAAAAGGTGTGAGTTCGCCATTTTTTTTTAATGGATGAGTAATACTCCATGGCATACGTATACAACATTGTATTTATCCACCCATGTGTTGATGGGCACCTGAGTTGTTTTCAAATCTTTGCAACTGTGAATTGTGCTGCTATAAACATTCAAATGCAAGTGTCCTTTTTATAGAATGACTTTTTTTCCTTTGGGTAAATACCCAGTAGTGGGATTGCTGGATCAAATGGTAGGCCTACTCTTAGTTCTTTAGGGAATGTCTGTACTACTTTCCACACAGGTTGAACTAGTTTGCAGTCCCATCTGCAGTTGGTCAGTGTTCCTTTTTCTCCACATCCATGCCAGCACCTGTTATTTGGGGACTTTTGGATAAAAACGATTTTCACTGGAATTAGGTGATATCTCATTGTGGTTTTGATTTTTAGAGATGTTAATAGAGATATTATCTATTTCCTTTATAAAGCTTCTGTTCATTTCTTTGGCCCACTTTGTAATGGGGCTGTTGACATCTTCTTGCTGATTTGCCAGAGCTCTTTGTAGAATCTTGTGATTAGCCCTTTACTGGATGTATAGGATGCAAATATTTTATCCCATTCTCTAGGTTGTCTATTCACTCTATTGATTGTTTTGTTGGCTGTGCAGAAGCTTTTTAATTTAATAAGGTCCTGTTTAAGTCAAGCTGAGAAACAAATCAAAGACTCGATACCTTTCACAATAGCAACAACAAAAATAAAATACCTAGGAATATATGTAACCAAGGAGGTGAAAGACCTTTACAGGGAGAACTAGGAAACGCTGAGGAAAGAAATCTCAGAGGATGTAAACAAACGTAAAAACCTACCATGCTCATGGATCTGCAGAATCAACCTTGTTAAAATGTCTATCCTGCCTAATGTGACGTACAGATTCAATGCAATCCCCACTCTTTGAAGACCTAGAAAAAATAATTTTATCTTTCATGTGGAACCAGAAAAGACCCTGAATAGCCAAAGCAATTTTCAACAACAACAAAAACAAATTGGGAGGGCATCACTTTACCAGACTTTAAGTTATTATAAGGCTATAGTAACCAAAACAGCATGATACTGGTGCAAGAACAGAGACACAGACCAATGGATCAGAATAGAGATCCCAGATAAAAAACCATCCTCCTATTGCTGTCTGATCTCTGACAAAGCAGACAAAAACACACATTGAGGAAAAGAATCCCTAGTCAATAAATGGTGCTAGGAAAACTGGATAGCCACCTGTTGAAGACCAAAACAGGATCTGCATCTCTCGCCACTCACAAAAATTAGTTCACGATGGATAGCAGATTTAAACATAAGGCATGAAACTATAAGAATTAAAGAAGAGATTGGAGAAAGTCTTACAGATTCCAGCCTAAGCAGAAAATTCACCAAGAAAGCCCCAAAGGCAATCACAGCAATAACACAAATGAATAAATGGGACGTGCTTAAATTAAAAAGCTTTTCCCACAATTTTTTTAAAAAAGACAATGCATAGGAAAGAAACAAATTAGCAGTAAAATGTTGTGATGGCACAGAGTAGTTCAACTGTACCCCCAGTTCAGTGGGGTACAATTCATTACGGGCCTCTTGTCAAGAGAAAAAAAAACCCGTGTTATTTTTCTTGACACTATTTTTAGGCAGTCAGTTAAGATCCCATCAAAGTAAGTATCATGTTCTCTTATTCTTCTGCAAAATCATCATTGGCAAGTGCTTTTCCCTAACATTAAATTCCACTTCTTCTGTTTATATGACATCTCGTTTTCAAATAAGCTGATAGAACTCGAACTGGGGTTATTGAAAGGCCTAAAACATTTGATAAATTGATCACTTTTAGTTTTAAATGTGTCTTCATTACATATGAGGTCAGACAATTAAGTTCATGAACTTATCCTAGAAAAATTGCTACATACCTCATTGCTGAATAATGCTATGGTTATTTTCAAAGTACTCCCCTTGGCTATCTGGTGACTGTAGTGAAATTCAGAGATGAGGTATATGACACTTGTTCTAGGACGAGTTTGCAAACTTAAATGTCAGACCTTGTACAATGACAGCTCTGATGGCCATTCCAGATAGAGTTCCCAAATTGCTTTGAAGAGTGGACTAGGTGTTACCATCAGTGCATAGCTGCCTTCCTAAGGGGATAACCTCGGAGGTGACAGTAGTAAGAATGAGGCATGTAGCACTTTTTCTAGGATGAGTTTGCAAACTTAATTGACCTCCGAATATGTATGCATACACAAACAAAGCTTGGATAAAAATTAAATAAACAGTTATAATGTGATTAGTGGTGTTATATATTATTATTTTCCTGGTTTGAAGCCCTCTGTTATGTCTTACAAAACTTTAGCTTGGATTTTGTATTTTTAACTCTCATGCACATTTATGGAAATTCATTAGAGGGCCAACCCTGTATTTTAAATTTCCCTACATCAAACAGTTAAAGAGGCCAGGTGTGTAATCCTAGCCCTCTGGGAGGCCAAGGTGGGAGGATCCCTTGAATTTAGAAGTTCGAGACCACCTGAGCAAAAGTGAGACCCCATCTGTACTGAAAATAGAAAAACCAGCAGTGTCACAGTGTCTGTAGTCCCAGCTACTCAGGAGTCTGAGACAAGAAGATCACTTGATAGCCGGGTGTTGTGGCGGGCGCCTGTAGTCCCAGCTACTCGGGAGGCTGAGGCAAGAGAATCGCTTGGGCCCAGGAGTTGGAGGTTGCTGTGCGCTGTGTGAGGCCACGGCACTCTACTGAGGGCCATAAAGTGAGACTCTGTCTCTACAAAAAAAAAAAAAAGAAGATCACTTGAACTCGAGTTTGAGGTTGCTGTGAACTACGATGATGCCACGGCACTCTACCCAGGGTGACAAAGTGAGACTCTGTCTCAAAACAAAACAAAAACAAAACAATTAAAGAGCAAGAGGGGAATTGTGAGGGACACCAAGGAGCAGGGCTGAGCGGCACAGGGCCTGTGGCTGGGTTTGGAATCACACGGGGCTTAGCCCCCAGAAAGGACTGGGGGCTGCTGCTGACGGACCAGGCGGCGGTTCTCGGAAGAGCTGCTGATCAGAAACAGAGGCTTTGGCAGAATTTAAATGGCAAAGTCACAAACAGTAACAGCCCCTAAAAATAACAACTGCAACCCCAGCAGAACAAAAGCCCTGCTATGTGGCAAGTATAATGGGAAATGTATTGATTGGTATGTTTATCCAGATACGTGAATAGCGATCCCAAGTAGAGATGCTCCCCCTTTCTACAAAGGAGGACAGCACCAAACACGGCCGCCATCAGCAGGGGCTTTGAGCAAGAATGACAAAGGAGTTGAAAGATGTGTGTGAGGAGTGGAACAAACTCAGCTTTCATGTATTCATTCATTCTCTCCTTTTACTCTTATTGGCGAGCTCCTGCTATATATGCCAACCATGGTTCTAGGTACGTGGAGGATTTCAATGAACCAAAGCACCTTCTCTGTCCTCATGAAGCATATAGCCTAGTACAGTTGTCCCCACCCCCCTGGCCTCAGACTAGTAAAACCAGGCTGCACAGCGGGAGGTGAGCTGCAGGTGAGGGAAGGAAGCTTCCTCGGTATTTACAGCTGCTCCCCATGGCTACTCATCGCCTGAGCTCTGCCTTTGTCACATCAGCAGTGGCCTTAGATTCTCAGAGGAGCACAAACCCTGCTCTACACTGTGTGTGAGGGATGTAAGTTGCATGCTCCCTATGAGAACCTAATGCCTCCCCCGGACCCCCGGGCCCGTGTAAAAAATTCTTCTGCGAAACCAGGCCCTGGTGCCAAAAAGGTTGAGGACTGCTGGTCTAGGAGGAAGAGACCAAGTAAGAATTAAAGCCTGTGGCTCAGTGAGTAGGGCGCCGGCCCCATATGCCGAGGGTGGCGGGTTCAAACCCGGCCCCGGCCAAACTGCAACAAAAAAAAATAGCCGGGCGTTGTGGCGGGCGCCTGTAGTCCCAGCTGCTCGGGAGGTTGAGGCAAGAGAATCGCGTAAGCCCAAGAGTTAGAGGTTGCTGTGAGCTGTGTGACGCCACGGCACTCTACCCGAGGGCGGTACAGTGAGACTCTGTCTCTACAAAAAAAAAAAAAAAAGAATTAGAGTCAATTCTATAATGTGTTAGGAAGTGGTAAGTGTTGCATAAAAAGGGAACAGTGTAGCTGCAAAAGGAAAACTGAAGCATTTCACAGAGAGGCCCGGGGGCAGGGGCAGCCCTGATGAGCGGAGGGGGTAAAGGAAGATAGCCTCCCAGGCAACGGCGCCAAGGCCCCAGGATAGGAACCTGCCCAGCTGAGTCCAGGCCTGTGGCTGCTGCAGGGCCATCTGGGCAGAGTGGAGAGAGGGAAAGGCCACGCGGGCTTTCACCTGAGTGGAATGTGGAGCCAGGCAGGGCTCTGAGCAGAGAGGTGAACTCGCCTGGCAGATTTTAAAATTATACACTTTGCTGCCATATTGGGAATTGAGAGTAGGGGATGGGGTCAGGACAGGTGGCAGGATGTACGCTGAGAAACGGTCTCGGTCTGCATATATTCTGAAGGTGGGACCTGCGTCATTTCCCAGAGTTTGCTTGGCATGTGAAGAGACCAGGTGGGCTCTGAGATGTTTGTCCTAAGTGATGGAAGGATGGAGTTGCCATCTGTTGAAACAGGGAGGGCTGTGGGGATAGCAGGTTTGGCATGAAGATCAGGAGTTCACTTTGGACACTTGGCGACGTCTGTTGGACATCTGAGGGGACGAGTGGTGTATTAGTCTCCTATTGCTGCTGTAACAAGTACCACTCATTCGGTGGCTTAAAACGGATGTATTATCTTACATGTTTAGAGGTGAGAAGTTGTAAAGTCAACGTGTTGGCAGGGCAGCATTCCTTCTGGAGGTTCTGTGGGGTTCATCCTTTTCCTTGCCTTTTCTGGCTATTTAGAGGCTGCCCCCATCTCTTGGCAGTGGCCACTTCCTCCACCTCCAGGGTGCATCACGGCCCCTCTGTGCCCTCAGCACATTCCCTATGCTGACTCTGACCTCCTTACCTTCCTCTTGTAGGGACTCTTCAGATAACATTGGGGCCCCTGGATAATCAGGACGCTCTTCCTATCTCAAGATCATGACATTAATCACATCTGCAAAGTTATTTCAGTCTGGAGTTCTGGTGAGAGGTCCGGGCTAGAGGAAATAGCACTTAAGGGTGGAAATTAGTGCCTCCTATAACACTGGACGGGGTGCAACTGGACACTAGATTCAGGGATGGAAAAGTTGTCACCATGATCTTATTCTCTTTCTTCTCTCTCTTTCCCTCTTCCCCTCCATAGCCTGCCTTTGTCCCATTTCTCTGCTCTGGTGTCTTGAATGGGTTCATTCGCTCCTACTGCAGGATCAATACAAATGTGGTTTCCAGTAGCTCCAGACTTCAACCCACCTTAGTGGGAAAACCCAGAAAAAAGATAGAACTTCTCTCTTGTGGAGTCTGCATGTTAAATCCCACAGGAAGGCTCTCAGGGGGCCTGATGAAGTCATTAAGCCTGCTTAGTTAGATGAGGACCCTGGTGTCACCTTGATGGACAGTGATGGTTGGTCCCAACAGAATGGAATAGAATGAGGAGAGGGGCGTTTCTCCAGAGTACAGGGGACAAGGCTACTTCTAGAAGGGAGGAAGGATACTGGTGAGGCAGAGCCTATGCTACACATGCTTCTGACTTTTACATCTAAGCTCATGTATAAAGATCCTTTCTGTAGCCCTTCCCTCCCTCCACCAGGTCCTGACTCATAGCCAAACTTGTTTCTTCCCCGCCCCTACTTCTTTTCCCACCTCAGCACATTTTAAAGTAAATTCAAGACATCATACCATTTTTCCTGTAAATATTTCAGTATGTAATATTAAAGAATAAGGAGACTTCTTCAAAAACAAAACCACAATACCATTATTGTACCAAAAAAAATTTGACATTATTAGCTTTTTAGTCAGTGTTCAGATTTCCCCCATTATCTCGTACATGATTGTTTGAATGACCCAAATAAGGCTGATTCTTTCCATTTAGTTCAGAATTTTCTTCTGAAATGCCCTGCAGAGGGTTTGTCTAAAGTCTCTAGCAACCAAGTGCTCAGTTCCGCGTTCTTGATTGTCTACACAACATGCTCATTGTGTATCGACCAGGGCAGTGGCCCTGCTCTTGTCACTGTCACACTTTCACTTCCTTCATTCACTCCCTTGACACACCAAGGTGGCTTTAGCACACCAAGTATTCCGGAGTCATTTTGAAAGTGGCAGATGTGGTTTAGGTGTGTTTGGCTTTGAAAATCCCCAGAGATCTAGAGATGCAGCAAAACTCATGGCCCCTTCCCCCTGGCTTTTCCATTTGGACAGGAGGACAGAGGTATTTCCTCCTAATAAATCTCTCCAGGTGGTCTTTTGTCTGAAAGTTTCAAATGTCAGTCTGCCCCAAATAGAACTTTCCTTAACTGGGTCCTTGACAAGACCTTGACAAGACAGACAAATTGCTGAGTTGAGGCATGAACTTCCCTCTTTGTGGTTTGCTCTGTGGGGCTTTTGACCTGTGCATGCATCCCTCAGATGTCTTGAGGTTTAAGTGATGCTCTGGGGAAGGGAGGTAGAGAGAAGAAAGGGGGTTATAGAAAACAGACAAACGAAGCATTGTCAAGCCTCACCTCTAGAAAGGTGCCAGCAATTCCCACTACAAATTTTGGTAGCGTTGCTGTGGATCTTTTCATGCCATTGCAATCACATTTACCATGATATCATAAACACTTCTGTTCTTACATGTTTTTACTTTACTTTGATTTTTAAAAGATCCATAGTATCCAAGGCCTTCTTACCTAGCAGAAAGATTAATCTACTGAGTAGTGAAAGAAACACTCAAGAGTCAGAACAGTGTCCCAGGCCTGGCCTTGCCACTAATTGGAAATCTGACCAAAGGATTATTCCCTAAATTCTTTGTGTTTTCTCTTCCATTACACAGGTACCATACTGCTTTCTTCACAGGACTGTTAGAGATGAAACAAATGAATAAGGTGGTAGGGCCTTTGCAAACTCTAAATTAATGTTTGAAAATAAGGAGTTAATAACAGTGTTTGGATGCAGCGAGGATGTAGAAACTGCGTAGTTAGTTCTCCCTGTCACTCAAAGGTACTCAGACCTTGAAATCAGAAGCTGACAGTTCAGGAAGACGCTGCAAGTTCCAGCTGTGCTCCAGTTGCTAGCTGGGGTGGGGGTGGGGGGGCGGGGAGGGTCTCAGGAAATAGCTGTCAAGCTGGGCTCGTGTTGTTTTCCCCATCCCCTCCCTCCCATGTGTAAGCAGGGAGAATCACCAAAGCATAGCCGTGTTACAACCAGAATGCCATAAGGACAGGAAGAACTGTAGCTCTGACTCCTTTATAAATGAAGCTGCGACTCTCAGATGTTTCTGATAGGCTCATGAGGATTTGTGAAATTTTCTCCTTCTTCACATGCCTTTGAATCTTGATTTTTTTTTTTTTTAGAATGAATACAGTAAATCTATGCTGAATTAAAGCATAAGCAGAGAATTATACATGTAAGTATGGTGGTTATTTACACTTCTCTCACTGAACAGGTGATTTACAGCATTTCTACAGTGTAATAGATCAATGTGCACATTTGGATTCTATTAATCGGAGCTGCAGATGTGGTCTGACAATACCTCTTATCCATCCAGTTCTGTTCCCTCGGCTGTTTTCTCTATTCCTCTTCGCAGATACATTTCTCCCAGGAGACGGTTTTCTTCTGGACTAGACTCTTACTCGTCCCAACCCATATTTGGCAGTGACTTGTGCTTACTGTATCCATGAGAAGGGACTGATGACGCTTGCCTGCCTCCCTGGTGACGGGCAGGGCTAAGTGATTCATTCCGGCCAGTGGGCAGTGAGGGAAAGAGCTGTGTCCCTTGTGGCTGAGCAGTGAGAAGCCTGTGCACAATTCTCCAGGCTGTCTGTCCTCACCTCCTCCATGGAGGAGGCCCCAGGTTCAGGTTGTTTTGCAGCCACCTGACGGAGAGCCCCTGTTGGCCTTCACTTTGAGTCACCACATGAAGACAATCCCTGGCACACAGTAGATGTGATTGGCAGGTCAACTTCGGTGATGTCAAGCCAGTGAGTTCTGGGGCATATTTGCTGTTATGGCACAATCTTCTCTATTCTGCCTATACATTCCAGCTCTAGAATCGCTTCCAACTATTCTCCAATTGTTAAACTTTTCTTGCATATGTGTGTGGACAGGAAGTCCTGAAAAACTTGATGTATTTATATTTTTTAGATCATCCTGAAGTATTTTCTGAACTGTGGCATACATACCACTGGTGGTATTTGAGTGAGACAGAGATAGACTTATTTGTATTTTAGATGTTTATTTACATTTATAATTTGCTCCTACTTAATAGCATATGATGTGTCTTTTTCATTCTTAGTGGTTGCAGAAGTGTTTCTTTTATTTATTTATTTTTTGTTAAGCATGCCTTGGCTGAGTTCAAACCTACCACCTGTGGTGCACAAGGCTGGTGCTCAAACCACTGACCTACAGGCACCCAACCATAAATGTTTCTTTTAAAGTAATGTTGAGTGAAAGGAAATGACTTAGATATCCAGTAGATATAAGTGTAACTGATAGGCAGACCTGGCAAAAGTTTGAAAGTGGTGTTCAAATGATTGAAGGTTTGGGAAATGCTGTATGATAAATTATGCCTGTTAGGTGGAATGCCTGTTAAAGAAGATCTCTACCAGACCTGGAGAATTTCATTCAATTTAGGTATCTTCAAACAAGTAGCTATTATTATAAATTTTTATCCAGGAGCTTAAACAATAAAAATCCCAATCCAATTCTTTGAGGTCAGTTTCACTGTCTTTCTCATTACTCTTTGCTCTCAAGAGGTTCTGTTTCCCATAAGCATATTACTCTCAAATCAAATTTAATCAAAGATTAACATCCATGGCAATGTAACATGTAAGAATTTAAAACATGTATGTAGCTGATATTTTTAAAATAATGATATTCAGTCCTTTGATTCTGTCCTAACGATTCAGAATGTTGCTATTGGTCTGACGGAAGT
The DNA here is from genome assembly GCF_027406575.1 of Nycticebus coucang. NCBI lineage: Eukaryota > Metazoa > Chordata > Mammalia > Primates > Lorisidae > Nycticebus > Nycticebus coucang. The sequence goes on from NC_069784.1 coordinate 119,898,561, forward strand.
CACAGGTGTAGCCCCATGGTATCCATCCTTTAGCCATTGCTGGCCTGGCCCTGATCACAACAAATGTCTTTGTATCACGATCATCCTGTGTGGATGTGCTTTCACTTCTCTCACTCTACTGGGGATTAAAATGTGAAATTTTAATCAGCAACACACTGGTCAGTGACGTGGACGGTAAACATTGTTCTTGTTTAGTAGCCCGTCTTGTGTTTCAAATACGGCCATGATCCTGTGTCTACCAGTACATTTATTACAAAATAAAATACAGCCATGTGAATGTTTTATCAATAACCTTCTATTAATTAGTGTTTTTTTATATTTCTTTCAACTCTTTATTTCCGTAATACTTTTATTATTTATTTATTTTTTAATAAATCGTAGCTGTGTACATTAATCCATTTATGGGGTACCATGTGCTAGTTTTATATACTGAAATACTTCAAACTGGTTAATATAGCCTTCACTGCACTTTCTTAATTATTATGTAAAGACATTAATATTCTACACTTAGTAGATTTGACATGTACCCTTGTCAAATGCACCATAGGTGTGGTCTGACCCATTACCCTCCTGCAATTCCTCTACTAGGTATATATCCAGTAGACCAAACATCACTTTATAACAAAGATATTTGCACCAGAATGTTTATTGCAGCCCAATTCATAATTGCTAAGTCATGGAAGAAGCCCAAGTGCCCATCAACCCATGAATAGATTAATAAATTGTGGTATATGTACACCATGGAATATTATGCAGCCTTAAAAATGGTGGAGACTTTACCTCTTTTATGTTTACATGGATGGAGCTGGAACATGTTCTTCTTAGCAAAGTATCTCAAGAATGGAAGAAAAAGTGTCCAGTGTACTCACCTCTACCATTAATTGGTGTTTTTATGCTTTTTTGAGGCAACTGGCATCTCACCCTACATGTGGCAGCCTACTCCTCACTCTCCTGTAGACTCCTTCCCTAATCTGCACGTTTTTATGAATATTTATCACTTTAACAGCAGCCTTTGCCGACATCCACAGTGGAGGAGACAAGGTATCACTCCATTGCCCAGGCTAGAATTGTAGTAGCATCATCATAACTCACTATAACCTCAAACTCCTGGGCTGGAGTGATCCTTCTGAACTGCTGGGGCTACAGGTGTGTGCACCCCGCCTGGATAATTCTATAATTTTCTGCAGAGACAGGGTCTTTCTGTGTTGCTCAGGTTGGTCTCAAGCTCCTGGCTTCAAGAAATTCTCCCATCTCAATTTTCCAGAAGTTGTAGGATTACAGATTTGAACCACCATGTTGGACAGTATGTTCATATTTTTAATAAAAATTTTAGGACTCTCAAGACTGGGTACAATGGCTTATGGCTATAATTCTAGCACTTTTGGATGCTGAGGTGGGTAGATCACTTGAGCTCCAGGGAGTGAGACCCTGGCTCTAAAAAATAGCCAGGCATTGTGGTGGGCACCTGTAGTCCCAGCTACTCAGGAAGCTGAAACAAGAGGATCACTTGAGCCCAGGAGTTTGAGGTTGCTCTGAGCTATGATGCCATGGCACTCTACCGGGGGGCAACAAAGTGAGACTCTGTCTCAAAAAAAAACAGTTTTAAACTTTCTAATTTAAAATACTTTTAATTTTAACTGTTGTGAAACTAACATGGAGTGTTCTCATATAATCTTTACCTAGCTTCCCCGAATGATAACATCTTACAAAACTATAGTACAAGATTGAAACCAGGAAATGAGCAGGGATAAAGCACAGTGCAGGGCAGTACTAGAATCTTATTCAAATTTAGCCAGTTATCCCCCTGATGGCCTCCAGTGATTCTTTCCTGCAGAAATTAATATTGTGGTGTTTGCACATGGTGACCTTCTCTTTCTGTCATTCTTTTTATATTTATTTATTGGAATTCTATTTTCAGGAAAGGCAGCATCTTCTGAGCTATGTATTTATTCATTCTGTTCTTTGTTTGTATCAGTACGGGCTCATGGATATTTACTTTATTCTATGTGTTATAATCCATTGCTATCATTACTTGTTTTCTTGCCAAATTGTTGCATCTTGGCTATTGAAAGTTTGGTTCAAGTTTACTCCTATGTTCATTTGTCACCCACCCCATCATTTGAAAGAAAATCATTTCTTTACTTTCTGGGACCACAAGACATTCTAGACTCATCTTTGTTGTACGTTCTCTGCCCCTGCTTTGGAATCAGCTGTTTTTCCTACGAGCCCTGGTTTCAGTGTTATTTTAATGTTCAGTTTGTAACATTCTATTCATATTCTTGGAAAATTAATATTGCCATATGGCAAATCTCTATGTAGGAGATATTTAAAGATCTATCTTTCATCTACAGTACCGACTAACAATGCAATATTGGTCCGCCAACATGTCAGATTATAAAGAGCATTTTCTATTTTGATGTGCAAAGTTAAAAAATGGGAACTATACAATTATAGTTTTCCTCAGGAGATTTGTTATGTTCCTTCTTGATTCTATATTTTTTTATTAGCGTCCAATCACAGATCCAATATCTTTTAGACTTTGTGTTGTTTGTAAACTTTGTTGTTGCTAAAAAGTTCCTTTTGCCCTTATATCCATTTTTTCCTAACCTTCTTCTGCCATTTAGCTCCTCACTGGCCTGAGGAGGAGTGATTGCCTGAGCTCAGGAGTTTGAGACCAGCTTGAGCAAAGAGGGAGACCTCGTTTCTACTAAAAATAGAAAAACTAACTGGGTGCCCTCAGTCCCAGCTACTCAGGAGGCTGAAATAAGAAGATCACTTGAGTCCAAGAATTTGAGATTGCTATGAGCTATGTGCCACGACACTCAACCCCAGGGGGACAGAGTGAGACTCTGTCTCAAAACAAATAAATAAAAATTAAAAAATAAATACATAAATATATAAATAAATAAAAATTTTTAAGAATTTGTGTTGGAAATATCTTCTTTTAGCTCCCTGAGTGAGTTGTATATATCTTAACATACTAGCTGTCATTAGGTAGAATTCAATTAGAGTTTTAAAATCATAAAAATCACATTTTTTTTCCTACTCAGGAGAGGCATTATGTTTACGTGAATTTTCTTTCTATGATCACCTACATTTTCTTTAGGTTGAATTGTTTTGCAAATGTTGATGACCCGATTCTCAGGGATGTATTTAACTTTTCAAAACATTTTTAAGTTCTTTGGGTGACATTGAAAAAAGTATTCGCTCCGAGTTGGCTGCAGTGGAAATTTGTGACTGTTTTTCAGAGAAACCAGGACCTTCCCAGCTGCAGTACTGAGAAGAGCCCCACAGGACCAAGCTCTGTCTCCTACAGATATTTCATTTTTGTCCTAAATCTAATGACTGGCCTTCTGCCATTTTTTTTTTAAACTAACAGAATGATGTAAAAAAGAAAAACCCCAAACATTCTTTTACCTAAAGTAAAAATGAACACGTCTAACAGAGACCTGTGAAATTTGGCCAGATGTTTATCTATGCTGAATGCCTAGATGTGACTGGCAGATTAAATTTCTCAGTATTTAGCCAGGTGTGGTGGCTCACGTCTGTAATCCTAGCATTCTGGGAGGTCAAGGCAGGAGAATCCCTTGAGCTTAGGAGTTTAAGACCAGCCTGAACAACAGCAAGACCCTGTCTGTACTAAAAACAGAAAAAATAGCGTAACATTGTGGTGGGCTGCCCCAGCCACTCGGGAGGCTGAGGCAGGAGGATCACTTCAGCCCAAGAGTTTGAAGTAGCCGTAAGCTATGCTGAAGCTATGGCACTCTAGCCTGGAAAACGTAATGAGACTGTCTCAAAAAACAAACAAACAACAACAATAAAAAACCTCAATATTTACTTAGTTATAACAAAGTATCATATTTTGAGACATAATTAAGAGCTATAACTTGGCAAATAAACAAATAATCATTAGCACTCTGAAATCTTTCCAACCAATAAATTAAATAATTTTCTTGTATTCTAGTTTTGTTTGACTTTATGTCTGCTATTTAGTTTCCCCATTTTGTTTGCATAGTCTATGAATGTCATAACAGTGGGTCATCGTTCAGTGAGATAGCTTTCCCTTTTACAAAAAAACTTTTTTTTTTTGCAGTTTTTGGCCAGGGTCTGATTTGAACCCACCACCTCGGGCATATGGGGCCAGCACCCTACTCCTTTGAGCCACAGGTGCCACCCATTACAAAAAAATCTTTAAAAACTAATTTGGTTACCTTATACTTGTCTTTAAATGTGTTAAAAAAATTGTTTTACATAGTTTGTGTGACCTTTTATAGGCACCAAGTCTTCATTTGCTAATATACCTGGAAATGTTATAGGGCTGATTAGTTTACATATAAATGATCTGTTGTTTATATTCTTGGTGATAAACTGCTTTCAAAATGCCAATTTATAAAATAGCATTCAGAAAGATGGACACATACACATGTATACACACACAGACGGTGCCAAAAATATAGAGACACATTTTAAGAAAGGAAAAAACTATTAATATTGTAATACTCAGTATATACTGATAATCTTTGTTACAATATATATTGAATCTTTTATTGCTTTTAGTTGCAGAGGTCAAACGTGACTTGAGTATTACAATTTTAATACAGTTTTTTCCTTAAAATGTGCATACTTTTTTTGGCACCACCTGTATATATGGAGATCCCTAGCTGCTATTTTGAAGCTTTGACACTAGATGGCAAAGTGGTCACACTGATCAGGGAATGTAATTTGGATAGATAACAGAGACTTGATATTTGCGCTCAGTAGCTCCTATTCAAAAGACAGATGTGCCTATCAATGTATTGTTTGAATAGTTCTCTCTTGTAAAGTACTATAGTCCTTGAGAAGCAATGAGGTGAATTACTTTTCGTTTTTAACTACTTAATGTTTATTTATCTTCCAATCTATTAAAACCATTATTGGACTGTTTTTCTTAAATAAAAATCCAGTCCCTCATGGGGTAAATTGTTTTCAGAGCACAATTGATTCTTAAGTACATTAAGTCTTTCTGAGTGGACATTTGTTTTCAATTTAGAAAAAAAAGTCTGTGTTCCAGTTCTGTGAACAAATATTTGAAAAGTTTTAAACTTTTTAAGAGTTGCTGTTTTCAGCCAATAGAGCATAATCACATTTCTGGAATGAGATATATTAGAAAAAGCCAATGTCCTTGGCTAAATTGAATCTAAATTAATGTCCAAGAGAACTAACTTAGATGTTATAATCTATATATCCACAGGGTTTTTCTTTATCTTGGCTGGAAATTTAGAGCATCTGCAAATTTGGTGTCTTCACATTAGATTACTCTTTGTGTGATAGAATTTGCAATCCAAGCCTGAATCCTTTAATTACCTTTGAGTTATATAACGCCCAGGGGACAGTTAGGAAGGGATGCTGCTGTATAACTCTCAGCTCTCATGACATCGCCTTGGAAGGTCTCTCTTCTCACGCATTTTCTAGATTACGTATTTTAAAAGTCATGGGGTGATTTTCTGTTCCTGAAAAAGCAAGTTTGCTGAATTGCATCCACTCAAAAGGAAGCTGTGCTTAAAAATAAAAGAAAACAAAAAGTTTAATAGACTTTACAGATATTTATTAACTTTTAACGTAGTGCTTACTCCAACCTAAATGGCTTCAAGTGAAAGCCTTATTTCTAATATTTACCTTTTTGGTTTTAAAACGTAAATTAAAAGAGGTAATATTGGTTGTTTTTAAAGTTAAACTGAAAAGAAGGCCAAATTTTTATGACATTGCTTGCCTTATAAGTATACAGTACTTAAAACTTTATGGCACACACACACACACAAACCCTACTATACCAGATTACATGTTTTTGCTCTTGAATTTTTATGAAATACACATTTTGGAGTTTGTGATTTACCTTTCTAATTTATTCAGTGGAAGTTTTGGGGAAGTCAGATGGAATGTAAAAATAATTTTTGATTTTAAAAGTCATGCTTAAGAACATGAAGAATTTTGTTTGGGTGGCCTTTTGGTAAAGAGAAAGACTCAATCAGTCATGTTTTTGTTCTAGCATATTCTGTGTGCAAAACCCTCTGCAAAGTAAACTGAAAGACACAGAAAGGTGTGAACTTGGTTCCTGCCTCTAAGAACTCACAGTCAAGGACATTAACATTTTTAAATAAAACATTACCTAACATAAGAAAAATAAAAATATGATCCCAAATAACAGTATAAAAAATGAGAGAAAATCTCTAGGGGTCAATAGACATTGTGAAACAAGAAAAATTTAATGTGTGAAAGATTACATACAATTTTGACTTAGCAAAAAATGATATGGGAAAAATTCCAACCAGAAGAAATGGGATGAACAGAAGCATTGAGTTGGGAAAGCACCATGGAATTTTCAGTTTGGCTGGATTAACAAATTAGGGGAAAGGGAGATAAAATCAAATGGATATATGGGGACCCTGTTGCACAAGGTCTTAAACCACAGACTACGACATTTGAACTACAGCCTTTAATTCGTGGAGAATAGCTAGATATGTTTGGGCATCAGAGTGGTCGCCTGAAAACTGTTTAAAAGAGATTAACCTGGTAATCACGTGATAGATGGGGAAAAGTGATAGAAGATGATTCAGGGGGGCCCTGAAACACCAGTTTAAGTAGTTTACATGTGAAATAATCACAGCCTCAGGAGAAGCTCAAGAAGTTCAAGTTTTAGCAGAGGTCCAAGGTTTGAGGAGGACAACCGGAAACTAGGGACACCTGTGTGGTATTTTGAGGGACTTATGGATATAGAGGTAACATTATAATGTAATGTACTATGGGGTAAGTTCTCATTTATTGTCCTAAGTTAGACTAAGTCTGGTCCAAGACACCCCAGCCTCATTCATTCACCAACACTAGTGAGACTTGCACAATTGATTTGTTCACCAGGCCCCTTCTCCACCATGCCCAGTCATCAAGCGTGGAGGGGGAAGAAGCCTTGTTTACTGCTGCTCCTTCACAAATTGTTGCAATCAAATGTGAGGCTCCAGGTTTAGGGTAGAGAAGTCAGCAAGACCAGTGTTTCCTTTTTTTTTTTTTTTTTTCCAATGCAAAGCTTCATTCTCTTTTTCTCCTCTTCGATGATCTAGTTTAATTCTACTCTTACTAGCTCTTGATTGTCCTTAGGGAGGCAAGGGCGCCCATAACTCAAGAGACCTGATACCTGGCATTAGGCTTTCCCTTTGAGAAGGGATCAGCAGGGCAGTAGTATATGGATGTATAGGTTGTTGATTGTATAAGACCATTGGCTGTGGGGGAGAGTGGGGCCCAAAATCCAGCCTGCCTACTACTTGCTATTCTGGGTATAAGAGCATTCTTCCAAGAAGAAACAATTGCATAAAGGAGGCTTATGGGGCAAATGGGGTGCTGCTTGAAGGGAGAAAAATATTTTCACTTGTAGGGAGCATGAGATATAAGATTTAAGACAGATGACATGGTAATGCTGATTACCACCAAAGAAATTTTATTAGACTATGTCCAAAAAATGTCAATATTCATGCACATTTGATATGCTCATTTTCCATATAGCTATCAAGGGCCTCTTTTGTTTAAAAGGTAGGAGCTGAGGATAGAACCATGAACCAGACTAGCATGGTTCTTTCCTCACTTAGCTTATACTGTAGGGGAAAGAGACAAGGGAAGAGGCACATGGTCAAGCATGATGAAAAAACATGGAAAGTCCATGAGTCAGGCAAGATCTCAGAGAAGGAGCTTGTTTAAAGGGGCACAATAAGACCTGGGAAGAAGAGAGAGGAAGGGACCTTTTCCATGGTTGCATGGACAAGCTCCTTTCCTTGGCAACAGAGGCATGGCAGAAAAGATGAGTGGGTATGTGTATTAACTATTACTGTGTGACACATTACCCCCAAATGTAGCTGCTTGAAAAATACACTTCTTATTTCTGTGGTTCAGAAATCCAGGCATATCCTAACTGGGCCCTTTGGCTTAGAATCTCTCACGGATTGCAATCAAGGTGTCTGCCAGGACTATAGTCATCTCCTGGCTCATCTGGGGAGGATCTGCTTCCAAGCTCACTCACGTAGTGGTTGGCAGGATTCTGTTTTCTATGAGCTGTGGGGCTGAGGATTTTGGTTCCTTCTTGGCAGTTGTCTGGTAGGCCACCCACAGTTTCTTGCCACATGGGCCCCTCCAAAGGGAAACTCACAATACGGCAACTGGCTTCTCTCAGAGCTAGCCAGAAAGAAAAGTGAGAGAGGATAAGCAAGATGAAAGTCATAACCTTTTTGTAAATTAATGTTAAAAGAAATATTCCATCACTTTTGCTGTGTTCTGTTAATCGGAGGGGAATCTCTTGGTCCAGGCCACCTAGAGTGTGAGGTGGCTGAAGGAACCTGAAGATAAAGGTCACTAAAGACAAGTTCAAATATCTGAGAGGCAAAGGTGTTGGAGGGGGTCACTCACATAAATGTTGATGTGGCTGGGAATGATGAGGGAACATGGAATAGAGATCAACCTTGAGCTGTTAATCCTAACACTTCTGAGGAGGGAAAGAGAGTGACAAGAAGCCTAAAGATTACAGACGGGACCACTTCTAGCAATAAAAAAAGACTAGATGTCCTTAAAAAGTCTTCTGTTACAAAACACCTACAAATCAGAGGCTCAAAATTAGATATACTCCTTTAAATGTCTAGCTGAAATTTTTAAAAAGCGGGAGAAACCCCTCAAGGCCAAAACCAGAGGGAATTGGACACCAGATTGACCAGGTACACTGAAGTCACAGACATTGTCGGGATTTTATCAATGTCCTAGAACTTTGTCCTGGTTTTTGAGTCTCCATGTAGATGGAGATTAAGTTATTTGGTTGACTATGGTGTTGAATTTGTAGATGTCTCTAGTTGACCTAGAGGTATGAAGATGACTAAATCAAGTCGTCCTCTCTTTGGCCACAAAGCCCTGTGAGATTAATGCAGTCTGATTTTGCAGTTATACGTGGGGTGGCAAAAGGGAGAATCCAGGGCATTGGCACCAAGACCTTGGATCTTAATGCCTAAGTGTGTTACATAAACCCTGGACAAGAAGGTGTATCCTCAAGAGAAGGTAAATTCAGGGAAAAAAAAAATCTGTCCTTAAAGGAAGACAAGGAAACTTACCTGTTTCTTCCTAGGCTGTGGATGGAAAAGACCTGCCATAAAAATTCATAACCATAGTCCCACCCTCATGCAGGGTTGGGGTGAGAATTTATGCTACCTGTTTATGTCTGTAAATGCCAAGCCAAGCTAATCACTTTAAGTGGTTCTAGGTTGGAGCACGAGAGGGCACCCAGCACAATTCAGAGAAAATTCATTCTGGAGATGGAATCTCAGCTTGGGTTTCATGCTATCCCCTGTGCATTGCTTAACTGAACATGAGCTCATAAATCAAAATTACAAAATACCTCAGCAAACAAGCCACAAGAAGAGGGAATCAGAAGGAAAATAGGGTAACAGAAAATTAGATTCCAAATTATCCAATACAAGATAACAGATACCAGAAGGAAAGGAAGTAGGTAATTTGACCCAATGGCAGGTATTTAGAAACAATTTGGTTGTTCTTTTTTTTTTTTTTGAGACAGAATCTCACTATGTCGCCCTCAGTCACAGCTCACAGAAACCTCAAAACTCTTGTGCTTACGTGATTCTCTGGCCTACTCCCAAGTAGCTGGGACTACAGGCACCTGCCACAACACCCAGTTATTTTTTTGTTGTAGTTGTCATATTGTTCAGCAGGCCTGGGCTGGGTTCAAACCTGCCACCCCTGATGAATGTGGCCGGTGCCCTAAATACTTTCAATCCCTTTTAGTTAGAAGTTTTATTCCTGCAACTTTTTCCTAAAGAATGATCAAGTATGAATTTATAATAATATTCATCATGGTGTCATTTATAATAGTAAAAAAACACTTGGAAACAACCTTCATATCCAAGAATAGGGCAATAAATAAGTAAATTATAGACATTTTAGAGGATTACTCATAGTTGTGAACCATTTTAATGCCATAGAAATTTGCTTACAATTTAATGTTAAAGGATAAGAGCAAGATAAAAAACTACTGGTTAAATATGACAGTGTTCAGTTCTCCAAATTATTTAGCTAAATAAAAATATTTCATTCTTCTAGCATTTCTGTTTAAATAGGTATTTGATATAATTGGCAGTGGCAGAAAGGGCATCGGAAAATTGATGGCCTTGCCAAGATTCTGTGGAAGGATTTGGCTATATTGAAAAAGAAAAGGCTACAGAAAATTTAAGTGTAAAAATATATCAATAATAGCTTTCACAAATAGAATTTATTCAAAATGTGAAGCACTTAACATGCAGAAAACATTCACATATTTTAATTAGAAATACCATACTGAGTCTTTCTATTTTGGAAATGAAGAATTCTCAGAGAATTTAGAAATTAGTTAAATTTCTATTCCTGTCTTTGAATGTAATTATGTGGCGACTATTCTTGCCATAATAGCCAGGATATGGGCTACTTAAGTATCCGTGATTTCTCCACTACACACAGTAGCAATAAAGGACATTCCTCCACAATCCTGCCATCTCTGTGAATCCAGAAGATTCAATCCTTTTTGCTAAACAATGATTTAATGAAAGCACTTGTCACATCCTATGGGGATGGACACCACCGGGGATGGACACCTACAGAAATGCACACCACAGCAATCTTCAGATTGTCATCTGCATAGAACTATCTGCAACAAAAACACGATCCCTTTCTCACTTTTGTGGTTGGTAGGAAATTGAATTGCCCTCTCCAGGTTTATCCTAAAGTTGCGAGTGACACACATATTTGTACTTAGCTTAATCACAACTTAATTCCCCAACTTTGCAGAAGAATCTGAGAGGGGATGTATAGAGCATGTCTACCCAAGAACCAGGCAGTAACACAGCCAATGGCAAGAGAGAGGGCTAAAGTAGATACCATAGGTATGACCTGCCTAATACTAATACTGTAATTTTCCCAGAACTAGTAGCTCAGTTTTGCCAATTCTCCACCCAAAGAGTTTGGACGTTAGTCTGGAAGTATATTTGCTTACCACATGTTAGGTCCAAAACAATCATTGATTGATCGATTGAGTCATCATTTGGAAAATACCTGGACTATTGTAATAGGTGTCAGCTACCATACCCAAAGACTATCCTAGAGTAACCAGAATTCATTCAAAGGAGGACTTCCAAGATTTTGAGAAATTTAGATGGGAACGGACTATGTGTTTTTGATCACTATTCTTTTTCTGCCAAGCACCATGCCTGATGCCCAGGATATTCTCAATAAAAATTTGATAAAGGAATGCATTTACAAATGTTGTTTGAGGCTCTTTCACCCACTGGCAGTCTGTCTTCCTGAAGCCGCCTACATCTTCACCTGCCTATTAGCTCTGAACACCTCCTATACCAGAACGTCCCACTGCCGTGCAGTGACAAACAGCCCGGACCCATCACCACCTCCCATGCATCCTGCTAAAGATGGTAACCATTGACCAGAACTACTCCTTGGGGTAGGGGTCATACTTTTGGAGCCACCAGTTGACTAGGACCAGAAAATTGGAGACCCAGAGATGAAAAGAGATCAATGGAAAGTGATCAATGGAAAGTGATGTTGTAGCTCCAACTGTTGTACTAAGCATCTTGAATTCCATTATTATGTGGAAAGGATTGTTCTTAGCCACTTGGAGACTAAACTTTCAAGGGAAGATCAAGTAGCCTCAGTTCTAGAGGAAAATAATAGTGGAAGAAACAATGTCTGATCAATAGAAAGTGACGTTGTACCTCCAAGTGTTGCACTAAAAATCTTGAATCCCGTCATTATGTGGAAAGGATTTGTCTTAGCCACTTGGAGACTAAACTTTCAAGGGAAGATCAAGCAGCCTCAATTCTAAAGGAAAATAATAGTGGAACAAACAATGTCTGATTCAAGTGAAGCATCATGTTACAACTAGTCATGGAACCAGAACAGGCTTCCTTCACTTGGTGGCATTCCCTCGGGTGCAGTCTCCTCCAGCCTGGAAGAGCTGAGGAGGGCTAAAGATGTGTAGGATTTGACATAGTTATTCAACAAACCTTGGCCAGTTTCTACTACTTGTTTGTAAGGAATGAGCACATGTGTGTCATCTATCAGTATGGAGAGCACTGCAGTCACAAAACTAGACCCAGTGACTGTCAGACTCTGGATGATTGTCTGACAATTGACACCAGGAGCCAGTGCTGTCATGGAGATGGACAAGTATGAGATTGGATGGAATGTGGCTGAGTTGGAACCTCAAGTTTCCTTTTTTGGTACCTGAGTAAGGGGCAGGGAATAGAGATGGGGACTCAGGTACCAGGGAAGAGAAGAATGTAAGGCTAAGGAGCCAGGGAAAAGGAGAGAGAAGAGTCTCCCTGTTTCTGGCATTTTCCTCGTAACATCAAGAGCCTGATTTGTCTTGCCCAGATTTTAGACAGCCCCCCTTCTGTAGGCTTACCTGTCATAACAGAAGGGAGGGAACATGTGGCTATCAGCAATTATGGAGATGGTGGGCAGACCCAGGGCCTGGCAGACCTTCCTGGGGGGGCAGGGGTGAGGTGACAGGAGGAAGAGTCTTCTTACAAGCATCGGGGACTGAAAGTGGGGGCGTGGCTGGGTAGGGCCAGCAGTGGCCCCATGATGCGGGTGGAACATGGAGAAAGGGATTTGGGGGAAGGAAAGACATTGGAAACCCAACAAAGAAGTCACTTCCAGGAAGCAGCTCTGCCCACTGGAGCAGGCAGGGTAACAGGAGGGGTCTGTTACCCTATTAAGAAGGGGTCAGTCTCCAGGAAGAGATTGACTTGGCCAGGACAAGATCTTGGTGTAAAGTATTATAGAATCTGAGATACCACAAGGACAAGAACAAGGACACACATCAGAAGTAGGAAACCAGGTTCACTTAGGACTTTACAAGTGGGTAATTATTAATAGATTTGGAAACAGAGTGTCTAGAGTCTCATACTGAGCCAGACACCACCCTGGAGGACCTACAGCTTCAGGAACATACAGGAGTCTCTCATGCTGTCATCTTGAGAATACCATGTTGTGACAAAGATTAACCAGGATCAGAAAGCAAGCTCTGTGAAGGCTGTTTCTTCCCTGGTTAGCACCAGGCATGGCACCTGATAGGTGCCTAAGAAATACTTGCAAGTGGATGAACCATATGAATGATTTTGTCCCCCCCACCTCCCCACCAAACACTCAAGATGATGTGAGAGAATGAGTCTTCTTAGGTAATTTCTGTTTCAAATTCAATTTGGCTGGAAAATTAATGCAGCATTGATGTTTAAATGAGAAGTTGATGAGTACAGCAACAGGGGATTTAAAGCTGGGGCCGCTAGCTCTTCATGGCAGGGACAAATTTTTTCTTCTTTGAAATAAAACATAAACCTTGGAAACAAATTATCATGTGCTTGGATGAAACCCTGGCCTTCTGCATCATATTAAATGGAATAGAAGTTTTTATCTCAGCAACTGAGATTTGTGTTATTGTCGAGTAATTTTTTTTCTTGATGGTAATTAGCAGCAAGTTCAGCTAATTACTGCTCCTGGTTCACATCAACTGTGTGAAGACAGACAATCATCTATTTGCCATGATGGAAAGACATGATAATTATTCTAAATTTTAGATCAAATTACTTGGCTACAAGTGTTAAAAAAAAAAAATAAGAGAGAGGGAAAAAGAAGGTTGTAAGTAAGACTCAGTCTTGTTCTATAGCATTTGACGTTTTATTCCTCTTTTCTAACAAACCATCACACTTTAATTTCTGGCAGTGAATAACAACTATGATATCAACATTCAAGAAACATTTTATAGAGTATCTGTCTGAAATCATATAATAAGTCCATAGTTATTTTTGTTCATGGAATTAAAGGCTGATAGTAAATGAATTAATGTCTCAAGTTGTATATTAACAAATACAATCTAATGTTATTTTAAATCTCCTCAGTAAGATGAAACAGTTCATGGAAGTAACCTATAATGGAATAACTGTACCGAAAGCCTGTTAGCACCTCCTGTAAGATTAGATAAAAAGATTCACTCTGGAGTCTGTTTAGAAAAAAACTGGATACTTCTTTGTGAACATGTTCAAGAAACTAATGTGATATTTGAAAGCGAGACAGTTATCTGTTTTGAAAATGATAATCACTATTCTTTCACTACCCTACAGGAACTCTACCTGAGGGATTGGTAAGAGTAAATAATTAGTCCAATACTCAGCACAACATTCCAAATATTACTGGCAGTGAAAGATCTTCTAAAGCCTGTTTATACTTAAGATCATCGATCTTTTGTAAGTTGATAGAATTATAGGATCCCAATTTAGAAGGGTTCTGGCATTGACAAATGTGGAAAGATTCTCCTAGCTATAAATTGGTACTTACTCACTCTGTTGTCGATAGAAATTTGTGTATCTGTGAGCACTGAAAGTTATGATGTGGGAGAAATAGACCTCATTGCTCTAGTCATTGAGTGGTCTTCAAGTTTTTGGAAACATTTTCTAAAAAGAAAACCCTTTTTTCTCTCAAAATTTATGGAATTTCTATGTGGAAAACTAATCAAATTATTGAGTACATAATATCCATCATGAGAGAAAAACTCAATTAAATTCAAGAATGGGTGAGAGGGTTTGGCAAGTTCCCACCTAATGGGAACAATCAACACACAGGTAAATGGCAAACTTCTTGGATGAAGGTCACAACTACAATTCAGACTTTACCTTACAGATGCAGACCATGTAGCCTAATTGAATGTACACTCATATTAATCTGAAATAGGAAAATAAGAAAACTGATCAAAGTAGAGTTGCTTTGATTAAAACATCTGAACTTTCTCAATGGGCATGAGTGACTGTACAGACAGTAACCTCAGAGATGTCACCAAAGAGGACCAGTAGGGTCTTGTACAGCAGAGTTTGAAAGCCACTAAACTGCACTAGATGTCCCAAATGTCCATCCTCAGAGTAAGGGTTTCTTGGGATCTACCCAAAGAAAGCAGAAAGACAGAAATAATAAAGAAAAATGCTAAAAGTGATGAAATAGAAAACAAACATATGAGGATCAACAAAGCCAAAAGTCAGTTCTATGGAAAGTCTAATGAAAATGATATGCTTAGAAGTATCCATGATGAAAGAATCAGGTGTACCTGCTCAAATAGATCCGCCCCACCCAGGCAGGGTCAGGTTTATGACCTGCCCGGGAAGGGTCAGACTCATATCCCTCCTGGGAAATAGGAATGCTGCCAATTGCTGCCCTCCCTGACCCTTTAAATCCCCATCTGCCATAACCCACATGTGGATTCCTTTCTTGATTTCACCCCACTTGCATCCAGGTGGAAATAAAGACCATGTGATTTCTACAGAACAGGGATTCTGATTTCCTTTGTTTCATGCCTTGGAATAATCTTTCTTCCTTGGGTCCAGAACCTTTCACATGAGAGAAGAAAAGCACAAATAAACGTTAGAAATGAAAAAGGAAAACACTGGGATGGAAGGGAACACATTATTCTTGGTAAAGCATCACAAGAATGGAGAAGCAAGAATCCCATGTACTCCATTCAGATATGAGGACAATTAATGACCTAGTACACGGTGGGGGATGGAGGAAGGGGAAACCAGAGAGAGGGAATGGGGGGTGGGCCATGCTGTGTGACACACCTTTGGGGCGGGACACAATTATAAGAGGGACTTTACCTAACAAATGCAATCAATGTAACCTGGTTCTTTGTACCCTCAATGGATCCCCAACAATAAAAGAAAAAGGAACACACCCATAGAGGTTACAGAGATTTTTTTTTAAAGATAGCAAGAGGACATTATAAGCAATTTGGTATCTATAAACTTGGAGACAAATTAAATGTCCATGTTCCTACAAAATTTAATTTATCAAAACTGGCTCAAGAAGAATTGAAAAGTTGAAAAGTCCTGGTAACTATTAACTAATTTGAATCAATAATCAAAATGTTGCATAAGTTTTAGTAGATTCTAGTGAACTCATCCCAGCAGTTAAAGAACCAATTATTCTGATTGTGTGAGTTTGCTGGGGCCGCTGTTATAAAATACTACAGTCTAGGTGGCTCAAACAACATAAGTTTATTTTCTCACGATTCTGGAGGCTGGAAGTCCAGAATCAAAGTGTCAGCCAATGTGGTTTCTTCTGAGGTCTGCGTGCCTCACACGTGGCTGCCTTCCTGGTGTGTTCCTCTGCACACTCCCTGCTCATGTCTTTTTCTGTGTCCAAGTTTCCCCTTCTTTTAAGAACACCCATCAGATTAGATTGGGCCCACACTAACAGCCTCACTTTAATTGATTATCTCTTTTAAAAGTCCTATCTCCAATCCAGTCACATTTTGAGGCATTTGGGTGTCAGGACTTCGACTTATGAATTTGGGAGGAAGACACAAGTCTTCCCATAATGCTAATCTGATACTATTGATTTCTATACAGAAAATGATGAAACCATCCAGCTCATTGTAGAATCAGGCAAAATAGCAGGAAAAGGGAAAGTGACAAACTTATTTCAATTATAAAGGTAGATGGAAAATTCCTAACCCAGTGATGTATTTAAAAAGGTAACAGTCGTGCCAAGGTTGAATTTATTACATACGTTAAAACTCTTTATTAAAATTCATAATAGCAGAGTTTCAAATTAATGAGTTTACTAGTATCTAGTGAATAAATAAAATGTACTTATTTCAAAAGAAATTTGGTTTACATAAGAATGGGAATTTGGAGTGGTCTTCCATTCATTAAAATCCACAGGTCTTATTTTAAAAGTGATATTTTCCCTGTGTTTGGTCTTACATTCATTAAAACTTTTCATGTGCTGCAGATGACTTTTAGGAACTCACCACCATGAAGCTGAAGGATCCACATTCATAAAAACCTCCCAGCATTTCCTACAAGGCCTAATGAACTTCTGGAATTGTTGAGAGGAGAATGCCAGTCTGTGAATTCAAATGTGCTTTTGGAGCAAATGACTGTCAGCCTGCGGCAGCTTAAATCTGTTATTTAAGATACAAATCAAGAGGAACATAGCGTTTTCCCTCCCTCCCTTATTTATATGTCTTAATATAAAATCAGTATTAGAAAGCTAGTTACAACATCCTCGATTGTGCAGTAAATAGAAATTTGTTATTATAAGTGGATGCTATTGTCAAGGAGAAAGGAAAAAAACATTTTATGTTTAAATGTATCTCCAATTCAATAGCTTTCTGCTACATATCTATATATCCATCCATCCATCTCTCCTGATCTGCAAGAACAAGCAATCTTACATGTTGCATCTGGAGATCTAAGAAGGCAAAAGCCTTATGTCTTATTAGCTGAGGTTTCTGTGGTAAAGATATTGAGTCCCCTAGATCCTTCTTTGAAGAAAGGGCCTGTTATAGTGTTTTTCATCCTTTTCTATCTCATGGAACACTTAAACTTCCATAGCACATTTAAATTATATTGATCAAAAAAAAAAAAAAACCAGTGAAAACTAGAATATACTTACTGTGTTTTGAATTTCTTTTGAAAATAATTTAATTATTGATCTTTACAATTTTCGCAGCACACCTAAGATCCTCTCACGGCACACCGGTTGACAGTCACTGGTATGAAGGCTTCCGTGGGTGGGCCCTGTTGGGTGCCTCCACCTGTCTCCTACCCCCGACAGCCATGTTGCCAGGGCATGCTCATCACCAGCGGGTTGGCTAAGACCATAAATGAAGCAGAAAAGAGCTATACCCGGTGCCAGAAAAACTCAGCATTTACATTCTACTGACTATGAGCCAAGTACAATTAAATTTGTATATGAAAGACAGCATTTCTCAAGACAATTTTGTCTAAATGTTTGAGACAATATTTTGAAATATCAACAGATACTTTTCTGTAATTCTTCATGCCTTTTGATACTTTACCCCAGTCAGCTGAGACATTCCACATTCGCTTCCTTCATAAAGGGTGACACAGCTGCATGCAGAAAGCCATGAAGTTGGCTCCTGACTGCTGGGTGTCAAAACTCCAGGTCTGGCATAAGATAAAAGGCTGGGAAGAATTCTCTGGAGAGACATTTAGAACACTGGTATAACCCTGCGTTAACCACGTTGATAAAGAAAGAGAAGTGTCTTTTTCTTTCTAGGTGTCCTAGGGAGGTGGCTGTGACTGTCATGGAGTCAGGGAAGCCTATCTAGAAAGAAAATCTATCTAAGCTAAAACTGGAAGGATGAGTAGGGTGATTGACAAGAAATATCTAAATTTCTTGGAGATTATTGGCATATCTTCATTTTTGCTCCAAATAATTATAGGAAACTCTCAGATCAGCATTAAAAGCACAACAAGTTTATTTTTGGATTAAATGTACGTATTCTTTTCCAATCATCGATGAGTATTCATTTATAAAACATAATGAGAAGGAACTTGGGTTGAGCAATTTAAGTAAAATGTCATTTCATCATAGAAGTCCTATAGAGGTTGTTTATAACCTTGTTTACATTCGGAGTTACAGGATCTTATCCATGTAGATCACTGTAAAATGATTCCCACATTCATTGATTCATTCAAATGTTGAATGCTCTTGAAGAGTTTGTAGGGAAATGCTAAATGTCTTAGGTCCTGTGCTGATGTTTTTTCCTATGTTAGTTTGCTTCAAAAAGCCAAAAGTGACTTATAAGTTCTACTTTATTATCACAGCAACTGTTTCTTTATGAGTTCATATTTGAATATATTTCTAGCACAGACTTTTTCTCTGCTCTCCCCACTATTGATCAGCGGCTCTAAAGTAGCTCTAACTTTTAAAAATGATAGTCCACTTGTCTGTTTTATTTATATTACAAGTTGAACATCCCTAATCTGAAATTTGAATGTGAAATGTTCCAAAATTTGAGACTTTTCGAGCACAGTATGAGATGGTGATACCACTGCTTTCTGATGGTTCCTTGTCCACAAACTTTGTTTTACACACAAAAGTATTAAACATATTAAATAAAATTTGCTTCAGGCCAGGAATATAAGATGGATGTGAAACATAAATAAATTTTGTGTTTAGACTTGAAATTCATTATGTATATGGAAATATTCCAAAATCCAAAAAATCTCCCAATCTGAAACACTTCTGGTCCCAAGCATTTCAGGTAAGGGATAGTCAACCTGTACTACATATGAAAATCATTAACAACACATTTGGGTTTTTTTGTTATAATTAAAAAATTTTTATGTTCGTTCATTCTTTACGAGGTTTTCATTTCTAGTCCTTATTTTGAATATTGTTCTTGTTATTAAAATTTAAGCCTTTTTAATTTTGTGAAGGCAAAAAAATGGAAACCTAATAAACACATGGGTACATAGTAGTTACATATCTTTATATATGTGTGTGATGTTTTGATACAAGGATACTGTCAATTGAAATTAATCAAATTAGGATCATTGGGGTATCCATCACCTCAGATATCTAACATTCTTTTTGTGGTAAGGACATTCTAATTCCACTCTTTTAGTTATTTCAAAGTATATCCCAACTTGTTGATTACAGTTATTTTGTTGTGCTTTCAAATATGGCTTATTATAACTATCTAACTATATTTTTGCACCTGTTAACTATCCCCACTTTATCCTTCCCTCACCCTTCCCAGCCTCTGGTAACCTTTGTTTTACTCTCTGTCCCCATGAGATCAATTGTTTTTAATATTCAGCTCTCAGTATGACTGGGAACATGCGAGATTTGTCTTTCTGTGCCTGGCTGATTTCACTTAGTGTTCTCCAGTTCCATCCATGGACCGGTTAATGGGTGATTCCATATGTGGGCTGTTGTGAACAGTGCTGCGGTAAACCTGGGAGTGCAGAGATCTTGTCCATACACTGAATTCCCATTCTCCGGACATGTACCCAGCAGCGGGATTCCTGGGTCACATGGGAGTTCTATTTTTAGTGTTTTGAGGAACCTACATACTTTTTTCCATAGTGGTTTCACTAATTTGCATTCCCACCAACAGTGCACGAGAGTTCCCTTTTCTCCACGTCCTTGCCAGTATTTGTTATTGCCTGTCTTTTTGAGAAAACCCATTTTCACGGGAGGGAAGTGATACCTCACTGGACGTTTGATGTGCATTTCCCTGACGTCTAATGATGTGGAGCATTTTCCCATACACCTGCTGGCCATTTGTATGTCTTCTTTTGAGAAATGTCTACGCAGATCCTTTGCCCATTTTTAATGAGATTATTTGATTTTTTTCCTGTCAATCATCAGAGTTCCTTATACATTCTAGTTGTTAATCCCTTGTCAGATGGGTAGATTGCACATATTTTTTCCCATTCCAGGGGTTGTCTCTTCATACTGTTGATTGTTATCTTTGCTGTGCAGAAGTTTTTAGCGTTTCGTCCATTTTTAGTTTTATCATTTGTCCAATTTTGCTTTGATTTCCTGCGCTTGGAGGGTATCACTCAAGAAGTCCTTGCCCATACCAATGTCTGAAATGTTTTTCCAGGGTTTTCTTTCAGTAGCTTCATAGTTTCAGGTCTTAGATTTAAGTATTTATCTCATTTTGATTTGATTTTTGTATATGGTAGGAAATAAGGGCCTTGCTTCATTCTTGTCCGTGTGGATATCAAGTTTTCCCAGCACCATGTATGGAAGAGACTATCCCTTCCCAGTGTATGTTCTTGGCACTTCTGTCAAAGATAAGTTCACTGTTGACATGAGGATTTACTTCTGGGTTCTCTATTCTGTTCTGCTGATCTACACTGTTGTTGCCCTATATTAATCCTTCTGCACTATACTAATCCCAGTGACTTCTCAGTGGGGCAGATACAGATAAGTTCACTGTAGACATGAGGATCTATTTCTGGGTTCTCCATTCTGTTCTGCTAGTCTCCACTGTCATTGCACTGTATTACCCCTCTCCCCCCGGCCCCGTGACTTCTCAGAGCAGCACTTGTTCACAGATGAGTTCCCATCACTTAGCACCATGCCTGGCCTACGTCGGTGTTCAGCAAGTGTTGATGGAATGAATTTGTACAATACAGTTGTATGTTTGACAACTGTTCACCTGAAAAGCCATCAGAGGTTAGCTACTTGTGTTAGAACCAGTGAAGTATCCTGGTGGGCTATGGAAAGAATACGCGAGTGTTGGCGTAGTTTGAAGACCACTCATTCTTTTCTAAATGGAAACGGGGTATTGCTGCTGCCCAGGGGAAGAAAGTAGGGTTTGATTATGGTTGAAGGAGCATGCCCAGGCTTCTGCCCCGATGCTGGCATTAGCCTAGACCATGCTGTTCAGCACCGGGCTTCTTCCATTGCTTGCCAGGCCTGGGTCTGGAGCCAGCAGTCTGCACCACTGCACCTCTGCACCCAGGCTGGGCTGGAGCTGCTACAAAGTACTTGGCCCTGTTTTGCTCCCATTAATCAGGTCAGAACTGTTGGCTGCCGTTGCTGTCAGGTGGGGTGAATCACGTCTGTGGGGACATTTGACATCATAGGGCCCCTCTTATTCTCATCCGCTTGTTCTAGCAGAGCTCCTTTGTATAAACACGTTAGCTGAGGGGAGAAGCTCTGGAATGGAGACCGTTACATAATGGTTTATGAGTAACATACAGCTCCCTAAGACCAGTCTTCGTCAGTTACATTTCTCAAACCAGGTTTTAGAAGTAAGACAATTTTAGATTCTTATAGTAAGACCAAACTTAGAAACCTTCATAAGGTGTGACGCATTTGATGCAAAATATAGATGGACAAGGAACAGTGCTGCTTATTAATAAGTCCAACCAGATGGTGATGGTCACTTAAATATATATGAACTGAGGTAAGCATGTCAAGTGACACACTAAAGGCTAATTAGGAAAAAGAAGATGCGTAGGCGATAGGCTTCTGATTTTCCAGCTTTAAAAGCAAAGGTAGCTTTATTTCCGGCATTAAACTAAAAAGTAGGGCTGTGGGCCACATTTCTTTGGCTCTGAGGAGTTTTTCAATTCGATTGAAGCAGAACAGGCAAGGCCTGGGACATCTCCAGGGTCATGAGCATTCTGTGGTGCTGACCGGGTTTGGAGCTTAATTATTTAAATGTTTCCAGACTCAAATGACTGATGAGCAAACATATTTCTAATTTAGACATTCACAGAACAAGCTAAAAGATGTGCCTCGATAAAGTGAAGTTCACTGGAAGTTCTATGCCCAGGATTTTGTTACAGTGCCCACATTTTAAATTAGAAATTTGAAATTTTATCCAAATCTCAAAGAAACAGAGCCCTTTATGAATTCTAGTACCCAGTAAAAGCTTTCATGAAGAGGACCAGAGATTGTTTTATTGTTGTGGTGGTTGTTTTTAGAGAGAGAGAAAAAAAATGCTGTTAGAATGATAATTTTAAAAAAGAACGTTACCAGAATGTTCTACTTAATTTAGCCCTCCAAAGATAAACACACGGATGAATCACTGCATGCTGATGGTACTATTTTAACATTAATTCTGTAACCTTTTCCTGCTCCCTCCCTGTCTGCTGAGTGGGTGGGTTGTAGGTAGACTCACTCAGGGAAAAGTTTGTTTCTGTCAGACTCCTTCTTAGCTTTCCGAGGGTTCAAACTATTTCTGATAGAAGCAAGTTATACCTACTGGGGGCTCTTAAAATAGTACTTTAAAAAATAAAATAGTACTTGAGAACTATTTAGTTTGTCGAGATTCTATAAAGTTAGACAAGTTGCTGATCATCCAGCTTATTCATTAACTCCCATAAATTACAGATATTGTACAAGGTGGCCCCCAAGTTCACGTGCAATTGCACTACCTACGTGCTCACTGAATCCTGATCCTCCGTCCTGGGAGACTGGTTTGGGGGAAATCCGTTCTTTATCCCCAGCAAGTTAGACCTGTGAATCTCCCTTCCTCTCAGCCTTTGATACTGTCTTTTTAGCGCATGCTCCATTTTCCAAGTGGGGAATAGCGAACTGAGCTGTCATTCTTGCTCAGAAAGTTTATACCTGGTGGTTATTCTTGTTGCTGAGGCTCCCACTTACCTGAGCTTCATTAGGAAGGAGACTCTCATGACTCGTGTTTGTAGCACTAGGTTGCTAGCAGAGGATCAGTAATCGATGTTAAACAACCCAAGTTTGTAAGTGAATAATATGGCAGGGTTTCAGCAAGTGAAGTTTTGGGGAATACCAAATCTCTCCAGAAGGGTCACAGCATCCAAATGTGAAGCTGTCACCAGGTCCCTGCAGCACTTGCGGCAAATCCTGTGAACTGGCTGGGCTGGTCCGCAGCCCCTCTGCCCTGCCGCTGGCTGCACAGCTCCTGCCCTCCTGCGCTTCGTCTCCCAGCATCCACATCAGGGTCACGCTGGATCTTTCTTGCTGTCCTATCCCTCTCTGTGTTTCTACTCTCCATACTAGGCAAGAGGACTTTCATTTTTCTCTCGGAAAAACCCATTGTGGGGAAGTGACAGGAATGATCTCATGAAAGACAGTTGCTCTCCCTAGCCTCTGAGAAACAAAAGAAATGCCCCTTCCAAGCTGCTGTCCCTTCATCCTTTGAGGAGTGCTGAGGAGGTCCAGGCTACTGGATAAGGTATATGGCATATCTTTGTAGAACTCAGAACATTCTTACCCAGAAAGTTTATACCTGGTTTTCATTCTTTCTGATCTCTTAGATTCTGTTCCGCTGTTTTTCTTGATGGGGACCCAGTGATAAAATGGGTTAGGGGGATCTGATTCCCCCATTCTCCATCTCATCCCACGTGGTTCCAGTTGTGGTCTTGCTAAAAGCTTTTTGTCTTTATTCAACATTGGTCTAAACACTTTGGTGTTAACCTTTGAGCAGCTGGACCCAGTTTTTTGAATGCCATACAGAGTTAGATTCTTGGAAATTCCCCAGGTGCATTATTTAGTGACATTCTTTTGTATCATTCCTCTATTCTTTTCTCCTGCTACATACTCTTTCAAATCCCACTACTAGTGCCCTTCCTGACACTCTTCTCACTACATGCCATTTGTTCTACCTGTCACCCAACACTCAAGACCTAGGTGCTCCTGTAGGGGCAGCAGTGGGGACTGTGGTCATCGGGGAGCACATTCCTGGGGAGAGGGAATGTGTATTAAAATGACTTGATTACAGGTAGTTTTTTAAGATAATGATGTGGTAGGCTGATAATGGCCCCCCCAAGAGGTCCCCATTCTCATCCCTGGAACCTGTGATTATATTATTTATATACCAAAAGGGACTTTGCAGATGTGATTCCGTTAAGGATGTTGAATTGGGGAAATTATCTGGGATTATTACAATGTCATCACAAAGGCTCCTATAAGGAAGGTCAGAAGAGGAGAAGGCGATGTGACGGGGAAGGACATTTTGGAGTGATGAGGCCACCAAAGAACGCAGCAGAGCCGTGAATGTGGAAGAGAGAGAGCCGGAGCCCGTGGGATGAGCTCAGTCCCGTCAGCACCTTCACTGAGTCCTGTAAGACTCACTTTGGATTTCTGACCACAAACTGCAAGAATAAATTTGGGTGGTTTTAAGACACTAAATTTGTGGTAATTTGTTACCTCCAAAACAGGAAACTGATCTGGATGAAAAGACAATGGAAAAAGCAAACTGACAGTAGAACTGTGAACCAGGTAGCGAGGACAGTTGTAGGAAGGCTGATCGCCTCTTTAAGAACAACCCTCTGGGCCCATTTCCCTGCTACTGCTGCCTTAGAACCTGGTCAAACCTTGATTGTTATTCAGTGCCTTTCCTGCGTTTGTCCTTCATATCAGATTCAAGTGTTTATCTCCTCTTCCCCCCACCATGGCTCCCAGGACTTTTTCTATAACCACCTGGGAGGAATCGCTGGAGTTTACATTCCTCAAAGACCATAGCTAGATGTGGTCCTAACAAGTTAGATGGTTGATGCTGATGGTCTGTGCCAAGTTGAGTGGTGTGAACTGTAAGCACTGATTAGTCCTTTGTAATTCAGCTTAGATAGGATCTCACCTCTGACTCCTTTAGAACAATGGTGGTGGTGGGAGGTCTGAGAACTCAGGCCCCAGTTAAATCAGTCAGGCTTTTATTGATTTGCCTTCTGTGTACTCAGCACTTCGCTCTAGGTGGCCTAGGCTGATATGAAAGATTGGGGTCACCTCCACTTCTTTCTTCAAGGAATGCCTGGATAATGCTTTTAGCAGGATAAAAGCATGATGGTGAAAAAGAATCATTCCCCCAATTAATCTGAAGGCTGACTATTAACACTTACCCATTTTAAAAAACTCTATTAGATGGCAAGTGTACTTTTGTGGGAGGAAATGATACTCTCATTGGCTATGGAAGAAGATGAGGCAGAAATTTATGAATGAGTGAAAAAAAGCAACAAAAGCTTTTTAGGCTCTTTTAGGATTTTCCATTGGTGAAATGTGGAATGGCCAACAGAAAGAATGGTCCTTGCCTAGACCACAGTGTTTATTGACTCATCCATCACTTATCTGGTCATGTATTCATTATAATATCAATTGTTGAGCAGTCAGTAGTGTCCTAGAAGCTATGAAGAAGACTGTTCACGGCCTGACTGTACATCATAGTGGAGGCAATCAATACCTGTTTGATGAAGAATAATCCAAGTAAATAAACATCTTACTACTAATGAAATGTGTATCAGGTTCCATTTAAGTCACTCCAATCCTGGACTACCTTGTTTGATGCATTCCCAAGAGGTAGCTTATGTAAAACTTACTGTGGTTTCAAAGTGGTGCTTCCCTTGCTAGCCTGTGGGCATGGCTCATTAAGATACAGCCTAGACCTTTCTCTTTTTCTATGTTGTACAGGTAATTAAGACATACCACCCCTTATTCATAGGATCATAAGTCTAAAAGGAATTTGAGAAGACATTTTTCCATTCTGCTGATTTGGGCACCAATGTTTTCAGGAGCCAAGCAAGCCACAAAAGTGCACACAGCTCTGTGTGAAACAATAGGGAGTGGTGGGGAGTTTGGCAAACTAAGAACATATACCTCATCAAAAATTTTCAAGGCCTGGCCTGACCGAATGATCATGTCAGTGGGTTAGATTTAATTATCTGCCAGGAGACAGCTCTTGGGTGCTCATCTGAGAAAATCGTAGTCTGACCCTTTCTTAAAGCCTAAGAGAATCATCTCAATGACCACGGGCAGCAGACTGCCTCGACCAGGCCACCATGACCCTGCCAGCTATATCGATGGAGGGGAGCTTGCTATCTTGTCAGGGTGGGTACCCACCACATTTCAACTAACTAAAAGCTTATGGATTCTGTTCAGGCTGTGTATTCCTGGAGCAGATTCTCTGAACCGGATTTTCCTTTGCTGGTTTTCTAACAGTAGACTCATCCATACATATCTGTAACTGCCCTGTAAGCACCAGGCCGCCCTTTCGACTGATTGATAGGGTCAGGAGTTCTTTTTTTGCCAGTTACTCAGTCCTGAATTAGACAGATGCCTTCCTCTACATTCCAATGACCTGGTTGTATTGGTGCCGACTCAATAATTTTTTGAGCATTGGCCATGATAAAGCATATGCAAAATTCCTGAAAACTATTTTTTTAAATCCTGGAAGTGATAAATAGATTGAGCTGGATAATGGTAAGAATATATCATTCTGCTTTGATTTATAGATTCATAACCTAGCCTTCCTTCAGAAATAACATTTAAATGCAGCTATCTTTTGGAATTTAGAAAGAGGCTCATATTTTAATGCTCTTTACAGGCAGAAATTCTACAGTATTTATTTTCATACCAAGACTACTGGGTGATATTAAAGGCCAAGAGGTTCTTTTTTTTTTTTCTTTCTTTTTTCCTTTTATTCTTTTTTTGCTACAGAAGCCTGTAGCTATAAAAGAAATTCTTTCACATTAAAATTAAGAGATGAATAAAATTAGATTTTATAAAAAGAAGTTTGACCTGTACACTGAGCCTTGCCATCTTTGATAAATACTGTTGACGGCAGAGATTACAAATAAGGATGCTATAATAAAAAAGATCTGAGTTTGAATCCAGATCAACCATTTGTGTAATTTGAGGCAAGTTTTTTTTTTAACATTTTTTAGAATTTATTATTTATTTTGAGATAGAATCGCACTCTGTCACCCAGGCAGGAGTGCAGTGGAATCATAGTTTACTGCAGACTTACAGTCCTGGTCTCAAGTAATGGGCTTCGCACATTGCAGGGATTGCAGGCCTGAGCCACTGCTCCCCATCTTAAGGCAAGTTTCTTACCCTCTGCAAGCCTCAGTTTCTTCATCTAAAAATTGGGGATAATCATGGGACCAAACTCAATCTTGTTAGGTTTAAATGTGATAATTCAGAAGCAAATAATTAGCCACAGTGCCTGGTAAATAGTTAATGCTCAAAACCTGAGAGCTACTACTATTGTACCTCACCTGACATTCAAAAATGTGTGTTAAGTCTGTGTTATAGGTACAGATGGGAAAAAAGAAAGAGACCAGGACTGTAAGTCTGCAGTAAACTATAATGATTCCACTGCACTCCTGCCGGGGTGACAGAGTGCGATCCTATCTCAAAATAAATAATAAATTTTAAAAAATGTTAAAAAAAAAAAAAAAAAAACTTGCCTCAAATTATGCAAATGGTAATGGTGGCCCTAAGTGAGAATCAAGTGGAAAATGGCCTTCTTGGGATCTTAGATCTGGACAGGTTGCTAGTCAAAGTGTTTGATGAAATGGTTTTCACTGTAATTCTGGGAGCTTCCTGGGAATGTTTTACAGGGCAAGAGCTGTGTTGGGCTTACTTCTCAAGCAATGCAATCACTTTTGTGTTAAGAATACAATCCTGGGTCCAGGTCATAACTACAGGGTGTCCCCAAAGTTTCCATCATGTGACAAAATTAACAGACTCATATAACTACAGATACCTTGGAACATCTTTGTTGTGAAGACTTCGTGTGTGTAGAAAGAGGAATCCAACATATGGAAAATAGTTTGTAAATGTGTAAAATTTTGTAATGACTATTTTGTAAATAAAGGTCATTTAGCTACAATTTCCCATTTTCCCCATGTATGGTGACTCTGGGGACACCCTGTAAATTGACACCTGAGGATTCTTATTTAGATGTCAGAATTTGCTGCTTAGAGAACCTCCCTCCCCCCGCCCAGGCTTATTGGTTCTATTAGAAAAGCTAAATATACTTCGCATACTTGGAAGCCATCTCTATGACTTTGCCAGGTTTCCTTGTATTCCCTAAAGTGAAAATTCCTTGATTCACCGAGGTGGGCGCTTTAGTTTTTTAGCTGCCAGTGTGCTCACCTCAAAAGTTCCAGTGCTAAGGACTCCTGGGTTCCAGATGGTCCTTTTTCCCCTCTCATTCTTTTGCATTTTTTACTGTAGAGAAATGCATTCCTGGACTTTGATTTTGATGACTAAAAGGGGCTTTCTGCACTTTGCATCAACTCTTCGGGCCCATCTTTGGAAACCCGTCTTCTTCATACTACAGTAATTATAACAGACATAATTGAGTGCCCACAGTTTTCAAAACAAAACAAAAAAAAGTATTAAATGCCCATTTTTATCAACATTTCCCCAAATGCCCAATGAACATCAGTCCTACGGGAATTATAATGATTATAGCATAGCGTATGGGGGTAGCATTTGCCAGGTGGAATAAATATGGGAAACCCGTAAGAGGCAAAGGTTTGTGGAAGAGAGGGAGTTCACACCTATGACCTCTCTCTGAGAAGTGGGGACACGAGATCTGCTGACAGTTGAGGGAGAAAGAGGGTAGGTAGAAGGGAAGTTTCCAACA
Organism: Nycticebus coucang; assembly: GCF_027406575.1. Lineage (NCBI taxonomy): Eukaryota > Metazoa > Chordata > Mammalia > Primates > Lorisidae > Nycticebus > Nycticebus coucang. Next base: position 119,927,299 of record NC_069784.1, read on the forward strand.
GGAGTTGAGGCACCTCAATGAGGGAGTTGGGAGAGGACAAGGTGAGGATTGTGAAGTGCTTAGGGGGCAAAGCTGAGATCAGCTGCCCCACATTTATCATGGTGCCTGTTGTCTTTTGGTATTAAAACCCTGCGCAAAGATACCCACATGAGTAAAATTGTGCCTTTAACCCAGATCATCTGATATTTTAGGTAATGCTCTCTTTTTGGTTTGTATAATCTAGAACAATATAATAACCAGGAACTGGAAGAAATGTACTCAACACTGAAATTTTTAAACATACACCGAATAAAATGTTAGTATAAACAAACCAAGTAGTAGTCATATTTTGCCTGGCGGTGAGTTGAAGTAGAGTACTGGACATTCCATGTGCTTCCAGTTTGTTAGGGAAGGTTTCAGAGAGAAGGTGAGAATGATGTAATTTCTTGAATGAAGGAAGGAAAGTGATCCAGTGATTGAGCAGATATGCCAAGAGTTCAGTGGCGGCAGAGAGAAAAGGATGTGCAGACCTCATCTTTGGTAATAGCAGTGGACTGTAAAAATAAATAAAATACAAAGTCAAGGCAGGAGAACAAGCAGAACTTTGAAGGAGGGAGGTTGTGCTGCAGCTAGCTGGTAAGCAGGGCGCTCAAAAACTAGCAAATTCTCTAAGTTCATTTAGAAGTTGCATAATTGACTTCTGGATAATATATGACGTATATTACACAGCACAAAAATAGAACACTTTATTTTTTTTTATTTTTTATTTTTTGTAGAGTCTCACTTTATGGCCCTCGGTAGGGTGCCATGGCCTCACACAGCTCACAGCAACCTCCAACTCCTGGGCTTAAGCGATTCTCTTGCCTCAGCCCCCTGAGTAGCTGGGACTACAGGCGCCCGCCACAATGCCCGGCTATTTTTTTTTTTTTTTGGTTGACAGTTTGGCTGGGGCCGGGTTTGAACCCGCCACCATCAGTATATGGGGCCGGTGCCTTACCGACTGAGCCACAGGCACCACCCAAATAGAACACTTTAAAGGTCAAGATCAAGAGGAAATAAACACTATTTGAAAAATAACAAAATTTTATTGTATTAACAAGGTAAAATTCTTCTGGATAAAACCTGCTAATTTTTTTTTTTAGATAGACCCTCACTTTTGTTGCCCCCAATAGAGTGCGGTGGCGTCATAGCTCACAGCAACCTCAATCTCTTGGGCTCAAGCGATTCTCTTGCCTCCCCAGTAGCTGGGAGTACAGGCACCAGCCACGATGCCTGGCCATTTTTAGAGGCGGGGGAAGGGGGTATCACTCTGGCTCAGGCTGGTCTCAAACCCGTGAGCTCAGGCAATCCACTGGCCTCAGCCTCCCAGAGCACTAGGATTTCAGGGATGAGAAACTGTTAATTTTTTAATGAGGACAATGATTGTTATGCATCATTTTTTTTTTAGCCTTCCTTTGGTGATTCCAGATATAACAAGTCCATGATATGGTTTTCAACAAGTTTATTTTGATACATGGTTTTAATGACAATCCCAGTTAGAAAAGATACCTCATTGAATAAATGCCTCCTTGGCTGAATTTGCTAACTCATAATTCAGTCCCATTAACCTTTCCTGTATAACTCTTGGTTGAAATTCAGCTAATAAATGTCTTTCTCTCCTGTGGTCCGTGTTTATTCTTGAAAACTAATCAGTGCATTGCATCTTTATATTTTAGCAAATAAGATATAAATCCACTGAAATCCTTCATTTCACCACTTTTAAAACCAGATTAAGAATTAGGTTTCCTAATATGTGTCAACTCCTTGTTATGTAACTACTTTCAGCATGTTTCAAGCCTGATATATGGAAAAAATAAAGTTGCCATGGAAATCTGGATATTAAATATTATTGCTTCATTATTTCTGTCATATAAAATATGCTAATAGAGGTTCTCATATTTTCTTTTCTCACAAAAGTGGAGCTTTTTGCAGCTGGTCTAGTAAACAAATTATTTCCATTCTTTTAGTGGTTGCTCTTAATTTTTGGAAAGATGCATAACCATAAATTTGTCTGGCAATTTAAAATACAAAAATATACATCATGTCTAAATCTAAATCTAAAGTTATTTAGTGTTTCCTTTCTTTTTTGACACTTTGAGCATCACCTGTTTTGTTGTGCTTATCCAACTTTACCTCTTTTTTATAAATGTTTTTATTAATTATGAAGTTATTATTTCATAATCAATAGTATTTAAATATACTAATACATTTGATCAACTTCTTACTCACTGTTGGATTTTCATCCTGTACCTTTTTTCTGGGCTTTCTTTTCATCCTGCTACTATACATCCTTTAGTAGTTTTTAGTCTCTGTAGCTATGGAATTGTCAATGTTTTGCTGATGAATGGTAGCACAGCTGAATGCAAAATTTAAAGTTGGTGGCTGTTTTCTTCCAGTTTTTTGTCTTTGGCATTCAAAACTGTTAAGGGAAGCCTGTGCTACTCCAAATGCCATGACTCTCTCTTTCATTTCAAAGATTTCCCTTTAGTTAATTTCCACATCCATCTATTTTTGTCTTAGAGCCTCCTGTTTTTATTCTATATCTGCCTATTGTTGATAGATACTGTGCCTTCTCTGATCTCTCTGATAAGCATACTTATTTCAAAAATCTTTATTAGACTCTTCAATAGCATTGATATCATCAAGATTAAGATCATGTTTTATTTATTTGCTATTTTTTGGTATTAACAGTCTTAAAATATTTTTGAATTCAGCTGTGCATTTGAGTGGAAGGCCTTTTTTGTTTGCTTGCTTCCTTGGCTCCCCGTCCCACACCTAACAATAAAAAATAAATCTCAGAAAAAGAATGCTCAGGCATAATCGAAAACACAGCCATGCCAAGGAAGCATTGACCCAAAATGTAGATAGTAGAACTTTACATAAATGTCTAATGTTTCTTTGTCCAGGTCTTTCTGGAAATACTATCTGTTGCAAAACTTTCTCCTATGAGCTTTTTTCTTCTGTTAATAGTTCAGGGATTTTGTTTAGTACTTTTGAGAATTATAAATCCAAGCACTCCACTCATTAAAACTATCTGTATTCAATAGCTGTTCTTGTAAAAGCAGTGGCCGAAATGTTTTCAGAACAGATTTCTGGTAGAATTTGTTCCAGAATGAACTGAAAGCAAGCTTTCTCACTGGTAGTCAATACGTAGTATACTAGTACTTCTTTATTACTTTGGTTGAATTGGAAAGAAAAAAGGTAGAGATGGTCAGATAGGTGATCTGGGTGTCCAAGAGAACTCCTGGGCCAACCATTACAATTACTTTGTTTTTTTGAGCCCAGGTCTTCCTTTCTTGGGCAATTCACTTTCTTAAGTTTTCCATCCTAAGGGACAAGAGCGTGACTTTATACATATACATAAAAAATACATATATAATATGTATAATACAGATTTTAACATATTATTTATTGTATAATATATAAAAATGTATTAATGGATAAATACAATATGTAAAATTATTAAATATATAAAATAATTATTAAAATGTAAATATAAAATATATTAACATAATAATATATTCTATATAAAGCATATACAATCTATAAATATAATATATAAAATATATATAACATATAAATATTATGTATAAATATATAATGTATGACTATTATATATATGTGTATTTTTTTTAACCACCATGGCTGAGGCCAACAGAGTTTGATTTTGTAGAGGTGGCTCCCAATTGGTCCTCTAAAAGCCAAACCATGTTCTTTTTTAGCCTGTGATTCTGGAGTTGCTCTAATCCTTGGAAAGGTGTTTCTGGCTCTTGTTCTTTATTTAACCTGGCTCATAGTCCCCTGGACTTGGATTTCAGTCAGAAAAGGCAGAGCATTATGGTCACTGGTTCTCCCCTGGCCCCCTGAGAAGTGAAAGCATCTCACAGGAAAGTTAAGGAGTAGTGTGAAATAGGCAGAGCTTTTCTAGGAAGCCAGAGCATTCTCTTCTTTGAAAATGACAGTTGCTAATAGGCTCTTTTGGGCAACAGAGCAAGACCCTGGTAAAGATATGCTTGGCGGCTGGGCACTGTGGCTCACTCCTGTAATCCCAGTACCTGGGCAGGCTGAGGCAGGAGGATCACATGAGGCCAGGAGTTGGAGACCAGCCCAGGCAATGTCGTGATACCCATCTCTACAAAAAAATTAAAAAACAGCAGGGCATGGTGGTATACACCTGTAGTCCAATTACTTGGGAGGCTAAGGTGGGAGGATGGCTTGAGACCTGGAGTTTGAGACTACACACTTACACTCTAGCCTGGGCAACAGAGCAAGACTTTGGCTCAAACAAACAAACAAATAAGTGATGTATTTGAAGTCAAGGACACCACTGGCAGCCTTGCCATTGCTACCTCAGCCAAACAGGCCTGGAGTCCCAAACATCTTATAATCAACTTCAGGAAAATGATCTCTTTAAAAACCGAGATGGTCAGGGCTGTTGCCTTCTTTAGAAGATGGGATAGCACTGAAAGTACTGGGATGCAGGTGCTTCTGATTACCCATCCTGGCCTCAAACCCGTCAGGCTGATTCTAAGCAACTCGTACAGTATACATATAGGAAGGCTAATGAAAATGGGAACTAAACCCATATTTAGAAACACGATGTACAACATTAGGTTTATGAATGTTGGTATTAGAAAGGGGCAATTAAAAAGGGCCCGATGAACATTTTTCACCCAGACATTCCCCAATGAAAGCACATTAATTGTGCATTTGAATTAAGCCAAGGGGGAGAGTGGATTCTCACTGAGTATTGAGGAAAATGGTGCATTTACTGTGCTTTTTCATTGTGACACTGCTTTCCCTAATGCTTGGAGTTGGGGGAGGGGTGGCCACTGGTGAGGAGGGTTAGGGTGGGCAGTGTCTAGAGCAGCGAGATAGGAAACAGATATGTCCTTGGCAATTTATGCAGTGCTGGAACAGGGTCTGATTTACGGTGGACACACAACATTAACTTCCTGACTTCTGGGCATCTTCCTGTGTTGCCGTTCCTTGTTCATCTTGCGCAGCAGCAGAGGAGAGGTCTGGGTCCTGAGCAGGTGAGCGAGGGAGACAGGGAGTTCCCAAACAGGTAGAGAGATCCTGTAGCAAGACATTATTAAAATAATGGCAGAAAATAATCTGCCATTTTATTTGATTTTAATTTTTGATAAATTATAACTTTATAATTAGTCAGGTATTGTGGCATGTGCCTATAGTCCTAACTACTTGAGAGGCTGAGGCAGGAGGATCACTTGAGCCCAGGAGTTTGAAGCTGCTGTGAGCTAGGCTGACCCCTGTGTACTCTAGTCTGGGCAATGGAGGGAGACTCTGTCTTAAAACAAAAAAAAGCTAGGTACCAGAGATACCACTTATAAGAAAATATATGTGGGAGGACCTGTAAGAAAAACAAAAACTAAAAAGAAAAATTATAACTTTATATTTGTGGGGTCTGATGTAATGTTATGATGTTTGTATCAATGTGAGCTGATTCAATCAAGCTAATTAACATATCCATCATAACAAATACCTCTCATGTACTGTTTTATTTATTTTTAAAACCTTGACATCAGACTAATCGTGTGCTTTTTTAAATGTGTTAAAGGACATGGTTCCTCATCTGAAACATTTGGTGTCAGTTCTATTTCAGAATTCAGAATCCTTTTATTTTAGAAAGGTAATATAAAGCATATACTATATATCTTGTATCACACTCAGCAGGGTATGGGCAGATTCTTATAACTTATTCCATTAACATTTTTATAATAAAATATGATTATTTACTAGAAGTGAGATAAATAAAGATTTTAAATAACATCGCATCACTTCAAGTCAGTTTGTGACACCAAATGCATTTTAGAGCCAGACTTAAAAAAAAACAACCTTTAAGATATTCAGAACTTTCTGGATTTTAGAAATCATATATAAGGCACTGTGGATCTTACATAAATCACAACATGAGTTAAGGGGTGTTTAATGGACTATCCTGAGAACCCAGTCAGTGTTTATGAGAAAAAGTGTTTCCAATGACTGATAAAACAAACTTTTGGAACATAATCCATTCGTCATTTAGGGACCAGCTGCATTAATAAAAATAACTGAGAGTCACATTTTGAACTGTGGACGAAACTAGTATAAATATACTCATGTTAGACAATATTCACTGCCAGATGACATTTCTTTAGCTCCTCTTTACCAAGGTCTTAGACCTGGTCACGTATCTTCTTTCTTATTTCCCTGTTAACTCCTCTTTTTTTCTTAAAAATAGTTAGTTTGCCCTAGATTTCGAGCGGATGACTCTGGGTAGCTGGCAGGTCTTAATCAGGACAAGCAGATGAGGTGTGGAAGCCACAGTGATTTCAGGCTTATGAGATCCAAGCAATTTTTTTCAAAATATGGAAAATATGTAGGTTTTTTTTGAAATTCATAGAGTGATATGTCTTTAAAATGATAGGCCAGGATGAAAATAACCGGGATAAAAATCTCAGAGTAAAATCACTGAGAAACTCGGCTTTTCTCTGAGGAAAACATTTCTGAACTCTTACTAGTCCCATACATGGAGTGCTTTGCTCCAACAGTAAAAGAACTTCAAATCTATAGATAAACCTGAAGTTACATTAGGAACAAAAATACTTAGAAGCTGTTGCAATTGGAAACTAGATTATAAATAATTTGTGAGTCGTTTGTCACTAGAAATTCCAATGGTACAAAGAATGCTTAATAAACGAATTGCTTTTTTAACCTTAGCAACCTTGGGAACACCATGAACAGTTTTGTTTTTTTTGTAAACCTTGCAAAATAAAAAACGTGGAGAGCCTTACTGTACTGTGGATTCATTGTATCCCGGGGCAAATGAGGTCGTTGTAAATCTTCTTTACTATATCTGAGAAAATGCAGAAAACACAGAGTTGTACTGTCCCAGGAAGGTAATGTCATCCCAGCCAGAAGGCCTCCCTCAGGGTTTCCCCAGCACTCTCCTCATCCCTGATATCTGTCCTAAGCACTTTTTGGTGTCTTTGAGGGTCATCTTTACAGCCATATTAAAGAAAAGAAGTGAAATGGGTTTTCCCGTCAGTTAATACATTTTCTTGATTTAATACATTTTTCTGACTTCCACAGCTGCAGGTAATATCCGTTCCATCCCCTCATCTCTTTTGACAATTATTGCTTGTCTTATTAGTGACATTTTTAGTAAAAATCCTTTGGATTTCTGTTAGGATAGGTGGCCAGAGATTCTAATGAGAAATAGGAACACTAGTCCTCACGAAAACATAACCAAAATGCAATGGCCGGGCTCAACTTCTCAGCACCTATTTAGAGCAGAAATATTACAGGTCACCTTTAGTTTTCAATGTTTTATCTGCTACTCCCTGCTCCCCTCCCCCAACAACAACCAAAACACTTTCAAATTGTCAATTGAAAAGTTGCCCGGTCATGCAGGGATGTCAGTGATAAAGGCTGAACCGCATTTAGACTAACCCCAGCGGAAGACTCGTGGATTGTACTTTTAAAGATTCCTTTTCACCTGCTCCTGATCTGTGCCTCTCCCTGCCCCTGTCTGCCCCGGCATCTTTTGGACAGCCCGGTGCCTAGCATAGCATGTGCACTCCTCCTGAAATGTGCAGCGCATTCAACATTGCAGTGATTTTTTTTTTCCTCCTCTGTTTAGAACAGAGGTGGAAACCCCAGGGGATTCACGTACCCACTCGATAGGCTCAGTCTCTCTTAATCAGCCTGTAATGGAGCTAATGGCTGTTTGTCATCCTTGGAGATATAAATTTCCTGGCGGTGTCTCCTGCAGACAGTGCATGAAGTATGCTCAGTATGCCAGCAAGGGCTGATAATCAGCAGAAGGGCAGGGTGCTTCATTAGCCACAGAGCCAGGGCTTCCCGGCTGCCGGGCTACAGAACTCGCCTCGCCACTCCTGAGACATGGACAACGCCGGTAGGTAAAAGAAGCTTGAAGGCTTCCTAGCTGCCGGCTCCCTTTGCAGGCTGCATCCTTCCCTGCAGAAGGTTTCCCTATGTATTGCTCTCGTTCTGCACTTAAATGTTCAAGACTGGGAGGATGTAATGTGTTAACCCTGATGCCTTGTCCACCAGGCAATTAGTGTTTGCTCTGAAGTTTAGGGATGGGGAACGCAGATTAGCATTCCAAATTCACCTTTTTGAAGCTATACTGCTATTTTATTTAGGCTCAGGAAGTGTGGCGTTTGATCCTTTTGTGCTCAAAACAGTGGATGGAAAATGCACACAGTGAATGAAAAAGCTGTTACTAAGCGATGGCAAAAGGTAGATGGAATTAATATTGATGAGCTAAACAAAAATTCTTTATAATTATTACAATGTGCACGGTGTAATAGCAATGCTTTCATCGTTATCTTAGGATGCAGTGTTGAAAATGCCTTACTACCCACTGACATTTTAATCTCAGAATACAGATCTAGGGGTCAATGATGCATCTTTTAAAAATGTATTTGTTTTTAATATCTTTACTTGACAGAGAGACACACGTGACTCTTGAAGTATTTTAATGTCCATGAAACGATGAGGATAAAATTACTTCTCAGATGGAACTTTTCTTCTTTTCTCTTTGCTGTATGAACTTTTAGAAGATATACCCGGTAGGCTTAGTCCTTATTTTGGTATTATCTGCAAGCACCATCTATGATGCAGTATTCTCCTAGCCATGTTACAGATGCTCTGTCTCCTGAAACTCCTTAGTTCAGTTACTCAGCGGGCATCAGCTTTGCCAGGGTCTAACACCTCCAATGCCTTGAGACACTGTCAGCTCTTCCAAGAGGACATATCATTTAAAACACATTCTATGCCATAAGATCACTCATTGGATTGAGAGTAAAACAGATTTGCTATTTCAATAGATTTGCTATTTCCATCCTCTGTGCAGGTAGCCGAGGTTAGCAGAGGTTTTAAAAGCAGTGTGTTTTGAATTCTTTTTTGAAATCGGTTACTAGGAACAAAAGTCTGTGACTAAAACAATTTTGTCTTTGACATTGAAGGCATTGAAATAAATTAGAATAGTATAAATTAGGGATGAACACTTCAGGGTGGTGGAAGAAATAAAACAAGTGTAAGGGAGAATGTGTGTGTGTGTGTGTGTGTGTGTGTAGTAAGAGAAGGATGGAGGCTGGGTTCATGCAGATGCGTTATACCCCCATTTTGGTCATTAAAAAAATATACTGTGAGACTTGTCATAAAAACATGTAGGTATGGTATTCCATGACAAGGCGCAATTTGAAGAGCAGCCCAAAGCTTCTCTAATTATAGCAGTACAGTGAGTAAAAAATAAATAAACTTAGACTCCCTAATTTAGCCTCATTTGAAGCTTCTGCCACCCACAATTAATTATACTGACATCCTGGCAGAATTATCACTTTAATTCAAGTAAATGCCTTTCTTCACTGACTCATATATTTATTTAAAGGCCATTTAAGAAAAGGAAAGAAACTACTGTAATGGCTTCTTTGTGGTCTTAAAAAAATGTTAAGAGTTATTATTTCTTTTTTGGCTAACTATACCTTCAAGGGATGTTTGCACAATCTTTGGTTATATTTGTGTATATAATTACATGCCATTAATAAAATAACTCTGCTTTTGACTAGTTTAAGAAAATTTATACCCTGCATACAATGGCCTGTAAAGCAGCAGTTTCTCTATTATTTCAAATTTTTAAGTGCAATCTCAAATGTAGGCATGTATACCTTTGGACAGACTAACAGGCTTTTAGATAGTATTGTTTGAGTACTTCAGAAATAGCATGTTTTTGATGATGGTTTATTATTGGCTGTCAGTGAGCTGTTCGTGGAAATTTTTTGATGATGTAAGCAGACTTTCTTATAGGAGGGCAATGTAAACATCCATTACACATATACAATTACACATATACATTTCAATAAATTATATTGACTGTAAGGAAGGGATTTAAGATAGCTCTGGTAAGTAGCCAAAAAAAAAAAAAAAAAAAAAAAGGAAAAGAAAGAAAGAAAGAAAGAAAGAAAAGAAATCTGAAATATCTTTAACATTATACCAACAGACCCAATTACCTTGGACCACTACAGTTTTTCCAATTTAATCTGAACAAATGATGGTGACTTTTTGCCTAAATCTTAAAAATGAGACATGGGTTGAGGCACCAGATATCAGAGCCTGGTAGTTGAGACATGAGCCCCCATCTTAACAATTGGATCATTAGTTTCACGGAGCCAGGCCTTCTTCCAGCCAGGCTTTCTGTGCAGGGGTTTGGGTAATTGTCAGGCAGAAATAAAGCAATGAGCACGTATAGGCTGAGTGCCTCTACTTTATTCAAGTCACACAAGACGCTTCATCAGAGATATTTGCCTGTGGTTTCTGTTAACAAGTAAAGAAGGCTGAGCCGCCTGGGACTCTGGCCCTTTTGATGGTATGTGTACATTTCAGCCACCATACTTTTGTAAGCCTGTCCTTTCTCTCCTTAGCAGCAAAGGGCTGACATTCCTACTATCTCAGAGAAGGAGACATCCCTTCCCTATAATTGCTGTCTTATGTATTCCTTTAAAAGCTTTTCCTGGAATAACAATAAAATATTTATCAAACTGTGTGTGTGTGATATGTCAGGGCAATTTTAGCAAATCTTCTTCTCTTTTTTTTAAATATGGTTATTTCTTCTTAGACGTTACGTAACAACTCAGAATGGTCCTTCCTAATTACCAATCTCTGCCTACAACTCCAGTCCGAGTTATTCTGCCATGTGTTAGGTCCCTCTGCCATGTCTCTACCTAACCTCCATCAAGTGGTTCTCATGAGCTGTGATAAGAGATGCAGAGGAGGGTGGTGCCTGTGGCTCAAGGAGTAGGGCGCTGGTCCCATATGCCAGAGGTGGCAGGTTCAAACCTAGCCCCGGCCAAAAGCCACAAAAAAAAAAAAAAAAAAAAAGAGATGCAGAGGAAAGCTGACTAGTGGTCTGTGTTTATTATATGAAACAGAATGTTCTGAAATGTAATTCCTTATTCTACAGGGCAGAGTATTGTGAAAGGGTCTGCATCATATACTGTGCTAATTTTTCTTTGCTTGAAAGCAAGATATGTCCATTACCACATGAGGGTGATAAGAAGCACCCTCATTTGGAGGGGAGGTGGCAACTGCCGAGAGCCCTGCCTCTTCCTCTTGTGTTCTAGCTCAGTGGTTCAAAGGTGTTTGACACTTGATGTACAATCACTGAGTTTGAGAAGTTTATAATCCGCTAGCTCCTACCCAAAAATAAAAAATAAAGACTGGAGGATTATTTGGAGCTAGACTGAGAAAAGATTTATAAAGGAATGGTCAAGAGCATTGGGTACTCTTAGGTGAGTGCTGTCTCGGCCACCTGCCCTCCCAGTGACCGTGAACAAATCGTAGAAACTCTACATACATTAATTTTCTAATCTTTAATTGGTGGCAGTAACTATTCCCACCTTATAGGATTGCTATAAAGAAAAAATAATACATTTCAAGTTTTCAGCACAATGGCTGGAATATGGTAATAACATATGCTGGCTGTTGAGAGAGCCATCAACAATTGAAGCATGTTGCTTTACAAGCTTCACGGCTCTGAAAGTGATGCCGATCCTAGTGTGGGAAAGTGAGCAGTTGTGAGCAAAGAGCCCAGCCAAGTGGCTGTCTCAGGAGTGTAGTTGGAAATTTGTGTGGGTGGTGCAGTGGGGATGGGGTGGGGGGCTGTGTTGGATGTGCATCAGCAGAGCAGGATGAGTGGAAAGGGAGGCAGGGAGAGCTGTGCCTGCCAAAGGAGGCTTTGGGAATCTAAGATGATACTCCCGCACTACTGAACACAAACGAGTTTAAAGGGAAAGAGGGCAAGTGCCATTGTGGAATTGTTGTGTTTGAAATGTCTTGTGTGTCCCCCACTAGCCATAGTAGCTGTTCACAGATGACTTCTAATCCACCGAAAGGTGCACACACACACACACAAAATTCCTTTACCAAGCATGGATTTCAAATGCAATTTTGTTGGTTTGTTGGTTTTTTTACCCTCCGATTAAAATCTTCTCTGTTTTATGTGTCTTTTGTTTAGTTCATCCCAGTAAACCCCAAACAGCAAATGCTCCCCTATCCCCTCTTCCCCCAGTCTGTTAGGGAGTTGAGGGATGAAGGTGAATCTCAATACTTCATCTTTTTATCATAGAGTGACCTAGGACCAGGCCCAGAGAAACATGCCCCTGAGTGCTGAAATAATTTGAGTAAAGGCCAGGCTTCACATAAGAAAATGTGAAGTCAAAGACATTTCGTTTCAAGCTTGTTCAAAACTTGAATAGGAGATTCTATCTTAGCAGTTTGGGCCACTGTGCCAAAGCTCCCAAACAACTGATGTGATTCACAAAAATGGTTAGTTACCTAATGGAGCAGATTTCTTACGTGAATTTTGAAAGATGGTGCTTTCTAGAATATTTGACTGTTTGGAAACTATATTTTGTGCAACTTAATTTTTTTTCTCTAACATCCTCCACTTTCACTCTTTCTTGCTCTTACTATCTATAATATTGTAATAGTCTACGATACTTTTTAGAAATATAATAATGTATGTAGACACACACATACATGGTGTGCAGGCAGACATTTGCATGTATACCCTTTATGTGTGTACCTGTGCCTGGATCCTTTGTTCGGGGGATTATTAGCCTTGATGTAGGGGAATGTAATATTGCTAGCTCTCCTAACAAACTTAATACAATTTAGAACAGATTTTATTTTTAATTAAAAAGGAAATTCATTCTTACTCTCTGAAATGCCCCTTATATGGTAAAGATATTTATTATTGAACACTTTATTAACTATGAAACAAACAACAGTATTTTCTTTTAAATTTATTGTAAAGCTTATTGTGCTGTTTTAGCATTTATGTTTCATCCAATAAGTGCTTCCAAGAACACCTGGGATTCACATAAAGATACTTTTCTAGGCTGGGAGCAGTGGCTCACCCCTGTAATCCTAGCACTCTGGGAGGCTGAGGCAGGTGGATCACCTGAGCTCAGGAATTCCAGACCAGCCTGAGCAAAAGTAAGACCCCCATCTCTACTAAAATTGGAAAAACTAGCCGGGCGTTGTGGCAGATGCCTATAGTCCCAGCTACTCGGGGACTGAGGCAAGAGGGTCTCTTGAGCCCAAGAGTTTGCAGATGCTTCAAGCTATGATGATGCCACAGCACTCTACCTAGGGCACCAGAGTGAGACTCTGTCTCAAAAAAAAAAAAATTTTTTTTCTAAGTAAAAGATTAAAATTTGATGAATGATCTTCTTTTTGCTATTTTTAAAATACTAATATTGTTGTAGAAATCATTGTCCTTTAAAACAAAAATGCCAAAAGGAAGAATAGGTTCATATGGACACATAAAAATACTCTAAAAGTGGTGCTAAATTTCCTTCCTAGTTTTTCCTCTAATTGTACGGTGACTTTGACCTTCTGACAATACACTGACAGGTCCCAGAGTGTGCAGATGTAGGACAGTCTGTTTCTAAAACAAAGTTTTTGTTTTTGTTTTCAGATCATTGGAATTTGTTCTGAATGTTTTTTTTCCTTTGCAACACTCATCTTTCCAAAGGCAAAATGAATTCTAAGTTTCGATGTCCAGAGTGCTTGTAGAATGGCTTTTGTCAAGAAGAACCATTGGCAAAGATAGAAAACTCAAGATTGCATTTCGGTGCCAGAAGGGGAAATCAATAATCCCATATTTTCTAAATTATATGCCATTGCATATTAATTAGATACCTCCTTCCCCACACCATTCCACACACAAAGAATTTAGTATTCAGGCAATTTGGTAACTAGCAGACTATTCACTTCCATAAATATCAGTGCTTGATTATTTAGAAATTAAACATCTATGTCATCTATGTCCAGGATTTCTCCTCTCCCTCGATGCTAGCCTTTGGGGCATTTCACTGCTCATGAACATCACCATCAGAAGAAGTAAACAAGGAAAGGAGCCTGGACTTAACCCTGCTTTGGAAAGGAGTGGAATTCAATTACAGCTGCGAGGTTGGAGTGACGCATAGATTTACCCAAATTTAACATTGCATATCAATTATTATAATAAAAACAGAGGATACGAGATTATATATGTAGAAAGTCAAGTTCAAAATTCTATTTTTGTAAATGAGGCACCAAGAACATATACAAAAAAAGCAAGTCATATTTAGCTACTATTAAATGTCTTGAAAAGAGGGAAGCTTACTTTTTTTTGAGTGCCCATTACGTCCTCGGCACCAAGTTGAGTATTTTATATACGTCATTTCATTCAAACTTGTCATTCCTCTGTAAGCAAATTCTATTTCCTGCAAGTTATGCATGAGATGATTGAGACGAGGTAAGAGCTCACCCAATAAATAAGTAGGTGATTTATAACTTAAATTCAGCTTTTGTTAACAATAGTAAAATTCTTTTTTTATATTAGTTCTTTTTTTTTAATTAAATCATAAACACATAGATCATGTATACATTAATGCATTTATGGGGTACAATGTGCTGATTTCATATAGAATTAGGAACGCTTACATCACCCTGGTTAATATTACCTCATCTCATTTACTTAATTACTGTGTTAAGACATTTATACTCTATATTAATAAATCCAACATGTACCCTTGCTACAATAGCAAAATTCAACCCATCATTTTCATGTCACCATTGTTTTGAGAGTGGGGATTCTTGGTCTTTTTATTTTCCATAACATCAAGTACAATGCCTGGGTTTTAGCAAACATATAATAAATGTTTGCTAAATTAAACGAAATATGCCAATTATTATAATTAATTTGCATCAATTTTTCCAAAAGGAAATTAATTTTGAAATGTGTTGAAGATGATCTTATCACATATCTGAATGGAAGTCAGTATAGGGATAAGAAAAAAATCTAGCTGTAAAGTGTTTCTTTCAATAATGTTCAGACACTTATGAGACAGGATGCTTTTGGATAGAGCTCACCTGTGAAATCTGTTGCTGCTGGAAAAATAATTATTCAAAATTTTCATTTGAAGGATGTGATAATATTAGCATCATTAACAGAAAGTGTGAAAAGGGTCCTCAAATGGTTTTAATGATATTTAAATAAAATGCAGACATACCTTTCTGGAATATGAAAGAATTTTACTTTTTCTGTCATCGTGTTCCTGAGAGATTGTGATTAGAGAGAAAATCAGTCTCACCTGTGCATAATTAGTTCTTTTTCTTTCGTCAGTAATGCTAACACGATACATTCCACACGTTCTCTGTTTGAACTCTGTTTTACTCTATGAGTCACTACAAGGTTTGAGAAACATACCATGAAACAATAGCCTCGTTTACAGATTGGTAGGTATGTCAAGAGAAGCCATCGTTTTTAAAGAGAGGTCAGGAGGTTTTCCTACCTTTTGATATCAAGTATCTGCAGAATTGTTTTTTGATAGATAGCTCTTTTACCATTTGTATAGGAGATATTCCCCAACAACCAATTATCTATCCTCCGAAAATTACATTTTGAATTTTGTTCACATAAACGAATTTGTTCCAAAGATTTAATCTTCTAATTAGGTATAGAGACTAAAATTATGCCTCATTACTGGACTTAAGAATCGTGATTTCCTTTCTTAGTCTTGAATTTTTCAGTCCCAGCACAGTTTTGACAGCTGAACAGGTGTGAAGTTCAATTCCTGCCATTTGCTGCTCTTAGTAACTGACCATTCTTTTTTTTTTTGAGACAGAGTCTCAAGCTGTCCCCCAGGGTAGAGTGCCATGGCGTCTCAGCTTGTAGCAACCTTAAACTCTTGGACTTAAGTGATTCTCTCTTCTCAGCCTCCTGAGTAGCTGGGACTACAGGCGCCCGCCACAATGCCAGGCTGTTTTTTTGTTGCAGCTGTCATTGTTGTTTAGCAGGCCCGGGCCGGGTTCAAACCCACCAGTTTCGGTGTATGTGGCTGGCACCCTAAGCGCTCAGCTATGGGTGCCAAGCCCCAGATTCTTATTAGTGCCACTATGTTAATGAATTGGAATTTGGAGAGAGAATGGGGTGGAGGGGGTGCTCTAGATGACGTTGTCAGAGAAAGCTTCCTAAGAAGGTGACAGGCTGGCTGAGACCTGAGCAATGGATGAGAATGAACTGTGGGGACAGCCAGGGAAAAGGTGTCCCCAGCAGAGCAGCCAGTGCGTGGGGACACATGCGTCCCGTTCCGGGTGGGACACGCACTGACACGCTGAAGCAGCAGTGCAAGGCCTGCTGAGGCGGGTAGGAAAGGGAATCAGCCGAGGGCAGGGCCCCAGGCCAATCGGGAAGGTTCCTGATGTTTGGCTTTTATTCTCCCAGCTCTCAGGAGCCTTTGCAGGGTCTCATGCAGAGATGAGATGGGACAATTCAAGGCATAAGACTGGGAAGGACGCACTGCAGAGGCAAGAATGGAAGCTCCCAAGAATGAAATGAGGTGGTTCCCGCCATGGGGTGGGTCGAGAGGGGACTTCCTGCGACCCCAGTCCTGCATCGAGGCCCAGGATACATCCCATTTTAGACCGTCTTCCAAACCGGCCTCTAAGCCTGACTTTTCTCCAGGCACTGATGAAAGTCACCACCCAGTTCTGTACGTCATGGAAGATTCCCTTCCATTGGAATCTTTGCTTCCCCACCAGATTTTTAAAATCCTGAGAGAAGATTCCAGGTCATAGACATCTTTTGTATCTTCCAAAGAGTTAGAGTGAGAGTTCTCAACGCCGAAAATCTTTTTAAAAGTACTAATCTCTGGGCCCCACCCTGGACAAACTCAGTCGGTCTTTGAAGTGGAGTCAGGATGTTGGTATTTGTTTAAAATCTCCCTGGGATATTCTACTGAGCCCCAGAGGGAGAGTCGCCATTATAGTCAGCCTCTGTGCCTCTCAGCTCTCTTTCCTCCTCCCTCCCACCACAGCCAATAAGCCAGTCCACCTGAAAATGTGTGCCTGGGAATGATCTGCCTTCAGGGGGAACGTGAGGCTGTGACTGTGAATAAGACCTCCAAGGAAACTGCTGGAAGCAAACCGGCATGGGGAAGAATGCTCCTAGGTGACATGTCAGGATGGGGAAGCTTTCTGTAATCCATTCTTGTGAAGCCCATAGACCTAATTAAAGAAGGTGGGTACAGAGAGACGTTGTCACCTACTTCTAATCAGGAAGATGGTTTTCTCTACCCACATCCTCCAAGCAAATGGCATAGTAAGAGTGAAAATTCACCACAGCAGCAAAAACTATTTCTACTGAGACTTTACCTGTGAATTTTAACAATAAGAGATATTAAACATCCACTGTTGAGTGTTTTGTTTTGTTTTGTTTGAGACAGAGTCTCACTTTGTCACTCTCAGTAGAGTGCTGTGCTGTCATAGCTCACAATGACCTCAATCTCTTGGGCTCAAGCTCGTCTCTTTCCTCAGCCTCCAAGTAGCTGGGACTATAAGTGCCCGCCACAATGCCCAGCTATTTTTTTAGAGATGGGGTCTTGCTCTAGCTCAGGTTAATCTTGAACTCCTGAGCTCAAGCAATCCACCTGCCTTGGCCTCCCAGTACTATTGAGTTTTATATAATAGAAGAGGTACATTATTATACAGTATGCACTCCAGATAGCACTGCTCTGATTTCATCATCACTAACTGTGTCTGTCCCGAGTGGCTAGGTCGGAGCCACCGTTAGACACCAATGCTCTATTTGCTGTAGCCTTGTGAGTCACCACAGGAGCCCTGCTTTTTAGTAATAGAGAAATAGGTACTGTTCCATCTGGCTCTCCGCCCCCCAGCGCCCCCCCACACACACACAGAGCATGAGTTTCAAATCATTTTGAACTGTGGTAGATATTAAAGCACAGGGAAGC
This sequence comes from Nycticebus coucang, assembly GCF_027406575.1. Lineage (NCBI taxonomy): Eukaryota > Metazoa > Chordata > Mammalia > Primates > Lorisidae > Nycticebus > Nycticebus coucang. The sequence goes on from NC_069784.1 coordinate 119,945,145, forward strand.
TTTGATAACTTGCTTTGCTTTTTTGATACTTTCCTTCATAAATGATAATAAGCTTTTACAATAAGCTTAATACATACCTTTTCATGGAAACAATACAATTTAATAAAACCATCTCTTATCATGTTTTACTTACTATCACTCAGTCATGAGGATCTGTTGAGAAAGTATAAGTAACAGAGGGTTTTTAATTCCAAATGTTGATAAAAGGAAACATCCAGTATTTGTAGGATCCCCCAAGGATTGATGGAGGACGCTGGGAAGTGCAGGGTAGGGTGGACACTCCTCTTGATTTGACCGCGGCATCACCTAGGCTCTACCCCTTCTCCTTGTCACCTCACTCACCTCACTCACCTATCCTCTGGCCCTTTTCCTTGTCACCTCACTCACTCATCCCCCACTGCCATCTTGAAAAGCCTCCTCCTTGTGTTGGACCCAGGTCAAGTGTCCCTTTCCTCTGCAAAACCATCTGCTGTCCTATACTGGAACGCCCATCACATGTGCTCTAATGCGGGTTCATGTGTCCAGCTAACCATGTGCTCCTCAAGGACAGGGTCTTGCCTTCTTGAACCCCATGCCCAGTTCAGCGCCTGACAGAGGAGACAGGTTCATCATGAAAGCCAATGCCTGCACTAGCTGAAATAGAGGCTGGGGTCTTTTATTGTGTGCGATTACTTACCTAGAAACTACGAGTTAATTTTTTTTTTTTTTTTTGGCCAGGGCTGGGTTTGAACCCACCACCTCTGGCATATGGGACTGGCGCCCTACTCCTTGAGCCACAGACACCACCCCTACGAGTTAATTTTTATTGGCAATTGAACAATGTGGCCATAGACCACTTAATATGAAAAACAATCTATCTGTCTCCCTGTCAGTGTGTTCGTTTGCAGGTCTGTCCATCTGCTCATCTGTGCATCCATCTACTTACCTCTCATCTGTCAATCTATCATCTATCTATCTGTGTTTCCACCTATCTATCAAGAGCTGTGCTAGCCCTACTCCAGGCCTACCGATTCAGAATCTCCCATGAGAGAGAAGGGATAGCTGTATTATTTTAAAAGTGTGGCATGATTGGTTCCTCTGCACACCCCTAGTGAGACCCAGTGTGAGTCCACGGGACATATAATGAAGCTGCTCAAAGGAAGTTTCCCCTGCCTGTCATAGAAGATACTTGGTTAGTGCCATTGTCAAAGTGCATTGTTATTAGAACCGTCGGGATCTGGCACCGTGTACAGACATGCTCCCATCTCTGCATTGACCCGAGACTGTTGCTTGGGACCAGGGAGTTCTTTGTTTTCTTCCTCCAGTGACTGTGGAAAGACCCTCAGCTAGCTTTTCATCATTAACCAACTTTGTCTGCCCTCCCGGCCTTTAATTTATCACCTGCTGCATGCCTGTTTGCACCTCATATACTTGGGTGTTGTCTTCTTAGTAATGGAAATTTGACAAATAGCCATTTTTAGAAGCAGCTTGACCGGGAGGGCATTTTTAATAAGGGGATAAAAGGGAAAACTGCCAGTCCTGACCTTTGAGAGTGGTTGCTGTAGTGTAAAGAGTGAAAATACCTTCCACTGCCTGTGCAAGACTTTCGTCTTCAGAGCCCAGACCACACTTGCCTGCGGCACTCACGCGACAGACATCAACAGGTGAAGGAACCAATTTGTTTGCTCAAACAATAAGCATATTACAACATTCATTAACCTGAGGGTCACTTTTTTAAATTAAGGAAGTACAAAGACATTTGTTTAAATAACTGTTTGACTATGATGATAGTTGAAAAAAGCCAGAGAGTTATTAAAGCCAACTTTGTCTTTAAAATGTCTAAAAATTTTTTGTGGAAAACCAAGAGCTCTGTAGCATATATTTCCAATGAAGCAACACCTTTAACACTGAAATTTCCTGGCTCACGTCAGTTTTTTTGTCACAGCCCTAACACTCTATAAACAAAGGTGTCTCTTATACTAACAGATGTATGCTTTGTCCTTAGTGTCTCAGGGAAGGCTTTCCTGGAGACTCAAAACTACAAAAACTTCCAATGTACTTTTGAGTGCCTGGGTTATTTTAAAACAAAATCAAGTCCCACAAAACTATGTTTTAAATGCAGGATTAGAAATAAATGAAGTTGGTTTTTTTTTTCAAATGTTGTACATACTTCAACAATATTCCTTTCATCTTCCAAAATGCTTACAAATAGAACTCATTTCTCACAGAGAGTAGCCTCATGGTCAGCTTAACTGCACATGGAAAATGTTGCGTTGACGAATAAAACGCACATCTGATTGAGTATATGCTTGGCTATTTCCCAACTCACAAGGCATGGGTCATGCCAAATCTGATTCCCATTGACTTTTATGCAGAAGAAAAGCCAAACACGATTCACCCTTTGGGTTATATGCTATATTGTTTTTCAGGGAAATGTGGTTATGTTTTTTCCTGGCCACAGAGACTGTCTCAGGGGATGACAAATGGCTTTGGTTGCAGTGTCCATGAAACACAACTGTCCCAATCTGTTATTTTGAATCTAACTCTACTGGGATATGCAGTCAGGTGGTCAGGGGCTGGAAATCAGCTGGAAGTTCCAATTGAGACTCATTAATTGGGGGGGGTCACATGTATGAATGGCACATATTTTACAGCAGGTGGGCAGCAGATGAGGGGGGGGGGCAGAAGAGACCTCCGGGAAAGGATAAGAGTAGGACAATTGGCCAAGCCCCAGCATTGTCACTTGGGGAATGGGCATGGAGATCCAGTTCCAGAGTAGGGAATGGAGTTTTGGGTGGAGAACTTGGGACAAATCAGAGAGGTCATGGTGGATGCCTGGCTTGTAAAACAGGTTGACAGAAGACATCAGGAGGATCCCACAGGTTTTACTCTGGCTTATTCGATCTGGTGTGAGTTGGCAATAAAGAAAAGTCTGGAAAGATGGATGAGTTCCTGTGCATCCTAACCCTCTCTGGCCTCCCCGGTGGGGAAGGGGCCTCTGTTCCCATTGTTTCAGGCTCTCTCTCTGGAGTAGGTCTGAGGAAGCTCACCCCATCTTTCTTTCTCAAATTGAACAGATAACAAATTGGAATAGTGTGGAATGTTCCACTGGACTCCAAGTCAGAAGAGGAGGCAGTTCTGACCGAATCTGTTCTCCCTGCTGGTGGGGCCTTGGGCACGTTCACAGGCCTTGCTTTCCTTGTCCACGGAGCTTCATTGCACTTGGCTGTAGCCGTGGGCATAGCATAAGAGCAGACTCATTTAGCACCTCCACAAATTTTAGATCTCTGTAAATATCATCTCATCTCTTCCTCACGGCTACCTGGCAAGGCGGCCGTGAGCACCGCCGTCCCCCGCGGGCTCTCAGCCCCCAAGTTCTCGTCTATTGTCAGGGCACTGGCCTCCCGTGACTTCCCTGTCCCTTCTTTTCATCTGCTGTCTTCTTCTCTTGGACAGTCTGGGAAACCAGCTAATCAAGATTGTTATCTTTTGTCCAAAATAATAGTCCACTGACCCCACAGGAAGCCTCAGTATTTTTGTGTGAGTCAAGCCTACGGGCTGGAGTTTGTGAATTTTCTCATATTTGTTTGGACTACGTTGCAGTTCAGTTTATTTCTCAGGTATAATTGAGGTGGACAGCGAGGTAACATCTGTAACATTACCTCACCAGCCTACTCAGAGATCCTGTCCATGCTCTCAGGGTTGAATTCAACCCCAAGACCTCACAGGAGGCACCCATGTCACCCTAACTCCCGCCCCCTCTACTTGCACAGTCCTGGGCCCAGCACCCCAGTCTCTTCATCTCATCCCCATCACCACACGCTCTTGCTGTTTTGCTTTGCTGTGTGCTGTTCTTGCCTACATCCAACCTCTGCACTAGCCAGGGAACCGCTCTGGGGCAAAGTTACCTTCCCCTGGGTTTCCTTAAGGCCAGCACAGGCTGTGACACAGAGTAAGGACTTAACCCATGCTTGCTGACTCACTGCTTGTGCCACCACTACCAAGAGGCAAGATGTTCTGTGGAGCACAATGTTGTATTTAGACCATCTTGTTCCATAGGTTTGAAAAATATTTGAAGAGAAAAGCATAGTTTGCGAGAAATGCAATTGAATCTAGAGGTGCAAAATGCGGCTTACTAAAACTGCTAACATCCTTATCAACACAGAAACAGTTCTTAGGAATCTTGATTTTTTTTTTTATATTTGACTGACATTAAACCATACTTAGAATTTTCAAATGTGGGTCAGCACCTGTAGTTCAGTGGTTAGGGCGCTGGCCACATACATCGAGCTGGCGGGTTCGAACCTGTCCCGGGCCTGCTAAATCAACAATGACAACTGCAACCAAAAAATAGCTGAGTGTGTGGCAGGTGCCTGTAGTCCCAGCTACTTGGGAGGCTGAGGCAAGAGAATCACTTAAGCCCAAGAGTTGGAGGTTGCTGTGAGCTGTGGCAGCACAACACTCCCCCAAGGGTGACATAGTGACACTCTGTCTCAAAAAAAAAAATGTTCAAATGTATATTTTTGTAGAGATTCCTTGTAGGAGAAAATAGAACATGGAGAGGGTGGCGCCTGTGGCTCAGTGAGTAGGGCACCGGCCCCATATGCTGAGGGTGGCGGGTTCAAACCCAGCCCCGGCCAAACTGTAACAGCAACAAAAAAATAGCCGGGCGTTGTGCGGGCGCCTGTAGTCCCAGCTACTTGGGAGGCTGAGGCAAGAGAATCACATAAGCCCAAGAGTTAGAGGTTGCTGTGAGCCTTGTGACGCCACGGCACTCTACCCGAGGGCGATACAGTGAGACTCTGTCTCTACAAAAAAAAAAAAAAAGAAAATAGAACATGGAATAATTACAGTAATAAGGGTATTGAATTTGATATCTCATGAAGAAAGAGGTACTGTACATCTAAAGCAATGTTCTCAAGGGAGATTTGAGTATATTGAAGGAGTAGACCAGTGAAGCTTGGCCATGGGGTGAAGCACAGAAAGGAACCAGCCTCTGGCCTAAAAAAAGCTCAGTCTGGTCCCTCTACTTATTTATTTATTTTTTTTAAAACATTTCCATTTACTTTCCCTAACAAGAGAAATTCTTTTCAAAATACCTAAAATGTATCAGTATTCTTATTTTAATATAATTGTTTTTTTTAGAGATGATGACTAACTTTGTCACTGAGCCTGGAGTACAGAGGCCTGATCATAGTTCACTGCAGCCTTGAGCTCTCAGGCTCAACTGATCCTCCCTCTTTAGTCCCCCCCAAAGCTAGTACCATTGGCACATGCTAATTTTTTAAAAATGGTTTTTAGATATTTTTTAAAGGGTTAACTTTTTTCAATAAGCCATTCCTGGCTAATTTTAAAATTATTTCGTCACTTGTTAAATTTATTTTTGGGCACAGAGTCTTGCTATGTTGCCCAGATGACCTTGAACTCCTAGCTTCAAAGTGATCCTCCAGGTTTAGCCTCCCAGGTAGCTGGCATTGCAGGCATGAACCACTGAGCCCAGCCGCACCACTGTGCTTGGCTTGTTCCTTGCTTGTGATATGTGGAGGGAAACAAACCTTAGTCATAATGCACAAATGAGAGAGAAATTATTCTGAACTATTGTTGAAAATCAGTTAATTTGAGTATAGCGTGCAAAGCTGGTTTTAGATTTATAAAAATGTTTTTGTGTGTGAATAGAGTAATGTCTGGAACGAGTATATTTTGAGATTTGCAGCTCTCAATCTCTTAGGAATGAGAGAGGAATTTTTACAGTTTATTTTATTGCTACGAGTACTTTATAAAGATAGGGTCTTGTTATGTTGCTTAGGCTGGTCTCAAACTTGTGGACTCAGACCGTCTTCCCTTTTCAGCCTCATTGCACCTGGCCTATATTTTCTTGTATACTTTTCTATTTTGGGTTTTCTTTTACAGTGGTCATGTACTACTGTAGAAATATTTAACAAGTCAATAAACTGTTAATCAGTTAACTGGAAAGCAGCACACATTATACTGTCTTACCACGTATGATGGATAGTATCCTGGGTCCACCTCATAGCCCTCCATAATAACATGCTAATGACGTGGGTCCTCACCCCAGATGTACATGGGACGTGTGTTTTGAAGGTCCCACCTCCCTCCCTCTACCCCAACATAAGCCATTACTGAACCTTTTCCCTTTAAAATCACAACTACCTGTGAAATTTTTTTTTTTTTTTTGAGACAAAGTCTCATTTTGTCAGCCTCGGTAGGGCGCCATGGCGTCACAGCTCACAGCAATCTCCAACTCTTGGGCTTAAGTGATTCTCTTGCCTCCGCCTCCCAAGTAGCTGGGACGACAGGTGCCCTTCACCACACCCGGCTATTTTTTGGTTATTGTTGTGATTGTTGTTTAGCAGGCCCAGGCTGGGTTCGAACCCACCAGCCTTGGTGCATGTTGCCGGTGCCCTAACCACTGAGATATGGGTGGTGAGCCAAAATTTTATTAATTCTTATAATGAAGACACAGTCATAGATATTAATTAGTATTCACATGCAATATTACCACAGCATGAACATTTTAACTAGATTTTCTTCCACTTTCTTTTTTTTTAGATATAAAAATCTTTTATTGGTAAATGTATTTGAGGCAACATTACCATCATACCTTCCTTTACTTCTATAATCATGTTTTCCTTTAGTTCTATGGGCATATTTATTCTTCTACTTTCTTAAATTGAGGGTAAACTTGAGGATGATGGGTAAACTAAGCCATTTGGGAATCTATCACCAATATTTTTTAGTAAGTTGTTTATTTTCATGGCATATAGCTTTGTTCAGGTAGATTTCACCCTGTGTCTATCTGGGGCCAGAGGTTCAAACTGCCCTTGAAGAGCTGCAGGCCTCAAGGTAGGACCCCAGAGGTGCCCTGGATCAGGGGAGTTGGTTATGAGAGCGGAGAAGCCAGCAAGCCAGAAGGTGAATGTGTAAAGGCCTGGCCAGGGAGGTGAAGCTGAGTCTGTCATCACGCCTACAAGCTGAGTACCAGTGTGGAAATCAGAGGTCAAAAGCTGGGAAAATAGAGTCAAGGAACATGGTAGGGGCAAATCTGTGCTGTGACCTGATCTCCCTTTATGGACATTTACTGAGTAAATCATGTATCTCCTGTTAAAAGCAGTCCCATATATGGACTGTAGAATGGGATAATTTTTGTTCCAGAATGGTCGTTTATTGTGGTATATATCAAAGTTTTACTTGGTGACTCAGAATTTATAAACTATGCCACTACCTGGGAAAGTCATTCAAATACTACTTGATAACTTGTCAAATTAGTCTTTGCTGCATGTTGATTTCAATTTTATCTTGGGCTGTGTCTCTTTAACAGAAGAAATTCCACCAGTGAGCATGTGGATTTGGCAATTGTTAAAAATAACTAGTTTGAATTGCCCTGAAATACCTCTTTCTTATTTCCTGTATCACAAGTTTGGAGAATGAATTTAGTTGAAAGACATATTTAGCATATATGAATTGAGTGTCTACCAATGGGGCAATCTTCTGGTTACAGTGAACACAGCATTGATAAAACAAACACATCAAGTCCCTATTGGGACAAAGAGACAGTAAGCCGATAGACAAGCAAACAAACAATACACAGACACACACACACAAACACACACTCACAGAGGGAGCCAAAAACATGTATCCACATTTTAAGAAAGGAAAAACTGTATTAAAATTGTACTACTGAGTATATACTGATAACATGTATTGTCTTGTATATCATATCTTGTATCTCATAATTGCAGAGATCAAACCTGACTTGAGCATTAAAATTTTAATACAGTTTTTTCCTTTCTTGAAATGTGGATACATTTTTTGGCACCCTCTGTGTATGGGACAGAGCCATAGGGAAAGCAAACGGGAGTGAGCTGTCAGGGGTCACTGAAATGCTCTTTCGGATAATATGAGTTTCTTTCCAATGCTCTCTGTCATTGGCTGTTTTACTGGGACTGGAAGATTTGCAGGCATAGCTTTGTAAAATCTCCTGTTATCAGTTTCGTGTAATTTCAGGCGAGCACGATTTTTTCTGACTTCAGTTTGCTTGAATGCTTCAAGTTTTCTCCTGTTTCAAGTTTCAAGAAGTGGCCCAAGGTCATGGAAAAATGCTAAGAATTTCACCATGTTTTGTGTGACACCAGAATGAAGGCACATAATTACATGAACCATCCCCACCCTGACAAACCTGCTGTGGCCCAGATCTGTTTGAAATTTAGCACAAAACTGTATTGTTATAGAGGATGTTCCCATGAGATAAGAAAGTGGTATTGGGGTGGCAGGTTGGTTACACAAATATTAAATCATGCCTTCCTTAATGACAAAGACCTGCTGTTTATCCTTATAGAGAACAAGTGAACACATGTTTATATCTAGAAAAGTTTGGACTTCGGAGCTTCAGCCTGACTGCGCTATGTACACCAGTCACCCCTGGGGCATTGTATGAGGCATGTCAATTAGAGAAAGACAGGGATGGATTTTAGCAAAGACAGAAGAATTTAAACAGCCAAGGAGAGTTTCTTTCACACATCACCCTTAGCACACATACATTAGTTTCAGAATGTTGATACTACTCAAAACAAATTAGGAATTTCTCTTTTAGAATTGTCTTTAGAGCTCTTTTACAAGACAGACCCAAACTTCATTTAGGGTGTTTATTAGTTTATTCAACAGACATTGGTGAAGCCAACAGGGTGCATCTTGCTAAGTGTATGTCAATGAATTAGAACCACTTTTTTGCCCTTGAGATGCCAGCACTGTAATGGGCAGGCAGATGGGTTAGGAACTAGCAGTGCTTAGCTAACTACGAATGAAAGAAAGTAGAAGGTCGAGAGGGAAACATTGCTTGGCAAAGGAAGGGAGGCTCTAAGGGAGGTGACATTTGGGCTGGAGTGTTTGCAGAACAAGTTGGAATTTGCTAGGTAAAGGGAAATGTGAGTTTCTGGTAGCAGTCCTTTACTTTGTAGTTATGCACTGTCATGTTCAAGGCTAACATGGCATGACTTAGTTAAATAACCTAACCTTATTCAACTGACTTGGCCCACATTCTTGACTGATTCCCCAAAATAAATTTACTTGCAGTACACAAATATTTTCTACTGTTTAATTCTGTAAATATTTATTGAGCTCCTAATCATGGGTAATTTACTCTGCCACTAGCTTAGATAGCCTTGGAGAATTCAAGGGTCTTTCTCCATATTTTAATTTTTTTATTGAGGTAAAATTCATAACATAGAATTTTAAAGTTTACAATCTAGTAGCATTTATAACAATCACAGTTTTGTACAACCACCACCTCTATCTGGTTCCAAAACATTTCATCACCCTCCAAGAAAACCCTGTACCTATTACATGGTCATTCCCATTCCCTCCTTCCCCAAGACGCTTGCAAGTGCCATCCTACGTTCTGTCTGTACAGATCCCCCTAGTCTAGATTTTTCATATAAATGGAATCATACAATATGTGACATTTTGTGTCCGACTTTTAAAGCTTACAATGTTTTTAAGTTCATCTATGTTGCAATCTTTATCAATACTTCATTCCTTTGTATGTGGTAAGTTCGTGAACTTGCCACCTTGCACTTAAGTTAGCAGAACTGTGCAAACAATTTGGTAAGGTTTCATATCCTTGGTATATCAGTGTCTCAGAACTGTGTGTGTCAGCGTGTGGCAGTGCCTTGTTGAGTGGCATTTATTAGTGTCATTGCGTGTTTTTGTGTGCTGTCGTGGGAACACCAGAGCTTGAATTAGGGCAACAAAAAAACATTAAATTTTTTGTTAAACTTGGCCAGAGTGGAAGTGAAATCAGGGATGTGTTAGTCCAAGTTTATAGGGATAATTCCATAAAGAAAATGGCAGTATACAAATGAAAAACAAATGTTTTTTTTTTTTAAAGCCAGGGCAAGGTTTTTTTTTTTGGCAGGGGCTGGGTTTGAACCCACCACCTCTGGCATATGGAACCAGCGCCCTTACCCGCTGAGCCACAGGTGCCACCCAAAGAAATGTTTTTTCTGAGGGGAGAGAAAGTGTCGCTGATGAAGAAAGGTCGGAACAGCCAGTAACAAACAGAACTGACAAAAACATTGCAAAAATTCATCAAATTGTGTATTAAAATCATGAGCTGACTGTGAGAAGCATAGCAGATCAAGTAAACATCGATAGAAGCAGTTAAGAAAATCTTAACTGCCACAATCCCGCGCGCTCTTTCTTTCTGACTTGGGCCCTGCAGAATGGCTCCCGCAAAGAAGGGTGGCGAGAAGAAGAAGGGCCGGTCTGCCACCAACGAGGTGGTGACTGGAGAATACACTATCAATATTCACAAGCGCATCCATGGAGTGGGCTTCAAGAAGCGTGCCCCTCGGGCACTCAAAGAGATCCAAAAATTTGCCATGAAAGAGATAGGAACTCCAGATGTGCGCATTGATACCAGGCTTAACAAAGCTGTCTGGGCCAAAGGCATAAGGAATGTCCCATACCGTATCCATGTGTGGTTATCCAGAAAACGCAATGAAGGTGAAGATTCACCAAACAAGCTCTATACTTTGGTTACTTATGTACCTGTTACAACTTTCAAAAATCTACAGACAGTCAACGTGGATGAGAACTAACTGGTGATTGTCAGACATATCAAATAAAATTATAAAATCACCATCGTGTGTTGGTTTTCCTTTTCTAGTTGCAACATAAAAACATGTGCTTTCATTATCCTAAGGCAATTCCCAATTATGGGAGCATTTGGAGAGCTTTTCCTAAATACTGATGCCCAGGCTCCCTTTCCCCTATCTGTCTCTTGGGGTTTATTTGAAAGGGCCTAAGCAGGTTTCTAAAGTTGAACTACAACCTGGCTTGAGAACCTCTGTCCTAGGTAGTTGAGAAATGGCAGGTGTGATGTTAATGATTTTATACCTGCATGTTTCATTAATGCTACAATAAACATTTTTCCAGAAAAAAAAAAAAAAGAAAATCTTAACTAAAAATCTTGGCCAAGACTTGTGACTCTTGCATTATGATAATGTATCGATTCAGAGAATAAACAGAAAACTGTCTTGGGACACCTTCCCAACTCACCTGATCTGGCCCCAGTGACTTTTTTCTTTACTCAGAAATAAAGGAAATGTTGAAAGGAAGACATTTTGATGACATTCAGAACATCAAGGGAAACATAATGACAGCTCTAATGACCATTCCAGAAAAAAAGTTTCAAAATTGCTTTGAAGGGTGGACTAGATGCTGGCATCAATGCATAGCTTCCCAAGGGGAGTACTTCAAAGTTGACCCTAGTAATATTCAGCAATGAGGTCGGTAGCACTTTTTCTAGGATGAGTTCATGCACTGAATTGTCAGACCTTATGTGGCTGAATAATATTCCATTCTATGGATATACCATGTTTTGTTTTTCCATTCATCTGCTGATGAACATTTGGGTTTTTTCCACCATTTAGCTATTGTGAATCGTGCTACTATGAATATCTGTGTGTGTGTGTATTTGTTTGAGTACCTGTTTTCAATTCTCTGGAGCACATACCTAGGAGTAGAATTTCTGAGTTATATGATATTACTATGATTAACTTTTTGAGAAACTGCCAAATTGTTTTCCATAGCAGCTGCTGTGGAACCCCATTTTGGCAGTAAAGTTGTTTCAATTTATCCACATCCTCACCAACATTTGTTATTTTCCAGTTTTTTTAAATAATAGCAACTCTAGTGAGTGTGAATTAGTATCTCATTGTGGTTTTGATTTGCATTTCCCTAACGACTAATGATGTTAAGCTTCATTTCATGTGCTTTTTGGCCATTTTTACATCTTCTTTTCCTCATCTTTGATAACAATGCCAAACAAAATAAATTGTAAAAATATTCTGAGAAATGAAAAAAAAATATTCTGAGAAATGATAGCCTTCTTAGCGTAAGTGGAACACCTCACTAAAGAACTGATTTTAGGCAGACAGTATTCATTTGGTAATGTAAATTATGGCATAAATTACTAAATTTGTGCCATATCCATTTCTTCATAGCATTTTGGAATTCTGTTACAGATTTTGCCTGTGGGCTAACATTTCATAACTTTTATACCAGTCAAATATAGACATATAGACGTATTTGGCTAATATAGAATTTATGGAATTATTTATATAGAGAGAAATTATATGAATATATTTAGAGGGAAAAGTTGCGACAGAAAAGAAAAAGAGTGTGTGTTCTAGGACAAGGAGGGGTATTGAACTTAGATTGCAACAATTCAGCTCAACAATTATTTCTTTACAGTATATTTATTCTGTTGCCTCACCAGAATTAGAATTCTCTAGAAAGTGAAAGATATCCTCAGTATTTTCAATGGAAGTTGCCATTCATTTTTCCTCATACCTCCATAGGAGTACAAAGATTAGACACTCAAGACAAGGAAAGGCCTATTGTTCTTTGTTCAAGGAAAGACAGATGACCCCAACACTGTTTCCTATAGCAGCCAGTACCCACCATAGTACTTTCACATCTTCAGAAATTTTGCATTGAGCACTTAACGGTGTTGCAAGGATTGTCTGGGCTCTGAGAATATAGCAGTGAACAAAATACATATCAGGGGAGACAGATGATGAAGAAATAGATCAAATAAGTGTTTTATGAAGCAAAATAAAGCAAGAAGTAAGGAGCATGGCAAGGCTACTCTTGTAGAAAAGGTGGTCATGGAAGGCCTCGCTGAGGAAGTACAGATACTGAAACTAGGTGAGGGAGAAAGTTCAGTGGACAGTGAGGAGAAGGGAGCAAAATGCAAAGCTCCTGGGATGCAGCATGCTCCACTCGTGTGAGGAACAGCTTGGAGGCCAATATGGCTGGAGTGGCACAGTTTCAAAGGAAGTGATAGCAAGTAAGTTCAAAGAAATTTTGATTTAAAATAGGCCAGTACTAGCTGGGCATAATGGCTCACATCTGTAATCCCAGCACTTTGGGAGGCTGAGATGAGAAGGTTGCTTAAGGCCAGGAGTTTGAAACCAGCCTGAGCAACACAGTGGGACTATGTCTCAACAAAAAAATAGAAAAATTAGCCAGGTACGGTGGTGCCTGCATTCCTGGCTGCTCGTGAGCATAAGGCAGGAGACTCTCTTGAGCCTAGGAGTTTGAGATGGCAGTGAGCTGTGACAATGCCCTTGTACTCTAGCCCAGGCCACTGAGCCATACCTTCTCATAAAAAGGAAGGGAGGGAGGGAGGGAGGAAGGAAAGAAGGAAGGAAAAGAAAAGAAGGAAAAATATAATTTAAGATAGGTCAGTGCTGAAGACTTACTCAGAATCTCAAGAATCAACTTGCTCTGTCCTTGTGGTAGGCCTCAGGTCTGGTCTCTGGCTCAGTCTGTATTAGTTTCCTATTGTTGCTGTAACAGATTACCACAAACTCGGTGGCTTAAGACAACACAAATTTATTATCTTACAGTTCTGGAGCTCAGAAGTCTAGAAAGTGTCAGCAGGGCTACATTCCTTCTGGAGGCTCTGGGAGAACCCATTTCCTTGCCTTTACCAACTTGGTAGAGGCTACTTGTGCTCCCTGGCCTGTGGTCCTTCCCTCCATGTTCAAAGCCAGCAGGGTAGACCTTTCTCATCTCAGGCCTCTGCTCTGTCCTACGTCTGAGTCTGACCTTCCTGCCTGTCTTTGTTTTTTTTTTTTTTTTGGTAGAGACAGAGTCTCACTGTACCACCCTCAGGTAGAGTGCCGTGGCATCACACGGCTCACAACCTCTAACTCTTGGGCTTACGCGATTCTCTTGCCTCAGCCTCCCGAGCAGCTGGGACTACAGGCGCCAACCACAATGCCCGCTATTTTTTTGTTGCAGTTTGGCTGGGGCTGGGTTTGAACCCACCACCCTTGGCATATGGGGCCGGTGCCCTACTCACTGAGCCACAGGCGCCGCCCCTTCCTGCCTGTCTTATAAGGACCTTGTGATGACACTGGGCCCATCCATATAATCACACACAATTGCCTCCTCTCAGAGCCCTTAATTTAATCACACTTGCAAAGTCCTTTCTGCCATATGAGGTGACATCTTCATAAGTTCAAGAGATCAAGATGCGGATATCAGGGCAGGGAGGGGTGAAGGTAAGGGAAGAGGGAAGGCATTGTTCAGCCCACCCCAGTGGTCTTTCTTGTGTGAGCCAAGTCTGATTTCTTTAGCAGTGTGATCACAGCCCTCTCTAGGTTCTATTATGATTATCGGAGGGTTCATCTCTCAGGTGCTTTCTCTTTACTTTAGGCCAGTGGGAAAGGAAATGAGTGTTTAAATGCATAAGAATCTTGGTGGATCACACATTCTTTTTTTTTGAGACAGAGTCTTACTATGTTGCCCTCAGTAGAGTCCTATAGCATCACAACTCACAGCAACCTCAAACTCTTGGACTTAAGCAATTCTCTAGCCTCGGCCTGCTGAGTAGCTGGGACTACAGGCGCCCGCCACAATGCCCAGCTATTTTTTGGTTGCAGTTGTCATTATTGTACAGTAGGTCCAGGCTGGGCTTGAACCTACCACCTTCGGTGTATGTGGCCGGCGCCCTACTCACTGAGCTGCAGGCGCCAAGCTGGATCACACATTCTTGAGGGTAGAGAAGGCCTCATTCATCATTTGATCCCCAGTACCAAGTAGAGTTCAAGGCATATGATCAATAAATATGGACGGTGATGGTGGTGAGTTATATCATGAAATCAGGGAAGGAATCATTTTATAGTTTTCTTAAAGATGCCCATAGAACTAATAAGCCCCTCTAACTTCAAGTATAAATAAAGATCTATTGTATGAAAATCATACTGGTCATGTGCCCTCTCCCTAGATATATATCTCTGGGATTGAAAAAAAATAAAAAAAGTAGAAGATGTCAACCCAGGTCTGCTGAGAGGAACAGAATTTTACCATCTGAGAAGGAGCAGAGCGTATTTTTGGCACCCAGTCTAAATTTTTCCCTTCAGTGGTATTTTTAAAATCAAGTGAAGTTTCAGCATTTGAATTATTATCAAGCCCCAGATTTGGCAAGGAATCAGCTAAATATTAAATTAGGTAATTTGGGCTTTATTCCAAACGAACCAAGACCTCTCTGGGATGGAGAAATACATTTGCAATCTTACTGGTGCCTCCACACCTCGTCCTTGGGTATGGAAGCGGGTACAAATTAGTGAGAACCCTGGTCTGAGTAAGTTGAAGATTTTCACTTTATGGGGCACGAGTTTGTTCCACCGGGTAGGTGGCCTTCAGCCTGCGGTGTTGTGTCACTATACGTACGGTGGAGCTGTTTACTTGTCAAGTGTGCTGCCAAGAGGAGGAAAAAATTCCAAGGAGAAGCAAATGGAAAGAGAGCCCGGAACACGGAAGTGTGCTCGCCACCGGAGAAGGCTAAGGGATAACAAAATTCAAAGGGAAGGAGCGTTCAGGCCGCTGCTCATCTTCATCTGCAGTGTTCTCTGTAACGTGGTATTCCGTGCTGGGGACAACCTGTAAAATATGCCGTCTGCATCATGTGACATCCTAGACTCCGTGCAGGAGCAGACGGTGTAAGCTAAGCTGACCTCTGAAAAGCAGTCCGCGGTATTAGGGCTCCTACTGTCATCTTCTTGGGATTTGAATTTTCTTTTAAGGTAATCTCTGAGACAAGAGGAGGATGACGGTTTTGGGTACATAACCAAAATAATGGGGTTTTGAACCTTTCTTAACTACAATATTAAGGTAAATGTTTATAAATATTATTTGAAGATTAAGTAAGGGAAGATCTTTATTTTACTATTATGTAAATTTTTTCTTGTTTTACATGAATGCAAACATTTGGGAAACAAAATACATCTGGGAAGCTATGGTCAGGCATATTCATTTTAGAGGAAATTTAAGACATGCATGTTACCCTGTTTCCCCGAAAATAAGAGTGTCTTATTTAAGGTGTGCTCCCAAAGACGTGCTAGGTCTTATTTTCAGGGGACATTTTATCTTTCCTGTAAGTAGGTCTTATTTTCGGAGGATGTCTTATTTTCGGGGAAACAGGGTAATACCAAATCTTTGATTTAGTGACATGTTTAAATTGGCATGGCAGGATCTCTGTGAATACTATATATTGAGTCCCTAGTAATTTTACTCAAACTTCATTACTAACCTGAAATTTCTATCCCTTAATTATGGCTGAAAACAAATTAAAAATTTTGTGATAACTATTATTGATTCAGTTAACAACTATGATTTATCCTTCATTGGCTTGTTATAAGGGTTAAATGAGTTAATATTTTGCAAAGCTCCACTCCTGACACATTATATATAAAATAAATAAAGCTCGTGAGAATGAATTTCATTTATCTGACATTCTTGGTAAGGCCAAGTACATTCCTTGGTTTAATTGAAACTGAGTAAAGCAGGCTTATGTCATACTAAATTCACTTGAGGTGGCATTGGAGGGTTCTCTTGCACTCTATATTTTTCCACAAAAAAAATCGGTGAGAAGTCTTAATAACCAATGTTCCCTTTCAGGCGTGTATTGACTGGGTGCTTGAAGCAATTCAAGCTATAGCAACACATGATGCACAAATCCTTTCCTCTTTCCCTTCCTTCCAGCCTGCCTTGTTGGAAGGCATGAAGCAAGCGATGAAATAAAGTGCTTCATACAAAGAGTGAATGCTCATGATAACCTTTATATAGTATCTGATTCTCAAGGTGTTGTAACCTTTCAAGGAGATTTAAACTTCTGCAAAGAAAGCATTTTTTAGTCCCCTTCCTGGCTCTATCCACAGAGCCTGTGGTGGTGTGGCACCTGCAGTACCCTTGGTTGATTTGAATGGAAGCCTTTCTCACACTAACAGGGAAGAGAAGAGGCCACCAATTCAGCTGATTTTGTGACCAATTATGTCCAGCTTCATTTCCGACCCCCTTAGGTCTCATTGACAGAGGCAAGTTGCAGCCTGGTCTTTAGAACTCTGTGTGCATTCTGGAAATGAAATCGTCTTAGAAATACTGAGTTTCTCATAAAGTGTACACACTCTTAAAAACATCATTTAGAGACGGAATGAGACAAAAAGGACCAAAAGCCCCGAGATCCTGTCTTTATGCTACAGTCCCTTTTTGATCAAATTTGTTCCATCTCTAGGGCTATGACTCGATCTCTGTTAGGGGGCAATGCCATTTACACTGGAAATGAGACTAACATATGGGAATGAGTAGTGATGGAACTAAGTCAGAAGGACACGGGTTACACATCAGCTTTTGGACAGAAAAGGAAGGAGATGGTTCACCTCCCTGGCTTGGCCCCTGTTCCCTAATCCACCTCCTCTGACCCTCCTGAAACCTGACTCTAAGCTGATGCTCAGTTTCCATTTTTCCACAAGTGGAGAAGGAAAAGTACATAACCACAGGAATGAGCACCTTCAGCTGTCTCCTTTCCCCTCTCTCAAGCACTGGCTGAAGCTCGCCAGAGAGGGCTGCTTTCTTGAGGGCCACACAGTATTGTTCTTTAAGCTGCTTCTATTTGGGGCAGAATAAGTATGTTTTTCATACTGTATCCTGAGTATATTTTACCTATATATGTACGTTACATTAAAAAACTGTTTAGATGCTCCCTAAATTCATCAAAATAGTTGGGCTAGAATTTGTTAATATAGGCAAATAAATATTTTTGAATGTTAAACTTTTAAAAAATGAATTATAAACTTTATTCTTTAGAGCAGCTTTAGATTTATAGCAAAATAGATCAGAAAGTACAGAGAATTCTCATACACTCCCTGACTACCCCCCACAAACAAAATGTCCCTACTATGAACATCCTCCAGCAGGGTGGTGTATTTGGTGCAATCGTTGACCCTACATTGACACATCGCTATTGCCCAAAGTCCATCATTTACATTAAGGTTTATTCTTGGTGTTGTACGTTCTATGGGCTTTGACCAATGTGTAATGACTTGTATCCACTGTTATAGTCTCATACAGTACGGTCTCTTCCTTCCCTACAACTGCAGAAACCACTGATTATTATACTGTCTCCATAGTTTCCTTTTCCAAGCTGTCATGTTGTTGGAATCATATGGGATGTAGCTTTTCAGATCGGCTTCTTTCACTTGGTAAAATGCATTTAAGGTTCCCCTTGTCTTTTCATGGCTTGATAGTTTCTTTTTAGCACTGAATAACATCCCATTGTCTGGATGTATGTACCACAGTTTATTTATCCATGGACCTACTAATGGACATCTGGGGTGCTTCTAAGTTTTGGCAACTATGAATAAAGCTGCCATCAACATCCACACGTAGGTTTTTTTTATTGACATAACTTTTTGTTTGGTGAAATACCAAAGAATGCATTTCTTCGATCCTATGATAAGAGCATGTTTACTTTGATAAGAAACTGCCAAACTGTCTTCCAGGTGGCTGTACCATTTTGCCTTCTCGCCGGCAATGAACGACAGTTCCTGTTGTTCCAGGCCCTTGCCAGAACTCGGTGCTGTCAGTGCTCTGAATTCTGGCCATTCTAACAGATGTGTCCTGGTATCTTATTGTTATTTTAATTTGCAATTCTCTAATGACCTATGATGCTGAACATCTTTTCACATGCTCACTTGCTATTTGTATATCATCTTTAGGAAGGTGTCTGTTCAGGGCTTTTGCCCATTTGTTAAGTGATTTGCTCATTTTCTTACTGTTATAGTTTAAGAGTTTTATGTGTATTTTGGATAATCATCCTTTCACTGCTACATCTTTTGCAAATGTTTTCTTCCAGTTTGTGGTTTATCTTCTCTTTCTCTTGACATTGGCTTTCATAAAGTTTTAATTTTTATGAAGTCCGGCTTATCAATTATTTCCTTCATGGATCATGCCATTGGTGTTGTTATCTAAAATGTCATTGCCTTACTGAAACTGGCCTAGATTTTCTCCTATGTCATCTTCTAGGAGTTTTGTAGCTTTGAAGTTTATATTTAGGTCCGTGATCCACTTTGAGCTAATTTTTCTGAAGGGTGTAATGTCTGTATTTATTTTTTCTACATGTGGATGTTCAATTATTTTTAAGGTGAACTTTTTATGATGAAAATATAGGTTTAAAACCCAAATAAAAATAATTTTGGTTTAAAAGCAAATATTGTACATAAAAAGGCAATATCATAAAAATAACTGTGATCATTATATTTCCTTTTACTTCTGGAAAATGATAGTGCAGATTGTCTACAGACCTCATTTTTATTATACTAGGACAAGTCTTCATTAAAAAAGCAAAATATCCTCCTGTAGAAAATGGCCTAGAAAAATTTTACATTCCAGCTCCCATATTGACTTTTTTCTATGTGATAACTTTAGGAATAAGAATTCCTTTTTTCCTTTCAGATAATTTAACAATAAAGAACATAATTATTGAATTACAATTCCTTTCAGGGAAGGTCATAATATATGTTCTAAGTTCTCTTCTGGAAAGTTACATCTTAAGAATGTACTGTTCTCTTTAAAGGCTATAATTAAACAAATGTATTTTCCTGCTGTCTGATCTTGCTAGAAGAGGAACACTTAGTCCTGTTCATTTAAAAAGAGAGCAGTTGTGCTGAAAATGAAACTTGTGATATATGGTATTGGATATATTTGAAGACTGTATTTATATATCCAGAGTTTGTTGAAGTAGACTTGCTCTGATTTTTAATTTGAGGCCTTGGTGCCAGCTGTGCCTAATGCCATGGTCTCTGCTCCTTGTGTGATAAGTGTTCACAACAAAGGTGATGGAAGTCCAGCTAGATGATTTCTCTCTTATCTGTTCATTTGGAGAATGAACCTTGGATTCATGCCAAAGGTGATAAAAGAAAACAGTATCTGTGTGATGAGGTGTCAAGCTGATGACTGTGCATGAGAGCACGTGCAGATTGCCTCAGGCAAATCTTGGGTACTTTGCATACCACAAATATTTGCTCATTGGCTATGGCTGAAAAATGAAACAGATATTGAAGCACAAATAAAACCTGGCCTTCTCCTCATGGGATCTCATAGCCACAAATGAACAGGTCATTACAATTCTTTTCTTCTTATTATTCTTTTTTTTTTTTTTTTTTTTAGGAGGGAAAGACTAATTTAGATAGCACAAGAAATTGAAATAATTTATATCACACAATCTAATATATAGAAATTGAACCATTCTTAGGATTGCTATTATTATTAACATGGTAGACAAATATATTCAAAAGTGTGATGTTTATCCTCTCTTTCTTGTTATTTCTCCATATAGTATATATTTTCTTTTTTTAAGTCCAAGTTGGATTACACATTTTGTTATGTAACAATGATTTTTCACGTAACATTATCTATTGGCTATCTACTCATGTTGAGTTGTATAGATATTTTAAATACCTTTCTATTAGTCATACACACTTGCATGTATTTAACTAGTCTATTTTCGATGCTGCCTTTAAGATGTGTATGTATGTATGAGTGTTTTCTGATACAAAAATGCCACACAAGCACACATACCAGAAATCTTTGGTCACTTAAATAATGTCTAAGGACAAATGGTCAAAGTGGAATTGTAGAATCAAAGGTATATGGTTTTAAAATTTTGATAGAGGATAAAAGATTTAAATCTAAGTCATGAAACAATAAAAATCCTGGAAGAAAGTGTGGGAAAAACACTTGAAGATATTGATTGGCCTGGGAGAAGATTTTATGAAGACTTCCATGCCAATTGCAACAATAACAAAAATAAATAAATGGGACTTAATTAAACTGAAAGGCTTCTGTATAGCTAAGGAGACAACAACCAAAGCAAACAGACAGAATGGGGAAATATATTTGCATATTACAAATAGAACAAAGGCTTGATACTTACAATCTACAGAGAATTCAAATTAATCAACAAAAAAAGATTGAACAATCCTATATATGTAAACATAATTCTAGCTGAAAGTGTGGTAGATCCTCCCTGCCAGGTTGGAACCTGCCAGGGCAAGAAACATGAATAGAGCTTTCTCTAAGGAAGACAGATGAATGGCTAATAAACATGAAAAAATGCTCATCACCCCTAATCATCAGAGAAATGCAAATCAAAACCACCCCGAGATACCACATAACTCCAGTAAAATTATCCCACATCACTAAGTCCCAAAACTGCAGATGCTGGCATGGATGTGGAGAGAGGGGAACACTTTTACTCTGCTGGCCAGACTAGAAACTAATACAGCCTCTTTGGAAAGAAGTATGCAGAATCCTCAAAGATCTCAAATTAGATCTCTCATTTGACTCTGCAATCCCATTACTAGGCATCTACTCAGAAGAAAAAAAAATCACTTTATCATAAGGACATTTGCACTGGAATGTTTATTGCAGCTCAATTTACAATTGCCAAGACGTAGAAACAACCTAAATGCCCATCAACTCAGGAATGGATTAACAAATTGTGGTACATGCACACCATGGAATACTATTTAGCCATAATAAAGATGGTGACTTCACATCATTTGTAATATCCTGGATGGAGTTGAAACACATTCTTCTTAGTAAAATATCACAAGAATGTAAAAGCAATTAGCCAATGTACTCAATACTAATATGAAGCCTGTAGATAATCTGATGCATGCCCATACAGGAGAAAAACTCATTTCAATTGAAGTTGCGGGGAGGGGTTGGGGTGCTTTCACTGAATGGGCGTGGGGTGGGGGTGTTTAGCACACCTTTTATATGTGGGAAATAACCACAAGAGGGACTCTACCTAACAAAATCAAATATTTTGACCTGGTTGTTTTGTACGCTCACATTAACCTGAAATAAATCTACTTTTTGAGAAAACAAACAAATAAATAAATAAAATAAAACTTCGATAGATACTACCAAGTTGTCTTTCAAATGTTCCTAGCAATTTATATTCTTCCAGACAATGTCCAAGAGTGCCTCTTTATCCCTAACTTCAGCAGCAATTAATAATATCAGACTTCTAAATCTTTGGCAACCCAATAGATCAAAAAATCATTTCTAATTATTGTTTTAATTAGTTTTGTTTAGTCCCAGACATATATGCTTCTTTCTGTCACCAAACTCCTAATCATTCTTAGCTTTTGTTCATTTTACTCTTGAGATCTCTTATTGAGTTATTTTTAATTTTTTTGTATTTAATTTTTAAATATTTTTAATTAAAAAATATGTTTAACTTTCTCTCTCTCTTTGGTATATGGGGCTGGCGCCCTACTCCTTAAACCATAGGCACCGCCCAAAATTTTTAACTCTTAATTGAGTTATAATAGTTCTTTACTTTAAGGATGCTCTGCCTTTGTCATAACTGATATAAATGTAGAACTTTGTTTTATTTCTATGTAAAGAAAGTTTTTCACCTTTCTAAGCTTTTTATTTTACTCTTCTCAGTTTTGTATCCCATTAAGAAAATCTCTCTCCATTCCTAATTTGTTTTTTAAAAATTGAACTACGTTTTCCTCTAATGGTTTTATGGTTTCTTTTTTGTTATATGTGGTCAATGCTGTATATTTTTTGTTATATATGAAATGTATTTTTATGTGGATAGTGTGGCAGGGATCTTCATTTGTTTTCTTTGCCAGTGCACTTCTCTGGACCATTCATTAACTTTCTGATTCATTTGAAGTATCATCTATTTCTGAATGTTTTATGTGTCCGTGTTTCTCAAAGAGCAGGCAATAAATCACTTAATGCCATCCGTGCTCCGTCAGGCAATCTGTAGGCAGTTAGTTTTCAAGAAAATGTAATTAAACTATTTGATTCATAAATTTAGAATAAGATGAATTCTGATTTTTCACAGGAATCCCATGCTTTCTTAATTATTTTCATGTCTTTAAACCTTGCCTGTGTGTTAGCTCCTCTTGGGTAATGTGTATTTACTAGGGTACATTTTCTTATGAACAATGAATTTTAGGATCATTTGTGTGTTATTTTATTAATTAATTAATTAATGTATTTATTTATTTATTTTTGGAGACAGAGTCTCAAGCTATCGCTCTAGGTAGAGTTCCATGGCATCACTGCTCACAGCAAACTCAAACTCTTGGGCTTAAGTGATTCTCTTGCCTCGGCCTCTCAAGCAATTGGGACTATCAGTGCCCACCACAATGCCTGGCTATATTTTTTTATTTTTGCGGTTCTCATTGTTGTTTTAGCTGGCCCAGGCAGAGTTCGAACCCCCTATCCTTGGTGTATATGGCCGTTGCCCTACCCACTGAGTTATGGGTGTCATCCTATTTTCACTGTGAAATTTTCTTTCTCTCTTATTTCATTTGGGCTATGATACATACCAGATTCACAAAAAAAAAAAAAGATGAATGAATTCAAAGTAATTCATTAAAGTATAAATGCCAGGTCTTTATGGCTGTCTCATATCTTGCCTTTCTCATGTGGAAGAATATAATTCTAGCTGAAAGTGTGGTAGGTCCTCCCCTGCCATCTCCTGGCGTTTAGCACTTGGGTCCATGCCTGGGTGTCACACTCAGATGCTCTCAATCTGAATTCTCAGCCCAGAGCGTGCCATGAAGGAACAGATCTGCTAGGATTTGACATGGTGGTGGTGGGGTGTGTTTAGAGGCAAGGGTTTCGGCAGTATGCCTGACCATGCTGCTGCAAATTATGGCATCCTAGGCAGGTGGTTCTTCTAAGAGATCCTTGCTGTGGCTTCTTCTCGTGCTTTTCTTGCCCTAACCTCTATTCCATGAGCCGGCCTGTATCCTTCCGGTTCATATTTTTTATCTGTTTTTAAGTTAACCATATTTTGTTGTTTGCAACCAAAAAGAAAAGGAAGGAAGGGAGGGAGGGATGAATGGATTAAAAAGAAAAGAAAATAGGAAGAAAGAAGGAAAGGAAAAAGCATAGAAAACATAATAAATATTTTTAGATTTTCTTGGACTGGTATCTCGTCTGCTCTTAGTCCTCCGTATGGTCTCAGTAATAAAACTTTGCCAAATAGAAGCATAGTCAATGCTACATAACAGCTGATCACAAATTTAGTAGCTTAAATCAACACACACTGATTATCTCACGGTTTTCCTGGGTTAGGAGTCCAGGGACAACTTAGCTGGGTCCTCTACAAGGCTACACTCCAGGTGTCAGCCAGGACACGGTTCACTTCTGGAGGTTTAACTGGAGAAAAGGGACTGGTCCCATGCTCACTTGGGTTGTTGGCAGATTTCAGTTCTTTGCAGCTGTAGCACTCATGGCAGCTTGCTTTATTAAAGCCAGCAAGGAGAGCAAGATTCTAAAGTAAATCTGCTGTGGAGATGGGAGTCTTTTATAACACAGCAGAATCACAGGATTACTAGCTCCTTACCTTTGGCATATAGGATAACATCATCTCAGATATATTTACTTAATAAAAACACAAAATCCATACTTTAAAAAAAGAATGGCTAATTTAGAAAATAAGTATTTACCCAGCAGGAGGACTTGTTATACTTTTGCTTCAAATGTTTTCAGAAGACCCAATCCCCAAACATTTCTTCTGTGTAGGGAAATGCAGTGTCTGTTGTGCATTGCTCTAGTAGAGCAAATAAACCCCTTTGTTCTACTCTGTCCTTTTTCATGTATAATTGCATTTTTGTCCTTAATAATCAGAAGTTTGAATACTTTCTTTTGTTCCCAAATTGTAATTTAGATTGTTTGTAGCTTCCCTGACCACTGTGAAGGTCACTACCTCTTTAATTATCATTTTCCCTTTGCCCAATTGTCAAAAAATAACATTATTTGGTGTAGTATCAAAATTCCACCAGGGGTTGATAAAATCAGTTGAATTTATTTAATTATGCATGGCTTGTTTAACAGTGTCCACTTTTCTCCTGAATTGTTTTTCTACTTTTATGAGCCATCAATGATATGTCTTATAAAGTGAAGTACCATTTGTCTTTCCAAAACAAATCAAAGGAGGAAGAGTGCCTCTAGTAATAGAACATTGTAAAGTTATAGTACTATAAACATAAAGGACTTTATACAGCCAAAAGATTTATTCTTCAAGTTCATCACACTGAGAGTTTGTATTTATACGAACAAGGCTACCATTGCTCAAAACAGTTCAAAAACTAGTAGGTGAAAATGTATTCGGACGTACTTTGTAAGTGACATAAGCAAAAGTTATCCTGAATTCACGCTTTGTTTAATGTCCCGTAGAGATCACCTCTAGATGGTACATGGCCCCTTCAAAAGAATCAATTATGCTGGAGAAAATATCTTTGGGTTTTAGGATGATAAAGCCTAAATCACAGTGAGAGAGATGCTGACTCTCCATCAGATGATGGGTGGAATGTACCCCAACGTGAACGAGGAGAGAGATGATTTTAGTAAGGCAATTGGCAAACTTGACTGACCAAGACCTCTGTATCCAACAAATAGATACACATTTCTTTTAGGCAAACATAGAACATAAACAAATATTGACTATTTGCATAGTAATGAAAGAAGTTTTAAGAACTTATTAAGGTTGATTTGGTGCAGAAAATGTTTTCTCACACTAATGCAATTAAATTAGAAGTCAACACAGCTACCTGGAAGACAGGGTATCCTGGTTTCTAGATTGGATGACTATTTGCCATTATTAACACACTCCCATGCTTCATAACAACATTTGGGTCAATGAGGGACACATACAACGGTGGTCCTAGACAGTTATATCTGTCAAGGCTCCTGTCACCTCGTGACATTGTAGTAATGTGGTTATGCTGTTGCAGTGCAACATGTTAGATATTGTTATAAACAAACCTACTGCACTAACAGTCACATAAAGTATAGCACATAAAACTATGCACAGTACATTACCCTTGATAATGATAACTGATGACTATGTTACTGCTTTGTGTATGACTATACTTTTACTGTCATTTTAGACTGTCCTCTTCTGTTTATTAAAAAGAAAGTTAACTGTAAAACAGCCTCAGGCAGGTCCTTCAGAAAGTGTTTCAGAAGAAGTTATTGTTACCATAAGGGATCACAGCTCCATGTGTGTGATTGACCCTGAAGATCTTTTTTTTTTATTTTAATACCTTTAATCCAACTTTTTTCTTGCTTTTCTTCAATTTGTACTGGGCTCCACAAATTCTTCAGTGGGCATTGGTTGACCCTGAAGATCTTACAAAGGGACTAACTAGAAAACAGTCATATGGATGACCTGACCCTGTGACAGTCACAGGACACTAACACAAGCTCCTTGGATGAAATTTAGTTCTATGTACATTTTTTTTCTTGCTCTACTAGATTATTTATGCACATCATGAGGTCACAGTATTTATCCTACCCACGTGTGGCCAAAAGCTACATAAAGTTGAGTCTGTGTTCCTGCCCTGGGGTTAAGTGCACTTTGCACCTTTTTAATCAGACTAGATCCTTGATTCAGAATGTCCTTTCCATTTCACACACTGGATTCCTAAACTCTAAGTGAGGTCAGGATACACTATTCGGTTGTACCATGAATAGGATTTCAGTCAACGTCCTATTATTTTTGAAGACCCAGCTTCTGAACCACACTGTTCTTAGGGAATAGTTCTTTATTGTCTGAATTGCAAGGCTTGCTTTTGGAGGCCCTTTGAGACCCTAAGAAGAGTGGGCCTTATACCCCTCCCAAATTCATATGTGGACATCATAACCCCTAGCACCTCAGACTGTGACCTTATTTGGAATAGAATTGTTGAGGTCCTTATGGTGAGTCCTCATCCTGTATGATGAGTGTCCCTATAAAAAAGGAAAATTTGGACACAGAGACACTCACAGGGGCAGAACATGATATGCAGATGAAGACAGAGTTGGGTGATGCTTCCACAAGCCAAACCTTTACCAAAGCTTGCCCCAAGCAAGCAAAAGCTAGGAGGAAGGCCTGGGGCCAATTCTTCCTCACAGCCACCACTGTCCACACCGTTATCCCAGGACTTCTAGCCCACAGAACCGTGAGACAACAAAATTATGTTATTTAAGCCACCCAGTTTAAGCCATGACAGGCGCAGGAAACTAATTTGGTTTGGCTGTCCCGATTTTTTTGCTTGGGAATTGTTCATGAGCACCAAGATGGGTCATGGCAATGGAAAGAGAAAGACTCCATTTAAATTACATCTCAGCTGATTTCATCCTAAGTGATTTTGGAATTAACTATATTAATAGCGTTACATATTGCATGTATAATAACAAACTGAGTACATCATTATTTTACACACACATCATTGGTGAGCAAATTTATATCAACTTCTGTTTAAACAGCTCTTTTGGAAGGGCAAACTATTTCATAAATAATCCACTCCCTGACTCCTTGATTGGATTGGAACAGACGTAATTGAAAGCAAATTTAGCATTGCTTCTATTTGGAAAATATTTTAGTGGGCCAATTTAGAAAAAAAAAGATAATTGTTTAAATCAACAGTTGGTGTCATATTGTGAACAGGTTACATATGAAAATGGGTTAGTGTGTAGTCCAAAAATAATAATTATTTGGGATTAATTCAGTTTGGAATTCAATACATTTTAGTAACATTCCTTTGTGGAGTCAAGTCCCTGATTATAACAATGTTCTAGCTGTCCGTTAATTATAATGAACTGTTTCATCTATATCTAAGCTATGGACATTGAGGCAGAAGGCTGTACCTTCTGTGAACTTTGAAATTTAGTTCCACAAAGCAGCGGTATTTCTAGAGGCAAATAGAGGAAAAAGTATAAAAATCGCTACATATGCAGCTCATAAATGTTTAGATCTAGATAATGACATGTAATTTCTACTTCTGTTTGCCATTTAAAATCAAATCTCTAGGTATCTTTAATCTAGCTCTTTGGAATGTTAAATGTTTTACTTGAAATGCACATTTAGTTTACAAGCAGCAATTTGGTGTTCTGTTTGCACAATGCATTGATATTAAATAAAACACTGGAAAGAAGTAATCCATTACAATGTTTTTCTCCTTTGTACAAACCCCTGCGTGCAACTCATGTCCCATTGCTTGCTGGATATCAAAAAAGATTAGAAGCAGCATGATTTTAAATCAAAGAATAGGATCTGACTCCCCCAGGGTTTTAAAATATTTAAATTTTTTTCTCATTAAAGAAAAACAACTCAACAGAATTCTAAATAAAATTAAATTTCAAGGAACTAATGTAGAATAATGAATACTTCAAGGTAGTATGTATTCACATTTTTTTCCATTGTATGGAAAGAACAATTCAATTTATTTGCAGAAGAATGCTACAAATATATTGAAATTTTGCATGAGAGTACAGTCATCAATGGTTTTATTATATATCATATTTAAACTCAGACGACTTTTTTGTTGCATATAGTTGGATCTAAGAATATTTGGGGCTTATTTTTATTATTATTACAATGAAAGGTAGTGGGTTATTTATTTAAAGTTAGACTTAGTATTTGAAAATGCTGTTTGTTACTCTATGTTATAGGTCTGGCATTCTCAAGCTAAAACAGAGGTGCAGAGGTAGGAAAAGTGTTTGCAAGGTTCTGTTGCTGATGGGTGAATTTCTCATAGGAAGGGAAAAACTTCCAGTGACTATATTAAGAATGATTGCACTGATATTTATAAATTCTCTGTCTTTCGCATTTTTAAGAGTACAGATGTTGTTCTTATGTTCTATATGTTGTTCTTTAAATCAATGGAGAATAGTTTAATAAGTAGTGTTGGCATCATTTCTTAACAATTTAGAAAAGACTACATACTCTTATCACACACCATACACAAAAAGAAGTTACAGATGAATGAAAGAACTACACCTAAAGTATTTAAATGTACAGAAGAAAATATTTTCTAAAGTGTGTTTTTATACCATTAGAATATGAAAGTCATTTCTTAATATGATACTAATATCAAAGCCATAAAGGAAATGATTCAAAGTATTGACTGCCTAAAAACATACAATATTACTGTATCAGAAAAGATAAAAGATAGATATAAAAACTGGGGGAAAATATTTATGCCAAGATAAATGTGTCAGAAACAATAGCATGCATACTTTCCATTTTATTATTTTGTGTTGAGACAGGGTCTTGCTATGCTGCCCAGGCTTGTCTGGAACTCCTGGGCTCAGATAATCCTCTTGTCTCAGCCTCCCTAGTAGCTGAGATGGTAGGCAGGAGCTGCCATGCCCAGCTCAGCATGTATACTTAAAAAAAACCTTTTTATCAAAGCAAGTATCCCTTTAACAGGAATTCAGTAAGCTTCTGATATGTCTGAGGTCATAGACTATTCACAAGATATAGATTAGACTCAAATGGGGTCCTCCAAGAGCTCCAGATCTGTCGTTTTATTTCCATTGTTAAAATGTTGACATCAGTAAATGGCTATTTTAAAATTATAAAGCTATATCCCGCTTTAACATTTATAAATATAGCAAGCATTATCTAACATTAATACAATAACTCCTTAACATTTATTGACTTTAGAATAATTAAATTTGGTGGCTCACAATATTCATGATGTAAGAGTGACAGACTGCTAAGCCTTAACTGACTTTTTTTTGCAGACACATGTGTATTTTGTATAAGAAGATGACTCTTTAGGCCTAACCTAATCCTTCCAATATAATTGAAAAGAAGATATCCAATTTTGCATGGCTTGTCATTGAGCTAAAGTTCCCTCCCTGTGTATGTGGAACAAACAGAGAAGATAATTAGAATTCCACTTGTCTTGAAATGTCAAGAAGGGCAGTTACGCTCTGACCTCGGCTTTAAATTTAAGCAAATATATGGGAGGATTTAAGGCTTTTCAACATGTTTGTCAAGGAATTTCCCCCAAGCACTAATATCTGAACAGCTTGAAAAAATATGCAAGGAAAGCCTTCTTCTCTCTTCCCATGAAGTTATGCTTAGCATGCTAACTGCAAAGCTAGAACTTAGTTTCTGAATGGCAAAGAACATTTCCCCATTCTTTGTATGTTTGTGCTAAAATAACAGTCTTGTGATTATTATTATTCTCTGTAGTCAAGATTTCTTAAGTGACCACAGTGGGGTAAGGCTTGCTTCTGAAGAATTTTAAAAGGTGTTTTTAGCAAAGCTCTAAAGACTTAAAAGGCTTTACCTTGCTGTCAGCAGTTGCATTTTATCTAAGAGGTGAAAAGCATAAAACTCACAATTATTTTAGGTCTCCATTAAGATATAGAACGTTCTGTGGTGACTGGTTGCTGGTGACCTATATTGATAATAGGAAATAGCACAATTTATTGTAAAGGTACTAAGTATTATCTATCATAATATGCATTTTTATGCACTTCTCTGTGATATAGGTAACTGCAGATGAGGAAACTAAGATTCAGAAAGGTTGAGAAACTCGCTAAGGTCACACAGCTATTAAGTAACAGCTATATTCACAACCAAGACAGCCTGACCCCAAAATCCTACTATTAACCCATGACCTTGTCTCCTATCAAAATTCCTGCAGAAAACAGAAACAATTTAATATTTGTTCATTTACACCCTCAGTGTGCTAGGCCCTAGTCTGGTGTAGGCATAGGATGGTGAAGAGGCCAGGCTTGCTTCCTGTCCTCATGGGCCTCCATTCAATGGACACAGATACATTTCTCAATGCTTCATTTAGTTGTGATTAAAAACAAGGACAAATAATTTTTTTAAGGAAAATTGAGAGTCATGGGAATTTCGACTTTATGTCAGGGCCAAGGAAGGCCTCCCTGAAGATGTATTAGCTGGAAGACCTGTGATGAAGTGGGAGAGGAGGAAATGGGGCAAATATCTGGGGGAAAGGAGCCGCAAGTGCCAAGACCGGGAGCTGGGAACATGTTTGTGTTTGAGGATCACAAAGACCAGTGGACACCTGGAGGTCACTCTTCCCGGAGTCCTGTCCAAGTGGTATAGGGGGACACAGGGCTCTGCCTGGAGATGTTCAGTCCCTTCCCTGACGTTGCAGAGGAGCTGGGCCTTTAGTATGCACATACGTATTCCCACAGCTTCCCAGAGTCCTGTGGGAAACAGCCTTCTAGGGTACCCAAGCTAGACTGAAATTCATCTTACATGTTTAAGAAAAATTGACTTTAATCTGTTTTACTGTATTAAGAGATGACTATTTTGTTTTGCAAAGTAAAATAAAATAAAATAAGCCTGGTGGGGCTAAGTAGATGAAGGAAATTGTGAGGGAAAATGAGCACAGAGCCTGCTTGGGAGGCTGAGGCAACAGGATTGCTCAAGCCCAGGAGTTGGAGGGTGCTGTGAGCTTTGACACCATGGCATTCTCTCTCTTTTTTTTTTTTTTTTAATTTTTTTATTAAATCATAAGTGTATACAATGATATGATTATGGGGCATCATACACTCACTTCATAAACCATTTGACACATTTTTATCACAGTGGTTAACATAGCCTTTCCGGCGTTGTCTCAGTTACTGTGCCAAAACATTTATATTCTACATTTACCAAGTTTCGCAAATACCCCTGTAATATGCACCACAGGTGTGATCCCACCGATTCCCCTCCCTCTACCCACCCCCCCCTTTCCCACTTCCCCCTATTGTTAAGTTGTAGTTGGGTTATAGCTTTCATGTGAGAGTCCCAAATTAGTTTCATAGTAGGGCTGTGTACATTGGATATTTTTTCTTCCATTCTTGGGATACTTTACTAAGAAGAATATGTTCCAGCTCCATCCATGTAAACATGAAAGAGGTAAAGTCTCCATCTTTCTTTAAGGCTGCATAGTATTCCATGGTATACATATACCACAATTTATTAATCCATTCGTGGATCGATGGGCACTTCGGCTTTTTCCATGACTTAGCAATTATGAATTGGGCTGCAATAAACATTCTGGTACAAATATCTTTGTTATGTTGTGATTTTTGGTCTTCTGGGTATATGCCCAGCAGAGGAATTACAGGATTGAATGGCAGATCTATTTTTAGATCTCTGAGTGTTCTCCATATATCCCTCCAAAAGGAATTTATTAATTTGCATTCCCACCAGCAGTGCAGAAGTGTTCCCTTTTCTCCGCATCCACGCCAACATCTCTGGTCTTGAGATTTTGTGATATAGGCTAGTCTCATTGGAGTTAGATGATATCTCAAAGTAGTTTTGATTTGCATTTCTCTGATGATTAAAGATGATGAGCATTTTTTCATATGTCTGAAGGCCGTGCGCCTGTCTTCTTCAGAGAAGTTTCTCTTCAAATCCCTTGCCCAGCCTGCGATGGGATCCCTTGTTTTTTTCTTGCTGATGCGTTTGAGTTCTCTGTGGATTCTGGTTATTAAACCTTTGTCAGAGTTATACCCTGCAAATATTTTCTCCCATTCTGAGGGCTGTCTGCTTGCTCTGCTTACTGTGTTCTTAGCTGTGCAGAAGCTTTTTAGTTTGATCAAGTCCCAGTAGTGTATTTTTGAAGCTGCTTCAATTGCCCGGGGGGTTCTCCTCATGAAATACTCACCCAGACCAATTTCTTCAAGGGTTTTCCCTGCATTCTCCTCTAGTATTTTTATAGTTTCATGTCTTAAGTTTAAATCTTTAATCCAATGAGAGTCTATCTTAGTTAATGGTGAAAGGTGTGGGTCCAATTTCAGTCTTCTGCAGGTTGCCAGCCAGTTCACCCAGCACCATTTGTTAAATAGGGAATCTTTTCCCCACTGAATGTTTTTAATTGGCTTGTCAAAAATCAAATAGCGGTAAGTAGCTGGATTCATCTCTTGGTTCTCTATTCTATTCCAGATATCTACTTCTCTGTTTTTGTGCCAATACCATGCTGTTTTGATCACTATCGATTTGTAGTAAAGTCTGAGGTCTGGTAGTGTGATTCCTCCTGTTTTGTTTTTATTTCTGAGTAATGTCTTGGCTATTCGAGGTTTTTTCTGATTCCATATAAAACGAAGTAATGTTTTTTCAAGATCTTTAAAATATGACAGTGGAGCTTTAATAGGGAGTGCATTGAAAGTATATATTGCTTTGGGTAGTATGGACATTTTGATAATGTTGATTCTTCCTAGCCATGAGCATGGTATGTTTTTCCATTTGTTAACATTTTCAGCTATTTCTTTTCTTAGAGTTTCATAGTTCTCTTTATAGAGATCTTTCACGTCTTTTGTTAGGTAAATTCCCAAATATTTCATCTTCTTTGGCACTACTGTGAATGGGATAGAGTCCTTAACTGCTTTTTCAATTTGACTGTTGTTGGTGTATATAAAGGCTACCGATTTATGAATGTTGATTTTGTAACCTGAGACGCTGCTGTATTCCTTGATCACTTCTAGGAGTTTTGTAGTAGAGTCCCTAGTGTTTTCCAGATACACAATCATATCATCTGCGAAGAGCGAGAGTTTGATCTCTTCTGACCCTATATGGATACCCTTGATCGCCTTTTCTTCCCTAATTGCGGTGGCTAAAACTTCCATTACAATGTTGAAAAGCAATGGAGACAATGGGCAGCCTTGTCTGGTTCCTGATCTGAGTGGAAATGATTCCAATTTAACTCCATTCAATATGATATTGGCTGTGGGTTTGCTGTAGATAGCCTCTATCAGTTTAAGAAAAGTCCCTTCTAGACCAATTTTCTTGAGTGTTCTGATCATGAAGGGATGCTGGATATTATCAAAAGCTTTTTCTGCATCAATTGAGAGAATCATATGGTCTTTGTTTTTTAATTTGTTTATGTGCTGAATTACATTTATAGATTTACGTATATTGAACCAGCCTTGAGACCCTGGGATAAAACCAACTTGGTCATGATGTATAATTTGTTTGATGTGTTGCTGGATTCTGTTTGTTAGGATCTTGTTGAATATTTTTGCATCTATATTCATTAGTGATATTGGTCTATAATTTTCTTTTCTTGTTGGGTCTTTTCCTGGTTTGGGGATCAGGGTGATATTTGCTTCATAGAACGTGTTGGGTAGTCTTCCTTCTTTTTCTACATTTTGGAACAGGTTGAGTAATATAGGTACTAATTCCTCTTTAAAGGTTTGGTAGAATTCTGACGTGAAACCATCTGGTCCCGGGCTTTTCTTTTTAGGGAGGTTTTGTATAGTTGATGCTATTTCTGAACTTGTTATGGGTCTGTTCAACATTTCCACTTGATTCTGGTTAAGTCTTGGAAGGTGGCGTGCTTCCAAGTATCGGTCTATTTCCTTCAGATTTTCATATTTCTGAGAATAAAGTTTCTTGTAATATTCATTAAGGATTTTTTGGATTTCTGATGAGTCTGTGGTTATTTTGTCTTTGTTGTTTCTGATTGATGATATTAGAGATTTTACTCTTTTTTTCCTGATTAGGTTGGCCAGAGGTTTATCTATTTTATTGACCTTTTCAAAAAACCAGCTTTTTGATTTATTGATCTGTTGTATTATTCTTTTGTTTTCAATTTCATTTAATTCTGCTCTAATTTTGGTTATTTCTTTTCTTCTACTGGGTTTGGGGTTGGAATGTTCTTCCTTTTCCAGTTGCGTGAGATGTCCCATTAAGTTGTTAACTTCCTCTCTTTCCGTTCTCTTGAGGAAGGCTTGCAGTGCTATAAATTTCCCTCTTAGAACTGCCTTTGCAGTGTCCCAGAGGTTCTGATAGCTTGTGTCTTCATTGTCATTTTGTTCCAAAAAATTGGTGATTTCTTTCTTAATCTCATCTCTGACCCAGCTATCATTCAGCATAAGGTTATTTAACTTCCATGTTTTTGTATGGGTATGCAGATTCCTGTTGTTACTCAATTCAAGTTTTATTCCATGATGGTCCGAGAAGATGCATGGAATAATTTCTATTCCTTTAAATTTACTGAGGTTAGACTTGTGACCTAAAATGTGATCAATTTTGGAGTAAGTTCCGTGGGCTGATGAGAAGTATGTGTATTCAGTTTTGTTGGGATGAAATGTTCTGTAGATGTCTGCTAAATCTAAATACTGGATGGTTAGGTTTAAATCTAAGATTTCTTTGCTCAGCTTCTTTCTGGAGGATCGATCCAACACTGCCAAGGGAGTGTTGAAATCTCCAACGATTATGGAGCTGGAGGAAATCAAGTTACTCATGTCTGTTAGAGTTTCTCTTATAAATTGAGGTGCATTCTGGTTGGGTGCATAGATATTAATAATTGAGATCTCGTCATATTGAGT
Source organism: Nycticebus coucang (assembly GCF_027406575.1). Taxonomy (NCBI): domain Eukaryota; kingdom Metazoa; phylum Chordata; class Mammalia; order Primates; family Lorisidae; genus Nycticebus; species Nycticebus coucang. The sequence goes on from NC_069784.1 coordinate 119,980,107, forward strand.
ATTACCCTTAACAAATATGAAGTGACCATTCTTGTCCTTCCTTACTTTTGATGGTTTAAAGCCTACTGTATCTGCAAATAAAATTGCAACACCTGCTTTTTTCTGATTACCATTTGCCTGAAATATGGATGACCATCCTTTCACCCTGAGTCTGTATTTGTCTTTTAAGTTGAGATGTGACTCTTGTATGCAACAAATATCTGGCTTAAGTTTTTGTATCCAGTCAGCTAACCTATGCCTCTTTAGAGGACAGTTTAAGCCATTCACATTGATGGAGAGTAAGGATAAGTCTGGTGGAATTTTGGGTATCGAGTTTTTCAAAGGTCCAGTGGACATTTTTAATCCTTTCGCCAGTGTGGAAGTTGGAGTTTGATCCGAAGTTTCTGAGTGAGTTTACTTTTGTGGTATAGGATTGGGTTGGTCATTGTGGAGGATAGGTCTGAGAACATCCTGAAGAGCTGGTTTACTTATGGCAAATTTTTTCAACATATGAATGTCATTGAAGTATTTAATTTCTCCATCATAGATGAAACTCAGTTTAGCTGGATACAAGATCCTGGGTTGAAAGTTTTTTTGCTTTAGGAGATTAAAAGTTGATGACCAGCCTCTTCTTGCTTGAAAAGTTTCAGCAGAGAGATCTGCAGTTATTCTAATATTCTTACCTTTGTACGTTATAGTTTTCTTTCGCCGGGCTGCTTTGAGAATCTTCTCTTTCATGTTAACTTTAGTGAAGCTAATTATGATATGTCTGGGAGATGGCTTTTTGGGGTTGAATCGTGCTGGGGTTCTGAAGCTGTCTGCTATCTGAATTTCAGATTCTCTAGGCATGTCTGGAAAATTTTCTTTCATAATTTCATGTAGAAGGGCCTCTGTGCCCTTGGCTGCCACATCATCAGCCTCCGAAATTCCTATAACCCTTATGTTATGTTTTTTCGAATTATCTGAGAGCTCTCTGAGTGAGTGATCCGTTTTTGCTCTCCATTTCTCTTCCTCTTTGAGAGATTGGGAGCGTTCGAAGACTTTATCTTCAATGTCAGAAATCCTTTCTTCTGCTTGCTCCATTCTGTTACTGAGGGATTCTACTGTATTTTTCATATCTTTGAGGGCTGTAAGTTCTTGTTTCAGTGTGTCTAAGTCTTTGGTGGTTTTGTCTTTAAATTCGTTAAATTCTTGAGACAACTTTTGAATTTCTCCTCGAATTCCTAATTCCATTTTATTAATCTTGTCTGCAAACCAAATTCTGAATTCGACTTCTGACATCTCAGCCAGTTGTTTATGAATGGGATCTTCAATCACATCTGCCGTATCTTTTCTTGGGGGGGTTGATCTATTCTGGTTATTCATGTTACCAGAGTTTTTCCGCTGATTCCGCCCCATGGTTTACTCCCTTTGGTTTTTCCCCTGGGGTTTTATCGAGGGCCCGTACAGTGTTGTGGCCTGAGAAACTGGGGCCCTGTCTGGTGTGGTGGAGCAAAGTGGTTCTGTCTTGTTTTCAGCTGGTTTCTGTTCGATCCTATTGCAACTTCTACTCTGGCTTGAAGTCTCAGCTGTGTGAAAAAATCAGCAATTAAGTCACCCCGCCTGCCCACCTCTGGCCCCAGTTGGAAAAGGAGAATCAAACCTTCCTACAATCGCACACCCAGGGCACCACCTGAAAAGTCCTCAGTCTATTAGCCCAGTTCAAAAGGTCCGAATCAACTGTCTCAATCGGCACTTGTCTCGGGTGGAAGGGTTCAAGAGGTCTCTGGGAACTGGATCACAGGGGCCTGGTGACTCCTCTGAGACAGCTCACCCCAGTGCAGCGTGGAGTCAGGAGGAGCCACCCCGCAAACAGAGCAGTCTGGGAAGGTTGACGTCTCCTTCCCCACTTTGCCCCTCCGTCGGACCCAGTCACTGGTATCTCTGCAGATGGCTAACCCAGTTGCCTGCAGTGAACAGACACTCCAGGGGTTTGCACCTGCCTGAATCGCGAGGAAGTCTGCCAGGCCCCCGCAGACTGCCGCTATCTAGCAGGAGGAGATGGGGCCTGACATCTTTGAGTGTTTGATGCAGGTGTTGGGAAGGAGGTGTTCACTCAGGCTTAGCCCCGTCCCTGATGGATGCTGCTAACAGAACAGAACAGAACAGACAACTTTGTGAGGTTCTGTCTCTGTTCCTGTCATCGCCTACAGGAGACGGGCTGTTTTGAGTTCAAACGTCTTTGCTGCTGGAGAATTGCGTCTGAACACCTCTCTGGGTCGGCCCCGCCCTGGAGGCTTCTGGGTTTGTGAGCCGTGACACCGGTGGCCTCCTCTGGTTGCCCAGGGAGACAGGGGGTGTGGCCTCAGAATATCCAGAAGTGAGCGTTCTGCCGTTAAAGAAAAAACGGCTGTTGATCTACCTCCAGGGAACTGCTGCTCTGGTGTGGGCACTCAGGCGACCCTTTTCTCCTCTGTCCCGCGCACCAGAGTCAGCACTGAGCGGCTGCAGTTTGTGCTGGGTCCACACCCCTTAAGAGATCCCCCAAGAATCAGAACTCTTGGGGGATGGGCCCCCAGACCCGGATTGGGAGTGGGGCGGGGGGAAGCTAGAGTTTCATTCAGTTTCACGCAATACTACGGTCCGGGGAGGGCTCCTGCACTGCACGGCAGGGAAGTGCCGCCAAGGCTTGATTTCCCCTCAGCGGAGTGCCCTCTCCTTGCTCACGTGTCCCAGAGTCAGCGCTGACCTGACGCAGCTCAGGCACTGTGCACTCCCCTCGAGAAATCACCCAAGGAGCCGAACTCCGGAGGGATAGGCCCTCAGACCCCGAGTGAGAGTAGGGGCTCTCAGCTCTCAGCGGGGAGGCCAGAGTCTTATTCAGTCTTGTGCCCGGGGAGGGCTCCTGCACTGCACCGCAGGGAAGTGCCGCCAAGGCTTGATTTCCCCTCAGCGGAGTGCCCTCTCCTCGCTCACGTATCCCAGAGTCAGCGCTGACCTGACGCAGCTCAGGCACTGTGCACTCCCCTCGAGAAATCACCCAAGGAGCCGAACTCCTGGGGGATAGGCCCTCAGACCCCGAGTGAGAGTAGGGGTTCTCAGCTCTCAGCGGGGAGGCCAGAGTCTTATTCAGTCTTGGGCCCCGTATGCCCGGGGAGAGTTGGTGCACTGCACCGCAGGGAAGTGCCGCGAGGCGTGACTCCCCCTCAGCCCGGTGCCCTCTCCTTACTCGCGGGCCTCAGAGTCAATGCTACCAGTCGCAACTCGGGGACTGTCCACTCCCCTTGAGAAATCACCCAAGGATCCGAAGTCCTGGGGGACAGGCCTCCAGACCTCAGTGGGGGGGAGGGGGAGCGCCGGGGATTCAGGGTTGCCGGCAAAGGATTCCCAAAGTTTTATTCAGCCCTATGTCCGGCAGGAGAACGCCACGGCACCCCAGTAGGGGAGGTAGGTCCAGTTTTTAGAAGGTCTTTCCCGTGGAGTGTAGTGGGAGGGCCTTTAATTTCTGCCCGCTTGTTAAATTGTGGGGCTCCAGAGCCGGTCTCATGGGGGAGGGGGACTCCCGTCCGCTTGGTGGTGGATTTTGTACCTTTTGTTTGCGTCCTTGTGATCACAACTTGCCTCAGCGGTGTTGATGTGCGTTCTTCAGCCTTCTCTCTTGGTGAGGCTCAAGTCCACCAGGATACTTACTAAATTCCTGTCCCTTAACTCTCCTTCTGGACGGGAGCCTTTGTTGAAAGCTGGCTTCAGTCCGCCATCTTGTCTCCCTCCGGCATTCTCTCTCTTAAAAAAAAAAGAGAGAGAGAGAGAGGAGAGAGGGGAAGAGGGAAGAGGAGAGAGAGGAAAAAAAAAAAGGAAAGGAAAGGAAGAAAGAAAAAAGAGAGAAAGAAAAGAAAGGAAGGAAGGAAGGAAAAGAAAAGGAAAGGAAAGGAAGGGAAAGAGAGAAAGAAAGAGAAAGAAAAGAAGGAAGGAGGGAGGGAGGGAGGGAGGAAGGAAGGAAAGAAGGAAGGAAGGAAGGAAGGAAGGAAGGAAGGAAGGAAGGAAGGAAGGAAGGAAGGAAGGAAGGAAGGAAGGAGGGAGGAAGGCAGGCAGGCAAGCACAGTCAGGGCCATGGCAAAGGTGTAGGAGTTTCTTTTTTGACATCTGGGATAGGAAACTCATGAAGGGTTGGCTTGGGGAAGGTGACCCTGGCTGTAGGGGGCTGTAGAGGAGGAAAAAGGGTAAACAGACAAGAAAGAGGTAAGCGGATGCCATGCTGAGAGAGATGTGCTGGCTGAGATGGGATGGCAGCCATGGTGATAAGTGATGATTTGTGGTCTATTTGGAGAATCAGGTGGCTTATTATCTAGTTGTAACAGGAACACACTCCTAACAGAAGAATGGAACAATACAGATGTCCCTGTAAGAGTTTCATCGTTGGCTGTAATTTCTTGCGTGTGTCTCCTGCATCTTGTCTGGGGAAGGTCAGGCCGGGGGTGGATGGTGGGATTTGGACATTACAAGAAGGTAGTTGTAACCTCCTTTGTATTGCCTGATAGTTCATTGAGTCATCAATATGCCTTATTAATTAATAAGAGTTTATCATAATTCTAAGTAGGGTCCTCAAAAGAATTAAATCTGAAAAAAAAAAGGAATAGTAAGTGGGTCTGATTAGCATTGCACTGAGAATCCCTGCAGGGGGAAGAGGGCCAGGAAGGAAGGGAAGGGCAAGGTGGGGCTGGTCTAGGTGGCTCATGCCTGTAATCCTAGCATTCTAGGAGGCTGAAGTGGGAGGATCATTTGAACCCAGTAGTCTGAGTCTGTGAGCTAGGCTGATGCCACAGCACTCTAGCCTGGGCAACAGAGTGACACTCTGTTTCAAAGAAAAGAAAGAGAAGGAAAAAAAGAAGGGAGGGAGGGAGGGAAGAGGGCTGACATGGAGGGAAAGCCCCAATCCATGGATCCATCCATCAGTGAGCTAAGGAGGGAAGGCAAGAGAAGCCTTGTAAGGCAGAGTGGAGAGAGAAGCCCCTCTGAAGAGGCAGACTCTGCTCTCTTCTTTCCTAGAGCTGCCTCTCCTCCCCAAAATGTATGTGTGCATGTGTTTGTGTGTGTGTCGTGTGTGTGTGTGTGTGTGTGTGTAGTCCAGTGCTTCTGCTAAAGGGAAGCCAATTACCTCTTGCCTGCCCTCAGGGCTCCCAAAGGGCCTGTGCTTGACCAACAGCCATCCAGAAGTCTAAGGCTTTTCCTGCCAAAGGAATGCTACTCCTTTTTGGGTGTCCGTTGTAAACAGTGACATTCAAGCACAAGGGGATGGGATGGAGTGGATAAAGAGGGCGTGAAATAGACCCAAATCAGAGAAAGTTTAAGAGGTACAAGAATGAAGTTTTTGCCTTGGCTTTAAAATATTGGTAAACACTATCAATTCTCATGTTGACTGAAAGTGGTGAGTGTGTGTCTGAAAGGTGTGTGGGGAGTGGGGAAGACTCTCCTAGACCATCGTACCTTGGGTATTCGGTCCATAAGGACTGAAAGCCATGACCCAATGTGCACCATTGCTTGAAATGTATTTATTAAGCACAGATGACTGTTGGTTTTGGTTTGGTTTTGTGATTACGTGTAACGTATGCAATTAAAAATTTTATAAAGTTCTTTTCTAAGGAAAAGAAACTTTACCTGGCTGCATCAGATAGACAAGGGTCCTGGAGTACCTCTTCTTCTCCTGCACCTCTGGGGTTACTTTAGCTGAAGGCATTAGAGCCAGCATTTTCCACAGGAAAGTCTTTTCGAAGTGACGGGGGCTGTGTTTTTCCCCTCAGGGGATCCGTGAATTACCTGTGGATATTTGTGAGTTCACACAGGAGCATTGCTTTTGTTTCCCCATTGGATGGCTTCCTTCTATGCTGCCTCAGTTTTCAGGTCTTATTACAAAGCTCAGAGTTTCGGGAGTCCAACTATGCTGCTAATTCCTGCTGATGGTGGTGAGCGGGCCTCATAATCCTAGAACAAGCCTGTGAGGTAAGAGGAACTGAGGTGATTTTACCAGAAACAGCGACATTCACACCGAGGGGCTAATGTGGCCAAGGCTTATCTGCCCACCTGCAGATAAGCCCTGGCTACCACAGCTGGACAGCCTACTCTGGTGATCTGTGTGTGTGTGTGTGTGTGTGCGCACAAGTGTTCATATTAATAGGGTCACAGCATTATGAAATCAAGTCACGTTTTAGCAGCCACTCTAAATAGGAGAATTCATGGGACCTGAGCAGGCACAGACGCTAGCACCCTCTCAGAAACATTCATGATATAAATATTTCCAGCCAGGCGGAGGCCGGAAGCTCCCTGGCAGACAATAGAAAAGCACCAGGTGTTCCCAGACACGGTCTCCACCCTTGCAAATGGAGAGTTGCACTTGATTGCACGCTGCAGGAGCATTTGCCCTGGATACCTCGGGACCCAGCTGTCTCATAAGTAGCCCTCATGTTTGACCTTGACCCTTGGTAAATGAGGCCAGTCACAGGACACATCAGGGAGCTGATTTTGTGTTTAGAAAGTTGTGCTGCTTTGAGGTTTCGTTTTGGATGCCAGTCAATGTATTACAGAATAAGTGACTGGGTCTTTCCACTCGTGTATAGCAAAGGCTACTCTGACTTCTGTCTAGAAGCTCCATCTTCTTGCCTTTAATGCTTCCCACCTAAATAGACTATGGAGATGGGTAAAGGAAAGATCTCCAGGCTATTTGTCACAAGGCTTTGAAGACATAGTTTCCTATTGCCCTGAAAGAATTCATGCAGCTTTCCATATGCAAAGTTTATTTTGGAGAAATAATTTATAAATGGTATAAATAGAATAGAATTGAGAGCCCAGAAATAAATCCTCACATTTACAGAAAATTGATTTTCAACAAGGAAGCCAAGACAATTCAATGGGGAAAGAATGGTCTTATCAATAAACGGGTTTTAGAGAAACTGGATATCCATGAGAATCCTGCCTCATATCATGTAAAACAATTAACTCAAGATTGATCAAAGACCTGAATGTGAGAGCTAAAACTATAACATGCTTAAAAGAAACCAAGGTGTAAAATCTTTATTACCTGAGATTAGGAAATGGTTTCTTTTTTTTTTTTTTTTGACTGGGGCTGGGTTTGAACCCGCCACCTCCAGTATATGGGACCGGCGCCCTACTCCTTGAGCCACAGGCACCACCCAGGAAATGGTTTCTTAATTATGACACTAAAATCATTTATAAAAACAGATAATTTGGATACCACCAAACAAACTAAAAAGTTTTGTGCTTCAAATGATGCCATTGATAAATTGAAAAGACAACCCAGGGCGGTGCCTGTGGCTCAAGGAGTAGGGCACGGGTCCCATATGCCAGAGGTGGCGGGTTCAAACCCAGCCCTGGCCAAAAACCACAAAAAAAAAAAAAAAAAAAAAAAAAAAAAGAAAAAGAAAAGACAACCCAGAGAATGGGAGAAAATTTTTGGAAATTTATATTTGATAAGAGAGTCTTACCTAGAATATATACAAAACAACCACAATGGAATAATGGGTAAATAATCCAATTAAAAATGGGCAAGGGATTTGAATAGGCATTTCTCTAAAAAAACATACTCAAATTGCTAATAAACAATTGAAAAGATGGTCATTAGCGATCAGATAAATGAAAATCAAACCACAGTAAGATTCCACTTCCTACATATCTAGGTGAAGCTTTAAAAAAATTTTTTTTCAAAGGACACCACTTCATACCTAACTAAAATAGCTATAATCAAAAAGACAGATCATAGTAAGTGTTGGCAAGGATGTGGAGAAACTGGAACCCTTAAATACTGTGCGCTGCAGGTCGGAATGTGAAATGGTACAGCTACTTTGGAAAACAGCTCCTCAATCACAGAGTTACCATGTGACCATCAATTTCACTTCTAGGTATATACCCCAAAGAAATGAAAACATATATTCACCAAAAACTTATCTACAAACTTCATAGCAGCATGATTCATAAGAGCCAGAAAGCGGAAATGACCTAACTGTTCATCAAACAGGTAAATGGACAAATAAAATACAGTATGTCCATACAATGCAATAGAATTGGCAATGAGAAGAAATGAAGTTCTGCTACATGCCACTACACGCGTGGCTCTTGACAGCATTATGCTAAGGGAAAGAAATCCGTCACAACAGGATGAATGTTGTATGATTCCAGGTACATGAAATATTCAAAATAGGCAAATTCCTACAGAAAGAATGTATGTTAGTGGTTGCCCAGGGCTGGGAAGGATTGCGGAAAAATGGAGAGTGATGCTAATGGGTCCCGGGTTTCTTACTAGGGTGGTGATACAATATTATGACATTGATTGTAGCGTTGGTCAGACAACCCTACAAATGTACTTAAAAAGCGTCCAATTGTACATTTTAAATGGGTGAATTGTACGCTATGTAAATTAAGTCTCACTAAAGAAGATATTTTTAAAAATTACAAAAAAAGAGATGAGTAGGAAATAAGGAAGATTTCACTAATTATAGATATTTTCCTTGCTTTTGTTTTTTTTTCCTTTCTTTGCTTTTATTTGCTTTCCTGGGTGTTTCAGACCTCTCTCAGAGAGAAAACATTTGAAGCAAAGATTTACAACTCAGTGTATGGAAGCCAAAGATTTTGGGAGAAAAGGCTAGAGAGAAAAAGATGATTGCGATATCGTGTTTACATTTATGATTTGCTCTTTGCCCATGTTTCAGATTTAGTTCTTTACTTTGCACCACATACTAGCTATTGTCTCTCCATAGAGAAGCAAGTTCTTTGGAATTGTCATAAAACGTCCTCAGTTCCTGGGCGAAACTCGTCTACTGAGAATCAGATATAGTTTTCACCAAAGTTGCTTCCTCTAAATTGCCGTATGAGAGGCAGAAGAAAGCAGAGAGGCAGCAGATATCCTGTTTTCTCCTAGTTTGTGGTAAAAATTAGACCTCTTTCAAGATCAAAGAAGAGTCCATTATTTCGCTAACTAAACTCTTATCCTAAGCTGATTATAGGAGGAATTATTTTAAGGAAATATCTTCGAGAAAGAAACATCAGAGCGTGGCAGGAGGAATCATGGGATGACATGTGTTCATTGCCTTTCTTCTCCAAGACAAACTGCAGAAGAATAGGCACAGAGACTGTGGCAGGGATACCTGGTGGGATGTATCTTGGGATATGGGATCAGTCTACCCGACTAGAGAGTTTGTCTGACCTTGGCTACTCAGTTACCTCCTGCGACACTCAACTTTCTCTACTGCAAACTGAGGGCTGTCAGTTGAGAATGACGTTCCCGGCTGTAACTGCCTATAACTTCATGATGTTATAATCTAATCTAGAATTCTCTGGGATATTAAAGCTAAATGAGTATACAGGGAGATGAATGAATATTGCACCCAGTGTGTTAATGGCTAGATGTCATCGTAAAGATGCAATTTCATAATTGTTCACTGGCCTCTGGAGCTATAACTGATTAGCATGGCATTCTCAAACAGAAGAAAGCGTGTCTATTATTTTGGCAACCCATAAGAAGATGACTCCAACAGACCTGTTAATTCCCAAACTTAGGTTCAAATAACTAACTGACAGGTTCCAAATGACAGATGCTTGATTGACCACAGTGAAAACTTAAACATTCTGAATGTTGGATGACCACAAGTTCAACTTGAATCAAGTTTGATGGGGCTACTTTTAATTTTTTACTTTTTTTTTTAATTGTAGTATAATTTACATACAGTGAACAATCTTGTCAGCTGCATATATCCAAGCAATCCCTACCCCGATCAAGATACAGAATAATTCCACCTCCCAGAAAAAAACCTTCAGGCTGCCTCCCAGTCAGTCTCCCCCAGAAGCAAACACTGACTGATTTCTTTCAGCCTATATTAGTTTCTTCGTAAATGGAATCGTGGTATATGTACTCTTTTATGTCTGGTTTCCTTCAGTGAAATGGTTTTCAGAGTCATCCATTTTATTGCATTTATCTGTACTTTCTCACAGATCGGATTCCCTGGGAAGATACAACAGTTAGCATGTGAGGCCTTTATTAAGGAGTGCTCTTGGAACCCACAACTTTGGGAAGGAGAGGAAAGAAGCTGGATTGAGCAGAGGGGAAGTGGCTCTGAGAGGTGGCCCCAGCACCAGCCTCTGCTCACCCAGTAGGAACCCTAGCCCTGGACAGCCTAGTCAAGTTATGGGGGGCCTTTATGCCCACCTGTGTTGATCAGGCATTTATAATCTATAAAAAATATTTTTTCAAAAAATATATTAATTTTAACTTACTATAGCTTTTTACTTTATAAACTTTTTACTTTTAAAAAACTATTTGACTCTCTCATAATAATACTTAGTTTAAAATACAAACTTACTGTACAGCTATACAAAAATATTTTCTTTCCTCATATCCTTATTCTATAAGCCCTTTCCTTTCCCATTTCCTCTTTCCCCTTTCCTTTCCTGATGGAGTTTCATTTTGTTGCTCAGACTAGAGTGTCTTGGCATCATAGCTGACAGCACCCTGAAACTCTCAAAATCTTGGGCTCATGCAATTCTCTTGCCTCAGCCTCCCAAGTAACTGAGGCTACAGACACCACCACCACAACTAGTTTTTCTGTTTTTAGTAGAGATGGGGTTTCTCTGTTGCTCAGGCTGGTCTTGAACTCCTGAGCTCCAGCAACCCACCTACCCTGACATCCCAGAATTCTAGGATTACAGATATGAGCCACCGTACCTGGCCTTGGCTTTCTTCAACTTAAACTTTCTTCTGATTTGCATTTTTTACTTTTTAAAATTTTGTTAGAAACTAAAACACAAACACACACAGTAGACCTTCACAGGGCAAGGATCGCCAACATCACTGTCTTCCAACTCCATACCTTCCCCTACTGTAAATTCTTTAAGGACAATTACACATATGGAGCTGCCACCTGCTACAATGACAACGCCTTCGGAAATACCTCCAGGAGGACCTGCCTGAGGCTGTTTTAAAGTTAACTTTGAGTAGGAGTACATTCTATAACAGTAATTGGAAGTATAGTATGGTAACACACAAACTGGTGCCAGAGTTGTTTGTCATCAAGTATTAGCACCATATGTAATTGTATGTGCTCTACCTTCACGTGACTGGTAGCATGGTAGGTTTGCATCTCCACCACCACAAACATGTGAAAAGTGCCTTGTGCTACAACATTACGGTGGATGTTACTAGGTCATAGGAATTTTTTGGCTCCATTATAACCTTAATAGGACTATCATCCTATACATAGTCTGTTTTTGATGGAAATATCATTATTTGGCACATGACTGTATATTTAGGTAATGTGCTTTAATAGTAGTTAAGTTTTACTCATCAATTATGTTCTAATCATTTCACATGTATTACATCAGTTAACCCTTGCAATTGATTCAGGTAGTGTCTTAGTTTGTTTTCTGTTGCTGTAACAGAATGCCTGTGCCTGGGTAATTTATAAAGAATAGAGGTTTATTTAGCTCACAATTCTGGAGGCTGAGAAGTTCAAGATCGTGCAGCTGCACCTGGCTGGCTTCTGGTGAGGGCCTCATGTTTCATCCTAACATTGTGGAGAAGTGGAAGGGCAAATAAGTCTGTGTAAAAAGGGGAGATAAAGTGATCACACCTCACGTTCACCTTTGCTCTCTCCAAAAACTAACCCAGTCCCTTGAGAACCACATTAATCCCTTCTTGAGGATGGAGCCCCCATGACCTGAACACCTCTCACTATGCCCATTTCCCAACACCGCCTCATTGAGGTGAGAACCAAGATCCCAACACATACTCAAAAGGTCACTGCCCTTTAAAAATGAGAAAATGACTGGTGAGGATTTAGTTGTTTCATTCATTCAACAAATATTTATTAATTCCCATCATTATGCACAAGGATAATGCAGTAAAAAAAAAAATTTCATTTTGATGGAACTTACATCCATTAGTAGGAGATAAAATGTATCTGTCTGTCTCTCTTGTGCATGTTTCACTTTTCTCTGCTATTCAGCTTATATTTTAAATTTTTTATAGTAATTAGAAAGATATAATGATGTATACTAACCACAGTTGGATGGCTAACACTTGCAGGTTTGGGTCCAAATAATTGTTTGAGGATTGAGAATTGATCAGAGGTCACAGTCCTTGGGGCTTTGACTCTGAGCTCTAACAGGTTTAAATGACTTCCTAAGAACTGCTTCTGTGATTCAGATAGGTTGGATGGGGTAAACAATTCCTCTCTGACAATACACATGCTTCTTGACATAAGATGGGGGGATCCTTCTAACCATATTGGTTAGAAGGATGTCTCAGGTGCCCCCAATTTCAAAGGGAGCAAATTATTACATTCCCATAAATCAATTATAAGTCAAAAATATTGTAAGTTAAAATGCATTTAAAACTTTGATAAATGCATCATAAAGTTAAAAGAAAATCATAAGCTGATCCATTATGTCTAGGACCATTGGTATAATAATTTTGAATGAAATATGCTAAGTTCTTAAAAGCCATAATTTTTGACATATGAACTATGTTTCTCCTCAGCTAGTGGCTATTGTATATGTTCCTGGCTGTGGCCTTCTCTGGACTCATGGGAAGGTACTAGATTGACCATCATGGCTGCTATGCTGTCTTCCCAATGTCTCTTCCTCAATTCAGATTAGACTTCTCCTAATCCTACTCGCTCTAGCCCTCCATTTTACTTACTAGACCTCTCTTCCAAGTAATACAGTTTATCCCTTGTGTTAGTTATCTATGGTTACATGGTAATATTACAACAAATTTAGCTGCTTAAAAGAATAAATTATCTCTCATATTTTGTGGGTCAAGAGTTAGAATATTATTTAACAGGGTTTTCTTCTTAGGGGTTCTGACTCTCACAAAGCTGCATTCCAGGTGCAGCCAGGGCTGTGATCTCATCTGAGACTTGACTGAGGAAGGATAGGCTTCCAAGCTCACGTTTGCTGGGGAGCATTCCACTCCTTGCAGAAAGCCAGACTGCCAGACTGAGATTTCAGTTTCTTGCTGGCTGTGAGACAGGGGTTGCTCTCTGTTCCTTGCCTCCTGGCCTTCTCAATATGGCAGCTCACAATGGGGCAACTTACTTTTTCCTAGAATATGTGGAGTAAAGATGTTACAATCTTAGATGACATTAACTGCTTACTCATAATCACATACATCCTAACCATATTCTGTTGGTTAGAAGGATGTCTCAGGTGCCCCCAATTTCAAAGGGAGCAAATTATACAATAGTGTGGATACCAAGGGGCCACCTTAGCATCTGTCTACCCCATTCCTAATGTCAAGAAGCATTTATTATTATTACTTCAGTCAGTCAAATGTTTCCTTCCTCCAGTTTGTTCACGTGTACACAGTGACTTGTCAGTTAATGAATGTCCATTTTTTACAACAGTGCCATATTTCAGTCAAATAAATTTTGAACAAAAGATAACCCCAGAAAAGTAAAAAAAGGAAAAAAGTAACCCCAGAAAAGAAATTGAACAGAACTTTAATTGGAACATGAAAAACTTAAAATATGTGTATTTAGTATGTGCATATAAAATATGATTATGGCAATATCCAGATCCCATGTTTTCTCAGTTACTACATTAAAAAACTTACCCACTCATTTACAAATGGTATTCTCTTAACACTCTTGCTTCCCAGGAGGCCCAACAGTAAACCTGCCCACAACACTTTTACTACATCCTCAATCTCCTTGGTACCCACCTACTTCTCCTGGTACCCATAGATCTAAACAGTGTATTTATACAGATTAGGTTCATCCATTCTTTCATTCATTTATATGTAAAACAAATAGTTACTGAGTCCACACTTGCGCCCTGACTCTGTGCTGGTGTTACATTGGTGAATGAGACACGGCTACCAACTGGCATTTGGTCCAGTGAGGGAGACAGATGAAGAACAGTCATGGGATGTGTTCCACTGAGAAGGTTGTATGGAAATACACAGATAAAGGGCTCCGAGAACTTGATATCTAAGTGGCCCGCCCCATAGAAGATGTAATATAGGAGGCCAGATATTGAGTCACTCAGGACAAGCAGACATAGAAAATAAAACCATGAAGGAGGATGAGTCCTTTAGACAGTTGTGGAAGACAGAGATGAACAGAGGTTTGAGGACCAAGGCTTTAGATAAATGTAGATAGAAGATGGGAAGAAAAGAAGCCGTGAATTTTAAGTAACTGCAGTGTCAGCATGCGATGAAATAAAGTCTCTTCAAAATGGCAATATCAGTTTCCAGGTACTAGATACTTCTGTATGGAAATAAACAATGGACTACAACTAAAATACTCACAGTGCGTTTGCATACAATGAAAGAATCTAGATGAAGTAAGGCAATATCTAAGATAGAAACAAAGTAAAAAGTATCACTCTGAAATCATAGACCCAAGTGGGAAATGTATATTACTAATGTTGACTGTTTTATTAATAAATGTAGTTAAACACAATAATATTCAGCATTGGTTCACAGAAACCAATCACTGTATGTGTCATTGTTCACAAAGCAACACTGTGTACACACCTATAAAGAAGAAATCAAATAATCTAAAGAGACAAGTGGAATCCCTAAAACTTCAACATGGGTTTTGGGATATTTTTAACAAAACAAAATCAATAGCATTTTCTCTTGCAAGATCAATAGATAAACATATCTTTTAAAATGTGACAATAATTTTGCAAAAAAAAAAAAACTTTTTAGGTAAAAATTGTTTCTTATATATTGGGCCCTTTTCTAACTTGTACACATTTCCCACGTGCATTCTCCGAGTGGAAAACCCTCTGCTTGGAGAAGTTGGGGAATGGAAACCCTTTGGTAAAAGGTGCCTCATTGCATTGGAAGGAGGTGTGTAGATTTAAAATGGCAATATTCCAAGCACATTTTGTATTTCTGTTTCTTAATTGTGTGATTATATGATTTTGCCCTGAATAAATCTTGTTTTGATGAAAGATTAAGTCAGAGCACCTGCAAGCTGCATTGCCCCACCCCCTTTCTCAGCACCCGTCTCTATCACCTGTTTGGAGAATATGTTGACTTTCCCTAATTGAGAAGTAATTTGCAGTTACTAAAATCCACTTTTTATATTAAAAGGCCTCTTCAATAGGTACAACTTCCCCTAGAGAGTTGTTTACTTGCAGGCATTTCTTGGGTGTAAGCATTAATAAAACTATGCTTTTAGGAACTAACCATAGAGTTTTTTTTACTTCCTATTTTAAAATAGCAGGAAGATAAACGTAAAGAACACTTGAAGTTAGGCCTTCTGAATATAAGAAACTACTTATTTTCTTTGTGATTCCCTTAAGATATCATTTGAAGTTGTAAAGATGCCATTGTACTGAAAATAAAAAATTTTACCCGAGATATTTAAACTAAGGAAATAAAAGTAAACAGCAGGTAAGAGTTCTTCATGCGCTTTTAGGTATAGAATGATGAGCTATTGAATAAGGAAAGTGGTTTAAGTAACACTAAAAATGCACCTCTCTTTTTCCCTGAATGTAAAATAATAAGTTTTAGATCCATCTTCCTAGCAGTGCTTGAAGTTCTAAGACTACCAGGTTTTTCTGTTTTTCTCTGGCATTGTCTTTATCCAGTTCCATATTCCAATTACTTTTTCCATTCAAAGATGGAGAGCATTCTCCTAACATACTGTGTCAACCCTTGGTTTTCACACGGATGAATGACGGTACGCAGTATACCAAAGCAGGGAATCAGGTCTCTTGATTTCTAGATCCTGTTTCATTGGGGCCCTTATTTTTATTATTCCCTTCCTCTCTTTTTTTTTACCACCCTCCCCTTTTTGGCTTCGGCATTTTAATACTGACCTAATTCATTTAAGTGATTATATGATTTCTCCCTGAATAAATTTTTCTTTGTTGCTTTGGAATAAATGCAATTAAGGTTTTAAATATATCTCTATTACCACGATAGCTTCATCCCACATGTTTTGTGGTATATTCATTGTTGTTTAGTTGTAAACGTTTTATTAAGTTACAATAGAATCTCATGTTTCTTAGGAGCTTTTTTTTTTTTATTTTTTAGCTTCCAAAAACATGTGAGAGGGGTTTTTGTTTCGGTTTTTAGCTACGTTTTTCTTGTTGGTTTTTAATTCAATTATGCCACAGTCAGAGATTGGGGATTGTTTGGTCTTAATTTGTTCATATTAACTGCTCATTACTTTGCTTCCCCATCTTCCTTGTCTTATAAGCCAAATTCTATATGGTGAACGCTTCAACTCCACCTCCCTCACTGTCTACTCCAACCACACTGGCCCTTGTAGGCTCCTCAAACACATGACATGCTCTTATCTTTTATTCACTGGAACCCTCTTCCCCCACAAAGCCACGGGGTTAACTCCACTACTTCCTTCCAGTTTTCTTAAATATCATCTCAGTGAGGACTAGTGACTCAGTGACCAACATTCGCCAGACTTTCTCTCTTACCCTGCCCTATTTATTTCATAGCACTTTTCATCTTCTAAGTTGCTATAAAATTTACCGATTTATTAGATTTTTGCTTAATTAGCATGTAAGCTCTGCGAATGCAGATGTTTGTGCTTTCTGTGCCATTCTATACGCCAGGTTCCTAGAACTTGATACAAAGGAGGCCCATAATAAATATTTGTTGAATGAATGTGGAAGCAATAATGAATTCTTATTAATATAGAACCATTGTACACATAGTGTAGTATAAATCCAATGTATTCTCATAAAATAGGAATGCAGTAAAATGTATTTGAGACCCAAATGCCCATTAACTGGTAAATGGATAAACTTCAGCATAGCCACACCAGGGAAGACTGCTCAGAAAAAAGGAAAAAATAGGCTCACAGAACAACATGGATGAATATCAGAATCATTAAGTGAAAGAACCCAGATACGACAAACTATGTATGCTGTTATTCCCTTTATATGAAATTTTAGAAAAGTCACAAATCTAGAGATGGAAAGTAGGTCCGCAGCTGCCTGGTGCAAGGTGGACTGGGGTGCCTGCAAGGGGATGAGATGAGAATCCCGAGAGTTCTGAAATGTGATTGTGGTGGTGGTCGCTTTAGGTAATTATCAAGACTCGTTGACCTATTTACTTGAAACAGGTGTATTTTAGAATTTGTAACTTCCTCCTTAAAAGCTGCAAGCAATAAGCAAATTCTGACTGAATACTATCAGAATTAATCTTTCTTTAATTTAGAAAGCAGTTTACACTATTGAAGCACCTTCAGAATGAATTACCAACTCTGTGTGGGGAAAGTGGATTTAGGAACTACTAAAACTCAGAGCTCTCCTTGGACCATCCTTAACACTTGGAGGAATGAACTTCTGTTTCTCAACTGTCAGGATCACTCAACTGTAAGCTGCACACTTACCCTCCACCACACACACACTGTGAACCCCTCCCCGTAGGTCTCCACCTCACTCATCTCTGCCCAAGCACTAGAGGTGCTGTACCCCTTAAAGGTCCTCTGTCGATTCTAGTTGACTGATCTGATGATGATTTAATTGTGTGGCATATAAAAGAGACTTGATAGTCTGTTTCTATAGATTCAGCAGACTGTTACCAAAATCAAGTATTTTGGTCTTTTTTGTCCATATTTGAAGTTGGTGGTGTTTTTGGTCAATATTGAAGTTGCTGTCATTAAGGAGATAACATAAGTGCTTTTTTTTATTTGTCATATATATATTGAATGACCTCCATGTGCCAGACATTTTGTTAGTTTCTAGGGATAGATGCGATGGTTAACAAAACAATGATTTGGACCTTACTTTAAGTAATTATTTTATGTATACTGATCAGTTGTTATTAAAGATGTCTTTAAGGACTATTCTCCATAGTTTGGGTGCAGTACAGGAAAAAGGATTAATTTTTATAGCAGTTACCAGAATTTCAAGCACTATGGATGAGTAATTTGCTTTGCTTATGAAATGAAGTGCAACAAACTATGGACAATGTCTTTGGAAAAGGAAATTCCAGTACCACCCCTTGTGGTCTTTCTTTTCCAGAGTAAATCTTCCAACTGTTGATCTCAACCACTAAGCAAGCACACGTGAGTCACACCCTGCCCTTTGTAGAGACTCACTCAGGGTGAGGCAGAGGCGAGGTATTTTGTTAATCCTTTCAGCTTGAGCAAGCAGAAGAAGGAAAACTCAGGAAACAAATCATATAAAAATATGAGAACAATAGGAAAGAAAAGCCTGTCTTACAGGTTTGTTTCCTGTTCTAATACTTGTAGAATGTGGTCTTCTCTTCTCCTGATGCTAAATATAACTAGAATGTCCGAAGTTATAATTCTCAAAAAAAGTTCTCCTTTGTTAGTACGGGAGTATGTGAGAATAGCTCTCTCAGAATTGTCAGAATAAAAGCTATAGTAACCATTTAGTTGCAACTGCTAGAGAGTAATACTTTAAAAATAAATACTAGTTATTTATTTAGAGTTTCAACTGAAAGCATCGTATCCAGTAAAACTTCCCTCTGCTTTTTAGTAGTTATAAATCTTGAAGTAAGCTGCCTCTTACAACAGGGAGCAAAGTTTTGAAGAAATACAAAGTTTTTTAAAACTGGAAGATTTTCTAGTAAACATTTGAATAACTGAATATTTATAAAATTTTCCTCTATCAGTTTTAGTGTCTACTAAGTTTTAATTCATTTCCTTCCCATTAACAAAGGGGTTTGGTATGGTTACAATTCCCATTATAGAAGGAAATGTCACTAATTCACAGGATTTCTTCATGGTCAAATCCAGAAATAAGAGGATTAGTTAACAACATCTTCATCTACCTATAGCTGGTCAGTTATAACCACAGCTGCTTCCTAGGTTACTGCTGTTCTGATCAAACATTTCATCTCTTGGGACTCTGCCAAACTCTCCCTTCCCTTCATGGTTCCTCTAGCCCAAATTACTGGGGTCTCCGGATGGGTTGTAGCAGAGACGGTGGCATCTGAACAAGGCAGAGACCCAGGATGAGTATTCATGGCCTTTGTGTCCTGAGGGAGGAAGGTTCACTCTTCCCAGTCCAAGCTTAGATTTGGCTGCCCAGAAAAGTCTGGCAGTGACCTAAATTACAGGATTTGGTAGTGGCGCTTGTAGTAACTATTAACACTCTAGCCACTAAATTGCATGCCTGTAATTTGGACTTTGACCTAGTAGTAAAGGACTTTCCCACAAATAGCCTAGATTGCTAACATTTTAGGCTTATGTTTGCTTTAACTTCTATCTAATAAATAATAGTGGCTTCCATTCATGCCAAATGCAAGTGTCACTTTGGGTACCCCAGAGGGGTGAGCTTAAGAACTCCCCCATCAGACAAGCCAGTGAAATCTGTGTTATAGGGTAGAATGCTTCAAAATCTCCTAAGTACAACTTCTAGAAGGAGAAATTCTATTTTAATAATCCACTCAATTTCATTTCTTACCAGAAGTAAATGAATAATCACTTAAGTTTTTTTAAGGGTTGAAAAATATTTAGGCTGTTCAGTGGAAAAAGCAGTAGATGCCATCAGTCTACATTTTTGCAAGGTTTAATATAAGCTATTTCTCAAATTCAGTCTTGGTAAAAGTTAATGGCAGTGCATTATAACAGATAAAAGTAGTGATGTGCTGAAGGCTGTACTCACAGCCTCATAAGCTAAACTGTCAAATTTCAGGGAAATTTATAAGCCAGTCAACAATTTTGGTAGCTGGTTGGTAGGTTGTAGAACCAGCCATTATAAGAGAATTCACATCACAGAAATTGGCAAACAGTACAAATTATAAATCAGTCTGAGGCCCCAGCCCGGCCCACAACTCCCAGCCCAAACCAGTTGTTAAGCATTCAGCAGGATGTCTCTGGATCAGGGATTAGTTTAGAAATATATAACAGAGAGTGGGATCCATGGGATAAATGCTAAAGCATTATAAATGCAGTAGAGATGACTTCCTCAGAGTGAAGTATTGGCACTAATCTTGTTCAGCAATTCTACAAATTCCCTGGAAAGAGGCAGAACACAGAGAAATGTCCCTTTTTCTCAGATGACATTAAATATTTCCAGAGTTAAAACTATAAGCCCATGGGATTAATACCCACAACTCTTAGTAAAATGGTGTGAGTTCTAATAAGGCAAAAGTGAAGCAATTGGGGGTAGGGAGGGAGTTATCTTAAAATATCCTTGCTAAATGGTAATTTCTAACATTTACGATATGGCCTAGAAATAAAATTTAGGGATTTATGCAGATTTTTTCTACATTCATTAGTATAACTTGCTAGCTGTGATTTTTAAAAGCTACTTAGATGCCAAGCCCCACCCACCAGAAGCTCTGGAAACAATGTGGAGTAACTGTCCCACCCTTAGAAAGAAACCTTAGTGTATACTTTCTGCAGTTTTGGTTGACATGCTTCAAGGATAATGTCAGAGAACTGGAAGAGTTTCAGAGAAAGTCATGTAACCTGATCAGGGAATTATAAGAATCCTAGATGAGGCTAAAGATTCTAGCAAATCATGAAAGGTCTCGAATAAGGTAAATATAGATGCATTAAGCAAATGCTGAAAAACTGGAACTATAGAGCACCCCCCTTGATGTTTGAAAGAGGAATTCATAGAAGAAATAAAAGGAAATACTTTCGCTTCTCAAGGGAAAGTAATGATAGGTGGTAGCAACCTCAAGGCTCAACTTTTATTGACTTTTTAAAATTTTTTTAACTTACATCTTTATAATTAGCAAAATGTATATTTCCTCTAATCAGTGACCTCCTTAGTAGTTAGGTTCTGTCAACAGGAGAAAGAGTGAGACAGTTTCCCCACTCAACTTAAATTCAAAGGTTTTTTTGTTTGTTTCTTACAGCAACTCAAAGAAAAACGGTAGAGCCAGCCATTATAACTGCTTGCCCTCACTTTTTATCTTCCCAAGTGAGATGTGTTCCCCAAATACATTTTTATATTTAGAAGGAAATTTAGTTATGATTGACTTCAGGTCCTAATTGGAAGTCATATTTTGGTTAAATCCTCAGTTTCATTAAAAAAAAAATCAGGGTTTCTTAAGAGTGAATTAAACAAAAGGAAGTAGATATTGATCATAGTTTTCTAGGGAAAAGATCTTGCCCACAATGGAGGCTGAGTTATTTGGGTGTGAAAAAAAAGTAGGGCAACTTACTTGACTATGATGAAATAGTTAAGCCAGTGTCTTTAAAAAAATAAATAAATAAAACAAGATTCTGCATGATCTTAATGAAAGAAACTCTAGAGAAAAAGTGATTTTCATGTTAGTTCAGAGTTGACTGGCTTGGATAAACTGAAAACGAAGGTTATGGTAAATGACCTACATATGTTGCACTTTTCTTTTTTTACTTTTTAATGTTGGAATATGTACATTCAGAAAAGTGCACAAATCAGTGTTTATAGCTCAAGGGATTTTCATAAATGAGTGTGTCCAGAAACCACCATCCAATCTGATGGACCATATGTATATGGTGTATGTTGCAAATACCGCATTCGTGTATAGTGCATGTGGATCACTCACCATATTTGTAAATGCCAAGGGTATTTATTATTATTCATACTTTTAAGAAGACAGAAATTTAATAGATATTATAGTAGAGTTTAATTCTACTTTCGGGGATTGTTGTTGTGTACACTTTTGTGTATTTTAAACACCTGACTTCACAGTGATTCTTTTGAAATATAGGAGAGGTGAACATCCCTGAGTTTCAAGTGGGAGACAGGAAGTGTATACCGTGTTGTTGATCTCACACATGGATCCATCATTTAGATTTGTTGTCCAACCTGATTGAGTCCATTAATGTTGGTTTTTAAAAATCCGCTTGCAAGACAGACATCTAAAGGACTGGAGTACTGCAAACAGGATGTAAGGAAGGAACTAACTTTAAAGAAACAGGTTTTCTTAAATTAAGTACCGTGACTAAGTACTTTAATTCCTGTTCTTTTAGCCCTAAAGGATCATTTGACCTTGAACCTTTTATCTTCAAGAGGAGTAGCCAGAAAGCCTGAACTCTACTACCCCGGGGGTGAGGGGTGCCAGTCTGCCAGCCCTGGGGGGTGAGGCTGGTCCAGCCTGGGCCTCCCCGCACCCTCTGCCCCCTGCTCCTTCGCCCATCCCCTTGTCCCCCCTTCCCCTCCCTATCGCCGTCGCCCCCCTCCTTCCTCCCCGTGACCTCTGACCCCAGCTAATCTGCATAGAGGAATGACAGGCATCCGCTGGGCAGGATCCGCCGCGCCGGCTACGGCCGGCAGGGCTGGGAGCCCCGCGCAGGGGAGAAGGTGAGGGGACCGGGCGGGCAGCTGCACAGAGGCCGGGAAATGAACGCCTGGAACTCTGGCTGGGAGCGGACCCATGAGCGAAGGACCAAAAGAGCCTCGTGATCGCCGGACCTGGCTCTGCGACCCCAGCCATGGGCCAGACCTCGGTCTCTGCGCTGTCCCCGCAGCCCGGCAGCGGTGAGTCCGGGCGCGCGCGATGCGCTCCCGCCGCGCGGGCGCGGGGCGAGCTGCGGGCCCCGGGGACAGGCCGGGGCTCGTCGACTCGCCGGGTTCCGCTCGGACCCGCCAAGTCCCTCGGAGAAACCCCAGAGGTAGCGCTCGCCAAACTCTTTGTCGTGAGAGTGGAATGCCTTTTGGGATCCAGCCGATTTTACCTTAAAGGCGCAGGCTCCATTTTCTGTGCGCGATGCCTCACTGTGGTTTTTCTCCAAATTACTTCGGAGCCAGAAACTTACGGGAAACGCCATTTGCGTATTACTGTGTTTTTAAAAACGCGAAACTTAGAGAGCGAGAGAAACATGCCAACAGGTTTTTCTGTATTTACACTTGGCTTCTGAACAGACTAGAACTGAAATTCTTTCAAGCTTGTCAACTGATTTATGATTTGTTATTCGGAGAAGTGCTGATTGCCTTCTCTTATCCTGGCAGAACGCTGCATACTTAATAACTACCAAAAAATGCGTAATTGTTTCAAATGATACTTGTCTTGTTTATGTTAGACACAGAAGCTATAAAAGGTTAGGGAAACCTAGCTCAAGAACTTAGTTGTTGAAGGCTAAAGTTTTATGGAGACGTGTTAACGTTTCTGAGTTACAATGCTGTTTTAAAAATTTACTTTTTAATATTTTCTTAAACAAAAAGGAATTAAAAAAAAAAAAAAAAGGGAAGGAAGGTACTTCTGGCATTTCCCCAACAGTGTAAGGATAAACCACTGTTTGGTGACTTTACTTGTGATTGGATAATGAAATAAGTTTAAAAGTTACTATTTTGATATTTTTCCATCAACAATTAAAAAAAAGTTAAAGGAAATATTTGTGTTGTTCATTGAGATATTTGATACACTTTTTAAGTTGTACAAACATCAACAGGATCTTGCTGAAAGGAAATGACAGGGCCCTGAGGAAGGTTTTTAATCTGCCCCAGGATGTCTGACTAGATAGCATTCTATTCTATTCTATTCTATCGGTTCACACCCACCCACCCCACCACCACCTCCTCCCCAGTGAGTTTGTGTCTGTTGCACAGATTCACTCTCTGAACTATCACAGGCTTTGCTGAGGCTTCTGTTAATGCCAGAGGAGAATGATCCCTCTGCAACGGAGAGCAATCAGAATCCTGAAGAGATTACAGTTCCCCCCCCCTTACTGTTAATGACACGGTAAGGGTTCTGAACATCAAAAAGACTTCATGTTGATGGCTTTTGAGAGATTGGGGGTTGGGGGGAGAGTTGATTAGGACTTTCGATTTAATGTTTTGTGCAGATAAGAGGCTTGGGTTCCTGTGTCTAAACTTAAAGCAGTGTGACTTTTCCCCCCTTTTTCTTTCAAGGAAGAATTTTATTTTTAAATTCCTACATTGGCAAAGACAGAATTAAATCAAGACTGCAACACAGCAGGTATACAGCAAGTCCTCTCCTGAATTTAGTTCTTTGGTCACAAAATATTATTTGAGTGAATATTAGAAAAGCAAGTTTTGCCTTAAAAAAATTAAAGAATATTACATAAATAATATCTAAGAAGCAAGTAGAATCCTAAAATACGATGCCCTGCTTCTTTCTTCATACAGCAAAAAATGCACAGATTGCTGTAATTCCTAATAAAGTGACTAGTTACATGAAGAAATGTGCAGTCTATTTAAATCAAAAATGATTTTAACAAAATGTTATGCTTGAAATGCGTCAGGGAATGGTGTTACACCGAAATTGTAGGTCCTTGGTTTCCTGGGTTAAAAGTTTGCATACATTGTAATGACCAAACCATACATCAGGAGTGAAGGGTTTTCTGTTTTGTCTGGTAAGGTATGCTAGTAGTTATGGCTCAGGTTGTGTGCTATGAAAATACACCAGTTTTCTCAAGGTAGGATCTCTTAAGTCTATTAGCATTATTCCATTTCCCTGAAGGTTTGCCATCAGATTCTAAGCAAACAAAAACAAAATAACATTTGGTGAGTTTTATATTCACGTCCGTATTCTTCACTGAGTCTGAGAACTGTCAGATCTTCTACTATTCCAAGTATTTTGTTCACTCCTTGTTAGCTGTTTGCTTTGCAAATCGTGTGAATATCCTTGTTTTGTTTGATTTTAGCCATCAGCTAGTTGTTTAAGTCTGGAGAAGCTGCTGGGAATTACAGGTGTTAAAGATAATTCTCATCCTCAATGCTCAGTGGGGGACATGTATCTGAGACTAAGGAATCAATAGCACAGACGTCAATAATTCATACTTACTGCTCAGTTTGGGCTTTTATAAGAATCTGCAGTATAGACCAGAAGTTAGCTTGCTTCTGCCTCTTTTGACCTCAGGCTCTCTTGAACCTTTCAGGTTAGGCTGCACCTGTTTCCCCAGGTTCAAAGAGGCCATTAATAATTATTTCTGAAAATATGCAGTTAGGTCCATTATTTTCCATTTTTAAAAAACAGTTTTTTGACATACAGTTCATATAACATAAAATTCATCCAATGTATGATTCATTGTTTTTTTAGGATATTCACGGTGTTGGGCATTAATTCTATTCCCACCCTATTCCCCCAACACAGCCCCACCTTAATTAAACGCCAAGCTACTTTTTATCCCCATAGATTTGCATATTCAGAACATTTCATGTCAATGGCTTCATGTAATGTGCCATTTTGACTGGTTTCTTTCACTCAGCCTATTGTTTTCAAGAGCCATCCATGTTGTAGCATGAATCAATACTTAATTTCCTTTTATTACCAAATAATATTCCACTGCATGAATATGTCACACTTTATTTATCCACTGATCGGTTGATGGGTGTTTGGTTCATTTCTGTTTTTTGGCCATTTTACAAATAATGTTGCTGTGAACTTTTATGTACAAATTGTTGGTGAAGATATGTTTTCATTTCTCTTGGGTATTTGTCTAGGAATAGAATAACCTAGGTCTCCTGGTAGGTGATTCTAAGTTTAACCTTTTAAGAACTGCCAAACAGTTTTCCAAAGCAGCTGCACTATTTTGCATTTTCTCCAGCAGTGTATGAAGGTTCCAGTAGTCCACATGTTTATCCACACTTAAGTTATCCTAGTAGATGTGAGGTTGCATCTGATTGTGGTTTTGATTTTGCATTAGTAGCTTTTCATTACTGATGACACTGAACATCTTTTCATGTACTTATGGGCCATTTGTGTATCTTGTTTGGAAAAATGTCTATTCAGATTCTTCGTGTAATTTTAATTGAATAGTTTGACTTCCTGTGTTTTAAGAGTTCTTTGTATATTAGATGCCAGTCTCTTGGCAGACACAGGATTTGCAAATATTTTCTACCTTTCTCTGGATTGTCTTTTCATCTTATAGTGTGATTAGTAGCTCAGAGTTTTAAGTTTCGATGATGCACAGTTTATCTATTTTTTCTTTTGTTATTTGTGGTTTTGGTGTTATATCTAAGAAACCATCACCTAACCAGGCTAGAAAGATTTCCCTCTATGTTTTCTTCTGAGAGTTTTATAGTTTTAGCTCTTACATTTAGGTCAGTGATATATTTTGAGTTAACTTTTATGTATGGAGTGATGTAGCATTTCCAACTTTATTCTTTTGCATATGAACATTAAGTAGTTCTAGCACCGTTTCTTGCAAAGATGATTCTTTTCCCCCATTGAATTGTGTTGCCACTGTTGTCAAAAATTGATTGACTATATACATATACGTATGGGTTTATATCTGGACTGTCAATTTTATCCCATTTCTGTTCTTAACTGTTCGGGTTAATGTAGATTTGTAGTAAGTTTTGAGACTTGGGAGTGTGAGTCTTCCAATTTTGTTCTTCTTTTTAACAATGCTTTTGGTTATTCGAATTCCCTTGCATTTCCATATGAATTTTACAATGCACTTGTCAACTTTTGCAGAAAAGCCGGTTGGGATTTAATAGGAATTGTGTTGAACCTGTAGATCGGTTTGGGTAATACTGTCATCTTAACAACATGAAGTCTTCCAATCCATGGACATGGATATCTTTCCATTTATTTAGAGCTTCTCCTTTTCCACAATGTTTTGTAATTTTCAGTGCATAAGTCTTGGCTTTCTTTGTTAAATTTATCTGTAAGTATTTTATTATTTTTGATGCTATTATGTTATATATATTTGCTATATATATGTTATATATATGCTATATATAACATAATATATACAATTATGTCATTTTACTTTCAGTATGTCCATTGCTAGTGTATAGAAATACAAAAATTGATTTTTATGTAGTGTTCTTATACCAGGCTACCCTGCTGAACTCATTTTTTAGTCCTAATAGTTTTTCACTGAATTCCTTAGGATTTTCCATATATAAGATTATACTGTATATGATATTTATATACAAGGTTACATATGCAGACAGAGAATTTTTTTTTTTTTTTATTGTCGGGGATTCATTGAGGGTACAATAAGCCAGGTTACACTGATTGCATTTGTTAGGTAAAGTCCCTCTTGCAATCATGTCTTGCCCCCAGAAGGTGTGGCACACACCAAGGCCCTACCCCTCTCCCTCCTTCCCTCGAGAGAGAAAATTTTATTTCTTCCTTTACAATTTGAATGCGTTTTGTTTTTTCCTTATGTAATACACATAAATCTGGCTTGAAAGTCTAGTCCAGTGTTATATAGAAGTGGCAGGAGTGAGCATTTTTTTCTTGTTCCTGATCTAAGGAGAGGTTGTTGATCTTTAGTCATGGGATTGTCATGGCACACTTTGTCAAAAGTTCTTCTCTATTCTTAATTTATGAGTATCATATCGTGAAAGTGTTGGTTTTTGTCAAAGGGTTTTTCTGCCTTTATTGAGATAATCATATGTTTTTTGTCCTTCGTTCTATTAATTTGGCATGTTACATTAATTGGTTTTTAGATGTTAAACCAACCTTGCATTCCTAGAATAAGTACCACTTGGATATGATGTATATCCTTTCTCTATGTTGTTAGATTAGGTTTGCCAGTATTTTACTGAGGATGATTGGATTTATTATTTGTAAGCACAGGCCAAATATATATGCCCCCCAAAAGGGAGGTTCCAGTGCCCTCCAGCTTCATACCCTGGGAGGGTTGAGACTTCTAGTTTCTCATTGTCAAGTATAAGTGCATAGTAGATTGGACATAGTAAGTTTTTGTTGACTATGTGAATGAGTCAACAAATAATCTCAATGAACAGATTGACTGCTTTAAGCCAATGATTAAATGATTATGTGAATGAGAGGTAGGTATTTTTATTTTTTTTTTAACTTCAAGAATTACATGTTACTCTGGCTGTATTGCCTGAAGGGTGGTATCTGAATCTAGCAACTATTTTTCTAGTCTTTTCAGCTCCACCCTATCCCCATTGTGCCACAGACCAGCTCTTGGCTGCTTTGCCTCAGCCCTGGGGATCAAAGGGCAGACAATGCCACTGTTTCCATTTGTAGAAGACAAGGGAATAAGTTAATAAAGTGGGTAGGATGACACCTAGGTTGTGAAAGAAACTGTATCTATCTGTTCCTGGATTTACACATTTGTTCAGGACCCTGTATTTGTCTTGCCCTATATGCTATATTTATCTAGATAATTTTCTTGAAAATCAATCAGAGGAAGAAATCATGAAGGCAAAAGTCGACTAGTTCTTTTGTTGTTGTTGTTGACACAGGATCTCACTAGAGAGACCAGTCTAGCATGCAAGACTTCAGTGGCATCATCACAGCCCACTGCAACCTCACACTCCTGGCCTCAAATTATCCTCCTTCCCTAGCCTCCCAGAATGCTAGGATTATAGGCATGAGCCACTATGCCAGCAGTTTGTTTGAATGAAAATATGGTTGTGATCAAAAGTCAAACATTATAAGGTGGAAACCATACTGTACTTACTATTATATACTTTGCGTTTTTTTGTAATATAACTTGAAAATATTTCCATATTTTCTCTTTAATCCATATTTTCTCTTTAATCCTATAAACATAGTATATGGATACATCAAAATTTCCTTTGAAAGAGTCCTATTCTTATTGTATTTTTATATTGTTTCTGGGTTCTTTTTGTATGCATGTACTATTATGAACAATGCTGAAATAAGCACCATTATCTAAACATCTTGAACTACATGTACTAGTAAAATCTTAGCAGTGGAGTTACAGGGTCAAAAGATTTGTGTGTTTTATTTTGATAGACGTTGCCAAATTGTTCTCAGCGAGGCTATCTCAGTGCATCTGCTCACTATTTGAGAATCTCTGTTCCTGTACCTTACCGGTGCTACATACCAGGGTCATTCTTAGTCTACAAGATGCTTTGTGAGATACAGAAGTCACTCCTGCTGGGTGGGGGAGCTCCACCATAACTTAACAAGCGGAACATCAGCAGGAATTTGGTTCCCACTCATTCCCTTGCTTGTGTGTCCTTCTGCAGTGAACACTCGACTCTACACGACTACAGTGCTGTACAGAAATAGCGTTTTAGAATTTTTGTACATCTGTAAGTTAAAAAGGGAATCTCATTTTGACTATGAATGAAATAGAACATTTATAATTATTTTTCTCTGAATTTCTTATTTATAGCCTTTCCTTAATTTTATGGCTTTTTACAGATTTGTGTATTAAGGAGACTAGCTGTATGTCTGTCATATATTATAAATATTTTTCTATGGTTTTCTTGTACCTTAAGTTTGTTTATAGTATTTTTTATAGAAAATTTTTAAATTTTTATAAAGTCAAATTGATTAATCCTCTCCTTTCCTACGAACTAGGGTTATTAAAAAAAAAAAAACATGCTTTCCTCTGCTATTTTTCTCATATTTGAGTGTTTTCTTTTCCTGTAATTTATTCTGGCTTAAGATGAATAGATTTGATAATATAAAAATTTCAAACTTCTCCATGGCAAATAAAAAGCAAATTATCATCAGCACATTAAAAAAGGAAATTATAAAGTTGAAAGAAATATTTGTATTATATATAGACAAAATGATTAGTATTCCTAATGTAGTAAGACCACCTAAAAATCAATGAGAAAAAGGTAAATACCCAAACAGAAAAACAGGTAAAGAACATAGCAGGCATTTTTCAAAATACCTAATGGTTACACTTGTGAACTCACTGTGAGCCAGGAACTATTCTCAGTGTTTTACTTGAATTAACTTTTGATTACCTCACAACATCCATGTGGGGTAATTAGTAACAAGGTCCTTGTTTTATAAATGAGGAAAAGTAAGGCAGAAGAGTTACGTGGTGACTTGTCCACATTACCTGATCAAAGAGGAAATATAAGTGACTAAATGGTATGTAAAATAAAGTTTAAGCAATTAAATGAAAAAAAAAAGGAACCATTAATTTAGCAAAGATTAAAATAAATGCATCCCGAGAGATGATTGTTTTATGATAATTTAAATTGGGTACAACTTCTCAGGAAAGCAGTTTGGCAATATAAATTAAAAACCTTAAAATGTGCATACATTCAGACCCAGCAGGTCCACTTCTATAAGTATATGGTAAAGGAAATGACTACTTGCTCACCATAGCAATTTTTATCAAAACCAAAAATTGGAAATAATGCAATAGTCAAACAAGAAATCAATATAGTCATGTGACAGACTATTTTAAAATGCTACAAAAATATTTTTAAAAGATATTTTCAGGCTAAATAGCACCAATATATATGAGAAGGCAGGTTATAGAGTAAAATGAACTCATGTTTTAAATACATACTTAAAGAAAAACCTGTTTGGAAAGAGAGAGAGAGTTCATTCAGGAGGAGGTAGGGTAGTGTAGGAGGGCGTTCCCCTGCTTTGGACTTGGCAAAGCCCAGGTTTCCAGATCTGCTGTCCCTGTGAACTCATCTAGAACAGAGACCTTGCCTTTTTCTCCAGCTGCATCGATTTTGAGATTTAAATTCAATGGCTATTTTTCAACCACTATTTTTTTTCTTGCGAACTCAAAGATGGAAATAAAAACATAGCAAATAGAACCATCTTATCTTCTTTTGAGGTTTATGTTCTTTTTAATCTGTTTGACAATAATGCCAATGTCCCTCACTTTGAGGGAAAAAAATAAGCAAAAATTTGAACTTATGTTTGGTCCATAGCTTATCAGATCTGGTCAAATATTTTTAGCTTAAATTTATTTTATCTTCAGCAATATGAAAATGTAATAACCAATGAAGAAGTCACACTTCGCCTTTTGCCTACTTACTGCGGTGGGGAGGGGATCAGAAAGCTGGGTGCTCCGTCCTATGGTTAAGCCTCTTTCAATTGAATAGAGCAAAAATTCCAACATGTTTTCTTTTCTTGGCAGACTTCAGTGTAGCAGGCTAACTGCTGGTCTCTGCTCTTGAGAGGAAAGATTAATATTTAGTGAAGACTCAACTGATGCAAAAGTATGAGGTAGAAATAGTTAGTCTTAAGTAAATAAACACCATTTCTCTGCTCCCCACCCCTGCCTCAATTTGAAGTAAAGGAATACAACCAAAAACTACAGTAACCCAGAAGGGAACGGGCAAATAACACTACTTACCAAAAGCTTGGTCTAACCATTATCATTTATATTTATGTAAACTACCCCTCCATTTATTTTCATTTCAAGGAAATGGATGTTTTTATTCATATCAAACTTCTGGCAAGTGTAACACTGCAGCCCTTAACACTGAGGAAATTTGGGTTGCCAAGGAAGGACTAGAGTGCTATTTTGCTTAAGAATATCCTGGAAAGCTATGCTGGTATGTGCTTGGCAGGTATAGTCCTGCAAATCAACTTTTTTTATGAGGGCATATTGAGAAGAAGAAAAGGATGGCACCTTCACCTAACATACTGTTCCTAAATTAAAATTATTCTAAGGTGTTATGCGAAGCTGTGGAGGAGGGGTCACAAATAGGTCATATGTAGACCCTACACACAGGGTGCGCGTGTGGAACACTGCTAGTGGGGCCGCGCAAAAATGAGGGTGGAGGGAAGGGACACCTAAATCAGAGAGGCGGAAAGCACAGAAAGGGGCCAGAATTCAGGGCCTTTAGGGGAAGAGGGGTGGAAGGCAGAATTGAAAGCCAGAAGGAATCCTGAAGATTTTTTTTTTAATTGAATCAGAGAGATAATTATTTCTTCACTTCAAAGGGATGACTCTGCCTGTTGCATGCAGTGTAGATTTCAGGGGGTGAGACTGCAGGCAGGACCAAGAGGTGGGCTACAGTAATCTAACCAGGTGAAGAAGATGCCTGGTCTCAGGGTGGGGGAGTGGAGACATGAGAGAAAGGTGTCACCCCAAATTTGTGTCTGCAACTTGATAACTTCTCTGCTCACAAGCATGCAGCTGCATGTTTAACAAAGCTGCTTAAATATGTGATATTTCAGGGGTGAGCCATCTAAATGGAAGGCTTGGTTTTGTCCTCCAATTAAGTTCTCCCTTTGACTTTCTACATTTCCCCCAAGGGATCCTCTGCAATCACCCACTAATTCTAGCCAGAAATCTAGGAGTCTTCCCTAGGTCTTTCCCTTCCTCTCCACATTGATCTAGCTGAATGCCTTGTCCTTTTTTCTTCCAAAGTATCTCTCACGTCTGCCCTCCTCTGTGTCTGTCTGTGCTCCCCGGCCATCTTCTGTGTGGACAACTGCAGTAGGTTCCAGCTGGCCTCTTGCTTCTGTTCTCACTCTTCTGCAATTCGTTTTCCACTTAATGCAATTTTTAAAGCATAAGTCATGTCACTCTCATCCTGGAAACCCTTCTGTCTTCTCATTGCACTTGGAATGAAATCCAGACTTCACAGTCTGGGCCTCAAGATTCTCTATGTGCCCATGTGGCCTACTGGCCTCCCTGACCTCATCTGCTACCACTTTGGCCTAGTCCCCTCTTTGGTGCTGTGGTCCTCAAACAAACCCTGGCTAATCCCTAACTCTGGACTTTTGCAGTCGCTGCTCCCTGTTGGAGAAACTCTTCCCCTGACTTTTTACAGAGCCAGTCCCCGGTTTCAGCTCCAGTTTACCCCATTGTAGAGACCTTCCCTGCCCACCTGTCTCCGGCATAGCCTTTCCAGGCCTCCAGCCACCTGTCTCTTCATAGCGCTCAGCACTCAACATCGTCTTGTTGGTGTGTGTTTGCTCATGGTCTGTCTTCCTAGAACATAAGCTCCATGAGCTAAAAGGCATTATTTGACTTGTCCACCAGTGTCTCTTGTCTCTTCTTACTCTCAGATAAATGCCTGACACTAGAACTATCTGTAGATAAATGAATGGCTCTGTGTGGCCAGGACCTATATTAGTAGAGTAGCAGGTCCTGCATAGAAAGTTAAGTAGAAATGTAGAGTTGTTTATGTGACTCTTTAATCTTTAATCCTCCCATGGCTCAATGGCTCGCTTATATTGCTGCCTGTTTGTGATTGCGCAGTGCCTGACCTCATAATGTGGAAACTGCAGACACAGAAGACACTCAGTAGAGCCTCTGTAAGTTGACCATCCAAGGGGCTCTAGCAAACTGGTCCCCATAGGAGGTGGTCCACGTAAGGAACGAGGCCTGCTGTACTGATACATACGTGTGTTGCACGTCTGGTCTTTGAAAATTAGGTCAACCTGAGAGGGGGGTCAATGTCGGGAGGTGGTCAACAATGGAGGTTCTACAGTAGTTCCTGTATTTACCCCACCCTGTCCCTGCTCCCATCCCCAATTACACATTTCCCATCCTCCCATTTTCTCATCTTCCCAACATTCTTATGTTGTACTTTTGATTACATCAGTAGCCCATATAAACCATGAAAGCTCTTGACAGCGGAGCCTTAGGGTAAACCAGGATTACTTTGTCTTTCCTTCATAGCCTTTGTTTGCCCTACTGGTGTTTTTGTTGGCTTGCTAAGTGTCCTACCTACTCCTGCCTGCACCTTTCTTCTCCGGTTATGTAAATCCCTTCTCAGTAGGTTCAGACACTTGAGTTACTCTTTCTGTGCACCTTTAAGAACATCACCCACGTCTTCGCCCTCTTCCCTCTGGATTTTCCCTGTGCCTGCTGCCCAGATGCTGCCTTGGGATCTCTCTTCACCACACCCTGGGATTCTTTCCACTTTCCTCTTGTGTTGACTCTCCAGATTGCTGAATTCCATGTCTTTCTTTCTTTCATTTTTTTTATTTTCTGGGTCTATTTCCTTATTTTGGCAGAGCACACAAGGAGCTTCTTGAGAAAAGCTCATGAGGCATATATTTTTTGAGTCCTTATATTAGAAAGTGCCTTTATTTTGGCTTCATGCTTGGTTGATAGCTTGGCTGGGTCATAAGGTAGCAAAGTAAACTTAATGTAATGTGCACAAACACCCGCCCTCGCTTACAATTAATCACCATTAACATTTTCTCTTTATGTAGGAGTCTTATTTTTTCTCTTTAGCAAACCTTTAACTCATTTCAAAAGACTTTCTTGGATGATTGTCACAAAAGATCTCAACTTTGACCTGGCTTGTTGCAGTGGTCTAAAAAACATTTTATGAAAGTTTAGAAGTTTTATGGGTAACTAGACTAATTTAAAAATGTGTTTACTGTGATAATATTCTGACATTTAAAAAAAGATTCACATTTAAGATCTACATAGAATAATTATGATTTTCCTTTATT
Source organism: Nycticebus coucang (assembly GCF_027406575.1). Taxonomy (NCBI): domain Eukaryota; kingdom Metazoa; phylum Chordata; class Mammalia; order Primates; family Lorisidae; genus Nycticebus; species Nycticebus coucang. The sequence continues at coordinate 120,014,071 of NC_069784.1, forward strand.
ATTGTGCTTTCTTATTTTTAAGGGCACAACATCCTTATGGGCTGCTGATTCTGATAGCATCTCGGGATATTACAAGTGGAGAGTTGATATTTCACAAACTTGTCCAATTGTGAGACTCACCTAGTATGCTTGGCACAAGTACTGACTGCTGAGTTTGTGTTCTAGATCAGCCAAATCAGGATCTTCTTGAGAGGAGTCTTGGAATCGGTGTTTTCAACAAATATTCCAGAAGTTTCCTAAAATGAGAAACATCCTCTGGAAAATAAATTATAAATTAGCAGTGCTGTACAGATGCTGTTTGATTTATAAAAGGGTTACATCCCAGTAAACCTAACATAATGTCAAACGGTTTTAAGTTGAACCATCTTACATTGACGACCATTTACATGTATTTGAAAGGTGGCTTCAAATAAAAATTTGTCTTTGTTTGAATTTTCCTGTGTATCTTTCTCTTTACTTCAGGTAAAAGTTGCAAAGTGTACAGTATAGGGATGTTCTGTACCCAAACACCTTGATGATTTTGATCATTAATATTTAGTGTTCACAAGCACTTGACAAAATACAGGGTGTCCATAAAGTTTGTGTGCGAGTTTAAATTGCACACTATTTTAAATTGTCCGTGAACTTTACGGACACCCTGTATCTTTCGCGAAGTAGGATTTTATAATAACAGGGTGTACATAAAAGACAAAAGTTACATTTTTTTTACATTTTGTTAATATTGTAAGGCAGCAAAATAATGCATTTCCCACAGTAACTAGGTTTAAACTAAATGCTTAGTTACACCTGAAGGCAAAGACATTATCAACTGAATGGCAATTACGGTTTAATTAAGGAAAGGCCACAGAATTTTGAGTAGACAGCCTGTGAGCCTCATCTGAGGTTGCTGCATGCTAATTACTTAACCCAGGAACCAGAGTCTAAGAACAGGGCACCAGATGAAAACAGGTGTTTCATAATGAATGGGAGGAACCATAAGAAACATTTTAGTCAAATACATTTCTAAAGAGGAGGTTGAACGCTTGTCCCTTTTAGAAGTGCCCTTTTAGGGGAGCAAATCGTGAAAACTCAGAAAGGAAGCAATCATTTATTTAAAAATTCTTTTCACAGGTTCCTTTTTGAATAATGTTTGGCTTGTTATTTTTGCCTCTGTACTTCAGGGGTCTTTCCTTTCCATTTTGTGCCTATTTGCAGTACATTACCCAGTGGGAAGGAAATGCCATTCAGTCTTAATTGGAGTCTCTTAAATGCTTTTTCTAAAGGATTTTTAGCCTCCCTGCGGAAGGCCACTTTGTTATAATCGCCTCCTAGACCTTCCTTGTAGTATAAAATGTTTCTGACAACAGCTGGGTAGCTAATGAGACGGTTCAGGATGGCTATTATGAATTTCATCTCTTAAAAGGATTTTGTGTTTTTCAAAATTTCTCCTGCATCTGTAAAGTTAACTTGTGCTGACCTGCCAACCTGTTTATGGAGGAGCTGGGCGAGGATGGAAACTTGGAATAAACTAGAACACGTTAACTGAGCTCATGCCGTGAGTTCCTGTTGGGCTGACTGAGCTCTGTTTCATTTTCCTAAAGGTTTCTAAGGTGGGATTGTATACACATGTGCACAACTAGTGTGTCCTGTCGCTCGGAAAGTACTTGGCCTGCCAATTTTTTGAAGAAAACATGAAAAGAATAAAATCAAACATGAGATTTTAAGAAGCATTTAGAACTGTACAATTTTTAAATTCTGAATCCCTTTCAGTCATCTGCCCGCAGACTGTCAGCACACATGTTCACCTCATTTTCCAAACAAGCACGTTCTAATTTAGAATGCCATTATAAAGGAATCATAGCAGAAGCTTTTAAAGAACCTTTCTTTTGGGCGGCGCCTGTGGCTCAGTGAGCAGGGCGCCGGCCCCATATGCCAAGGGTGGCGGGTTCAAACCCAGCCCCGGCCAAACTGCAACAACAACAAAAAATAGCTGGGTGTTGTGGTGGGCACCTGTAGTCCCAGCTACTCGGGAGGCTGAGGCAGGAGAATTGCCTAAGCCCAGGAGTTGGAGGTTGCTGTGAGCTGTGTGATGCGATGGCACTCTACCGAGGGCAATAAAGTGAGACTCTGTCTCTACAAAAAAAAAAAAAAAAAGAAAGAACCTTTCTTTTTCCCTCTTTTAAGTGGGCTGAGGGAGAGGTGAGGTTGAAAGCCATGTGACCTTTTTCACTCTGCCTTAAACATATGAATAAATTACAGACAATGGTAAATGTCTGTACAATATCGGTCTGCCATAACAAAATGCCACAGACTGAGTGGCTTGAGCAACAGAGATGTTTTTTCTCCCAGTTCTGGAGGCCAGCAGTCCAAGACCAATGTGTCGGCCTGCTTGGGTTCTGCCAGGGGCCTTTCTCTCTGGCTCGGCAGATGGCCACTTTTTCCCTGCATGCCTTCATATGGTCTCCTCTCTGTGTCCACACGTGCATAATGCCCTCTTACAAGGACACCAAACGTATTAGATTAGAGCCCACCCACGTGACCTCATTTTGCCTTAATTACATTTTTTAAAAAAATTAAAAAAATTTTTTTTAACAATTGACACCTTGCTATGTTGCCAGGCTGGTCTCGAAGTCCTGGCCTCAAGCATGCTTCCCTCCTCAGCCTCCTGAGTAGCTGGAAATACAGGCTTGAGCCACTGTACCATGCTTTTAATCACCTTTTTAAAGGATCTGTATCCAAATATGGTCACATTCTGAGGTTCTGGGTGTTAGGACTTTAACATACACATTTGGGGAGGAGGGTCACGAGTCAGCCCATAGCAGGGTCCTTAGAATGAGTGTGTGAACAAGGATGCATTAGCAGCGTTCAGAGGCACACTGCGTCCACTGTCTTTTTTCTGATTTCTTCACTTTCACCCCTTAACAGATTATGGCCTAGACCCCATTCACCCCAACAATGTCATATGTTCGTTAAGTATAAGTTGAGTTGGGAGATGCATGGAAGGTGATCTTTAGCAGTGGGAATTAACCAGTGTCACTAGGCAGTACCATGTAGGAAGTGAAGCCTAAAATATAAAGAGTGTTTGGGATAAATTAGAAAATGGAGTGTGTGAACATTATATTTCTGCCGTAACTATGTGAGAAATAATTTCCCATATCTTGAGATTAGAGCCCTGTATTCATCGAGTATGCTAAGGAAAGAAAACAGAACTGCTTATAAAGATGCTTTATCCCAGTGTGGTCTACCTGTGCCTATATGCCACTGACTAGCTTTATAACCATCTTTGAGGTCCCTGAAGGTGACATGTTATTTGGAGAAGTGTTTTGTTCCCAGTGTCACTACCTATCTGTTTTTCCTTTTCTCTGTTTGGTTTTTCTGACTCCGTATCTTTCCTTCTCTTCAGTGTGTTTAAAATCCAGCAGAGTGACATGCCTCTTCACAAAAGACTACTAAAATAAGAAAGAAAATGAATAGGGATGCTAAAGAAAGACAGTGTTTAAACACCTGTCAAAGTAAAGCCAGAACAAGAATGTTCTTGCCAGAAAATGTAGCAGCCTCATTGAGACAGGTTGGTAATTTGAAGATGATTCATGTACGACAAACCACATTTGTGTTCTAGCCCATACACATTGTCAGCCACCTCACAGGCGTCCAACAATGGCTTCCTGTCTCAAGTTTCATGGAAAACTCTTGAATGAGCTGAGTGGTCAGTTTGGGTGGACTACTAGACTTATCACACAATGCAAAGATAGTGCTTCAAAAGCCCCCTAGTTTAAATTCAACATCTTTAAGTGGAACAGGTCGCTCAAGATCTTTAAGCACACAAGTAAGATTTGGATGCATCAGAATCTAACAATCATAAACCCTTTTGTAAAAAGACTGAAAATTCCTGAGTGACCTCAGTAATTCTTGAATTTGATAGGCATCTCTTGCACCAGGTGTGCCCTAGAAGGAAGTTAGACCTTGAGATGGCTGAGGTACAAAGCACTACCCAAAAGACTACAAGCAAGACCTAACCCTTTTAGGCCCTATTCTGAATCCAGATAATCATGGGCATAGAGAAACTCTTAGCCCAACCTCCATACCCACTAGTTGTGACTATAGTTTTAGATTTTTAAGGCATCTTGCCTTAAATGGCTTTAGGATGTGCTGAGCACTCAACCTAAAGAAACCTAAAAGTCATAGAACATTGACCTTCTTCCAACTGAGAATACTTACTTCATTTGGATCCAAGACCCTATTTTAGAGTCAAAATTCAACATCCCAAAGCCTAAAAATGAATCTTTCTATAGTCTGTGGAAATAAATTATAAGGATTTTTTTTTTTTTTTTTTGAGACAGAGTGTCATTATATTGCCCTCGGTAGAGTGCCGGGCATCACAGTTTACAACAACCTGACACTCTTGGGCTTAAATGATTCTCTTTGCCTCAGCCTCCCATGTAGCTGGGACTGCAGGCACCTGCCAGTTGTGATTGTCGTTTAGCAGGCCTGGGCCAGACTAAAACCCGCCAGCCTTGGTGTATATGGCCAGCACCCTACTCACTGAGCTATGGGTGCTGAGCCAAATTATGAGGATTTAATTCATAATTACTTGGGGTTTTTCAGAGCTTCAACAACATGATTTTTGTTGGTGGGTACTCCAGTCCTAGAGGCAAAGAGAAAGAAGAGCACCAGGGTTCTGGTAGATCTTAAAAAGGGAAGGGCAGAATGAAGCGAGGCCCCCTTGATCATGATTTCTTAGCCAGTCTAGTGGATAACAGTTTTCATAATCAAGAGCCCTCCAGGACTTAGCCATCTATATTGAGTTTAAAGGCGGTCTTAACTTAAAGTGTATGGAGTTAATAGAATCATAAAATGGAACTTTTTTTTTTTTCTGCTTTAGATTTTGACATTAGACATATTTGGAAACAAGAATAAAATGTAACTTCCTGTGTTTGGCAGCCATGGCAACACATCTTATACAGTGCAGGCTTTTCCAAAACCAAAAGGAACAACAACTTGTATCCGACTAGATGTAGACAGTTGCTAATCAGATTTCAACATGATTCATGAAGTGTTGTATTAATCAAGTAGACAGTCAGGCTTTTGAATGGTTTTTGTTTGTTTTGTTTTATTTTAATTTTTTTTTTAATTTTTGCAGGTGCAAGCATAAAAATAAATTCAGCAACCTCCCAGCTGGTGGGAAATAGAGCCGAGTCCAACTCGCAGCTCCTCTCTCTCATTCTTGGATATTATGTCAACCTTCTTGCTCAGTTCCTTTTCTTAGTCCAGGGCATTTCTGCTATAGAATAATGATGATTTCCCTTGTGCATTAGTTGGTCTCAGCAGCTTCAGCAATTGTCTTGAGACCAGTAGAGAATGCAGGTATCTATTTTGGGTGAGTATAGAGAAGCCTATTTTAAGAGATGTTTTTCTTTCCCTGGAGACCTCTACAGACCAGGAAAATATTTTTCAAAGAAATCTTACTGCCCCAGTTGTGCGGGATTGTAAATAATCTGCTGTCTGTTTTTATTCCCCTCAAACCTTTTATCAGCCTCTCTATTAACTGCAGCCACAAGCTGAATGGCGAGCTGTGCCACCCCAGTCTATGGGTGAGAAAGAGACTCTGAAAGGTGGAGTTGCCTTATTTGCCTAAGGTCACCAGCTAGGAAGTGGAGGGACAGACTCTTAAATTCAAATCTTTCTGGCCCTGGAAGCCCATGTATTTCCTCTGCTGCACTCACAGGTCTGTGTTTATATTTAAAATGGCTATTTCTTATTTTTTAACATACACAGCACCATACTGGGGTGCCAAATAGCTAAAGAATTAAACAAATCATTTTCTTCGCTGTAGACTTTGTTGCAGAGATACTGTGTCAGCTGTCTCTCCATTTGTATTTATTTGTTCTCCTTAGGATTCTGGTCTAATAGGCGATATTTGATTGAAAATTGAAAGGTGAGATGGGAGAGGTGTGCGTTCTGTTTAGGTTGGAATGAAAACTTGTCGCTGGTTGCCAGTCTTAAAGGGTGATTGCTAGTAATTGAACATCTTACATTGTAATGTCAGATCCATGCCACCCCTCACTGGGTCGCTGTATTTCTACCTTGTAATTCTGCCAGTTCCTAATGCATTTGAATTGAAAACCTAAAGTATAGGTGCACAACTAAACACCTGTAATAATGTCATATTATAAAGACCATTTTAGTTTAAAAAATGGTTTTAGTTTTCTATATGGTTTCTTTCTAAAGAGATCAAAATTCTCAAGTGTGATGCCTAAAATAATGGAAAAAAAAAAACAAAAGTTGGGGTTTAGTTCCAGTTCAGTTAGATAATTTGCCTTTTCTGGTTGATCTGCCATAGAACTAAATTGCCTTTTTAACTTCCTTAGGTGGGAGAAAGAAGGTGAAGACTGCAGAAAAGTCTGAGATGCTTAATTGGAGTGTTTAGAGAAAGAAGGAAGACATGTTAATTGGAGTAGATGTGGGGAGGCTCTTGCAGAAATTAATTTTCACCACTCATTACTGTGCGAAAATAGTAACTCCTTAAACAATTATTTTACGTGTAAATTATTCCAACTGTTTTTCAATTATTTGTCTTTGATGAATCGTCTTTAAATTACATCCTAAGGAGCAGTGAAGTGTTTGCTTACCTGAAAACTGTGTCAGCAATGTCTGTACCATTCTTATGAGTGTTAATCATCCTTCCCACTGGCTTTGCTATTTTCCCAATTTCAAACGTTAGTGTTTGGTATATTATCATTCAAAATATTTGGAATTCTGCAGGAAGGCCCTGTTGGAAACAATTTCCTCTGCGTGAAAAATCTAAAGACCTGTTAAAATAAATCATAGCCTAGTTGGGCCAGCCCTTGGGAATTATCGCCACACATTTATCCGTGACTTAGTTATTCATTTTATAAATATTTGTTAACGGCCTTCTGAGGCATAGGTAGAGTATGGGAGCAACACCAGGAATCAATCCAAATTGGGGGCCTGTCCTCAGGGAACTCCTAATCTAGTGGTGAGGTTTATTTTTTCTTCACATATTTCCTCCTCAAAGCGACAATCTTTTTTTATTTTCCCTACTCACTTAATAAGAACAATTAAAACTTATTTTTGTGATTTCTGAAAAATCAGTGAATTGCAGCTAGCTACTTCTGAAATTCGGTTATGAATTTTTTTCCATCATTCCAGAACACAGAAAAGGACTTTGGAATAAGCTGCTTGACCAGACAGTGCTCTGATTGGATGCAGGGGCTCCCCACGCCGTGCTCTACCCCAAATCTTGGGGGTACAGCTCGTTATCTGGAATGCTTGCTTCACACACACCTCAGGTTAAAGACAGAAACCAAAATAGAAGATCTTGTATGTAAGACATCCTCAGTGACTATGTTGGAGAGAAAAATGTATAAAATCAACACTAAAGACACCATTATTATAAAATTATTTTTTAAAAAGCTGGTGGGATTGTTTTTTTTTCTTTCTCTCTCAAGAGGATTAGGCATATTAACTAAGGAATGTTAATCCTTTGCTTTTCAGTGGCTTTTTAATGGTTTCTTATTTAATTTGAACAAGATATTTCCACCTTTTAGGCAATGTTTTGAAACTAGGCTAAATCTCCGTAGCTCCCTGAATTTTAACTCATAATTTGGAGACCATTTTGTGCCACTCCTGTCATTGAGAACTAATGCCGCAGCCCGAACCCCTATGGTCCCCTGCAGCTCTGCTCACCCCACACTTACGTCTGTTTACAAATGGGTGATTGGTTGACTGACGTCGGCCTCCCTTGTCATCCGTAAGTCTCTCAAGGGCAGAGCGATCTGCTTTTGCTTACTAATGTAGTCCCTTTTCCATAATAGCTGCTTGATAAATCATGCATGTATGCCTCCATTGCATAGTAAACACGTTTTTCTACATCCTTATCTTTTGGGGTTTTTTGAGACAGTCTCACACTGTTGTCCATGGGGGTGAGAGTCCCGTGGTATCAGCTTAGCTCACAGCAACCTCCAACTCCTGGCTTCAAGTGATCCTCCTGCCTCAACTCGCGAGTAGCTGTGACTACAGGCACCACCATGGCGGCCAGCTAATTTTTCTGTTTTTAGAAGAGATGAGGTTTTGCTCTTGCTCAGGGTGGTCTTGAACTCCTGAGCTCAAGGGAGCCTCCCACCTCGGCCTCCCAGAGTGCTAGGATGACAGGCATGAGCCACTGCACCCGGCCTACTTCTTCTATTTGTGGCCTTCCTCTTCCTCTTCCTTGGGTGTCTTCCTGGTAACTGTTCCAGGGAGGCTCTGTTGCAGGCGGCATGACCTTCCGTCAGCTCCCCAGGGCTATTTTGCTCTCTGTGGTGTACATCTCTGCTGAGCCACATGCCGTCCCTCTGAGGTTCCTTCACATTTCTTTGCTGCTGTCATCCCCTGACTTCCTGGTCATTTCCTCATGTTCACCAGAAGAGGTTCAGACTCTCCCTGTCCACCCTAAAGTCTTGCCATTACTCAAGGGAACTCGGCCCCCATGCAGTCTCTCTGCGGCTGGTCTGACACCCTGGCTGGCACGGTTTTGCGGCTCGTCCCTACTGCGTCTTCAATCCCTCTGCCAATCCTGCCCCCAGGCTCCTTCTCCTCAGCCCATAAACATGTGTGAGTGTCTTTCATGCTTTGTGAATTTGAAACAAACAGCAAACCAAACCTTTTCTTCCGCTTAATCATTCTCCACTCCAAAAAAGTTCAAGGTTCTTTATTGCGCAAAGCCCACTTGCTCCTAAATGTAATCATTCTCTAAGACTTTACCCCTGGTCCTCAACAGCTGCTTTTGTTTGGAAAACTTCACCAAATAACTTCAACTTCTTGCTGGTGTGCCAGTAATGCATTTCTGACTGTCTGTTGGACATCTTCCCCAGAATGTCCTGCCAACACCTGAAGTTCATGGTGTCTGAACACAAGCTAGCAGTCTTTCCTCCAACTCTTCTCTCCTCTCGACATCCTACCACTCCCTTGTAGAGAGAGATTCGGGCCACGGAGTTCTCTGTGACTTCTCCAGGCAGTTCCTCAGACTCTGCTCTTCTTCCTCCTCAGTATCCCTTGCAAGATACATTCATCATTTTCAATCCCTTTTCACTGGTCCTGTCCAAGTTCAGACGCCTGGGTTGTTATAGTCATCTCATAACTAAACTACAAGGACATAAATCTGGGTGCCTTGGGGACTTAGTGTGACTAGTTGATATAAATAAATTCTCCTCTGTGAGATGTATCTCCCAGCATCCTGTTTTCCACTGTATATGCCTGTAGGTTTCATTTTCTGCCTTGGGAAGATAGTCCAGAATGCTACATGTGGCCACAGTCTGTCCACCGAAACCAGCCCTGGGGACGTGGTCTGACTGCCAGGGGACAGTTGGATGTACAGACAGGGATAGTCACATTATATGGAGCTTCTTAGGGCTATTATTTATCCACTAAATGTTTGACTTAAAAATATTGATCCAGGGTGGCGCCTGTGGCTCAAAGGAGTAGGGCGCTGACCCCATATACTGGAGGAGGTGGGTTCAAACCCGGCCCCGGCCAAAAACTGCAAAAAAAAAGTATATATATTGTTCCAGATTTAATGTGCTATTTTAATAATCATCTGGCAAATTCATCCTCTATGGGAAATTTTTCATAATTTTGTATGAGGCAAAATTTTGCCATTTACTTTAAAAATGATATTTCACTGGATTCCGTTTTGCAGTTTTTATATGTAAGGCCTGCCAGTTTCTCTTCTATAGTTCTATGTCTAAACACATCCCCAGCGTTGATGGGGTGATCATTACCCTAATGTGAGTGTGTGGAGATTCTTTCTCACTTGGCACAGTGTCCATCAGGGAGATACTCGTTTTTTCTGCCTTTTCACAAACACAGCACACACTCTGCTCACCAGGACCTGTGCCCACTCCAGTCTCTGAGAGACATCGGAGAGGACTTGGAGCTCAGGGGAACAAGGAAGGAAGCTGGTGGACTCTGGCCTTGGTTTTCATCTCTGTAGCAGACACATCTCCTTGCTATTCCTAAGCAAAGCCATCATATCTGTTCAGAGAGAGAGAACCCTTCCCTTGCAGGGAAGACAGTGGTATTCAAAACGTAAAATGCTGTTGTTTACATTAGAATTGATTTTCCATTTGTATTGTGATCCTTTTTCTACTCAATCTAGAATTTCTTTAAACCCTGAGTATGAACGACTTTATTTAATCTGTTAAATATCCTGTAGCAAGTCTAGGGGATGTTGTTCATGTCGGTGAATCAGAATGTCAGACAGCTGCACAAACATATTCCTTCTGTAGCCCTGCTGGCCACAAGTTTAAACTCTGGAATTCTCTGTCAGTGTTTGTAGGCAGATGGAAGTCTTTAGTAGCTTTTCCCTTTGGGAGTTTAAAAATAATGGCTGCCTGTGTTAGAAAAACAAGGTTCAAAATTGATAGTATCGAATTTCTAAATTAATATTATGGTAAATAAGGACTCTGAACAATCAAATGACTATAGTCAATATAAATTACAGAATACACTCTGCCTACAACCAGCGTGAAATTAACTGCAATGACATTGAATATTGTTTTAGAGCCAAACAATACCTGCCCTAATTTTTTGGATTAGTCAAGTCAGTGATTGGGGTAGGATTGAGTTACTATTCGTTAGGGTTTATGTCTTGCCTTCTCTTAAAATAGAGATCGACTCCCACCCGCTACACTCCTCCCATTTTGTACAAAGGACACCAGAGACAAACTATCTGAGTTTAAACCCTGCTTACCAGCACGCAGCTCTGGGCAAGATGTTTGATCTCCCTGTGCTTCAACTCCCTCGTCTATAAAATGGGAATAGGAATAGCATCTTCACAGGATTGTGGTGATTAACAAGGCAATATTCATAAAGCACGTAGAACAGGTCTTAATGTGACCTGTAAGATTGATCTACTCAGCAAAAAGCAATATGAAAAATCAGAATTTTTAAAGTTGGAAGGAGCCTAGCGATCATTTAACCTGGCCTCCTAATTTTAGCAATGAAAAATTTGAGTCCTTGCTCAAGGTCACAGGGCTGGTTAAGTAGCAAAGTTGGATCTAGAATCTGGCTCTCTTTGGCTTACAGTTCACCATCCCACTTGAGGGGTCAAAGCCCAGAGCAATAACTTAGATTCACTGCTTGTCCTAATTGTGCAATGTCCTCTTTGCTTTTTTGTTTTAGAGTCTAGCTGCTATTTTAGAGCTATCCGGAGGTCAGTGTTGTTGGTTCTGTATGAGTTTAGCTGTTATTATATTCTGATGAAGACAGGCTGGTAGGGTGGGGAATAAACCCTGATCAGGAATCACATGTGTCTCTGCCACAACACAGGAAAGCACATAACCTTCTTGGGTCTCAGTTCCTCATACATAGAGATTTAGTATATATGAGATAACGTGGAAGGATTAAACAAGATTGTCATCCCATTGCAGTTAACACTGTAACCCAGTGCTTCTGTAAGTTACATTGCTCAGAGAAATGCTGAGTGCTTAATATGCAGAGTCGGAATGCATATATAAGCAGCTTTTTTAAAAATGGAAGATAAGCAGCTTCACCACCTTTACACTTTAGCAAGATTTCAGGACAACCTCAAAAAATGATAGAAAGGTGCCTGGGCGCCTGTAGCACAGTGGTTATGGCACCAGCCACATACACCAAAGTTAGTGGGTTCAAACTCGGCCCGGGCCAGCTAACCAACAATGACAACTGCAACACAAAATAGCTGGGTGTTTTGGCGGACCCCTGTAGTCCCAGCTGCTTGGGAGGCTTAGGCAGGAGAATTGCTTGAGCCCCAAAGTTTGAGGTTGCCGTGAGCTGTGACACCATAGCACTCTACTGAGGGTGACACAGACTCTGTCTCAAAAAAAAAGATAGAAAGGCAGATTAGCTATCTCAGAAACCTAGGAAGGGATGAGAGATATTATTTACATTTTCCAGTTAAAGGAACTGGTAATGATATCCTTTCTCAAAAGAAGAGGTGCGTGTAAAGCTGATGTTCAAGTACTCTGTTGTGTGAGGTCTTGCTAAAATAGCATGTTTTGATTTTGCGACTAAAGTAGCTTTGCTTTGAAATGGTCATATACTAAAAATCAGCTCTTCAGATGAATCTCACAGGCAGTCAGTGAAAAGAAAGATGCAAAGGAGTATGCTGTATGAGTCCAGTAAATTAATGTTCAGAAACAGGTAAAATATATTGGTGGTTATGGACATCAAAAGAGTGGTGATCTTGGGGGAATGAAGGGAGAGGGTGGGAATCTGTTGGGAAGAAGCCTGAGGAAGCTTTCTTTGGCCTAGACATGATCTCTGCCTTGGTCTGGATGGCAACTGCTTATGCAAAACCACTTAATTTCTGTATGTCTATACAGAAAATCTTGAAAATCTTTTTGGAAAATGCTCCCTAGCATTAATTTTAATGATGGTAGAAAATACTGATCTTAATCCCAAGTCCCATTAAATAACTCTATAGTATCTTTCAAGTGACAAAAGAATGGAAATTGGCAAATCAGGAGGCAAGGTTGAAACATAATAAAAGCAGTCATCTTCTGGGGGGACTCAAGTCCTTTTATGATATCCTACTGTGGTAATGTTTTCATGGCCTGTTCTTTTTCTTTTAATTTAATTTAATTTCTTGTTTACATCTGTTCTCTTACTCTTGGGGGAATTAAAAGGATAATGGCTAAATAGTTTTTAAAATATTTTAGTTATGATTATACCTTAAGGCGGATTTATTTTTCAGGTTAATTTGAGGGTGCAAAGAATTAGGTTACAGCGTTTGCGTTTGTTAGGTAGAGTCCCTGCTGTAGTTGTGTCGGGCCCCCAGGAGATGTGCCATAACAGCCCCATCTTGTGCTCATTAAGGGGGAACACGCCAACCTCTCCCCTCTCCTCCCCTCCCCTCCCTCCTTTCCCATCCCTCCATCTTGAATTGAACTGAAGCTTTCTCTTATGTGGGGGTATATTAGATCATCTACTGGCTTCATGTTAGTATTGTGGACACTGGATACTTGCTTCTCCATTCTTGTGATATTTTTCTAAGAAGAATGTGTTTCAATTCTATCCAGGTTAGTACAAAAGATGTAAGGTCTCCATCTTTTTTAGTGGCTGAATAGTATTCCATAGTATGCATATACCTCAGCTTGTTAATCCGTTCCTGGGTTGGTGGGCTTTTAGGTTGTTTCCACATCTCGACGATTGTAAATTGAGCTGCAATCAACAATCTAGTGCAAATGTCCTTATGATGAAATGATTTTTTTCTTCTGGGTAGATGCTTAATTAGGCAGTTTTTTTGTTTTTTAAAGAAATCAACTTCTGAGCCAATTAAGATCTTTTCTAACTCTGACATTCAATTATTCTCAGATTTTGAAGTGGTGATCTATATTTATCTGTAGAAAGTTCAAAAATACTCTTATTCCCTTTAGAAAAATTCTCATTTTTATTCACATTAGCTATTTCATATGCTGTTGGACGAGACGTTATACATTTATTTTAGTGTTTCCTCATAAATATACATTCTATGTCTATGATGAGCACAGCACTGGTAATGAGAAAATTTTTCTTGGCATAACTTTGAAAGGTCAGCCATCCTTGATTTGTTCAAGATACTAAGCTCAGCACTGGTGCGTGCATGTGTGTTGGGGGCATGTTTGGAATCCCTTTTCTCTATATGGTTTCTCAGTAACAGGTACCGTGCTGCAGCTGAGCCCCTTGCCTGCCATTTTGCAAGATGTTTAATTCTGTTTATTTGGGTCCATGGAACACTAAAAAGTGTTGAAGTAGCAATTTGGTGGCCCATTAAATATTCTCTTAATGAGAATACTTAAATACTGGGAATTAAAATTGTTAATAAAAGGAGATTTTATTTTTATATTTATTTATTTATCTTTTGAGACAGAGTGCCCTTTTTTAGAGTGCCGCGGTGTCTTAGCTCACAGCAACCTCAAATCTTAGGCTCAGGCAATCCCCTTGCCTCAGCCTCCCAGACAGGTGCCCACCACAATGCCCGGCTTGTTTTTCTATTTTTAGTAGAGATGGGTTCTTGCTTTTGCTCAGGCTGGTCATGAATTCCTTTGCTCAGGTGATCCATCCACCTTGGCCTTCCAGAGTGCCAGGATTATAGGCATGAGCCACCACACCTGGCCAACACAGGGAGATTTTTAGAGGAAAGATGACAACTCTAAAGGCTATCACTTTCCAAAATGCCTTCAAGCAGAAATCTTTACTGTTAAAGACAGTACCTGCTAAGGTCTCTTAGAGCTGATAATCCTGCCCCTACCCCAGAATCAGCTAACTCTTATTCCTCAGTTACCTCAATGCTAGCTAATGCCACATTTAAATATATAAACTTTATTTTAGAATAGCTTTTGAATTGTGGAAAAATTGGAATAAATAGTAGAGAGTTCTCATACACTCCCAGCTTGCTTTCTTCTATTGCTAGGATCTTACATCAGTATGATGCCTTTGTTATAATCAAGGAACCAGCGCTGGTATGTGACTATCAATTAAACTCCAAGGTTTACTAAGATTTTACTAGTTTTCCCCTGATGTCTTTGTTTTTGTTGTTCCAGGATCCATTCAAGACGTCACATTACATTTAGTCCTCATGTCTCTCTACCTTTCCTCGAGTCACACTGTTTTTGTTTTTCATGACCTTGACAGTTTTGAGATGTACTGACCAGGTACATTGGAAATGTCACTCAATTTGACATTGTCTGATGTTTCTCTTGGGGTTCCAATGGGGTTGTGGGTTTTAAAGCGCCATTCTTATTCTATCACATCATATCAAGGGTGCAGACTGTCAGCATAACTTACCTCTGATGATGTCAACCTTGACCACCTGGTTTTGTAGGATTTGTTAGCATTCTCCACTGTAAAGTCACTCCTTCCCTCCCTCTCTCCACACTGCAGTCTCCGGAAAGAAGTCACCATGGGTAGCCCACGTTAAAGCAGGGCGGAGTTAAGCCCCCTCTCCTTGAGAGGGGAGGATTTATATAAATTATTTAGTGTTCCATACAGATTTATCTCCTTGCTCACATTTATTTATTGATTCGGTTAATATTCATCAGTATGGATTTGTGTATGTTTATTTTACACTGTGGCTTATAATCTAATACTATATTATCTATTTTGTTGCTCAGATTTATCCTTTGGAAGCTCTTTGAGTGGGCTCCTGTGTTAAACCTATGCTCCTCGGTTTGTTTTTTGATCATTTTCTCACTTGCTGACACTGCAAGGTACTGCAGACTCATCTGTTTTCCCAGCCCCAGCCCTCCCTTTCTCTGAGGGGATCTGGTCCCTGTTATTGGAGTGTGCCGTTAGAAACCATGATCTGAGCGCTGGGTGGGCGAGTCGCCATTAGGGCGTTACTGCATCTAGGCCCTCAGAGAGGGCAGCTAGGAAATACATCTAAGTGTATTAAGCCGTGTGTGTCCACGCATCTGTACTTAACTATCCACCCTTCTATCTAGTGGGCTAAACATGAGTTCTTAGAGGTCTCCAGCTCTGCTTGGGGCCACATAAATCCTTCTAGTTTCACCTCCTTGCTTGTGAGAACCTCTTTTCCACAAGGAGAAATCTTGGCTTTCACCATCTACTGTCCATTTATGTACTTGTTTGATTCTGGTATACGCATATAGCAGTTTCAGAATTTTTAATCTGTGCCTCATACACAGATTTTAATTCTTCTCTTCTTTTTTGCTTTCTCTCCACTGGCCTCCTTACAGGAAGAGATTTGACTCAACCCAAGATAAACTCTGATTAGAGATAGAGTAAGATGCTCCTTTAGACAACTCAAGACAAGAATAGCCACTCGGCTGCCTTGGAAACCAGGATCCAATCTCATGGGCGCTGGCCGCTGCCATCAGTTTACTCTTACCTTATTGTTTACTTGCTTTTCTGCCCAGAAATTGTAGATGTGCCTTTTGTATGACAGTACATATTTTAAGCCATTGTTTTAGTTGAGAGAGAGATTTTATGTTGTAAATGTAGAAAATAAAGTTAAATCTTCTCTATGCACTATTCTAATATTTGTTTGCCATAATTCTGTGGCCATTATAAGGGCAAAATTTTAATGGAAATAGAAAAATGGTGATAGGCATTTCGTGGATGCCGGATAAGGTAGAGCAGCTGTGGGAGTCCGGCTGGAGGGGAGCAGGATGCGGGAAGATCCATGGAAGCGTGAGGACTCGAGTCCCCACACTTTAACTCTAGATTTTGAAACGCGTCATGGTTCCTGTCCACTGGCCTGTAAGGTTTATGTAGGTAATCTTGACAACAACAGCAACAGACAAAATTGGAACGGGCTTTTGACTAGTATGGACCACTCCGAAGTGTGTGGGTTGCTAGAAAGCCTCCTGGCTTTGCTTTTGTTGAATTTGAAGATCCTGGAGATGCAGCTCATGCTGTCTGGGAGCTGGATGGCGGAGCACTGCGTGGCTGCAGGTCAGAGGGGAACTGTCCAGTGGTGGGGAAAAGGTAGAAATCCTGGCCCACCTCCCTCTTGGGGCCGTCTCCCTCGAGATGATTATGGCAGGAGGAGTCCTCCCCCTCACTGCAGACCTCAGGAAAAGAGAGAGATCACTGACTGTCAGGGGAGAGAAATCATAAGCCCTCCCGATCCTTCTCCAGGGCTGGAAGCTGAGCTAGGTCAAAGAAAGGAAACTGAAGGCCAGTTTGCAAGAGAAGTGCTTTACAGGAGATAACTTCATTTGACAGGAGTGTGGTCAGAAATTTCACGTTTCGTTGAGACTTCATAAGCTTGGTGCATTTTTAAAACGTTCAAATTTGTTTGTCTCTTGGAACAGAGACACAAAATGTGTAATTCTCTATGGTTTGAAATGGATCATATGAGGCATATAATACCAGGAAATGTTACTTCACAATGTTCCCTGAAGCAAACTGAATTTGCTTTGAATTTTAGTTTTGCATAGATTGATCATAAACCTCTAAATTCTGCTCAGCTAAAGTGTGATTTATTTTTTATACGTAGTAACAAAACTGACAACAATTGAACTAAGATTTAATTTTTTCCCCATATCTGGGATATAGTTGAACAAGCAGTCTTGAAAAAGCTGCTCTGAACAAACTAGCAGGTAAAAATAAAAGCTACCCCATTGTAATAAATCAGAGTTTTTTGAGACGTCCAACCATTTCGCCCTGGGCAGAGATTGCCTTGTTAGTATAGAGTCTGATAAATTGCAAACAAGTTTACTTTTGCTTTAGGTCCTAAGTTTCTATGTAATTGCTGTATATGAATATATAGCTGTTTGTAACATTCTTTATTTGGAAATTTGAGGTTATCAAAATATCAATGTCCTGCCAGTTTAAGGGTACACTGTAGAACTGAACTTTGAGTTACTGTGCAAAATTCTTTTTTATTCTGAGGCTGTCATTTGTAATGTGTTTTGTGAGAATCCTTCAGATCAAAGTTTTGGTTACAATTATTGTTTAGCTTCAAAGCCTGTTGTTCCTTGCAAACTCAACTCTGTGAGCTTGGTACAAAGTCCAGGTACAACATTCCTATTGGAAGCCATACTTACAGCATCTTGTAAAGTTGCTTTTGAATTAATAAGTATTAGCATAATAAAGAAAAACTATAATAGAAATTTAAAAATGATAATTTTAATATTGTCTAAGTACAATAAATTACAAAGACAAAGAACATAGCCCAGAAAACATAATTTAAGAAAATTAAAGTTGGCAAGCTTGTTTTTTAAAGCATACACAGCAGAGTGTTATAAAAAAATTATTTATCCCACATGATTTCTCTTTGTTTTTGTTATTGCTTGGTTTCAAAAATGTATTCTCATTGACCTTCAAATGTTTAAGGGTATTTGGAGGAAAGTTGAGACCATCCTTGCCACCTCCTTGTTTCCACAGGGCAGCTAACAGTTTGTGTGGCATCAACACCAAGCATTCTTTCATGGTTATTCTTTTCTAAATGATCTTTCAGTTCTAAAATTTGTGCAGTGGAATGCTATGCCACATTTATCTCACTTTCTCAGTGACGGAGATGATTAAGTGTGGAGAAAAGTGAGAATCTAAAATGTCATGTAACTATTAAATATTATAAAAATACTACAAACTCTCATATTAAGTAGACCGAAATTTTCTAAGAATATCTGTCATTCACATCTCAAAGGGAAGATTATTCAAACCTTTAATTATTTTATGTGATACCTAACTATCTAGCCTCATTTATTCTGGGTGTGTATAGTTACATTTGCATAGGTGTGGCATAATTGGTAAATTTCTGTTTAAATGAAAAAATGAAACCTGTGGTATTCTCTGAATTCTTAACTAGCTAGTGGTAAGGGAAGTCCTGTTAGGTGTGGGTTTGTTTCAGTGGGAGGATGGAATGATCTGTGTCATTTAAAATATCTAAAATCAAACAGTTCATGACTGTATTTAAAAATATGCTTTATTTTATTTTATTTTATTTCAGACAGGGCCTAACTCTTTTGCACGGGCTGGAGTTCAATGGCATGATCATAGTTCACTGTAGTCCCAAACTCCTGGGCTCCAGTGATCCTCTTGTCTCAGCCTTCCAAGTAGCTGGGACTATAGCAATGCACCACCACACCTAGTTGATTTTTTTTTTTTTACAAGATGGGAGTCTCACTATGTTGCCCAGGCTAGTCTCAAACTCCTAACTACATGCTATATTTAAAATGTAGGTATCAAGTGTGAAAAAGACAGGTTACTCCCAGTAACATGACAGTAGATAAAAATTAACATTGAAAACAATGAGGAAATTTCAGTTTCATCTGGAATTTGTCTGCCAATTTATTCCTGTCTACCTGTGAGCACAAAATTCACTGGAGTTATTGTAGAAGAATTTATAGAAAGCTTTAAATGTATTTTAATGGCAATTTGGTCCCAAAGAAAAATCATAGAAAGACGTAATATCAATGGCACTGCCAGTGTCCTTGTTGTCTAGAGAAAGGAAAAGAGCATTCTGCTCCTGCTTCTTAAAAGCAGATGATAATTCTCTTCACATTCATGATTTAAGAGAATTACAATGGCCGTTTGGCCAACTGTGCCAACATGTGGCTTCTAATTGCAAGTGTGGTTTATAACAGGAGAAAAATACTCTGTGCTTCATTGGTTGAGCTGGAAAGCAGGACTTTTATGGAGTGTCAGGGAACCAGATATGCAGGTTGGGAGATAGCAATCCCAGTCCCTTGGAAGAGAATGAGAACTAAATGTGTGTCTGTGTCCAGAGAGATGAATTTGAGATGGGAACTTTAGTTTCTATGTCTGTAATAGTCAGCTCTTTTATATTTTGCAACATTTAACTTGTTCAAAATTGAGCCATCCCTTGAGAATTCAGCGTAAAGTCTCCCTGAGGAGGAAAAACCGTACACCCATTTCTCCCTAGATTTGTCCACTAGTTCAGGGAAGGTAGTCAGACAACAGTAGAAGTGAAGCAATGAAGATTTTGCTTCTTTACTTTGGCTTAGCTTCAAAATCACTCTATCCCCCTATCTCTAGCTGTTGTGCCATAGCTAAAAGTAGGGTTAGGGACCCCTTAGAGAAGTATCAGCCAAGTAGCATCAAACTGTTGGAGATGTATCTCCAGTTTAGCATTGCACAGCCTCTGTGCATCTCTGCTCGGATACCACCTGGAATTAGAGCAGCCTTCACAAGTGGGAGGGATGGGACTCATCCATTCTTTGGAAGGAGAACTTGTGAAGATTTAGGAGCTGACATCTTTTGGTCGTCTTTTTTGTTAAATTCAGTTTAAGATTTTCCTGGTTTTCGGTATATCAAGTGATTTTCGATTGAAGTGTAGATATTTTTCTATTATTGTATGCAACTCTAGATATTATTGAAACTTTTTGTTTTAATTGACTTTGACACCTCCCAGCAAGGGGAGCAGTGGGTGCCACCTTGCCACGCCCTCATGGAGTTAGAATCCCCAGTTGTCCACTTGTCCTCAGTTAACACACTGTATGGCTGGTTGTCCTCGTTACTGCTGAGCATGGGTGGAATTTCCAGATCCCTGCATGGTCTCCCTGACATCACAGTGGAGGTGGCCTTGTTCCCAGGGCATAGTGGTTTGATGCCACCTCTGTATTGGGGGAGGGGAGAGACACCGATTCTTGCTGAGTAGGAGTGGACGTCTAGACTTCCTACACAGTCTCCGTTGATACTGTGGAAGATGCTTCATTACCAGCTGCCAGGCACAAAGGCCCTGGCTCTCTATTGAGCCTTCTTTGACACTAATCTGGCAGAGGTGTTAGGGGTACTTGTTCAAGCCTCATGAGGGTGGAAGTCGAGTATTTTCACTCAGCCTTTGCTGGCATATGGGGTCACCATTTCTACTGTGGCATTTGGCTGAAGAAGAGCAGTTATTGTCTAGTTTTCTGTCTTGCTAATCTGCCCCTTTCTTGGTTATATGGCTAGAAAGAGCAGACTTTTGTTGAGGCTTTCTATGCTCCATACCCCGAATGGACATTTCAAGGGTGCTGACTTCTATGCTTCTTGGTGTTTCCAGGTTTATGACTCCAGCTATAAATCTGGAATATTTGAGTCAAAAAGAAAACCCAAGGATCTCACCACTGGATTGTTTCTTGGGTTCAGAGGTCCCCAACTGCTCTTACCTCCCTGCACCTTAGAGAGTCTTCTTACATTTATTTTGTATATAACATCTGGGGGGAGGGGAGACTTGTTGTTTGTTTGTTTGTTTAGTTGAATTTAGCAAGAGGAATAGAAAAAAGTAAGTCTACCCTATCTTTTCAGAAGCAGAATCCTTGCTGTTCAATTTTTGGGTTTATTTGTTTTTTTTTTCCCCCAATACTATGTGAGAAAGTTTAAAAAATACAGAGAATATGAAAGAATTGTTACTTTACCGCATATTTATCCATCTGCCCAGTCCATCTATTTGTCTACTATTTTTATTGGACCTCAGTACATGTCACCCCTAAACACTTCAGCCTGTATATCATTAATCGGACTTTACTGTTTCTGGGTTTCTAAGGTAAGTTTTACATATAGTAAAATGTACAAAATCACAACTACCATTGGATGAGCTTTGGAGATGCCCACCATTACTGAGGGAATGCTTATCACCTCCAGAAGTTCCCTCAAGCCCCTTCTGATTTCACTCCTACCTCCCTTTCACTTCAGGAAGAAACTATGAACTTAATTTTTTTTTCTTCTCCCTCCCCCCTCCTTCCTCTTCTTCTTGCTGTAAATTTCATTTTGCCTGTTGTAGAATTTCATATAAATAGAACCACTTCTATTAGAACTAACAGAACTTCTTTGCTGTGTTACTTTTCCAGCACAATACTTTTGAGCTCCGTTCTTGTTGTTATGTGTATCAATAGTTCTTTTTTTTTTCCACTGCTGACGGCTATTTCATTGAGTGAATAATACCATAGTTTGTTCATTCTGGCCTGTTTCCTGTTCTTAGCCAGTTGAAAGTTGGGGCCGTACATTGTTCTCCCCTCCCTGCTTAGAACGTAGCGCAAAGCAACTTAAGATTTTGTGCCACTCTTCTGATTAATAAAATGGTAAAGGGCTACAAAGATGTGTTTTTATCATACAGAATGCTCACATTTTCCACGTATTTCTTATTGTTAGTCATAGCTATCCATTTATTTGATATTGAAAACATTTGTGTAATAGACTCAAAAGATAGTTTTAGCCTTGTAAAAATAGAATTTGGCTTCCTGGCACCAAATTATATTTTGTAAAGGAGAAACAATGGCTTTAACGACACCAGAACTGTAATATTCATTACTGGGGATGCCAAAGTAGCCTCTGGAGGAGCATCTTATTTCAGGAATACTTACAATACTCTATTTCTGCGCAAAATATTGATGTGGTTGCTGCAGATGGGTTCGTCTGTGTTTCCAGACCCTTATTTACCCGGCCCCGCCTATTATGTAAGTGTCTTGCTTCTTTTCTCTTTCCCCAAAAGGCCTTCCTAAGGGAACTATAACTTCTGATTGATAGATTTACTGATTGGTACCAGGGAGTCCTACCCAAATGGGACAAAAATCAACTTTCTGTGCAATTCATGAGAGTGGGCATGCTTACTGTGAACAGTCCAGGAAGAAACGGAGGATGTTTCATACTTTGATTACAACCTTTCTCTGACTTTATTTTTTTTATACAGTTGACGGACTGGACAAAGCTTCTATAGCAAACTCAGATGGCCCCACAGCAGGTTCCCAAACACCTCCCTTCAAGAGAAAGGGGAAACTCTCCACCATTGGTAAAATCTTTAAGCCTTGGAAGTGGAGGAAAAAGAAGACGAGTGACAAATTTAGAGAAACGTCAGCAGGTATGAGTGTCACCTCTTTGTTAGAAGATACCCTGGAGTAAAAAATCATGTTATGCAGTATTTCTTTCTTTGTTTTAGAAACAAAAATTATGTTTGAAATGAAATTATTTCATAAGGATGAAATAACTCAGAGTTCTGATTTGCCCCCTTTTTGTACTGACTTTGGCTTTCTAGTATGTTCTTATTTTTAAATATATGTTTGTAAATGTATATAAAAAACTGACGTGTGAGGAGGTGAAATAGTGGAAAATGAGAGGTGGAAACCTGATCCATCAACACTGTGGTGGCAAACGTCCACCTTTACATACACACACTGTTATGTGTATATCTGTCTGGTTTAGTAGCACAGCCTTATTCTTAATTAAAACTTTAAAAATGTATTTTTGGATGTATTTGTTCTATGGATAAGATTTAAATGGGTATCTGAAAGTGCTGCTGTGTTTATGTAATCTTAAATTTTCATCATATCATAAGAGATGGTCTGTGTGCTATGAGAGCCATAACCCTCTTAGTGTGAAAATCTTTGATTATTAATTTAATTTGTAGGCTTTTTTAAGCCTTAATAATTACATTGTTGAGTGCCTTTCCTATGGACTCATAGAGGAAGTTGACTTTAAATCTCAGGGAAGAATTAAGCCCAAATTAAACTTGTGCCAGTGTCAATGATGTTTGAAGATAGACAAGAATTTCTCTCTTGAGTAAATTCAACATCCTCCATAATTAAAAAGTAAACCCTTCATCAAAACCCCTCATTACACCACAGTCTAATATTGTCAGTGCACATCTGGGGTCTTACTGGCCTGTGCCAATATAAGAGCTGACTTTTCCTTCTAGAGCTGGGAAGTAAAATAGAAAATACGACACACAAGGATGTGGGATAGAGAAAACCATCTCTGATGCGTTTGCAGCTATGTAATTTCCTTGAGCATTTCATGTTTATCAAGAAACAATGATAAGCTATTGGGGATTTATTTTGAAATAATGACAGAGGAGTGGTGAAGTAGGAAAAAAGTAGAGACGAAAGAAAACTGGCAATGAGTTGCTCATGGTTTAAGCTGGGCAGTGGGTACACGAGGTTTATTGTTCTAATTTCTCTACTTGTAGATACGGGAAATTTTCCTAAAGAAAAAGAAGAGAGACTTGTTGAATCCTCTTCATCACCTAAGTGGCTTCCTGGGTTGGCAGGCAGTGGGTAGTGGGGACAGAGGGCTGAGTTAAGGACACTGGGTGCTGGTGATCTTGTGCAAGTTGGATCGGCCTCTAAGCTCTGATTTCCTTCCCTACAAAATTAGGTTGTTGAATGAGCTTATTTTAGATGCTTCAGTTCCAGATGCTATTGGTCCCTGGGGAGATCCTGATTCTCTCAGTCCTGGGCTGGGCACCTTCTTCTCCCTTGTTCTTTGGTTGTGGATAAAACCACACTGGCTTCTGACACACCTCCCTTGCACATCTCCCTAGGCATCAGGGAGAAGAATCTGGTTCTTCAAGTTACCATGACTACCCCAGACCAGGGGTGGGCAGGGCTCCAGACAGCTGCATTAAGAAGATTCGGAGCAGAGAGGATGGAAGTCCCCTCACTTGCCTCTCTGGCTCTTTACTCCCTGAGTCCAACCTACTAATTTTTCTCTCATTAAAGTAGAGAAGACATCCTCAAAGACCTTCCCCATTCTCTTTCCTTGTCACCTTGTTTTAATTATTGTAACAGTAGGGAGGCTGCAAGACCAACTCTGGGTATTTAAGAAAAGTCCTTTTAAACAGGATTTAAGTTATGTCATCCTGTATTTATTCAGATTGAGGATCACCCGTCATTCTTTGTATTATTTGCTTTTCAAATTCATGTAGGATTTTACATAAGTTTAGCTCTAAAACATTATTTGTAGATATTTACAATCCCTGGTTCCTAAGGACTACCAAACTACACTAAAAAACTGAAAAAATTATCAAATGCCTCCTCGGCCTATTTTTTTCCATCAAAATTGCTATATTAATAGAATAAAAACAAGCCAAGTATGTGTATTAACAATCTTTTGTGAATTTCTGTGCTACATTTACATGTAATCGTTTGTTTTAAACCCATATGCCTAATGTTTTACTTGAACGTCATAAGATGTGGTATAATATCCCATTATAAAGTATTTTATTGTCACCCTGTTTTTATGTTCATTTAAACATGTAATTTTGGGGCCAAGATAGGTGAGATAGATAAGTAAAGCTTAAAACAAAGACATAAAATGGTGTAGTGCAGGTTAGTTTTCTTCACATTGAAGAAAAATGTCACGTCTAGAGGAAAACTGATGTATTTGGAAATAACCAAGAGAAAGGCGGTTACCTGAAACTGAAATTGAGCCGTTAGGATATAATCAAGGCCCTACACACTCTGGCAGTGAATGAAGTACATCTGAGGCGAGGTGCACGGTATCTCGGGGTGCGAAGGAAGGTGAATTTCTTCTAAGAAAAGTCACTCTTCTGTGTTTGTCTTTCTCTTAAAGTCCAAGCTTCAGAAGCTCATGGACGTGAATCTTACTGCGCTCCGCTACGCAGTCGTTGATACTCATGCTACTTTTCCTAGTTGGGATTTCTGTTGCAGCAATTTGTATTTGGTGGTGGATGGGCACAACACTAATAGATCAATGCCATTGTAATGGTATATTTACTAATTATGAGGGGGGAGGTAAGACGGGTCCCTCCCTGGCCTGTTTGGTGGTCCTTGAGTCAACTGTATTTCTGAATGTGCCACAGAAGCCTGAAGGACGTCTGGTCCTATGAGACAGACTGGGCTTGTGACCAACTTCCAGTTCTCTGGCCTCGTTTTAAATAGAAAATTACCAGTGTTTTGACTCTGGTGCAGTTCCTAGCAGGTAGGTTCTGGGGCAAGGACTTGAAGTAAACCTGCCTACCAGGGGCACCTGATCTAGCTGGTGAAGCTGACAGAAGAAGTTCAGGATGCCAAGTCTGTCACCAACCCCATAGTTACCAAGATGACATCTTTACAAGTCTCAAGCCCGGCAAATAGAGTAATGTGTACTTCACAACAAAGGGACACGTGTTTCGCTAGGCGGGGAAGAGGCGCAGAGCATCTCAGGAGTGATACTGGGAAATTCAGGCAAAGGCTCGGTAACCAGAGTGTTCTTCACTCAGGTGGAGAAGCAGATAGCGCCTCTTATTGGGGAACAGAAAGACTACAACAGAACCCCATCTGTTTTTAAGGAACAGGGAGTCGAGCTGGAAACTAGGATGGGAACCTACCGAAAGACTCAGGGCAGAAATTTGCTGTATGAATTGGAACACAGTGGGTGGATTTGGAGAAGGGGGTCCCCTAGGACCCCAAACCTCTGCTGCTAGAGCTACTGTTGCCAGAACGGCACAGCCTCAGAGCTGGGTGGGCAGAGAGGGGAGGGCTCGCTCTGGTTGGCAGCAGTGGCCCCAGAGGTGTGGCTCTGAGGACACAGGCGGGCAGAGCATCCATTTCTCCTCTCACTGTCCCAGATCCTCCTAGAGGCCACTGTGAGGGAATATTCCTTGGGTGGAACTTTGGTCCCTCACTTCTTGCCCCCAGAGTGCAACGGACCCCACCTCGTTTCGAATTCCGGCCTCCTCTGCGCTCCTAGATTTAAGCAACCTGACCTCCCCTGCCTTGCCTTTGCTCTTTTGTCCATAACCCTTGGACCTCAGTCATGCTGGGTCACCCCCTGAGCATGCCCCAAGCCCTCTCTGTCCCCTGGCTTTTCTTCCTGCCTTTCCCTCTTCCTCTGAGCTCCTCCTCCCATGGCTCCACCTGTTGAAATACTACCGTTCAAGGGTCAGTGACCTGTCACTTCTTCCTGAAGATGCTCTTGACTTTTGACTCTGCTGCGGCTGAGCGGGGGCCTGCCCTGCTTTGTTTAGACTCCTGTGAGGGTGTGTGTATTTTGACTTCTTTTCTAGTTTAAGTGTCTATATTATGCTCCTATTTGACTGTAAAGTACTTAAGAGTACAGATTGTCTCACTCACCTTAGCTCTACTTCATAAAGCTGCTTTATTGTATAAGAACGCCAAGGGCTTTCAAATTGGAAAGTTATACTTGCGGGATCGTGTCCTGTTAAACCACTCGGAGCTACTCTCACACTGAGACTTCCATCCCTTTCACGTGTGGATACTTATCCCATTGGTCTGGGACTTGCCTACTCGCCTGTCTCCTGCCAACCAAGACAATGTGATGGGAAAGCTTTTCTTCCAGAAAGTTTGATCCTGGCGGAAGAGGAAAATAGAATAGTTTTTTCCTAAGGCAATTAAAAAAAAAATTTCCCAAAAAATTAATGAAAGGAATCTTAAAATGCAGACTGAACTATTAAATCAGTTACCCCCAAATACTCTCTGAAATTAGTCCTTGGAAATTTTGTCTAATGTTAAAAGAAAAGAGAGGGTGGAGGGGAGGGGAGGAGTAGGGAGGGAAGGAGAAGGGAGGAAAGAAGAAGAGAGGAAAAAATAAACCTTATATTCAAGACAAAAAAAAAAAAACAAGGGTGGCACCTGTGGCTCAGTGAGTAGGGCGCCGGCCCCATATACCGAGGGTGGTGGGTTCAAACCCAGCCCCGGCCAGACTGCAACAAAAAAATAGCCGGGCATTGTGGCGGGTGCCTGTAGTCCCAGCTGCTCGGCAGGCTGAGGCAGGAGAATCGCCTAAGCCCAGGAGTTGGAGGTTGCTGTGCGCTGTGTGAGGCCACAGCACTCTACCGAGGGCCATAAAGTGAGACTCTGTCTCTACAAAAAAAAATGGAAAAAAAAAAAAAAAAACTGGCACCTGGGATGTACTCAAAAAAATGTGCTGTGTATTGTTTATTTATTGAATATCCACTCTAATAAAAAGGTGCAGTACTGGGCGCTTTGGGACTTAAGAAAGAAACCGAAGATTAAAAAGTCATAATGGGCTTGGCGCCTGTAGCTCAGCAGTTAGAGCGCCAGCCACATACACCAGGGTTAGAGGGTTTGGACCTGGTCCCAGCCTGCCAAACAACAATGACAACTACAGCAAAAAAAAAAAAAAAAAACAGCCGGGTGTTGTGGTGGGCACCTGTAGTCCCAGTTACTTGGAAGGCTGAGGCAAGAGAATCACTTAAGCCCAAGAGTTTGAGGTTGCTGTGAGCTGTGATGCCATAGCACTCTACTGAGGGCGACATAGTGAGACTCTGTCTGAAAAAAACAAAAAAACAAACAAAACCCCCAAACAGTCATGATAGAAAAGAAAACAAATTAAAATACTAACCCAAACCATGTACTTCACAATTACAACTGTGTACCTCACTATTAAGAAGCTAATAAAATAATTAGAGAAAATTTATCTTTCCTATATTTTGCCCTTACTTAAGAGTAAGTTATGCTGGCAAATAAAGAAAATCAAGGAAACTTATTTTCATTCAACTTGTGATTTTTTTCCTGTTGTTAGTAATGGGAAGGGAATACCTGTGTAGATATTGAGGTAACGTTATTAGAACTGTCAGCATTCCAGCGATCACACTAACTTGTAAGAGTCTTCTGGGAAAAAGACTGTAATTTACTGAAAGGACTTCACATTCCCTGATGATAGTAATGGCTAATCTTCATTGAATGTGATTACGTACCAGGTTCTACTCCAAGAACTTTATTCATATTAACTCATTGAATCATCAAAACAACCTTATGAACTGTGGCCTTTTAGTGCTACTCTTATCCCAGCTCTTCTAGTGAGGAGATGGGGCCAGAAAATTCAGGTGAGTTTCCAAGAAGACATACCTGGGAGTAGCCAAAGGCAGTATTTGAACAGAGCGCCTTGTCAGTACTGTTGACTGTTCCACTCTATTGCATCTCTAAAAGATAACTTCTACCCCGATGAGTAAGGCTCAATCCTTGAAAGGTGGCTGGGTGAGGTGGCTCACGTCTGTAATCCTAGCACTCTGGGAGGCCGAGGGAGGTGGATTGCTTGAGGAGTTCAAGGCCAGCCTGAGTAAAAAAAAGAAAAAAAAAAAAAAAAAAACCAGAAAAATTAGCCAGGTGTAGTGGCAGGTGCCTGTAATCCCAGCTACTCAGGAGGCTGAGGTTGCTGTGAACTATGACAATACCAGGGCACTCTGCCTAAGGTGGCAAATTGAGACTTTGTCTCAGGAAAAAAAAAAAAAAATCCTTGAAAGGTGACTCTACTACACGGATTTGTCTCCCATACTAGTTTTTGCTTGTAAGAGGGATTTGGTCTATAGAATTATTTTGGTTCTACTTGACTGGCCTGATTTCACTGGTGTACATGTACCACAACACTCTGTACAATAAATGGCAGCATGTTGATTGTACCTCACTCATTCCACCAAGAAATTGGAAGTGCTTTCCTGTATTGTTCACCCTCACATCATATGGGGGAAGAAGAGGGAATCTCCTGCTACCAATCTGCTGTAGCAGAGGAAGTGACATAATCAGCCACAGGCCACCCAGCACCTCCAGGTCCACGCAGGGCTCCTTATTTACATGTTAGACAACAGTTATTTGTCCTCTGAGCAAAGTTTGCTGAGCATCTTGGTCTGCTGATTGTCAGGCCCTGTTATGACTCTGGTGATACTGTTCTGTTACAGATTTTACTGATTCAAAAGAGACACATATTCCTTCTCTTTTGGAGCTTACATTCTAGGAGAGGTAGGAAGTAGAAAGTAAACCAATATGAGATAGTAATCAGACAGTGAGAAGAGAAAAATAAAGCAAGGAACTGGAATAGGGAATATGGGGGGAGGTTAGAGTTTAAAATAGAGCGGTCAGGCCAACGCTACTGGGAAGGCAACGTTTGGACAACGGCAGGAAGGAGGAGGGGAAGGCCCTGAGAAATCCTCTTGAAATTACATGAGTTAGACCTAGCATGCCATTTCCTTCCTTCAGCAATGGCATGGAGGGCCTAGGCGCAGTGGCTCACACCTGTAATCCCAACATTTGGGAGGCCAAGGCGGGTGGATTGCCTGAGCTCACAGGTTCAAGACCAGCCGGAGCCAGAGTGAGACTCTAAAAATAGCTGGGTGTTGTGGCAGGTGCCTATAGTCTCAGCTACTTGGGAGGCTGAGGCAAGAGAATCGCTTGAGTCCAAGAGTTGGAGGTTACTGTGAGCTATGAAGTCACAACACTCTACCAAGAGTGACAAAGTGAGACTGTCTCAAAAAAAAGCAGACAAACCCAGCATGGATATGTGTGACCCTACTCCTTTACAAACCTTACTCTGCCCAATAATTTAACAAGTCAAATGCCTCACATTCCTGCACCCCTGCCTGTTAATCTTGATTACCTATGGCCAGCACCGGGGACTGACAAATCATGTGATTTCACGCTCCACAATTCTACTAGAACAGGAGCCGGAGGATGCGAAAGGGATTTAACTCTATGATGTAAACGTTTTATTATGACTTCCTTTCTTCAAATCAAGCTTCATGGTGTTCAAGTTTAAATCCCTCATATATTGGTGTTTGGGGAGGTCCAAGTATCCAGTCCTTCTGAGCCTGCCTATGTAAGTTGAAATAATAGTGCTTCAATGCCTCTGTGTGTAAACAGTGCCTAACTGCCACACTGGCGCTATCCCAATACTGCGTTTCTAGATTACTTGGAACTATGAGTATCTTCCCAAACTAGTTCACAAATTCTGATTAACCCACAGTACCTATAGCCTGATACTGTTAATACTTGTTCAACTATGGCCAAAAACTATGTATTGTTACTATAGTAAGACACTACTTTTTTTTTTTTTTTTTTTAAACTCTTTGGCTTGAGCAATTCTCTTGCCTCAGCTTCCTGAGTACCTAGGACTACAGATGTGCAACCCTGTGCCCGGCTAGTTTTTCTATTTTTAGTAGAGATGGGGGATTCACTCTTGTTCAGGCTGTTCTTAAACTCCTGAGCTCAAGCAATCCACCCACATCAGCCTCTCAGAGTGCTAAGATTACAGGTATGAACCACTGTGCCAGTAGAAGACTTGTTGAATTTTCAATTGAAGTTGAAAATTTTAAGGTTGCAAAGGACCTTTCCAGCCATCTTGTTCTGTCTCTAAGGCAGGAGTCACCCCTTTCTACAGCCACCCTGATAACATGTTGAACTCCCCATTCCCAGTTCTAATTGTTGGGGAAGTTTTCTTTTGTACTGGCCTAAAACAGATCATCTCCAGTCTTTCTGAGTATCCTGGGTGCATATGTCTCCTAATCACATTGATACATGATCATCCTTCCATCTTGAAGTTATTTCATTCCCTTTATCTGTTTTCAATTTCAGAGTTTCTCACTATAGCTGCATACTAACTTGTGTCGTTTACTCAGTTCCAGACCCGATGCAGCATGTGCTGGGGACATAGTGATAAACAGTGCCACCTGGTTCTTTGTACCCTCCATGATTCCCCAACAATAAAAAAGAAAAAACAAGCCTGACCGGCTCCCTGCTGTCAGGGAGTCCACCGGGTACCCACGTGTCTGGCCATAGTTCATGACCCTCATGCCCCCTTTTAAGATATTTTAAATGCTAAGCTAACGTGGCAGGTCTCTCTGCAATTCTTACTACCTGCACTTCACCAGCCACATTTTCACTGTTTAGCATCAAATCCACAGTGAGAGCTTTCCTGCAGGTACACGCCGTGTTCCTGGCGTCCTGACCTTCCTTGTGACAACAGACCCCACCTTGTGTCCAATCTGTCTCCTTTGAGTTGTCAGTACTCCTGTCCCTATCTGAGTTACTGCTGTGTACTAACATCTCACGCCTCCCTTGTTTATTGCTCCTCTGATTAAAGCACTCCAACACCACATACACCCTAACCAGGCTTCTGGGACACTGTCATCTCTGCAAGTCCCGTAAGTCTCTGTCTAGCCTGGTCTTTTTCCTGTCCCAGCTGCCTATCCTCCATGATACCTTGATTGCTAATATTTTCTGAGTGTTTTTCCTTCCTCTCTAATTCCATGTAAGTTCCTCTTCAGTAGGCCAATTCAGGGAGTGTGAGTGTCTTCCCAAATGTCATTTCTGTCTCCACATCACAGGCCCCATCTCTTGTCAAGCTCCTGTACTAATCTTATGGTCCAAACAAATCAGATGCCATCCATTCTGACAGCTTCTCACTGTCTTTCCCTACTCTTTTTGTATATCGTGATCTGTAACTGGAAGAGGAAAAACCATACCCCACCTTCCCTGCCTCCCTGTTTTGTACTCAGGACTTCTGACTAATTGGACCATCCACGTGGCTTGTGGGGAAGACAGTTATTCCCGTTTTTAAAAATTGGTAGAGGAGGGTTTGAGGAGTCTTGATGTGCCCCCCTACACGTCCTGAGGCACATATTATGTGAAGACAGCATTCCTGGGGAGCCCCGCAGGGCTGGGTGAGGCTGGCATCTCGGATACCTCAGCGAGTGCTCCTTAGTGACCACTTTTTGAGTCTTCCTGCAGGCTCCGTGTCCCCTCCTAGTCATCCATTCATACAGCAAATAGTCATTGAGCTTCTACCGTGTTCCCAGATGCTGGGATATTTATCCCTCTAGGGATAAATAGTTAGCTCGTGGAGCTTGGGGAGGAGTGTTGTGGGGGGAAATCAGAGCGCACGTGGCGACTGAGACTAGTGGGTTAGTGAAAGAAGGGCACTGTGCTTCGCGCGAGGCTTAGTGTCTCTGGTACCACCCTCTCCTGTCTGTCTTCCCTGCCAGGTCTACACAGTGCCCCACTGACTCCTCACTTTTGTGTAGACTTTTTCTCTCCTGTCAACTGTGGTGCTGGTTCCTCTTTTCTTCCTGAAAATATTTCTGTTTGTGACTCCCTTAACTACACTTTTTCTGTTCCTTCTAGGTTTCTTTCATCTTTTCCAGACTGGAGAAAAGGGAGATGTTCCCCAGCTGCTTTCACCTTCTTTGGTAGAGGGCAAACTGGTTTACATGATGTTTATAGCTCACCTTTCCTGGTGGCTCCTCTCCAAAGAAGAAAAATAGAGGTCACAGCTGAGAGACTGCTAAAATGGTTTGCGTGCAGTCCAGACCTCGGGGGCTCGAGGTTACTTTTGGTCATCTTTGGCAGCCCGTCTTGGAATCATTCTCTGGAAACGGACCCCAGTAAACCAGGCCCCTAAAAGGGGCTCTTTTGCTAAGCACTAGTTTGCGTTAGCTATGTCAAACCCTTGCCGTTTCAAAAACAAAAATAGCTTTTTTGAAGCTTCTTCCTGCCTTGCCTCTCTGGCTGGCTGGACTGCCCATCAGTGAGCCCATAGTCCATAGGAATATATATTTATTCCTTTAGACAACTCCGGTGTAGACTCCTGAGATTTCCTTAGAAATAGCTGTCGTGTGGCTTGTGTGGGAGGCAGATAAGCAAAGGCACCATGAACACATTCACTCTCTATGGCTGAGTATGTGATCCTTTGGGTGTTTCTCTGTGGCTGAGTATGTGAGCCTTTGGGTGTTTTTTATTTTTTGTCTTTTATGTGGATGTATGTGTAAGTGTGTACAGTTCTAAGAATTTTAATATATGAGATCTCACAATTAAGTTTGCAAACTCATCCTAGAAAAAGTGCTACATACCTCATTACTAAATATCACTACAATCACCTTCAGAGTACTCCCCTTGGGAAGGTATGCACTGATGCCAGCAACTATTTCACCTTTCAAAGCAGTTTCGGAACTCTTTATCTGGAATGACCATCAGAACTACTGTTGTACAAGGTCTGACAATTAAGTTGGAGAACTTACCACCATGCACTTAGGTTGGCATCACTGTACAGACAACTTGGTAAGGTTTCATAACCTTGGTACATCAGTATCTCACACCTGTGTTCATGTCAACATATGGCAGTATCTTGCTGAGTGGCATTCATTGTTATTGTTGTGTTTTTGTGTGCCATATGATGACCGTTCTGATGATCCTTCCAGGAAAATAGCTCCAAAATTGCTTTGAAGGGTGGACTATGTCAGAATGTATCATTCAATAAATCTCTGTGCTGTTTTTTTTTTTTTTTTTAATAGTCATATCCTACTCTACATCCTCCCTCCTCCCTACTAACCTCTGGCAACTACTGGTCTGTTTTTCACTATGGTTTTGCTGTTTCAAGAATGTCATATAAATGGAATTCATTCAGTATGAAATTTTTTGAAGCTGGCTTCTTTCACTCAGCATAGCAGGGTGATTCGTAGGTGATTCATCCACGCTGGTGAGAGATTCACTGTATTGCTGCCTGTGTCCATGATCCGCTTTTATCAATGAATAGTGTTCCATGGTATAGATGTTACCATGGCTTGTTTATTCATTCACCGATTGAAAGATATATTCATTGTTTTTAGCTTGGGATAATTATGAAAAAAGCTGCTGTAAACATTCTTATGTAGGTTTTTGTGTGAGCAAACGTTTTATATTCCTGTCAGCAAGGTAGGAAATATTGAGTTGCTCCACATTCATGTCAGCATGTGGTATTGTCATCATTATTTTTTTATCATGGCAAAAAAAAATCATAAAGTTTACTATCTTAACCATTTTTAAACATGAAGTTAAGTATGTTTACATGACTTTGTAAACAGATTTCTAGAACTTTTTCATCTTAGGTATTAAATAGCTTCCTTTTTGCCCACTGGTAACCACCTTTCTATATCTATGAATTTGACTACTTTAGATCCCTCATATAAATGGAATTGCCCAGTATTTGTCTTTTTGTGTCTAGTTTCTGGTTTGTTTTGTTTAGTACAGTGTCCTGAAGATCATCTGTGCTGCAGCAGGAGACTGGACTTTTTTCCCTCTTAAGACTGCGTGGGGTGCCATATGGTGTTTGCCCATCCTTTGTTAGTGGCCATTCGGGTTGCACCTGCCGCTTGCTAGTGTGAATAGTGCTTCTGTGAACACAGATGTGCTTTCATTAGTTTTACGTAAGCCATTTTAGTAGGTATGTATTGATGTTTTGTTGTGGTTTTAATTAGATTTCACTAATGGCTAATGACATTGAATATCTTTTTACTTAATTGATGCATAGTATTTGTATTTATGGGGTAAAAGTGACATTTTCTCATAAGCATTTAATGTATAATGATTAAGTCAGAATGTTTAGGCTATTGGTCACCTCGAACATTTATCATTCTCTTAGTGGGAATATTTCAAATTCTCTCTTCTAGCTATTTTGAAATATATATATATATTTTAAAATACACAACTATTTTAAATTATATAAGAACTTTATGGATACCCTGTATATACATATGCTATTAGCTAGTTTGCTACAGAACATCGGAACTTATTCCTTCTGTCTCACTGAAGGTTGTACCCACTAACCTGCTTCTCTTTTGTGTCATTCACACACACACACACACACACATTCTTCCCAGCCCCTGATAACCATCATTTTCCTCTCTACCTCAATGAGATCAACTTCTTCAGCTCCCAAGTATGAGCAAGGACATGTGATATTTGTCTTTCTGTGCTTGGCTTTTGTCACTTAACATAATATCCTCTAATTCTATCTGTGTTTCTATAATTGACAGGATTTCACTTTCTCTTTATGGCCAAATAACAGTTCATTGTTTTGGTTTCATTTTCTTTATCCATTCATCTGTTGATGGCCCCTCAGATTGGTTCCATATCTCAGCTATTGTGAATAGTGCTGCAGTAAACATGGGGGTGCAGGTAACCCAGTAGTGGGATTGCAGGATCATATGGTAGTTGTTTTTAATTTTTTGAGAATATCTCCATACTGTTTTTTAGAATAGCTGCACTCATTTACATTCCCACTAACAGTGTGGGAGAGTGAGTTCCCTTTTCTCTGCATCTTTGCCAGAATTTGTCATTTTTGTCTTTTTGATAATAGCCATTCTAACTAGGGTAAAATAATACCTCATTGTGGTTTTGATTTGCATTCCCCAAATGATTAGTGAGTGATGTTGAACATTTTTTCACATACACCTATTGGCAATTTGTATGTCTTCTTTTGGAAAATGTCTATTCAGATTATTTAGCCACTTTTTAATGGGATAAATTGTTTTTTGTGCTGTTGTGTGAATTTGTATGTCTTCTTTTGGAAAATGTCTATTCAGATTATTTAGCCACTTTTTAATGGGATAAATTGTTTTTTGTGCTGTTGTGTGAATTCTTTGTATATGTCTCAACATAATATAGGCCATATATAATGGACCCATTACTCACATCATACGGAATGGGGGAAAGTTAAGTCTTTCCTCTAAAACTGAGACAAGGCAAGGATGTCCACTTTATTACTCCTATCCAACTAGGAGTCCTAGCCAGAGCAATTAGACAAGAAAAGGAAATAAAAAGCATCCAGACTGGAAAGGAAAGTTAAATTTTTCCTTTTCCCAGATGACATTCCATCTAAGAAAACATAAAACTCTTAGATCTGAGAAACAGAGTTGTAGGATACAAAAATCAACATACGAAGCTCAGTAGCATTGCTGTACACCAATATCCAAGTAGCTGAAAAAGGAACCAAGAAAGCAATCTCATTTACAATAGCAACGATAACAATACCTCAGAATAAATTTAACCAAGGATATGAAAGACTAAAAAACACTAGTGAAAAAAAATGGAGGTGTACAACAAATGGAAAGAGATCTTATGCTTATGGAGCAGAAGAATTAATATTATTAAAATGATCATACTACCCAAGGAAATTTGGAAATCTAATGCTCCCTATCAAAATATCACAATACTCTTCACAGAAATAGAAAAAACAATCCTAAAATTTGTATGGAATCAAAAAGAGCCTGTGGCTCACACCTACCGTTCTAGCACGTTGGGAAGCCAAGGCAGGAGGATTGCTTGAAGCCAAGTGTTTGAGATCAGCCTGGGCAACGTGAGACAGTGAAACCCTGTCTCCAAAACAATTTTTTTTAATTAGCCAGACATAGTGGCATGCATTTGTAGTCCCAGCTACTCGGGAGACTGAGCCAGGAGGATTGCTTGAGTGCAGGAGTTCAAACATTCAGTGTGTTGTGATCATGCCACTGTACTCCAGCCTGGGTGACAGAGCAAGACTCTGTCTCTAAAAACAAAAGATCCTGAATATCTGAAGCAATTCCTGAGCAAAAAGAAGGCGTCATTCTACTTGATGTCAGAATTTATTACAAGGCAACAGTAATCAGAACAGCATGGTATCGATATAACAGGATTCCATTCTCAATTTGATGGCCAAATAACATTTCATTGTCTTTGTTTCATTTTCTTTATTCATTCATCTTTTGATGAGCCAGCAAAATGGAATAGAGATCTCGGAAAAAGATGTATGTACTTATAGCCAACTGATTTTCAACAAAGGCACCAGCAACATACATTGGGGAAAAGGATAGTCTCTTCAGTAAATGATTCTGGGAAAACAGGATATTCATATGAAGAAGAATGAGACTAGACCCTTATCTCTCACCCTATATAAAAATCATCTCAAATGTATTAAAGATTTCAACATAACACTGCAAACGATAAGACTAGTAGAAGAAAACGTAGGGGAAACTCTCTAGGACATTGGTTTATGCAAGAAGTTTATGGCTAAGACCTCAAATGCAAAGGCAACAAAACCCAAATTCGACAAATGGGAACTGTATTAAACTAAAAAGTTTCTGAACTGAAAGGAAACAATCAACAGAGTGAAGGGATATGTTCAGTGAGAGAAAATAATTGCAAAAATATTCATCTGACAGTGAACTTCTTTTCACGTACTTATCTGCTGTCTATGTATCTTCTTTAGTAAAGTTCTATTCAGGTTGTTTTTTAAATTATTTTAGGGGGTTATTTTTTTCTTACTATTGAATTTTGAGAGTTTTTTTATATATGCCAGATACAAGTTCTTTGTTAGGTATGTGATTTGCAAATATTTTCTCCCACTCTGTAGCTTATCTCTTTATTCTTTGAACAGGGTTTTCTGCAGAGGAAGTGTGTCATCTTTTAGGTACGACACACCTTTTGTCAGGTTGTTTGGAGATGTTTTCTACCAGCTTGTTTTATTCATGGTTTAACAGTGCCTTTTAAAAACAAAAATTCTTAATTTTGATGAACTACAATTTATCTTTTTTTTTCTTTCAGATCATGTTTTTGATGTCATGATGAAACTTCAATAGCATTTGTTGAAAAGACTATTATCATTTCCCTGTTGAATTGCCTTTGCACCTTTGTCAGAAATTAATTGGCAACATGTTTGTGGTCTATTTCTGCACTCACTGTTCTGTTCTCTTAATCTGTTCCTTCACTACTCTCTTGATTACTGTAGCTTTATGTTAATAATTCTGAAAAGTAAATAGTATGTTTTCTCCAACCTTATTGTTATTCTAGTTGTTAGAAAATAGCAATAAGATGGACATGGTGGCCCATGTCTGTAGTCCCAGATACTTGGGAGGCTGCGGCAGGAGGATTGCTTGAGCCCAGGAGGTCAAAATCAGCCTGGGGAATATATCAAAACACCATCTCAAATAAAAAAAAAAAGAGAGAGAGAAAGAAAAGAAAAAAATAGAAAACACTGGTAGGTTATAAGTATTTGTTTTCTTTATTTTTTTTTTGCTATTATAAATGATATATATTTAATTTCAGCCTCTAGTTGTTTGTTGCTAGTTTATAGAAATATAATTGTATTATGCTACCTTACAGAACTCACTTATTAACTCTCATAGTTCTAGGGAAGATTCCTTGGGTTTTCTACATGGACGATTCTGTCATCTTTGTGCTTTTCTAATCGGTGTAGGTTCTTTTTCTTTTCCTTTTTGCACCAGCTAGTTCTTCTATAATAGTAAATAGGAGTGGTAAAGGGGGCCATCCTTGTCTGGTTCCTATTCTTAGCGGGAAAACATTCATTTAGTACGTTTTTAGCCAAAGGGTTTTGTAGATGAACTTAACTAGGATAAGGAAGTTCTTTGTTATTATTGGTTTTCTGAGAGTTATGGGTAGATGTTAAATGTCTCAGATGCTTTTTCCAAATGATTTGAAATGGTCATGCAGATTTTCTTCTTTAGACTATAATGGTTGGTTACATTGATAGGTGTTTTTTGTTTGTTTGTTTATTTTGAGACAAAATCTCATGCTGTCACCTTAGCTAACGTGCTGCAGTGTCATCATTGTTCACAGCAACCTCAAACTCCTGGGCTCCTGCCTCAGTCTCCCAAGTAGCTGGGACTACAGGTGCATTCCACCCCCCACCCTGCCCCAGCTAATTTTCTAATTTTTGTAGAGATGGGGTCTTACTCTGGCTGGTCTTGAACCTGAGCTTAAGAGATCCTCCTGCCTTGGCCTCCCAGAGTAGTAAGATTGCAGGCGTGAGCCACCCACTTGGCCAATAGATTTTTGAATACTGTCTGACTTTTGCATTCTTGGGATAAACCCCACTGGGTTGTGGTATATTTCCTTTATATATTGCTAGAATTGATTAGATAATATTTTGTTGAGAATTCAGATAATGGCCTATCGTGTTCTTACATTATTGTTGTCTCATTTGGGTATCAGGGTGACCTTAAACTCATAAAATGAGTTGGGAATATGATTTCCAATTCTATTCCTAGAAAAAATTAGGTAGGATTGATGTTATTTCTTCTTCAGATGTTTGGTAGAATTCACCAGTGGGCTTGAACAAGATTTCTCTTTCAAAAGGGTGTTAAATTGCAAATTCAATTTTTTTAAGAGTTACAACACTGTTCAGGTTATTTCTTTTATCTGAGGTGAATTTTGTCAGGCTTTCCAGTGCTTTGAAATTAAAAACAAAGTGAAGCTCTTTCTCTATATTTCTTCATGTTAAACCCAATTCCTCATCTCCTTCAGTGAAGTCCATGTTCAAGTGCTTCTTTCTCAACAAGGTCTGCCTAGATCAGCCTGTTTTAAATCTCTTTCTTCCCCAACAGCATGCTTTAAAAAATTTTTTTGAGACAGTGTCTCTCTATTACCCAGACTAGAGTGCAGTGACATAGCTCACTGTGACCTGGAACTCCTTCCTGGGCTCAAGTGATCCTCTTGCCTGAGTATCCCAAGTAGCTGAGACTATAGGTTGCTGGAACTCTTAGCCTCGAGTGATCTTCCTGCCTTGGTTTCCCAAAGTGCTGGGATTATAGGCATGGGCCACCATGCCTGGCCTCAATACTTTTTTAAACAGCCTTGTTGAGATATAATTCCTATACCACACAATTTATCCATTTAATGTGTGTAATTCACTGGATTTTAGTAAGATTCACAACCCATGCGACCATCACCATAATCAATTTTAAATATTTCCATCACCTAAAGAGAAATCCCATACCCACTGCCAGTCACTCCCCATTGCCCCCTGTCTCTGCTTTCTCTTTACATAGGCTTGCCTGTTTTCAGCATTTCTTATAAATGGGATCCTACAATAAAGACGTGATCTTTTGTGACCGTCTTCTTCATTCAGTTTGTTTCCATGGCTCATACATGTCACAGCATGGATCAGCACCTCATTTCTTTTCCTTGGCTGTTGGATAACATTCCCTGGTATAAACGTCACACATTTTATTTATCTGCTTATCACCTGATGG
The DNA here is from genome assembly GCF_027406575.1 of Nycticebus coucang. NCBI lineage: Eukaryota > Metazoa > Chordata > Mammalia > Primates > Lorisidae > Nycticebus > Nycticebus coucang. The sequence goes on from NC_069784.1 coordinate 120,053,786, forward strand.
ACATTTGGTTTGTCGCTACTTCTGGCTATTATGAGCAGCATCAATATGAGCATGTATGTACAAGTTTCTCTGTGGACATCCACTTCTCTTGGTTATATCCCTAGAAATGAAATGGCTGAGTCATGTGGTAATTCAGTGTTTAACATTTTGAGGAACTGACAGACTTGTTTTTCAAAGTGGCTACAGCGTCTGCCATTCCCACTAGGAGCACGTGAAATGAACATTCCAGTTTCTTCATCCTTTTACCAACATTTGTTAGTATCTGTCTTTTTTATTACCGCCGTGCTGGTGGGTATGAAGTAGTTCCCTCACTGTTGTGGAGTTCTCTTTTTCTACTTTCCTTTTTTTCATTTTCCATAGCACATTCTACTTTCTAACGTTTATAAATTATTTCTGTTGTTTATTATCTGGCCCTACTTCCTATTCGTTTGTTTTCTTCTGTGAAAGAATACCATGCCACCTGTATGATGCCTGACTTGGGTTGTGCTTTCAGTTTGCTGAATGAATCACTGAAAGGCTCTCAATGGACCTTTTCTCATCCCACATATGAAGCATCTGCAAGTAAATCTTTATGATGTGGAAAGCACCAGAATTTGGGGGTGATGACTATTTTCAATCCTTCTTTGGAGTTTGTATCATAGAGAGTTGCTTAAACGAGCCTTAAGGAACCTTGCAAAGCCATAACAGACAAAATGAATATTTTACCAATTCAGCAGATAGGGTGAGGAGCTAGTCTTTCATCAATAGATAATGAACTTAAGTAGCTGTGTGGAAGCATTTTAAAGATCAATGTGGGGACAATATTGACAAAAAAGGAGGCAGGGTGGCAGTCATGTTTTACTTCATTCATTTATGTACCTGTGTCTTTTATAACTGAACCTAATCAAACCAAATGAGTGTTACAAGGTCTGCGGGCAAGAGAGATAACCTATAATAATTTAACCATACATACGTTTTTGAAATTCTTCTATTGTTTTCCCAAGGATATATGATGGTGTTAAAATAGATTTCCTTTATAAGCATGCGTAAAGGATACTGAATATTCTTCATTATTTTTTCCTCTCAATAGAAGGAATTTTTTTCTTGTTCAGTCTTTTTATACATAGGTGGATGAAAAGAGTCATTACGGCCCCATCTGTTTATTTGTGGAGCGTTTATTGTTCATTATAGGTCTCTTCTAGGGGTAAAACTCATTGATGGAAAAGAGTGATATAATATGAACGCTTACTTTTTTTGCAGTTGTCATAATTGAAATTTGTGGTTTTGTAAATATGATATTCTTCCACCATGGGTTTAAAATAGCCAGCTGCATAATAAATGGAAAAACCAATAGGCCCCACCTTTTACGGATACTTATAAACCATACAATCTAGTTTCTAAATGGAGTTGAAGAGACTCCCTTGCTTCCTGTACATTTTGGAAAATGGATATTGTGTTTAATCCAAGTTGAGCTTTGGATTTTAATTTGTTGCACCATAGGGCTGAGTTGTATCTCCAGCCACAGTCTTTCCCAGGAAGAGTTAGGTTCCAGAGCAGGTGAACTCAGAGAAGCAAAGCACTTTCACTGACTGTTCTCTGAAAACATTCTCAAATGAGCTGGGGATACTATTGATTTTGCTAATTTCTGACTACAAATAATATTTAAAAGAAAATCATATCCACTAGAATGAAATGTAGAATTGTTAACTTGTTCCTCCCCACCCCATCACATTTGATTCCTAACAGGGATGAGGAAGAAAGGAGCAGTGTTCCCACAGATCTCTTAATACAACAAGGCTCCTATTGGTTTGAAACAAAGTGAGTTTGTATTGCTTTAAGAGAGGATCTGATTGTTTATATCCCTTACTTGGGTGGATAATTTCCTAATTTCATTTTCCTTTGGAGGGGTGCCACTTTAAACACTTTTAAAGGTCCTATAGAACCCCTTCTGGCTTGGGTCAGAGAATTCATGTCAGGAAAGTCCATTATTTTATTTCCTTTGCATATTATTTCCCTTTCTGGTTTTGTTTTGTTTTTTTTCATCCTGTGATATGAATCCCATCCTTATCACTGAGAGCTAAGTCCTGGAAAGTGACTGTTCTTTGGCTTACATAGTTTCCTGATTTATTTCCCACTTGGAATATAAGTTGCTACCTTAATTCTTTTTTTTTTTGCTACCTTAATTCTTATTTCTTTCGTGTTAGAGAAAGGAGTTTGCTCACCTAGGTTTAGAACACTTTTCTTCAACCACTTGCCAAACCTAGACTTGTTTAAGTTTTGAAGCTGACACTCATGTTTTTTTTTATTATTATTATTCCAAATTATAAGTATTTACTTAGTACCTATTAGGTAACAAGGCATAAGCGACTCCGTGAAAAAATATAATAGAATAAGAAGGATGGTTGGAAAGAAAACTGGATACTGGAAAATAGTTAAAGACTCATTATGCATCATTGTGGTTAAAATTCTTTGAAAATTCCTCCTTGTTTATTTTTCATTCAACATTTATATAGAAATCTATAGTCCAAAAAATTTTACAATTTAATTTGTTTTTTAATTGTGGTATAAAAATTCATAACTCAAAAATTACTATCTTACCTCCCTCCCCTTTTTTTAAGACACAGGGTCTCAGTATGTGACCATAGTTTATTTTAACCTCAAAGTCCTGGGGTCATGTGACCTTCCTGCACTAGCCTTCCAAGTAACAAGGACTACAGGTGTGCACCACCATGCCTGGCTATTATTATTATTAATTTTTTTTTTTTTTTTTTTTTTTTAGAGATGCTGTCTTGCTATGTTGTCCAGGCTGGTCTTAAATTCCTGACCTCAAGCAATCCTGGCCTCTCAAAGCAAAAGAACCTTGGCCTCTCAAATCACTTAGCTTATAGATGTAAGCCACCGCATCCACTCTACCATCTTAACTATATTGAACTGTATAGTTCAGTAGCATTAACTATGTTCACATTGTCATGGAACGGATTTACAGAACTTTTTCATCTTGCAAAACTGGAAGTCTATACCCATTTAACTGCTCTCCTTTTCCTCATTCCCAGCCCCTGTAATTTCTTTTTAAAGAAAACCTTTGATGAATTAACTGCAAAACATTAGTGATACCAACTAAAGTTTAATAGCCTTTTTTAAATAAAATGTTGACATATTGCTAACGTTATGTACTTCTTTTCTTTGTGCTGAGCTTTTCAATGCAATGCACTGCTAAAAAGTTCAAATTAGTTACCACCCCATGAGGTTTAAAAAATGTTCTCTTTGGGTAATTTGTATGATTTCTACATATGCAGCATTATGAAATAAAGTGGCTTTTTTTAAAAAAAAGGTAAAAAAATAAAACCTTTATTTCTGCTATTCATTTAAGGTTTAATTTAGGATTAAATTTAAGGTAGGAAGAAGGTATGTGGATATTAATAACAATGATAATTAAACCTCATGGAGTTTTTGCTATGTATCAGATACTGTTCTAAATGCTTGTAATCTTCCCACTCTATGAGGTAGGTTAGTATTATAATCCAAATTTTAATAATGAATAAACTAGTGAGACACAGAAAAGTTAAATAACTTGCCCTAACTTGTAGGGCTTTTGTGTAGCATAACCAGTAACTGGAACTCAGAAGCCTGGCTTGAGTTCTTGTTCTTAGCCTAGTATATGCTGCCTTCTAGATCAATAAGCATATCAGAACAAAATTATCAGTGGAATATACAAATGTATACAGGAAAAAATAGAAAGTAGGAGAGAAAAACTCATGCTTGTTTGATCTGTACTTGATACCAAACACTTTATATGATGTTTTAATCATCCTAATATCTATTCAAGTTATGTTTTACTATTTCTGTTTTCATATGTAGTAATAAAGCTCAGAGAACTTTAGGAGTTTTCACCTGCTAATAAGTTGCAGGATCTGGCTTCGCACACGAAGGAATACTCTTAAGGGACCTAGAATACATCCTGCATAAATGGTTTCTACTAGATAGAATTGTGTCATACGTAATATACAATAAACTTCTATATAAATATTATGTGGAAATATTTATTCTATATGTCTGTCAGTCTTATATGGAATATAACACATATTATATAGAATTTTATATTTAGAAAACTTCTATATAGAATATATTCTAACTCTTAAAAATTATATATCTGTGTATATATTACATAGTTTCGATTCTATCCTATTGTGTAAAAAATACTATTATATGCCATATATATTAAGAGGAATATGTACTTCCTTATCCATTTTCTAGGCTTTCCGTCTCCATGAAGAATTATGAGAGTTAGTAATCACTCTAATAATCAGAAAATCTGAAATCTCAAATAGAAGGGAGGGCCCTTGAAAGAGAAGCTTTCTGTTAAGTGGAAACTTAGCTTTGCTATCAAACGTGAAGTGTTACCGTTTCAACTTCAGGCAAAAGGTACCTTTCCTCAAACCCTATTTTTGGGGTTTATCTTAGAAAATAGAAACTTCAGCCGAAATTCCCTTTTGTCCCATCCCTGCAGGGTCAGGCAGGAATCAGGTACAGTTTTCCTCTCCTGGTTGAGTTCAGGCCTGGTCTAGTTTCTCTTGGAGAAGTCCTGTTATTTCCAAATACTGTGCGTTCTGTTGCATATGCAGGGTGGTAGGTAGAGTGAGGGGAGGGAAGATGTGTAAATAATGCTCAAGAAAAAATCAACTTTTTAATCATCTTGAGAAACCTGGTCTGATTAGATATGTATATGAAAGTAATAAACATGGATTTTGGAAAATTACTATTCGAATCTTTTTACTAACCTAGGCTGGTTACTCCCACCCATTAGTTTGAGTTGGTGATGTTTTAATGTGTATTGTTTGTAAGTTAACTAAAAAGACAAACAACAACAAAAAAAAACAGGCTTTTAAAGATTATAAGTTACTTCCACCACCTTTCTCCCCCCAATGGCCTTAAGATATGAAGAATTTCAGCCACCTTTAAACCAGGACAATAGTATTAGTATTTCAATGAATGGGAATGTCTTCATTTAGGGAAGTTTAGCATCATCAAGGTCTCTTTCCTATCTTATCTTGCTTGCCATTGACGGCATGATTTATGGTGAAATGAGATATTATCCCGTCTCAATCAAAGTTATTGGGTTCCTGAAATGTATAAGACTGAGAGCAGATCACAGGCAGGGGTCAATTCAGGCTCTTTGGAGATTCTGCTCCAATGGTTATTCCTTTTTTTGCAGATTTTGGCTGGGGCTGGGTTTGAACCTGCTACCTCTGGCATATGGGGCCGGTGCCCTACTCCTTTGAGCCATAGGCGCCGCCCCCAATGGCTATTCTTTATGATCTTCTAGTTCCAAAAGCCTCTCACCTTTAGAACTTGAGATTTATTTTAAAATGAGTTGTCTAGCCTTGGAATGAGATTAGAATGTAAATACTCTACAGATGATTATCATTATCCTTTATTTCGAACACTGTGTCTTAGGTTTACTATCTTTTACTGTGAAGAAACGGGAGATGGAAATCCACTGAAACAGATGGATCCCAAAGCTCCTGTCGTAGGCATATGTGTTTCTCATGAGTTTGCAAGAGTCAGTGTGGACGGAGGAAGGTCAGGGAGTGTTTCACGTAGCACACAAATCCTGGCTTTTAATTATTCTCCTAAGATTACTTGTACTTCCTGGCCCATCTGGGATCTAGGACTTGCTTATTGTTTGAGTCTTGAACCTTTATCCCTTGGGAAAAGGAACAACAGATCCCCTTGGGTTGATGGACCATGGCCATTTCCAGCTTGCCTCCTCTGGAAACAGATTTCTGCTGTTCAAACAGGTCAAAGACAATCACCTCTTCTGTCCTCCCACCTCACCCCACCACCTGGAATTTTGAAGGATTTCATATCGTTGTTCTATTAAAAAGCACTATGTTGAACAATTTATAAAACATTTTACCTTTTGTGTAAAAGGGGGGGAAATATTTATATTTACCCAAGAAAGTCTGGAAGGATACACAAGACATTAATTTTTTTAAAACGGACAATTGCTTGTACAGTAAGGTTAAGATTCATTTTGAACAGGTGGGGGGCAGACTGAGAGTGAGAATTTGTACTATCTCTTTTTTAAACTATGAGAATGCACTGGGTTCAATCAGATTCTGACCGGAAAACGTACTTAGCCCAAGTCTCATCCCTATCTGTTAGAGGGAAATAAAAATAACTACTTAACCTTTCTTTCAGGAGTACAGGGAGGGAAGGGATTGATTAGAAGATAAATAGGAAAATGTTCTTTAAACACCAAATAAATAGATGATTACTATCATATTTCTGGGGGAAATTGTGACACTAATTTCCCAAGAGGAGGAAGGAAGATAGATAACTTCATCTTCCTCTTTCTTAAGGCCTGGCCAACTTTCAAACTCTTGAATGGGTAAAAGAGGGTCTATATAGTTTTACTTTCACATTTCTACCCTGAAAACCTGACGAATCTTTGGTTTCTGCTGAAAAACACTTCAATTCGAAAGCATTTATCTGTTACCTTTTTGATTATTTGGGGCTCTTTGTTGCCAATGAATTAACAGGATTAATCAAACAAAATATTTATTGGCTCTAAATATATTGTGTAACTGAACACAGCCCAGGGGCACACAACCTTCAGGTGTAGTTCAATGCAGGTGCTTAAAAGCTATGATTAGGAATCTGCCTTTCTTTACCCTTTTGAGTTTATGTTCCTCTGTATGGGTTTTGGTTTTGTTGTTATCATTAACTTAAGCTCTTCTCTTGTGGAGGGAAGGTGACCACTAGCAATTCTAGGCTCATTTCATCTAGTTTTAACAGCTCCAGAAGAAAGTGAAAGCTTCGCTTTCTTATTGTTCCAGGAAAATTCTTGGGCTCGGATCTCACTGGAGCAGACTGGTTACATGTCCCTCTCTGAATCAATCACCAGAGCTCGGAAGACCCTAGATTCTGATTGGATAAGCCTGGGAATCCAAGACCCTAAAACCAGGAGTGGGGTCAACCTCAAATGACAGGGACTAGGAGAGGGGGAAGATAGTTTCCTAAAGGCAAAAAAAATCGAGAGCTATTTCCTAGATAGGCTTTCCCTCCCTCCCCCCAAAAAGACATTTAGATCCCTAATATCTACTCTGTCCAATATTTTATTTTTAGCATCATGAGGAAAAATGATAAACAAACTATGCCTTGTTTAGGGCTTAGACTAGAGTCATGTGAATATACAACTTAGTACACATGAATTTCATAATGCACAATGTAATAAGTGCTGTAACAGAAATAATAGTAATAAATAGCTAATATTTACTGAATAGCTTTCTAGTTTCCAGGTCTGCTGCAAGACCTGTAAGACCTTTACTTGGTTTAACTCATTTAATCTCCGAAAGAACCAGAAAGATAGCAACTATTACTCCATTTTGCAGATAAGGACACTGAGGCACAGAGAAGTTACTTGAAAGTGTTCTGGGAGCACCGGAGAAGGCTCTGAGTAGCCAGTAAGGCTAGTGAAATCTCCATGGAGGGGGCGCTGTTTGAAGAGGACTTAAAATTCTAGGGAGGAGTTCACCGAGAGCAATAGGGAACAGTCTAATTCTAGGAAAAAGAAACAGTAAATGAAGGAATGGCGCCTAAGAGATGCAGGAGATGTTTAGGAAATGGCACTAAGTAAAGTTTGACTTAAACACTGGGCTTGTAAAAACGTGGTGGAAAAAGGTGACGGGAAGCACGGTTAGTTGGGACTGGTTGTGAAGCTTGGCTGCTGTTCCAAGTTCAACTTGCTGTGGAGTCTGTAGGACTTGAGTAGGGGAATGCCATGATCAGATAAATAAAATAATGGCCAGCCCCCTGAGTGTTTTTAGGCGGGGATGTTGGCTTTATTTCTTTGCTCTACATTCTTGGAATGTTTGGAAGGTTTTTGCCAATGTCCTGTTGGGTGGCATTGGGGTGGTTATTTCTTTAAATGACTTGGTTCTGCCTCAGTGAAGGATCTTTTTAAGAGGAGACCGTTCTCTGACATTCTGTTTTCTGTAACTGCTTTTGAAGAGGGATAAAGCGGAGCCAAATGCGTCCAGAACACTTCCAGCACAGGACAAGTGGTTTTTTGTGCTGCTGTCACAGTTTTACTGTGAGGCCATTCAGTACTCAGAACCAAGAAGATAACACGGCACGCTTGTTTAATAGTCTTCTATTTGCTCTTCTATTTTGATCAGTCATTAAACGGTGTTAGAATTGAGAATTAGGACTCTCTTTCCTCGCCAAACGAAAACACAAGTGACTTGTTGACTACAAGATTTACTCTCAGAGATACTTCCAGAGTTATATGAAATCCTGGCCAAGTATCCGCAGAAAAAAAGCTGGTGGCATGTGCCCCAGCCTCTTTTCCTAAATGCAGGCTCCACGACGGCCTCTCCCTGCCCAGAAGGACATCATAAATCATTTATAATTTATGAGGAGCCTAGCCCTGTACTACACCCTGCTCGCGGCTGGTGTTTGTCCTCCACACACTATGGGTTCCCTTCTTCAGTGCACACAGAGACTTTTTCAGATGATCCATAGGGCAGAAAGCTGAGAATTTTCCTTTTGACTGGTCCAGCCAAAGAGTTAAAGGAGGAGAAGACAGAAGACTCTTGTTCCTCAGGATTTTGCCCTAAGCCTCACTTGCTTTCTCTAAATTAGAAGCTGGGAAGGGGCAGAAAACAAGGCCATTACCATTAATAGCAGATTTTCTTTTATTCATTTATTCAACAAAACACTTTTTTTTTTTTTTTTTTAGTGCCAACAGCCTGCAAGTCACCTTTGGGGACATCGGAGTAAGCAAAACAGAATTTTGGTTTTCATTGAGATTACCCTTAATACATGTTATGAGGTGATGACATGTTTTGCAGGCAAAGAAGATGGGGAAGGTTGGGCAGGGGAGGGAGCCATTGTCCACCAGGTGTGCAGGGAGGGTTTCTAATGAGGTAACCTGTGAGCAGAGGCTGGTAGGATGGGATGGAGTGAGCCAAGCGGATGTACAGGAAAGTGGCCTCCTGGAAAGGACAGAGACCCCTGAGCAAGTGAAGTGCCTTAGATGAGAAGCCACAGGGCCCTGAGGGGCTGGAGCTGGGGGACCCAGGAGGGAGTGCTTAGGAGATAGGCAGGTGGGAGGTTAGGGCATGTTAGAGTTGAGATATTAGTCCAGGTGAGATGGGCAGCCGTTGGAAGTTTCTGGAAGATTATCAGTATAAGAAGAAGTCTTACTTATACTAAGGAGTCAGGAAAATGGGTCCAGCGCTTCCCTTACTTCCTAGAGCAAGGTTGATATATGCTCTTGTCGTCGGAATTGAACTGTCCAAGCCTTAATTCACTCAGTGCAGTCAGTGAAAAAGAACTTGTGGTTTTGCTTGGCTTTGGTGCAAAAGTCACTCATTGCATTTCCAGTTGGGGTAAATGGGAGTACCCATGAGCCATTTATTTACTCAACTGGTGACAAGACTTTTCACGAGATTTAACCACTGTAAGACATCCAGTGATCAGTTGTTCTTTCCTGGCCGTCTTTTGGTTCTGCTGTAGCTGCCTTATTACATAGTTGCACGGGCTGGTGTGCGCTTCAGAGTCAAAGAGTAGCTGGTGGGACAGTTGGGATCAGATGTTAGGAGGCTTCAGTAACTCACTTTGCTCTCCCGAATACACAGAGCTGTCTCGTGCCGTTTTCTACTTACCAAGGGCTTACTCTAGAGCCACAGAGGGCTTGGGTTTGATAAATGTGCATTAGTTACAGGCAGTGTAACTTTGACCTTTTCTGAGGAATACCTTCTCCCAAATGAGGGTGATCAATAACCGAAGTGGATCATGCCATGAAGCGAGTGTCCTGCCTCTGTGTTTCAAAACAGGCGCTCCAGCACGTCTCGAGAATGTTCTGAGTTGACACCTGCTTTGCACAGCGTGTTGGACTAGAATGACCTCTCAGATTCCTTCCAATGCAAAAGCCTTCTGAGCCCATGAAAAAGCGTCCAGTGAATGTGCTCTGCAAACATACAGACACTATATAAACACAAGGCAAATATTTTAAAAGGTGAAGAATGAGATACTTGTCCTTCTGTGAGAGCGGTGGTTGGAATTTTGTGCCCAGCAACATACCTTCCATGCTCAGTCGCCTGCAGTTTGTTCTCATTGGCCCCGTGCACAGGTATCTGCATTATGTGTCGAAAATGCACTCAGCCCAAGACCAAACAAATAGCCAGCGGCATTTTCCTATCAGGGCCTGTTTATAGGAGGTAGAGCAGAAGAACAAAGCTGTTGGTTTTGATTCTTGGCAGGAAGCCGATGCTGCTGCTTCAAAGCTCCGGAGTTTACAAGGAAGAAAGAAGAGGAATTTTTAGTTTACAAAGAAGAAAGAGGGGGAATTTTTAGCTGAGATTAAGTTAGACTTAAAGCAACAGAAGACTCAAACTAAAATTAAAGAATCCTTTGAGCTCCGTAATGGAAAGGCAGAGATAAAACAAGGCGGGGGTGGGATGGGAGGTGGGGATATATTCTCAGGGCTTGCTGGTGATTTTTTTAGTGCACGAGTAAAAGTGTTTAAAGGTCCCCAAATCAGAGATTACAGAATGGCCTTGATTAAGGACACAGGATCACACCCCATTTGAGGCAGACTAATTGTCCTTAGCGATCATTGAATCATGTCCCTTATTTTATAGACAATGCATTAGAGGCCCAGGAAGTTGAAGTGACTGCCCAAAGTCACCCAACTAGTCATAGGAGTTCTGGGACTAGAATCTGGGACTCCTTAAAACCATTTTGTGACTTAGAAAGCTTTTCAGAAGAGCAAACAATTAAATGTTCTGTTTCATATGAACAAAGGGTGAATGAAGACAGAAAGAGCCACAATGTTTGCATCGCGAATTGGCACTGCATTCAGTTTGCCAGAATGTGGCCTGATCCCGTGGGACCAGCCACACTTGCTCTGACAGTTGCCACGTCCATCCTCAAGCTGAACAACCATGACTCTCTGGGCCTGTCCCCAAGAATAGAGGCCAGGACAACTGTTGCAAGAGGTCTAATGTCCTGCTGCCCCCCAGCACCTTGTCACGCATTAACGAGTTTGTACAGTCCTTGGGAGGTAACAGTGGTCACAGTCCTTCTAAGCCACCTGCAAACTCCCAGCAGTGTTCCACTTGTCATTGTGAGTGTTGTTATTTGGCTTCCTGTGTTAATAAGGGTTCTCTCCTCTTTAGCAAGAGTCTGAACAAATTGAAACTATTTTTAAATAACCACACTCTTTCTACATAAAAGAACGCCTCGCCCCCATGCGAAGTTAACTTTGCCCATTGAAATCACTAACCTTTCAGTGAGCTGCTGTTACTTGTTCTGGAAAGGGCACGAGAGAGGTGGGTGAGTCATCTAACGGAAGGGAGAAGTTTCTGTACATGTCTCCATTAAAAACCATAAAATGTTTGTTGTCATTCTTTGGACCTTTCATTCAGCCATTTGCTCATTCATTTTCTTGTTTGTTTATATTCTGATTCTGTCTAAAAAGTGTTTGAGAAAACTTAAAACAAAGAGCATATATACTATACATAAAATACAGATCAAGTCCATTGTAGAGAAGGAGAAAACAGAGATTCCACCTGTGAATTGTCATATGAAATCTGTCAATGTCAAGTTTTACTCTTTTTCTTTAACAACTAGGATTAAAAAAAGAATGCACAATTCCTAGTTATAAGAAAGGAAAAAAAAAAACAACAACAGTTTCTTCAAGAGAGACTGTGTGTTGCTATTTGGGGGCTCCTGCCACTTTGTAAACACTTTTCTAAGACTTTCATGCCCTTGTTACCAGCCTGGCCTCCCGGCACAGCCTCTTCCCCGTCAGTGTCCTTACTTCAGACCACCTGCAGTACTGCAGTTCTCTTCTTTAGTGTTAGCGCCACCTTCACAGGTGTCAGGGCAAGGCTTGGGGTAGTGGCTTTAGTTTGGGTTTAATTTAGTTGAAATGAGGTTGTCTAGAGTAGTGCCAGGATTTTTAGATTATAAGGCCAGGAGTAGGGATCTTGTGAGGGTTGAAATCTGCCCACTCTGCATCTTCACTCACCTTTCCTGCTCCACATGGTGCCCTTACCTGGTCCTTTGCTGTGTCAAGGCACTTTTTTGAACAGAGCATTCAGAGAGAATAGAATTCTGCAGAACATAATTTGGGAAATGTTGACTTATAGGATTAGTAGATGACAAACCCAGATGTTAATTTTACATACCTTCCTGGCCCCTGAGAGTAAGGAATGGAGCTGGTGGTTGCACAGACATGCAGGGTTCAGGACCTGCAAAAGGAAACATACACATAAAAGCTGAATACTGGCCGGGCGCGGTGGCTCACGCCTGTAATCCCAGCACTCTGGGAGGCCAAGGCAGGTGGATTATCTGAGCTTAGGAGTTCAAGACCAGTCTGAGCAAGAGCAAGACCCCACCTCTACTAAAAAATAAGAAAACCTAACCAATGGTGGGTGCCTGTAGTCCCAGCTACTTGGGAAGCTGAGGCAAGAGGATTGCTTGAACCCAAGAATTTGAGGTTGCTGTGAGCTATGAAGCCATGGCACTCTACCCAGGGTGACAAAGTCAGACTCTGTCCCCCCAAAATAAATAATTAAATAAAAGACAGATACCACTGAGGTCTCACTCCTACTTCTAAGACCCTTTCTGAAGTTTTACCAGGAACTTAGGTTTCTTCCAGAAGAGGGAAGAATCAGTGTTTGAGATTGTCAGCTCTTTATATGCTTATGAAAATTGTCCATTCTTAACTTCTTTCCCCACCCTCCTAAGGTGGGTTTGAAGTGGATATAGCAGAACCCTCTTGAATTTGACATATCATGTAAGCAGACATATTCTCTACATACATTGTGTATCCATAGAGCCCTGTGTTTTAGAATGCATCCTTGCCAAAGAAAGAAATTTCAAAGCAAGCAATGACCTATGGTTGGTCTGGAAGGATTTGTCTAGATTCCTGGGCAAAGATCACCACTGGGAAGACTGGGGGCAGCGGCTGGGCTTGATCACAGGCTGGAGGCACTTGCCCTTGTCCCAGCTATGTCAGTTCAACTCCAATTACACTTTAATAGGCGACTGGGAAAAAAAAACAGCTGGGGTTTGAGCCCCATGTGAACAGAATGAATATGCTCAATTCTGCTTAGAATGTGTTTCATAATTATTTTAAGCAATGATTCAATTCTTAACTTGTTCTTGTTCTTTTTAAAAGTATTAGAAAGGAAGATATCCACCAGACAAAGTAGAGAGGAGCTGATAAGAAGGGGAGTTCTTAAGGAGTTGCCTGATCAAGGTGAGGAAATTCATCATACATTTCCAATAATTTGATCCTTCGTCCTTTGGTCTTTCTTTCATGTTCTTTTGAAATTTAAAAGGATCGTGGTCTCTGTCAGATAAAGTGGTGAGTAGGTTAACGGACTCCAAGAACCTTGTTCATTCCCTAGGCCTTTGTGGGCTTGCAGGGAATCTGAGGTGTTACAGAAGAGAAATCCAGTGGCTCTGCTGGTGAATCTGTCACCCTATGTCACTCATCTAAACCCCAGACATGACAAAGGTACATCTGTGGCTAGCGATACAGATGGGACACAGATGCTTGTGTGACTCCTTCTCTTCTCTGTTCTTGCTCTTCAATCTTTCTACTCACATCAAACTCAATTGCTTAAATAAATGCCAAGTTTTAGCTAGATTCGTGCCATATTTGTTTCTTAAGACTCCCAGTAAAAGAAGAGAGGAGAGAGATGGCGAACTTGCCTCAAATGTACCATCAGTAAGGCACAAACGGGCACAATCTTCTGCTTTCTGCATTCTCACAAATCGTTTTTCCAATACTGTTCTCTTTTCATTTCTCGGAATCTAGTTCCTCACGCCTTTTAACTAACAATGACTATTTACAAGTTATTTTTCCTACTCTAATCTTCTTTCCTTTTTTTCCTCTATCCTCCAAGTGAGGAATCTTGGTTAGAAAAGATAAGGAATAGACAGAAACCAAGATTGTCCCCCCCCCAAAGAAAATATCAACATTGGTTATTTTTCCAAATAAATAATACTGAATGCTTTTTATGGCTCCCACTGCTATTAAAACTAGAAGACATTTGGTTGCAGTACTGTTGATGTGTCTCGTGCCTCCCCCTCCAGACATTTACTGGGATCAAGTATTATTATTCCTTTTATGAGAACAAATAAAATACTGTTAATTTGGAAATGAAATCAGAGTACCTCTTTTTCTGATAGATGTTCCTTGCAAAGAACTTAATGGTGAGGGGCATTTACTGTTTATAAATCAAAATGATGCCCTTTTTCCAGCATCTGAATAATTTCAGAGTGGAGCTGAGAACTGAGTTAGCATTTTACTCCTGCTTCAAAGAAAATAGGAAATTCTAGAGTGACTAACATCATTTTCTTGAATCCTCACAATTTTAGGTATTTTACTTCAGTTTCTGACCTGCCGAACTTTGCTCATTCTAGTATACAAATTTTATCTTTTCTAATTTTCTATTACCTTGAAGTTCTTTATTTCCTGTCTGGGGCTTTCAAAAAAAAATGCATACCCATAACTTTTTGAAACTTAAAAATAGGGTTGCAATATCAAAATTCATTTCCCGTCCAATCTCTCTGGAGTAGTAGGAAAATTACATTCTTGCTGACTGCAGAACATTGACCCATCCGTTTTATGGAGTGGGCCAATGCATTTGTTTGGCATCTTTTATTTGGAAATATTTTAAAGAAAGAAAAAGGTGGGAAGATTTGCTATGAAACTATTAGTAGGTTCAAAGGTAGAGATTAAAGACCCATTTTTTCCTAATTAAAATTTGTAGGTAGTAAAAGAGTTTACTTTTTCTAAATCAAATAGCAGTGAATAGTCAATATCAAGAAATGTATCGCTTGGTTTTTATTCTGTATAATCTGTTAAATTATTTGCACTCTGGACTATAATTTCTTGGGCTGACATTATTTCTCAAAATCAGACTCTCTTTGACCTTCTTATTTAACTTTTGCAGTTGAGCCTTAAAAGTTTCTAAAACTTAAAAAAAAAAAGACCATTTTTAACCTAAACATAATGCAATAGGCTTAATGTTCAGGAAGTCATAAAACACTGAGTTTTACTTTGCACCATTTGTACAGTTGCTATATTGAACTGTATAAATTACCTAACAGTTGAATGTTCCTGGGGACCCCTATTATAAATGGAGTCCTTCTCCTTTTCAACTGAGGGCTAGAGAAAATAGTTTTCTGTCACTTTCCAAAGATTATCTTGAAAATTTCGGTCTGGGAGACTGGACGCCGCTGGTGGTGACCGCCTTCTCTCTCTGCCAGTGAGATTCGTTCTTTGCCTTGATCTTTCCCTCCATGCCTCTGCTCTTAACAGTGCCCATCAAGCCCTTTCTTCAGTAAGACAGATAGACTTTAAGTCTCTCCAGCTACCCTGGATTGGACTCATCCCATCGTGGCCCATATCTTCACACCCAGAGTTTATTATTACTCCTTTTAGATTCTCTTTTTCACACCAAGACATACCTTCGATCTGAAAGTCCAGCGGTTTGTCTTACCTCCTGAGAAGTCCATGGTCTGGTTCAAAGTTCCTTTTCTCCTCTGCCTCTTACCTTCCTCACTTTCCCTTCCCTTTCACACGATGACATGGAGGTGTTTTTGCCTTGTCCTCCTGCCACGTACATTCAACCTTCTAATGAGTCACTCGCCTTTCAGGAGTACGTGATTTTCTTTATATACCGGGTCCTCCTTTAACTATATCCCCAGTACACTTGTTTACCAGAAAGAGCTAAGTTATTCAAACACTCGTGCTCCCAATTTAACTACTCCTTTCTGACTGTGCTTTCTCTCTCGTTTCACTTTAAGCTTACAGCTCTTTTCTGAGTTTTTCCTTTCCTTTGCATACAAACACTCCTGTGAGTCATGTTGACCTGGCCCCGCCTGTCATCTAGCTTAGCATCTTTTCTTGTATTTTACTGACCTCCCTACACTATATCTCAAATTTAACTTATTTTAATTCTAAAACAACTTTCTGATGGAAAACCTTTTCAATACACACACCAACTAGTTAATAATTTCAGTTCTCCTCTATTTTATTCTTGAATTCCATATTTATCACAAACATGTCTCTTTTTTCTACAGTTGTTCTCATATGCACTAGCTTTATTTCATGCCTCAAAGTAAGTATCTTTCCTCATTGTTGACTATTTTTCTCTGTAAAATTACCTAGTTGCTCCTTGTGTCACAGCTACATAATTTTCTCTCTAGCTATTTTGTTCTAAATTTAAAAAATCAGTTATTTACTAAATAATTTTTTATAGCACCAGGGTGTTTTTGGAATATACTAAATAATTGTTTAATGTAAAAATGGTTGAAATAGAATTAAATTATAATTCACATGACTTTGACATGTTTTTATTACCAACTAAAGTCAAAGAAAACAAAAGTAAATTTATATCTGAGTTAAATTTTAGGATTTTTATATAAAGAAGTGATTTTTTAATTTTGTTTGGTCTTTCCCCTTCTTTCTTTACTTTTCTTTTATCTGGATGTGTTGTGCCTCCCTTTCCTTGTTTATTAGCTAATTTCTTGGGATCTAATAGTAGGAAGTAAGAATCTTTTGAGTTCTTTGTGGTTTAAGATATATCCTGTAAAAAAAATAGTACCTTAATTTTATTTAAATAGTTAAGATTCACTTCCTGAAATGGCATTGCCTAAATTATTGTCTATTTAAAGTTAAGGATTTTTTTATAGTTGTTTATTTGTTTGAAAAAGAGTCTTGCTTTGCCCCCTAGGTAGAGTGCAATGGTGTGATCCTAGCTCACTGGAGTCTCAATCTCTGGGCTCAAGTGTTCCTCCTGCTTCTGCCTCCCATGTAGCTGAGACTTCAGGTGTGAGTCACCGCATCCAGCTAATTCTTTGCTATTTTTGATAGAGGTGGGGTCTCCCTCTAGTTCGGGCTGGTCTCGAACTCCTGACCTCAAGCAATCCTCCTCCCTTGGCCTCCCAGAGCACTAGGATTATAGGCATGAGCCACTGTGCCCAGCCTATTTTAGTTTAATATAGGACTCAGATTATAGGTTATTGGGAGTTGTAAGCAAAAACTGCTTTTTTATTCCATGATATGTATTTTACTTATAAAAATGGCATACCTGTTTATGTCAAGAACGTGAATAGGTTTTATTGCTGAGCCATAGCAGTTCAACCATATGTAATGAAAGTTGGTCTCTGTTTTATAATGATTGCCAAAATAAGATTAATTAATCAAAAATTCTATAGAAACATCTCTAATCATGTATCTCTTCAAGTTTGCAAAGTCAAAACTTGAATTCATTTATTATTCTTTTACGATGGTAGCAATGCCTTTTAATCTTTCCAGATATGAATGAAGTAGGATTAATCTTTTCAAGTATCAGTGAATTGAAAGTTTCTATAAAATCTCTTTCACTTTAGGAACCCCAAGGAATTATAAAAGTTCGAGGGGTTAAAGTTGCTATTTGTGTTTTAGATAATTATTCAAGGTTTCAGCTCTGTGCCTGTAGCTCAGTGTTTAGGGCACTGGCTACATACACCAGGGGCTGAACCCAGCCCGGGTCTGCTAAACAAAAATGACAACTACAATGAAACAATAGTTGGGTGCTGTGGGAGGCACCTGTAGTCCCAGCTACTTGGGAGGCTGAGGCAAGAGAATTGCTTAAGCCCAAAAGTTTGAGGTTGCCGTGAGCTGTGATGCCACAGGACTCTACTGAGGGTGACAAAGTAAGACTCTGTCTCAAAAAAAAAAAAGAAAAAAATTATTCAAGATTTCATTTTCAACTGACTTTTTAAAATTCCTCTGTGATTACCCTTTTCTGTGTTTTTTTTTTCCTCCTCTACTGTCTTTAAATTATTATAAGGCCAACATAAAGAATTTTTGATCCATTATGTATCATAATGACCTGAATGCATTTTGATCTTTCCATAAATAAGAAAACAAAATAAAATTAGCCTTGCTACCATCTTTTCCTTGAATATAGAGGAACAGTTATATCACTGTGTAAAGGGAGCGCATCTTATGTATTTAATATACTGTGGAAGAAATTTTCATATTCTCCCACCTATTGTTTGTATGTGTAATTACATTTCCTGTTATTTGTGTATTTGTATTCACCTTGTGTTTTGGTGCTTGTTAAAAATGTTTGTTTCATTTTCCAGATTATTCCTTTTGCCATTCCGTTACTGAATGAGAAACTAAGTGTTGACTTCAGCCACCCCTGAGCTCTGGAACAGAGGGACTCTTCTGCCCGGGGATATTGTGTAATTAGGATAATCATTCTCCTCTCTTGAAATGGCACACAGATATTCCTTCAGTAGCCGCTTTCTGGCAACACCAAGGAGTTTCTAGCTCTTTTGTTTGAGTACATTTATTTGGTGCAGCAGGGAAGGATATATTTGTTTCCCAGCGACTGAAACATGAAACCAAATCCTATAATCCTAGTCACTGGCAAGTTTGTTTTTGGCCATGAAGTTAGACATCTAGGTGTCTCTTTCCCCTTTTAGATGGAGATGTAACAGTTAACTTTGAAAATTCAAACGGGCACATGATCCCCATCGGAGAGGAATCTACCCGAGAGGAAAATGTAGTAAAGTCTGAAGAAGGTAATGGCTCTGTAGCTGAAAAAACACCACCTCTGGAGGAGAAGGCAGAAGATAAGAAAGGTAAAATAAAGAGAAACCCGTATTACTGACTTCAATACAGCTCAATGTCTAGACCTAGGTCTTAGACTCTAAATAGGGACTCTAAATCCAACAGAGTCTGCAGAGAGAAGGTTTGTAACTGCAAAGAAGAAAGAAATGATAACTGGTGAAGAGAAACAGGATGATTCCTTTATGTAGATGCGTCTGTTTTTTAAGCCCACTACTGGACTTTTTTATTATTAAAGCAGGTTAACTAAAGGTAATAATCTTGAAGGGGTGGCCTCTTTAATCATTAGAGATGTTCAAGAATATTATTCTTTTTTACAAACTTTTTGTCAGGGTCTTTTTAAAAAGTGAAAAATCTGAGCATCTTTCTCTGCTGGTTACAACTGGCCCCTGTGGGCTCAGCATGGAGGAATATCAAATCCCCCATCGCTCTTTCAGCCTGGCACTTACTCTCCAGCCAGCAGTAGGAAGTTGGCAGGTGGCATCTACACTCTCAATTTTGTAGTTTCTAGACATTTCTGAGAGACACTCAGGAATAGTTGCCAGAGACTCCAGGGACTTTGGTCACTCTGCTGGTTGATTGCCACAGCCTCCCCTCGAGAGATTTGCCTGTACAATTGGAAATTTCAAAATATGCCAGAGGCAGTTATGTGATTCCCCAAAAGCTTCATTAGAGACCTTGGTGTCTAGAGTGAATATGATGTGATAGCTTGAGATACCTGCAAAATACACATCTGTCAGGGACCCCCAGAACACTCACGGATTCCTGGCCATGGATGGCTTAAGTCTTCACCACAGCTGTGATGTGTAGGAACCTCGGGGCCTCAAACTCTTGCAAACTTGAACTAAAACTCCCATCAGGAAAGACTTTGTTGGGAGATCTTAGCTGGCTTCATGCAGCGTTGAAAGGAATCCTCGGGAAGTAGATTATTTCCTGTTTTATAATGTCTGTCTCTGAGTTGGATGGCCAAATTTTGTCAGACCCAGTTTGAGTTCTGTAGGCATTTGAGAATACTTAGGAACTTCTCCTCCTCTGTTCTTCACCCAAACTCTCCAAAAACAAGGAGAACAAAAGCACATTTGACGGCCTTATTTAATACTCAGCTGTAACTTAGAATTGTCTTCTCTGGAGGTTTATAACCACTTATTATTTGGATATAAATGATCCTTTGAAGGTTTTAGGGGCCAGGCGTCACAGTGGCTTACACCTGTTATCCCAGCTACTCTGGGAGGCTGAGGCAGGAGGATCACTTGAGCCCAAGGGTTTTGAGGTGCAATGAGCTATAATGATGCCACTACATGTTTTCCTGGGCAACAGAGTGAGAGATCCTGTCTCAAATAAATAAAAAAATAAATCTATTCATCTAATTCACCTACGCCTTTAGCCTGGCGGGGGAGAGGGGAAGCTTGGAGCTTTACTTGCCCCATCGAAAAACTAATTAAGCTTATGAACACCAAATATGAGAAATTAACTATTTGTAATGATAATATTCCTAGAACATAAAGAGAAAATACACTTAAATGAATTTTAAAGGGATTTAGTTGAAATTGTTAACGTAAGTAGTGACATTTTTGTTGTTGGTCTGTCCTGTCTCACCAGATTATTAAATTTCAAATCCATCTGTGGTTTGTTCCTGGTACAGCCTTTTCACATTCAAGAATCACATCCTTTCTTTTGTAACAATGCTGTTTCTGGTGCTTGCCTGGTCCATGTAGGGTATCAGTCACTGGACTGGCCAGACCTCAAAGGAAGTGTTTCCCTTATCAACATAATAAAAAGTTGCTGACAGTTTTATGTGAATTCACCAGCAGGCTTTGATGTTCTAAAGAAAAGATGGCAGACCTTATAGGTTCATGAATAGTTGAGGTGTTTTTCTTTTCTTATTTTGTACTTAGAATTAGGACATTCAGTTCTTTCTGGTGAGATAAGTTCCAAGAGGACCTCTTGCTTGGCTAGGCAGAGATGACAGTGCTGGAAGGGCTGACCTACCAATAACAAGGCAGGACACTCCTCTTGTTGAGGGGACAGTGTGCACCCCAGAGCCACCCTGATAATGAGGAGAAAAAATGAGTGCGAAGCCACTTCCTGAGACTAAAAAGAATATAATTCATAACCAATATTACAGTTTATTTTGTTAAATAGGAAATTCCTCATGAAAAATTTATAAGTCAACAACTTATTCTTCTGGAAAGACCCAATGAATTCTGAAAATGTACCCAAGATTCACTTTTGCCTTTGTTCTTCTTCTAGTCTCCCTCCTCCCTCATGGTGAGCTCACTGTCATGCAAACTCACCATCTAATGGTCTTAGTTCACCCTTTATTTTGGAAAACAGTGTTTCCTTTCTTTTTGCATTAAGAAACTTATTCCAGAACATTGCTTTAGCTATTAATTGGCTACATTTGCAAAACCATATCACATGCATTTAAAATCCTTGAGACTTATTATATCTCTTTATAAGACAATATCTCAGTGCTTTAATATTTGAAACATCAGTGTCAAAAAAAGCAAAACAAATGGTAGGTAAGGTCCTTCTTACCCGCTGTGTGGGTGGGCTCCACCCAGGACATGTGAGTGTTTCCCAAAGACACCTGATTTGGTAGCCTCCTCTGCCAAATCCTGGAGACTTCTTCGTTAAGGTCTTCAGGGCACCTAGTCTCCCATTATTGTTTCTCAGCAAGTGCCCTTCTATGTACAAAAGCAGAAAAGATGACTTGCTCTCTGTTAACCATACTTTGGTAGGAAGTAGGAGCAATTCAAACATTGTTTGACATCATTTGTATTGAGTTATTGTAAAAGCTGTCAGTGAATTCACACAGGATGAACACTTATAATAATGAGGGTCTCCCATGGATAAGACTCTACTGGGATCTAGGAAAGGAGGAGTGAATGTAACATGGCCTTTGCCCTCAAGCAGATCATGGCCTACGGGAAGGCCAGAATACAAGCAGGCAACTAGAATACAAGGTGAAAGTCCTACAGAAGGCCTGAGTGCAGAGAGCCAGGAGCTTGCAGTGGGAACCACTGTTGATTCTCAGAAAAGAATATTTCAAAACTAAGACCTGAAAGAGATAAGCAGGTAGTCAAGTGAAGTAGAGGAATCGGGCAGAAGTGCATTCTAGGTAAGGTGGAGAAGGCATGCAGTTCCCAGCCTTGCTCTAAGTATTGGGTTTTTGGAGGTGTGTGTTTGTTTTGTTTTTTTGTTTTTGAGATAGAGTCTCACTCTGTCATACTGGGTAGAGTGCTGTGGTATCATAGCTCACAGCAACCTCAACCTCTCTTGGGCTTGAGACTATAGGCATATGCCACTATGCCTAGCTAGTTTTTCTATTTTTAGTAGAGACCAGGTCTCACTCTTGCTCAGGCTAGTCTCAAACTCCTGAGCCGAAGCAATCCACCTTCCTTGGCCTCCCAGAGTGCTAAGATTACAGGTGTGAGCTACTGTGCTCAGGCCTGCTCTAAGTATTAGAGGACTCAACCTGTAAGTGGCAGAAAGAGCCATGCCTGGAAGGAAACAGCTTGTCTTCCAGACTGCATTGATGTGGAACACGGACTCTTTGTCCCGCAGAATGAGTAGGCAGCCTCATTCTCTCAACCTCCTCTTGAAATAATACTCCTAGACAGCAGCGATTTATGTCCTGTCTTCAGATCATATGGTAATAGTAAAAAATAACAACTTGACTTAATTCATTACCTTCCAGATAGACGTGAAGAGTGTTTTCTACTGATTTGGGTGTCAATAACTAATAGCCAGTCAGTTACAGTCATTGAACAGACATAGTGTTTAGAGCAGCAGTTCTCAACCTGTGGGTTGCAACCCATAGGAACTGTATTGAAGGGTCGCGGCATTAGGAAGGTTGAGAACCTCTGGTTTAGAGCATTGTGTTCATTGGGATGTAAAATTTCAGACAAAAGGAGCCTATAATTTAGTCAGAAAAACACGCAATTTGCACACTCACATGCACCCTCACACACAACTTAGGAATCACCAACTGACAAGCAAAGACAAAGTGGTAGAGTTGGAAGAGTGAGGAAGAGTGGGCCGTCCTTCCAAGGAGTCAGGAGCAAGTTGATGTGCAGTGTGTGCATTTTCTCCCTAGTAAGGAAAGTCATTCCCACCTGCCACAGAGCCAGCCATCTCCTCCTTCCCAAGGCCAGAAGTTGGATACTTTCCTTGGTATATAGCTGTACAATTTAAGACCTTAGGGAGAGAGAAAAAATACCTCTCAGTGGTGTACCAAGACCAGGTACATGCAGGGCTGACAGTGTAAGAGAGAGGGGGAGATGTCCAGCAAGGCAGATCACTGTGGCTCTCACCATGGACAACATCATGGGGCTTGGTCACCACACATCTCGGTATTATGCTAGGGACTAAAATAATAAGGATTATATTTTAAAAACTTGAAGAATAAATTCAGCCTATGTCTAAGTCAATGTCTATTAGTAGATTTTACATTAAAAGAAAATATTTTAGGTGTGTCTCCACTCGTATCGTTCTCATCACTGACTGACCTTTGTAATTACCTAGCCTAGTTCAGACCAGCCAGGTTTGGAGGGGCACGTCTATACTACAGTAATAAGCAGTTTAGTTGATGAGGCAAGGCCTTAAGCAGAAAGGCAAAAATACAACACACTTTCTGATAAATGTTGAATATGTACGTGGTTCACACAATAAGACCGAATTAAGTTTAGAGGTGGGAGAGATCAATTTGGACTACAGTGACTTGGGTGGGGAGCTGTAGGGGTGGGGAGAAGAAAGTCTTAAGGATAAAAGATGAACTTTTTATTGATTACCTATAGTAACTTAATTCATTATTACGCTGGTTATATATGTGTGGATTGATCAGGGGTGTGGTTTTTAAAAAAAGTCCATATTTCACACTCACTAAGAAACAATATAATATGAACCATAATAAAATGGGATACATTCCAATAGCAAAACCCTTTCTTGCTCCTTTATTAATGGGAAGACAGACCAAGTGATGGTGGAGTCTTGTCTTAACACTGTCCTGTGTTTTTCACTGTGCCTCATTTTTAAAGAACTGCTGCTTAGTTCTTTGGATCAGAGTGTATTTGAGTTCATTTTCATGTCAGTCAGTCATTACTAGAAAAAATATAATGAGAATATATGAATGAACCTTCAGCATCTCACGTTCTTTCAGTAACCGGGGACTGATACTCTTTTTCTGCCACTTACACAAAATCTTGTGACAGGCTCCTGTTCTCAGCTGTGAGTTTTTATTTCAATTTTTACTTTTGTCAGTGGTTTTCCCAAAATTATTATTTTTTTTTTTTGCACTGTAAGACAAACTCAGATTTTTTTGGATTCTGCATCCTCTGTACTGTCACGCTCAGGGTGACAACTGTGGAGAAAGGCAGGGGAAGTGATTGTAGAACAGGAAGCTGCCAGTGGGCTGGGGGAGCTTGAGAACGTTTTCATAGTAGAGAGTGGTTCATTCTTCAGCACTCTGTACCTCATATAAAAGATTCTCCAGAGTTTCCTTATCTTAGAAAAGAATCGATTTTTGACCACAATTAAGACTGAACACAAATCTTTTCTGATTGATCAGGCTCGAGTTCTGGAAAATAACAGTCCAGTGGTCGCTGAGGTGGCCAGTGGGCGTGATATGCTCATCTGCCACCCTCCAGAGGCCTTCGACTTTGTTAAATAATTTAAATTTAGCAGCTGACGCTCACAACCACAGATTTGAGGCTGGAGCTAAGGCCGCTGACCTGAGGCCTTTTCCGCTCATCCTTAACACGACTTCTTCAGTGTAGGTTGGGTCTTAGCAAAGCCGTGATGAAGGCACCTGCCCAGGGCACCCCAGCCTGTCTCTCAGCCTTTGGTTTTGCCCCACACTTTGCTCTTTCTCATGCAGAGCTCCATGTGGGCGCCCCAGGGCCCAGCAGCTGCGCTTTGTGTCACCGTTGTCATGTGTCTTGTTCCTGGTTTTTATCTGGTGTGTGTCTGTATCAGTCTGCCTCTGTTCACTTTCTCATTTGTAGAGAACACTGAAAACCACTCTGAAACACTGGCAGTTCCTGCTCTACCTCCTCCAGCTCCTCCTAAGCCTAAGCCCAAACCTAAACCCAAAAAAACACCTGTGCCTCCAAAAGGGGCCACGACTGGGGCCAGCCACAAAGGTGATGAAGTGCCTCCCATTAAAAAAAATACCAAGGCTCCTGGTAAGCAGGCCCCCGTCCCTCCACCCAAGCCAACAAGCCGAAACACAACTCGAGAGGCTGGTGAGTATGCCCCAGTTCCCCGAGACTGAGTGCTTGGCTCTGGGGTGGGGGGCTCATTGTTCCTTGCAGGTGTCATGGTCTTTTAAGGTCTTAGTACAGAACACCACTGGATTGAGCTTTGACACAAAGAATGCCCAGGAGGTTCCTTTGTTGCTGTCTAGCAAAGGAAAGTCAACCAGTGATTAGTTCACCACATTAGTTTTGGGATGAATATGCCTCTTTTATCTTAAGTATCCACTGTCTGCATATGAGACCCAATTGAAGGGTGGGGCAGTGGGGGGGGGGCAGTGTGCCTGATGAATGCTAATGATCTGCTAAAACATTATTTAGACGTTCATTCCCCTTCTGCCTACTTGAGTTTATGGGTGGCTTTTTGGCTTGAGGTTTCTTTCAAAATATCTTAGGTTTGCATAAAGACACATCTTTGACATATTTGCTGGATATTAGTATGTTAAATTTTCAGCATCCATGGTCGTCTCCCTTCTGATCAATGGCAAGGGTTCATATCACTTGGTTCAGCTCCACCCTGCTACTTTCTACCGCAGTCAGAGCTATTTCAGTGGAGTTGAAAGGTACATGCTTGGTTCGCCACCAACCTCTGGAGACTTCAGTGTGTTATAAGACAAAACATCTAGTGTAGTGTGGTTACAAGTCACCATTAGAGCTTACCAGCAGCTGCTTGACTGATCTGCAGTAACTTCATACAATATGTAGCCAGCCTTCCTTCCAATCACATATGCTTAATGCAAAATGGAACTGCCATTCTTCTAGCAAAGTGGAATAAGGATGCTCACCCTGTCATCTAGCTTTTAAAAGGACATTACGCAAAGCCCACAAGCTCAGTGCCTTTTCCCCATTGTCATATGCATAAAAATTCTCCTGTACAAATCTTATTTTCCTTAAAATCAGCAGCAGCTTTCTAGCATTTGACAACCAGGATTTGGCTTGGTGTTGATCTTTTTGCCCTCATAATTTACACCCACAATGCTCAGAGTCAGAGTGATTTAGTTGACAGTACCCATGTACAACAGATCTCGGGATGCAAATATATGTCCCTGTCCCTGTGTTCCTCTCTTCCTACCTTTGAACTTTAGTGTCTGGGTCTCTTCTAATAAGCTTTAGAATGAAATGTTTCAGAATGATGCGCCTGCAGTGTCCATGGGCCATCTCCGCAGGGAGCAGCTGTCCTCACTCATCAGCATCTATGCTGACTAACACTCCCTGAGAGCAGTGCTGAAGTGAGGCAGGCACTGGTCTGCTTCTTAAAGAGAGCCGCCACCCATCACTCTGTCGCTGGGGATTAAGGTCTTGTCTTGCACACACTTCCCCACTTCCTCATTCCCCACATGGTGTCAGCTCACCACAGACTTGGCTTGGACTGTCTTTACTTCCCTCAGATGAAAGCTGATGATGAATGCAGGGGCACGGGACAGTTTTCATGAGAGATTTTGAGTTATTTCCAGATATGTTACTCGAAGATTTATTAATAGACTCATGATATTCCTAAGGGAATAGTACAGTCATTTTGTGCATTGTATTATAAGAGGGCCAACAGGCTTTTACTGTAAATAAGAGTGTGCCTATTCCAGGGACTGTCACAGAGAAACAAGTTGCCCTGTTTGAAGTAGACCAGCAAGCCCATTGTATAAGGCCAAGGATCCTTTGATCAAATATTGATAATACTCCTTCAGAATCCTACTGGTAATCCACGTGTAATCGTTTACAACTTTCTACCTGCTGACCTTGTTTTATTTGAATAATGTTGATCTTTTGGAAAAGTTACTTCAAACGGAGCTCTTGATTTTTAGTCCAATGGTTTATATTCTTAAAACAGCTATCAGTTATGATTCTTTCTTTATTATTAAGTTAGCATAAGTCTCCAAATAACTAGATATCAGTTTAAAACATTCCACTGCTTTGCAGGGAAGAAATTTTAAATCTTCCTTATTTAATCTCTCTCATTGTTACCCACTACTAACAACTGAAGTACTTAACTGGGAAGAGGTGGCATTTTCTCTCTATTTTTAAATCATAGCCTTAATTCAAAGTAATTTAGCCAACATGGCTGACTTCAATAAAGCCCTGTCATTTTAGAAGATCCTTAAGAAAAAGTCTAACATGGCTTGAATTTACACTCCAAACATTGGGGAAAAGTATCTTTTTTCCTTAAGCCAGGATAAAAATTAACTTTTCTATCCAAAAAGAAAGAATTTTCTACAGATTTGTGAGTGTTGATTTTGTGACCTGAGACGCTGCTATATTCCTTGATCACTTCTAAGAGTTTTGTAGTAGAATCCCTGGTGTTTTCCAGATACACAATCATATCATCTGTGAAGAGAGAAAGTTTGATCTCTTCTGACCCGATGTGAATACCCTTGATCACCTTTTCTTGCCTAATTGCAATGGCTAAGACTTCCATTACAATGTTAAAAAGCAGTGGAGACAGTGGGCAACCTTGCCTGGAAATGATTTCAATTTAACTCCATTCAATACGATATTGGCTGTGGGTATGCTGTAGATGGCCTCTATAAGTTTAAGAAATGTCCCTTCTATACCCATTTTCTTAAGTGTTCTGATCATGAAAGGATGCTGGATATTATCAAAAGCTTTTTGATTGTCTTAACACAATAACTAAGAAAATGTCGTGAAGGCTATGTTAACCTGTTTGATGAAAATATTTCAAATTTTATATAAAACCAGCACATTATACCCAATGATTGCATTAATGTACACAGCTATGATTTAATAAAAAAAAAAAAAAGAGAGAGAGAGAGACAGAGAAAAAAAAGAAAGAATTTTCTTTTAAAAATAATTAGAAGTGTTATGTGGAAGCAATTCTGTTTAACTTACCTAAAAATATACACTTAATCTTAGCCAAAAGGCCAAGAAGCCATAACTTACCTAAGAAAATAATTGAGCGTGTTTAGGCATCAAATCCTTAGCATCTTTTATATGGAAAGTAAATTTAGAATGGACTTAGCTTGAGGAATGTGCTGAAAGAGTTTGACTTCTAAGCAAGTGAAGGTTGTCAACTATAATGATATATTAACAGGTCCAGATTGGGGGAAGGGAAATTCTGGTCATTATGTATATCTAAATTAATAAAGGCTCTAAACCATAGCGACTTCTTTTAAGTCTATGTCCTATTGCTGAACGAGGTCAGCTTCTTTAGTATATTAGAATTAATGAAGTTTAACATTTCATTGTCTTTGTCTCGTAACCCTCTCTGAATTGACTTCAATGAAGCTATAACTTGAGGTAAGTTACAACAGCATCTGTATGTGTTGTGGACTGGCTCCACCCTATGAACCAGATATTTCCTGATAGTTCTGAGAACAATAGCGCTTCTCAGAGAAAAGAAGGAACAGACAACATTATAAGAGAAGAAGCGATTAGGAGAAATTTCTAGATCATAATGGTCATGGGACAGAGGAGTATTCTCATAGAAGTTTAAATGTATACCCTAAGATTACATAAAGAAAAAGGTAATTAGCCCTTTTTTCCTGTAAATGGTTTGGCCGAAGGTCAAATATACCAGGATGATCCTTCGATGCAGGTCCTGTTGGAACAGAAGCCTGAGGAAGAGTACATTTGCAGATGTGGGTCAGAAGACCTTAGAATAATATTCTTTCCCTTCAAAGTATTTAGGTGCTGCCCTTTTGTAAAAAAGGGATATTTTTTCTGCCTTCCAGTATTTTGAAGGGCTCATGTCTTTCCTACGTGACATGTTTTCCCGATGTCCCATCACTCCAGCTGTCCAGGCAAGCATGGCCAGCATCTTCAGAGCTGTGGAAACTGCTAGTTTGGAACTTGTCCCTTTTTTTCTTTTCCAAACACAGTCTTGCTCTGTTGCCTAGGCTAGAGCGCAGTAGAGTGATTATGGCTCAGCGTCGTCTCGGTCTCCTGTGCTCAGGTCATCTGCCTGCCTCAGCTTCCCTGGGAGCTGGGACTACCAGTGCATGCCTCCATGCCCAGCTAATTTTCTTTTTCTGTAGAGATGAGGTCCACTGTGCTGTCCAGGCTGGTGTTCAACCCATGGTTTCTCCCTCCTTGGCCTCCCAAAGGACTGGGGTTACAGGCATGAGTCACAGCCTGTAACCCCACCAACCTGGGGTTTGCTCTTTAGCAGTAGGGTGAATGAATGTGCTTTTGACCCAGAAAGGAGCTGGTGATATATACTCCAGCCTCCCAGAGAGACATCAGAGAACGTGTGTAATTGATGATGAGCCCAGTTGTGGGCTACACCCAGGTAGCTGCTGGTGCCTGTTCTTTATGATATCCCTTCTTCAGAGCATACAATGGGGCTTTTTCAGGTGGCACGTAGGACAAGGAGCTGAGGGTTTTCCCTTTGGCTGGCCCAGTTAAAGACAAGAGAAGGGAGAAGACAGGGGGTTCTTGTCTCTGAGTCTTACCGTAAGCATCCTTTGCTCCCTCCTAGACTGGGAGCAGAAAACAAAACCATTGTCAAAATTAGCCCATTTTCTCTCATTCGTTTGTTCAACAAATTTTAAAGGGAACATGTTAAATGTCGTTAACTATTACTGGTTGGCTACTTAAAAACAAAAAGAAAGCATAGTATTTGATTTTTAATTCAAAATCTCTCTGTTGTAGCTGGTTCCTCTCATTCAAAAAAACCATCCGGATCCAAAGCATCAGCCTCACCATCTACATCATCCACCTCGTCTCGTCCCAAAGCTTCAAAGGAGACAGTTTCTAGCAAAACGGGGACAGTGGGGACCACAAAGGGCAAGAAAAAAACTGGCAAGCAGCCAACAACTTACCGCCTGTCCTCAGATGCAGCCACTTCCGGCACATCTGACCTCCCAGGAGCGCCTTCGGACACCGCAGCGGAGGGTCTGAATCCTGAGCAGACTGTGGCTGGGGCTGAGGAGCAGACTGCCCGCAAATCCAAGTCTGCAGTCCCTCCGCCCCCTGTGGCTCCGCCTCCGTCTCCCCCCGCCCCTCCTCTCGCTCCCAAGGATCAGTGTGTTACTGCCTCAGACCCTCCAGTTGTCCTGGTCAGCGTTGGAGCTGACCTGCCCATCCCTGCCTTAGACCCAGGTCAACTTCTTTGGGCTGAAGAGCCGACGAACAGAACCACTTTCCACTCAGGCCCTGACTTAAGTGATGGCCGAGAAAATGCAAAATGGTGAGTCGGGTGCAAACCCTATATTCTGTCTGAGTAGGACAGTCACTAATGTATTCTGTTGGCAATGAAGGAACCTAGTTTGCTTTCTTTCATGATTTAACCCATGTCAGGCAAGCACACCTGTAACCTGGGCAGTGGCATTTCAGAGCCCTAACCCGGGAATGCCTCGGGCTGCTGGAGGAAACAACACAGCGGAGCCGCAAGCACCACTTCACAGCTGCGATTTTCAGCAACCTTGAGAAGCCACCTCAGCACTACTCAGAGGTCCTTGCTTTTGTCCCCAGAGAGTTCCTTTCTGCTTCCTCATAGTGTTTATTTTAAATCTTTACTGTTTGGGTCCATATCACCCGCTGCTGCCCTCCGCATTTCAGCAAGTTACGTAGCCTTCTCTTTCTCCAAGAGCATAAAGAACATCAGGAGAGAACTTTCAAATCCTAACTCCTTTTTCTTCAACCAGAATGACCCCCTTTCTTGTCCCTTTAATTCCCCACCCAGCTCAAATGTTACCTGCTCTGTGAAGCCTTTGAGTGCTTCTAGATGGAATGGGTTATTGTGTCTCTTATACTCAGACAACCCCTTGCTTCCTGCCTGTGGGACAGAGTAGCCAACATGTCTTGTTTACCTCTGTCTGCCCGGCAGCGTGTTCAGAGTCTGGTATGTATGGTGTAGGCAGTCAAAGGACGCACACTGAATCGTCGAAGGAAACTGAAAAAGTGAGCTATGGTGGTTATAGGAAAGTCAGCCTAGTTCAGCATGGCGGAAGCTGTGTTGAAGATGAGATGACTTTGGTATTAGATTTTATAAATAGAGCAGGATGGAAGATAGATGATTGTAGTCAGGCATCATTTCCTTTAAGAAGGTGACTAAACAAAACGGGCCAACGAACTTGATGTTGCCCCACCATTACCCAGTTTCCCAGGCCAGAAACCGGGATCCATTTTAGGGTCCTCATTCTCCTTAATTCTTTGCATCATAAAGTCCTATAAATACTCTATTTACCAGTAATTCAGAAATGTTAACCCTCCTGTCTCCAGGTACGAAGGGAAGTCTGTCACAATGTAGTAGACGCAGTTATCAGTTCTGTCTAGGGAGGGCTTGGAGTTCTTGATTCCAGTCTCTTCTCTCTTACGTTGAAGAATAAAACCTGTATTCACTCTTCAAATCCTTTAAAAGGTTCTTTTTCAAAATAAATCTGTCATGTTATACTTTAAAAAAAATGATTCTATTAATTAGAGAAGTTTTGGTCAAGAGACTAAAACATCAACTTTATTTGGTTGCTGATAATAACCTTCATTCACTGAATACTTAGTGTCAGAAACTAAGCACTGTACATGTATTATCATTTAATTTACAGATGTCTTCCCTGAAGTGTCCCCAATTTATTAGATAAGAAAAATTGGCACTTAGAGACCTAAATGGTCTGCCCACGATTGCCCACATAGCAGTGGCAAAGCTAGAGGGCAAACCCCATTGCTATGCTCTGAAGAACTTTCTAAGTTTTTCAGAGCAATTGCTTCTACTTCTATTCCTTTTTTATTATTTGCTTGTTTCTTTATTTCTGTTTTTATCATTTTGAGCACCAAAATTTGAAGGAAAACCAGGGTAAGATAAATAAATGTCAAACTACAAATTAGTTTATTTGTTTGACATTTTAATAAAAGATATGGGAAAAGAAGACATTGAAATGAATCATTTTGGTATCCGTCTTAGTCCCTTGTGTGCCGCTGTAACAGAATACCTGAGCCTGGGTAATTTATAACAAAATTTATAGCAGAAATTTATTGGCTGGTGTTCTGGAGGCTGAGAAGTCCAAGATCAAAATGCTTGCATTTGTTAAGGACCTTCTTGCCTTGTCATCACGTGATGGAAGGAAAGGCAAGGGGCACACAAGAGTGAAATTTACTCATGAGAGCGGAGCCCCCATGACCCAAACACCTCCTGTTAGGCCCTCCCTCCCAGCCCTGTTATATCAGGGATTAATTCTTCACCATATGAATCCTGGGGGACACACTCAAACCACAGCAATGTTTTTAATACTTAATAGCACATAGAAAATGTTTTCATTGAATCATCATATTTCAAAAAATAAAAAAAAAATAAAAAAAATAAAAAAAATGAATCATCATATTTCCCAGCACTGCACTCACTTCTAGCATTTAGAAATGAACATTCATTCTATCAGTGTGTGTGTGTGTATATATATATATATATATATATATATATATTTTTTTTTTTTTTTTGTTTTGTTTTGCATTTTCTGTGCTGGCCAGTCTACTAAGAAGCAAAGATACAAAGTGAGCAAGAAAGGGTAGTCAAAAGTACTTTTTACTAAAATACTGTCCAACGCTTTGAGGAAGTATAAATGTTTAAGATAATGTGTAAATTTTGGAAATAGACTGAATATATTGGTTTATTGGTTAATAGACTGAAGAATAGGGTACAGCATATAAAATGCTTCCAAGCACCACACTGCATGTTAGGGGCTGAATATCTGTCATGAGCCCCAGTGTGTGAAGAATTGTCAGACAGACAAGGTAAGTATCTTTTCTCCATTTCTGCTGGAACTATAATCGGAGAGAGAGCAAGTGCACGCAGGATATCACCAGACATCAAGGATCTTTATGTTAGATTTTCCTGTTGGTCAGGGTAGCTCTAGTGCTTTCCTAGAAGAGATCATAGAGATTTTCCTCTCTGCATATTCTTCAAAATTAAAAATTTAAATTGCATTTCCTTCTCCAGGCCTGGTTGGTGTTTGCTCTTGAATTAATGAACCTGGAGTAAGTAGTCTCCCAAATTTCCTTCCAGACCCTTTCTTCCTTTTTCAAGTGGATATTTGAATTAGAATTTCTGGCTCTTAGTCACTTGTTTTACTTAGAACTCTCCCTGAGTTATGTTTGGTCAACTAATGTATGAAATCGTGTCATCTTATGAAGAGACTTCTGTTTGGAATACAAATATGAAAACTTTAAATGAAGCAAATGGCTATGTATAAAAATACCCACCTCTGTTTCCTTACTGTAGGCTACTATCTGTCACTTCCCTTCATTGGCAGCTTCATTAGTGACACATACGTCTGGTACCATGCATCATGGAAGACAGAAACTAAGACCCCCTTTGGGAGGCCATATCCAAAAAGTGACCTGACTATGACCAAAAGGCCGTATCCAAATGTTCCAAACAAACATTTACAGAATACACCACATTGTTCATTGTGCCCAGGAACTCTAGGGAAAATAATTAGAGCTAAGTTGTGAGTTGATTATAAATTTGGAGTATATTTAATATTAAGTCTAACTTACAACATTAACATAACTTAAATATTAAGAATAAAATAAAACATAATATAATACGACATTTAATAGGTAGCCTGAGAGTCTTCAGTGGGTTCTAGACTGGATTTGCTACGTCAGCAGGGCAACTCACCAATGGCTTTCCTCAGTTCCATGAACTATAAATCATCTGCCTTCCATATACTATAGAAGAGCTTGTAAGTGGCAAACGTATGCTGAAGTCTTTGAAAACTGCAAGCAATTGTAAAATAGTGAGATTAAAATAACAATATCATAATATTGGCATATCTTTATCATTTTGTTTTGTTATGATTATAAAATAAAGTATTTCTTATTTGAAAAAAAAAAACAATATCATAATACATTGGAAAACAGTGGTACAAACAAATAAAGGGCTCAATCTCAAGTAGATATTGTTCTGCCATCCAGAATGTGTCACTAATTGGCATATCCTTTAAACATGCTGTGGTCACCTATAAGGGCAGACTGTTCAAGCAAGAATGGCTCCCAGTGGCAATCAAGTAAAAAAAGACTGTGGAAAAGTTTCCCATAAAAATAGCTCTTCCCTTATTTAAGAGGAGACTTCCCGCTGTATAAAACAGTATGGTGGTTCCTTAATAAATTAAATACAGAATTACCATGTGATACAGCAATTCCACTTCTGTATATCTAGCCAAAAGAATGGAAACCAGAGGGTGGCACTTGTGGCTCAGTGGATAGGGCGCTGGCCCCATATACTAAGGGTGGTGGGTTCAAGCGCCAGCCCCAGCCAAACTGCAACAACAACAACAAAAATAGCTGGCGTTGTGGGGGATGCCTGTGGTCCCAGCTACTCGGGAGGCTGAGGCAAGAGAATCACCTAAGCCCAGGAGTTGGAGGGCGATAAAGTGAGACTGTGTCTACAAAAAAAAAAAAAAAAAAAAAAAGAATTGAAAGCAGGGTCTTGAGTTTTTATACCAGTGCTCATACCTGTGGCTATGTCTGCAATAGCCAAAGGTGGAAACAACCCAACTGTACCTTGACTATAAATAGATAAACAAAATGTGGCATTCACGTCCAGTAGAATATCACTCAGCCTTAGAATGGAAGGAAATTCTGATATATGCTACAACATGAATGAACCTGGAGGACATTATGCCAAGTGGAGTCAGTCAAACACAAAAGGACAAACATTGTATGATTTTACTTATCTGAGGGACTTAGTCACATTCATAGAGGCACAAGTAGAATGGTGGCTGCTGGGCTGGGGGTTGAGGGTTATGGGAATTTACTGTTTAATGGGTCCAGAGTTTCCATTTGGGAAGGTGAGAAAGTTCTGGAGATGGAAAAACTGTTAAATGGTTGAAATGGTAAATTTTATATTATGTACACCTTAAACAATAAAAAATGAAATTTCATATTTTCCCCTTTGAGAACAAGAATTTCATCTGTTGGATTTTTCTAGTAAGTGACAGAGAATTTTGAGAGTGCTTAGGCTCATAACTACAGGGTAGAATTTTAAATACCTCCTATTCTGATAAAGTTTACCTGTGTTCATTATTCAAATAAGTGTTTTACTGATTTTGTTCATTAATGAGAACAGCAGATGCATGCCATGTGCTATGTAATCTTTGTCTTCCAGAAGTGTGACATCCAAATTTGAATACTTCCATTTATATCAGAAAGCAGTCTGGGGGATATGTTGAGTCTTAGAATGAAGACTACGTTGTTTTTGCTACCATATGCTTTTTATGTAAAATACTATTTTTTAGTCTAATCTTTGAAATCTTGGCAATCTTTGCGTGTTTATAGTAACTCTCTAAAGCAGACTCTTACCAAGCTAAATAATAAAAAAAAAGTGTTCCATCCTTCCACTTTTCTTCTAAAGAATTCATTTAACTTTCACACTTTCCATCTCATTTGTTACTGTAGTCTCACAAGGGAGTTTTGCAGATGAAGAAGGGGAAGCACAGGGAGGATAAATGATTTTTAACTGTTTACACGTGCATTGGGGTGGAAATAGAATTAATTCATATATTAATGAGAGAAGTGCTTGTCTCTGCCATCACCCTTCCGGGTGCTGGGAAGCAAAATGACCGGAGTCCCACTTGTCAGGGAACCTGCGGGTGTAGGAGGGCAGACAAGTAATGTGGGTATCGAGGTGTAGTGTACCACTTACTCCCATCCATGGGGTGTCTTCAGGTCACCATGGAGCGGATATGGTAGGGCCAGGAATTAATCTGAAGGCCCTCATAAGATTCTGAAGGAGCTGAGGCTTGACAGGTAAGAAGTTAATACAGGTCAAACAAAAGGTGTAGAGAAAGTCAAATATCCAGGAACTTCTGGCTCATAATTCTTTCCACTCAACCCCCATTAGTATGGAAAAACTAATTTGCAAAACGTCGTGTTATCATATGAACTACGTGTATTAGACACCGTCTAGTTAGGCCGTTTCATTTCATAGGTGAAGGATGTAAAACCTTGGGAGTTAAGTAAGATGGCACAGCTCTCCCATTTCAGTGACCTCAGCCTGGCCCATGTCTGGTTTTTCCTTTCTCAAGCCCGAAGGAAGTCCTTGAAATTTCAGCTCCTTTTAATGGTGCTGGTGGCTCCAAGGGTTGCTCTGAGATGCACATCACCCCTGTGTTTTGTGCCTTTAACAGTTTCACAACCAAAGACGAGTTGACACCTCAGCTACTGACTCCGGGGCTGATGGGAGAGTCTTCAGAATCCTTCAGCGCCCTGGAGGAAGAAGGCCAGAGAGAGTACCAGGCCAGTGACTCTGACTCCGACGGGCCCATCTTGTACACTGATGAGGATGAGGACGAGGACGAGGACGAGGATGGCAGTGGAGAAAGTAAGACTGTTTTCAAGCATTATCGGGGGCTCAGTGCCCGTAGCTCAGTGGTTAGGGCACTGGCCACATGTGCCAGGGCTGGGGGGTTCGAACCCGGCCAGGGTCTGCTGAACAACAATGACAACAATAACAAAAAAACAGCTAGGCATTGTAGCGGGTGCCTGTAGTTCCACCTAGTGAGAGGCTGGGGCAAGAGAATCACTTAAACCCAAGAGTTAGAGTTGCTGTGAGCTATGACACCACAGCACTCTCCCGAGGGTAGACATAATGAGACTCTGCCTCACCAAAAAAAAAAAGTTATCGGGAGGGCGAGTGGAAGACAGAAGCAGCTGC
This sequence comes from Nycticebus coucang, assembly GCF_027406575.1. Classification (NCBI taxonomy): domain Eukaryota; kingdom Metazoa; phylum Chordata; class Mammalia; order Primates; family Lorisidae; genus Nycticebus; species Nycticebus coucang. The sequence goes on from NC_069784.1 coordinate 120,090,273, forward strand.
ATTTTGTAAAGAAGAAAAGCCTCATTAGGATGCAGACATTTGAGCTGTTCTTTTACCTCATCTTCCTTCCTCAAATTAGAAATGTCTCTCCTGGGTGGTGCCTGTGGCTCAAGGAGTAGGGCACCGGTCCCATATGCCGGAGGTGGCGGGTTCAAACCTAGCCCTGGCCAAAAACCAAAAAAAAAAAAAAAAAAAAAGAAATGTCTCTCCTGAAGTTTTACCTTTTGATGATGACAGGCCTGTCTGGAACATGGTGCCACTGTGGGGGGGACAGACCTTTGTCTATGAGACAGGTGTGCAGATTTGTATTTGTACAAAGAATCTAAGTTTTTCTCATTATGGCCCAAGGTGGCCTTTTCACCTGGGCCATTCTCAAAGAAAGAGCCGCAGTGCAGGATGGCTTACTCATTGGAAATGTTTCAGATGTTCTCCCACTTACCTTAGAATTGAAAACAGTCCTTCCTCCACAGTCAGTGAGATGCCTTCTAGGAAGGAATGATACTAAAGCGACAAAGCCTGCCATCTGTGTATAACTCAGGGAACGAGAAAGTGCTCTTAGTATTATTATTTTTTTTTTTTTAACTTTTGAGCAGCATGACTTGGGAGGAATTCACTGTGGGATTGGATTTATAGAATACAACAAGTTACTATTCCATGCATGATTAAACAACAATTTGTTAAATTCTTTCTGATTTGCATGGAACAACAACAAAAAAAATCATTATCATCCGTCTGGTACTAATTATCATCGGTAGAGATGTTAGGGATTCCTAGGTCATTGAAGGTTAAAATATTGATAAAGAAGGTAGACTTTTCGCAGCAGGGTGTTGAGGGGAAAAAAGAAGGCCAGGGGTTAACTGTACAGTGTTAGCAGAGGGGCTAAGTTTTTAAAGCTCAAAAGAAAAAGTATTGTGTAATCAGTAATTGTCATGAGCCACCGTATGAGCAAAATAAACTTCAGTTATCATTTTCCAAATGATGAGGTGGTAATTCCAACTTTTTCCATGATGTCCCAATGTATTTCAGAACATTTTAAAAATGGGTTCTTTAGTTCTTTTCAAAATGAACAATATCTGACTCAAAAGCTTTTTTTTTCCTTAGTTTAATTAAGATTCTCCCCTTGCATATGGATAAAGAATTTAGTCTGGGCTCTGCTGATAGTCCTTGCCATGTGTAACCTGAGTGCCACTGGCTAAAAGCCACTTTCTCTGCATTTCTACCCTTTTCCACCCTCAGGTGCTCTGGCAAGTAAAATCCGACGAAGGGACACTCTTGCTATCAAACTTGGCAACAGACCATCTAAGAAAGAGTTAGAGGACAAAAACATCTTGCAGCGGACCTCAGAAGAAGAGAGACAGGAAATCCGACAACAAATTGGAACCAAGTTAGTCAGGTAATTGCTGATATTTTAGGACAGTAGTGACGAATTCGTACTTTTCTTTCTCCCAGAGTTACTGGGATCACTGTGAATTCCCTGTGTACAGGCACTTCTGGCCTACTGGGCTTTTAAACTTGGCCTTGCATGGTGAACCACTCGAAGAACCTATTTTCTGGTCCAGCTAGCCAGGATCTTTGAGGTCTCCAGACTCTACTCCAGGGGTCAACAAACTTTTCCTAAAAGAACCAGTTAGTAAATATTTCGGGCTTTGCTGGCCAGACAGTCTGCATTGCAGTTGCTCAACTGTCCCCTTGCGGCATAGAAGCAGACATAAATAATGTGCAAACAAATGAGTGTGGCCGTGTTCCAGTAAAACTTTATTTACCAAAAAAGGTGGCAGGCTAGATTTGGCCTCTGGACCACAGTTTGCCCAACTCCTGGCCTCATTTGCGCTCTCACTAACATTCCTGTGCTGTGGGCTGTGAGGCTGTGGACATGTTAGCTTCAGTGGTCTGGCTCCACCCCCGTCAAGTAACCATAGCCTCCATATCTAAACTTCTCCCTTTTAACTTTAAATAAGTGGGTCAACTGATGTCTCTTCCTACCTCCGTCCATTGTGTTAGGATTTCTGCTTTTGCCACTAATGACTTTGCAAGTCCATTTAACTGGCCGTTTTAATAGAAGTGAGTATTCGTTCACACCGAAGGTCTTACTTTTGATGATCAGTTTAGCCCATTTAAGAATTAGTTATTCTGCTGACTTTACTCATTCTGAATATAATAGGGCACATCTTTGGGAGGAGGGAACAGTTTGGAATGCCAGAGCAGAATTTGGAGATAGGAGGAAACAGTGTTCCTTGCTTGGAAGCTGTGTCCTGGGAGAGAGGGTTGGTGTAGAGGGGTTCCAGAGGCCATTGTGTCTTTCTCCAGAGGGACAACAATGCCCTGAGAAATCTTCCTATGGCTGAGACATGGAAAAAGATTTTAGAGCCCGCAGTTGTGGCGTTTATAGGAAGGAATATCTCAGCCTGATAGAGAACCTAGGAAGAGACTGAGGGCATTTCTCATTCTAGTTTCCTCACTTTGAACTTGGACCATTTACTGCTGCAGGAAAGAGTCAGCACAGGTAAAAGGAACTAAAGTGATTAACAGTACCGAGCTGGAAAGACCTACAGGTCTAAACTCATCATCTTACCACCTCTCTGAGCCCTAGGAAGACTAAGAAAATGTCTCAAAGACATGTACTTCCTTAGGAGCAGAATCAGGATTCGAATTCCGTTCCTGGGCTCTCTGCTCAGTTTTCTTTTTCATACTTTCTCCCGTTTTGTACCTTTTACACCAAGTGAGAGAGTATTTGCCTGTAGGGGATTTTTTGTTGTTTGTTTTATTGCCCTTATTTGTGTTTTGCAGAAGAATTTAAATCATTGACTAATATTTCCATAAAAAAATGCAAAATAGGGTGTATTCCTTAAAAATAATACCATCATAGTTTATTATAGTAAGGGGTAAAAATATGAGGTATTATATTCCCATCTCAATAGATGTCACATTGGCGGTAATGAATGTCTTTGTTAAAATTCTAAATAAATCAAGGGTAGAGGGTTTTTTTTTTTAATTATACTAACTATCTTCTTATATAGAGAAACCCTAAAATCATTTGCTTTACAAACAGAGGCAAACAAAATTTCCCACTGTTATGGTACTAAAAGTCTGGTCATCATTATTTGTGGTGAAGAAAAAACAAATTATAAATTGTAGGAAAGAAATACTATTATTATGCCTTGTTGTATATCTAGAAAACTCTGAAAATTTGACCAAAAATTGCTATGGATAATAATTTCAGCAGGTTCCTATGATGTAAGACTGTCTATAAAAATCAACATATTTATATAACATTGACACATAACCCCCCCCAAAAAAAAAACATGAAAAAAGGGAGCTTACATTTATAGTAGTAGCAACAACCACATTTTAAATACTAAACCTTTTGTGTACCTTGAGACCCAAGAAATCTATTTCTAGAAAATCGTAATGGAACAAATGAAGGGATATATGAGTAAATGGAGAGAGGAGCAAACATTTTTATCAATGAGGAAAAATTCAACAGACAGGTTTATCAGATGTGTGGGTAGAATGAAGTTTGATGCATAATAGATATACTTTACAGAATCAGGGCATAAATAATGGATTAATTTTATAAAATGAAACCAAATAGAAATAAATGTCACCCTTTTCCATGTGAGCTAAAGGAAAACCATCTGCCAAGGTAAGAAGAGAGGTCTGTCCCTGAAGGTTGGGAAGATGTTTGCGGCCCCGATAAATTTAATGAGAATCACTGGGACAGCCATTGTGAGAAGAGGCTGCTGAATGTCAGAGTGTAGGCTTGTCCAGACCTGGCAGAAATCTGGTCTACAGAACAAAGTAGGAGAGGGCCCCTGATTGGCTGTCGCTGTGAAACGGAACTAACCAATCCAAGACATGGGAGGACTGGAGGAGATGATGCGTGTAAGGCACGTCAGTGCCTGGATCATAGCAAGCACTCAAATTATGTTTCTTCTTATTAACTTACATTATTTATGCATCTATTAAACTAGCAAGGCATATTTTAAAATTAAAACTAATATTGGCATGTTTATAGGGAAATAGGACTCATATTCATTGATCTTGTGCAGTATTTCAGAAGAACAGATTAACAATATGACGAAAGAATGATAAAGCAGTCTAATTTGTTTGCGTGGTAATTCCATTTAGGGTACATATATCATCCTATAAGAAGGAAATCATCCAAAAAGGGAGAGAAAAATGCTACGTTTTACAAAAATGGTTATTAAAAGGCTATTAATAGCAGTGACAGATTAACACAAGCCAAATGCTCAAAGCAGAGGAATTGATAACACAGTGACGTTGTGAGAAGTTAACACTGTGGAATTCCATACAGCCTCAGTTTTCTAAATGCTTCATCAAGGGTTCCTTGGAGATGATACACAGGTGTCTGCAGGAAGAGCCAGGGAGTGCAGGTATGCGTTTGGGCTGGGATGGCAGGAGACTTCTCTATTCCAGGTCAAACCATCCATCTGAGACATTGTCTGTCTCGCTTACAGATCAGGATTCCCCCAACACAAAGACTAAGTCTGTCGAAAATTTGGGGGGAGCAGGGTTTTTACTGTTATCGATGTGTAAATTTTATAGAATTGCTTTTCTACAAATTTAGCATATCTAATCACTGTCAGTGAAAGATAAATTACCCACAGTTCCATGCTTACCCACAGTTCCATGCTTAAGTTCCACAGTTAGGGAACTTCCTGTCTAATGAAAAGGACAGAACTGAGCAGTGCCCTTTGCTCAGTGGGTAGGGTGCCGGCCACATACACCAAGGCTAGCAGGTTCGAACTGGCCCGGGCCAGCTAAACAACAATGACAACTTCAATAAAAAGAAAAAAATACCCAGGCATTGTGGCAGGTGCCTGTAGTCCCAGCTACATGGGAGGCTGAGGCAAGAGAATTGCTTAAGCCCAAGAGTTCGAGGTTGCTGTGAGCTGTGATGCCGCAGCACTCTACTGGGGTGACATAGTGAGACTCTGTTTCCAAAAAAAAAAAAGAAAAAGGCAGAATTATATATTGCATGAAACAGTCATGCGAAAAGAACGAGAGACTACGTCAAAGGACATAGGAGTGCATCCCAGCACCTGCGTTCACTAGTGTTTTGTCTTTAGGCAAGTTAGTTAATCTCTCATTTCCTCATCATAGTAAAATGGGAACTGGCTGCCACGTTGCTGAATTGGTTTGAGGTTTCAAGACGATGTAAGTTAAGCACCTAGCATAGTCCCTGAGACTTTACAAGTATGAGTAAATGATAGCTATAATTTTTTTTTAATAATTACCAGTGTGATAAGTGCCTTAATAGATGTATAGTCAGCATATAGATCACTGTGTATGGGCAAAGAGTCAGGGGCCTTTAATTCACACTTCCAAGAGAGGTCAAATATCTACCTTCAAAGTCCTACTTTAATCATTTGTAAGATTTCAGTAGTTGGAGAAGGAGAGAAAGGCATTCCATAGGGAAGAAACTTTATAAACAAAAGAAGGATGCATTTGAGGGACGTGAGATAGCGTACAGCATATTAGGAGCACAAATGTGTAATCTAAATCCTTGGGTCCTTGGGTGACAGTGTCTGGCTGGTATCAGTGTTCACTGGGTTCTTTTGTGGTCTTAATTACTGAAGGCAATTTCAGGGTAGCTCTGATAAAGATTAAACTTGAACATAATTTTTAATGAGGTATTTAAAATGTCATTAATTTCAGTTCTGCATACCGTTTCTGTCACAGCCATAAATATTTAGAGTTGGTAGTTATCTTATGTTAAGATTAGTTTTCATATATATTCCTTCAGTTTGCACAAACTCAGCCTACATCCAGAGGAAGTCCTTCCTCTGTGATTAATAACTCGATATTGTAAACAGGACCAAGAACTAAGTGATAAAGGGTTATTAGGACATTCAGTTCTCATGTGCAGATAGATAGCTCCTAATCACAAGTGAGCCTGGATTTTCTTGAAGGCAGATAGGAAGGGTCTGTAACATTATACATGATAAATTGATTTGAGGTCCCAAAACCAGTCACTGTGCAGTGTAAATAGGTCATCTACAGAGTTGATGTGACCTCTTTCTTTTTAGGGTATCCTTTTATGTATTTATTTATTTTAGAGTCAGAGTCTTACACTATCTTGGTCTTTACAGGCTGGAATGCAGTCCTGTATCCATAGCTCACTGCAGCTTCAAACTCCTGCAGCCCTCCTCTTTCCCCAGCCTCTTAAGTAGCTGGGTCTAGAGAAGAACCCCTCTACATCTAGCTGACTTTTTAATTTTTGTACAGACAGGGTCTTGCTATATATTGCCCAGGCTGGTCTCAAACTCCGGCCTCAAGTCATCCTGCTGCCTCAGCCTCCAGAGTAACTGCCAAAACAGGCATGTGCCACTGTGCCTGGCTATAGGAGCTCTTGAGTAGCAGCCTATTGTAGACTCTAACTATTTGTATATTATTCAAGCTTTTGGCTATGTTACTGTAATGTAGACCAAAAAGTACAGTGGTTCAAATAGGTGTGTTTATTTATTTGTCATACAACAGTCCAGAGGCAGGTGGGCCCCCCAGCATGGGCAGGAGCCTGGTTCCTTGGGGTCAGCCAAGCACGGAGCTTCCTCTTGTCTTGTTCCTCTTCTGTCCCCTTGGATGGTCTCACCTATATGATCAAAGCTGGTTCACACCTTCATGTGTAAGGCATGGCCTGTGGAAGAAGGAAAGAGAAAAAAAGAAACACCAAACATTTTAAGGGTAAAAGGTGGAAGTTACAAATGCCATTCTGGTCACATCCCATTGCAGAAACTCGCACAACCACACCTGGTTTCTAGCTACAATCCAGGCAGATCTAAAAGAAAGAAGGGAGACTGAATAACAGGGCGTTTGCAGTCTCAGCCATAAACTGTGGTCTCCAAACCAGTGGAAAGCACAGTTGTTTTGTAGGTTTAAAATTCAATTTTTATTTCTCAAAATACGAAAAAATAGAGCCTTGTTTGTGGTTTTATTTTGCGTCTCTGTGTCACTAAGGGGGCCTGGTTTGTAATCTGTAGTATATATCCCTTTTGTCATCACAGGAGGCTTAGCCAGAGGCCCACAACTGAAGAATTAGAGCAAAGAAATATCCTAAAACGTGAGTATCCTCGGTCCTACAATGATTCCTTGAGTTACTGTTAACAAGCTGCCACTGCAGACGATTCATTTATCAGTGAGAAGCCCTAATACACTAGTTTACTCACAACTCACTGAAATGGCCCATTTAGATCACATTTATATGTAATTGTTTATACATAATAATTTCTTGCATCTTGTATTTCATTTCATGACTCTGAGCCTGATAGTTCCCAGACCGGAGCTGTGGTCATGACAACTGTTTTTTTAAAAAAGATGAAGTATATTCCAAGTGTTCTTTCCCCCAAATGCTAAATAGAAGAAAATGCTCTAGTCTACTTGCAAATGTATGCCAAAGAAAAGCCCAAGAGTCCACAAGGAAATAAGTCAAACATTCCTATATTATTTCTAAAAAATACAGTGTGTTGCTAAGTGTAACAAATGACTCAATTTAAAACAAAATTATGGTAAAAGGTATTTTTCAATCCAGTTCATTTTCCTTTGTTGTGATAACTCTGCCTCCCTCTTGAGTTGTTTATTAATTCCTCAGCATGTAAAGAGTTTGCCATTCATTTTTCTACTTTATTTTCCCATTCAATTTTTCCCTCTGTTCTTGATTTTGTTTTCTACTCCCCACTTCTGTAGTGTTTATTGGAGTTAGTATTTTGAAGCTGTAAAACTAATAGAAACACAGTTTGTCATGCTATTACGTGTCATTGTGGTTACGAACTGCGGTGAGTTAAGAAATGGGTTATTTTTAAATTGAGCCTAGTTGTAATGTTACATTTTATTAGCCTTGTTTCAAGGGAGCTTTTCCTTGTATGAAATATCAAAGAACAGGGTAGTAGTACAATTGTCATGCGCCACTGGCGTGGGGGGAATTCCTTTTCAACCAGGCTTTTGGAGTTATCTTAGGCCCCTGCTCTCCAATATCAGTTATTTTCATTCCTTAAAGGAGAAAAAGAGTTTAGTAGCATGTTATATGCTACAGTTACTGTGAAGCATGAAAATTTAACACTGTAAGAAACTGTCATCCACCCTGTGGGGATCTTTTTCCTGGGAAGGTTGTTTGCAAGCATGCCTGGAACAGAGTAAGGATTTAAGTGACTATCGGTGTACAGAGGAGCCAGTTTGGAGGAGGAAAAGATCATGGCTAGAAAAGAAGGAAAAATGTATGTCTCAGCTTTTCTGAGAAAGGGTGGAAGCAGCATTTAATTTTGACAACAGAACCAAAAAGGTCATTGCTTTTGATAACAGGTTCCTGGAAAATATTTGTTGAATTAAGTTTTAAGTAAGCTCGAATACAGACTGTAAACTCCTAAAACACAGAGATTATGTCTTATTGAATGCCTGATGCAATACCTAGAAAAAAAGGAAGAACAAATTCTGGGTAATGTTTTCTTGCTGCTGTGGGACAGATGGTGCCAAACCACACTGGAGTTTGGTTATTTGAGGAACCGTTTCATGGATCCAGAAATTTATCGCACATTGATCTTAAGTGCTGCGTTGGCTTTTATGCCCCCTGTTTTCCTGGCTGTTCGGATTTGATTCCAGCCCTTTTTTCCTTCCTTCTAAGTTCATCTAAGCTTGTTTATTCTGGAAACATGAATTTTTTCCAGTCTGGAGTGGCTGATAACTGGCTTATGATCTCCTGACACAGTATTCTGTGGCCAAGGGGAGCAGAAGGAAACCGGTAGAGGTCACCCCAATCTTTCCCTGAACAGTCACAGGGCACTGAGTGGCTTAGTTGCAGACACTGTGCTCGTGGTCGCCTCCGGGTTCTCCCACGTAGATTGCTCCTGCTTGTTCGTGTGTTTCATCTGCAGCTTTCGTTAGAAAGCAAGATGATTGTCTATTGGAAGAAGAGGCTGTGTGTGGGTTTTTAAGGACACTTACTTTAACTAGGTCATCTTTTCTCGACAGACTAGGAAACTAATTCATAGCATAAAACATCTAACAATTCTCAAATCAGAGCCCATCACTAATTCAATAAACAGCAGCCAGACGGCCGTAAATGCTGATAGCTTTCATTAGAGACCACAGGATAAATTTAATTTCTTAGTATCATCACCCATATCTTGATTTCTTTCCTATTTTGGTGACACACATAAAGGTTTGGGTTTTTGTTGGTGATTTTTTTTTTCTTTAAAGAAACAGGAACTTGCTGTGCTGCCCAGGCTGGAGTGCAGGTGTTATTAACAGGTGATCCTCCTTCCTGCCTCAGCCTCTCAAGCAGCTGGGACTACAGGGACATGCCGCAAGGCCCTATTGTCGCTAGTTTTGAAAAGAGACACATATATTAAGTCATCTTTAATTGTACATTTTAGAACCAGTTGCTTAAAACTGATAAAACAGAAAGCAACCTCTGATGCTTAGAAGGTCAACTTTTGCTAATGAGTGTACGTGGAACACCTTTTACGCAAAGAGGGGAGGGATTAAAAAAAGATGCAGATCTTCTTAGGATATTTATCTAGATATAATTCCAGCTATATCTTCTATAGAGAAAAAATGTATGAGGCCGTTGAGTTCTGCGCGCATTTCCTCAGCACTTTACTATGAAATGTCTTAAGTGTACAGAAAAGCTGAAGGAATTTTATAGTAAACACCCACGCATCTAGCGTCTACGTTCCAGCGTTAATATCTTGCATCCATTGAAGCCAATTTTTGTTTATTCATTTCACAGTAAGTTTGTACATGTATTTTCATTTGTTAAAACACTCACATGGGAACATGGAAAGCATAAAGAGAAACAAATCCACAGAAATCTTGCATTTGCTTTTTTGAACCCGTTTTATCTAAATTAATGACCCAAGAATACCCGTCTAATACTCTCATTGCTGGTATTTCTGTGCTCCTCCTTCTCCTTTTAAGCTCCTCCACAGAATGCTCTGGGCCACAGTTGAGCTAGCCAGGCAGGTTTCCTGTAGGGCCCACTGTTGTGTAACCACACGTATTATTCGTATGTCTATGAGAAATGCTTCCTGTGGCTTATCTGAAATGTCCACCCCTCTCTGCTCTGATGAGAGAGCAAGATTTGTCAGTGAACCACATCACTTCCTTCATGAATATCCTCCAGTCTGTCTAGTGACCAGAGAGGTGTCCATCTTTATCTTTTGGCTTCTATTAAATCAAAATATGAAGGAATTGTTAGAGAACTTAGCCTGTCCGGCTCACAAATACAGATGTTGCAAATACTGAATACTGATGCTTTCTTCAAAATAAAAATAATCTTCGTGAGAAGAAGTCTGTTTGAATTTTTTAAAATAGATATAATTACCTTCCATAGAAGAAGGACACATGCACACAACTTGGAGAAATTTTTTAAGTACTAAGATTCAGGCTTAACCTCCACTCTTTGTAAAAGATTTCACAATGCCTATTTGATAAGATTCAGAGGAAAGCGGTCAGGTTGGCTTCCCTCCAGTTCTCACCCTCCTCCTCTAAGTTCTTTAAAAGCACAATTTGAACATGAGTAATGTAAGGAAGTCAGTTCCCGATAACAAAAAAGCATTCCCAGGTGGTAAAATCCTATTTATTTAACTCCCCTACTTTCAGTTGGCCCTTCTATTTTTACACATCACTGGCTGTTACCTAGTTGTACCACATGCTGACTGATGCAAAACTATCTCATTGTCCCCTCAAGGAACTGACATTTTGCATATTTGATGAAACCTGCAGCAGTTGTTAGCTTTGGGATGTATTAGATATCCAAAATTTTTATCTTTGAAAAGTTCCTTTAAAAAATGTAGCATAATCCCTGTATAGGAAGGATTGACTAATATGTCTTAAGGATTCTATTTTTCTTTTGATTAATAGTATCATCAAAGCTCTCACCTTGTAAAAGTCTGGTTTCAATCACATGAACCACAAGTGTGAGGCTTGTTTATTACATATAATTGATAACCCACAAGCTTTGTTCAACTCATATAAGGTAATTCTTTGAACCTAAGATTTGTGAAGAAATTAGAAACCTAGAGTACTTTCATGGGAAGAAATTTGAATTATAATGAAATTTGTCTGACACGCTGAGGCACTTAATTAAAGGATAGTAACTAGTTGTTTCTTGTCTTGTGGATGATTTCAATTTATGTTAGCTCTACCTAAATAACCAGACTAGTCATCCTCTTTCTTTGGACTTAAAATGAGCATTTCAGGAGAATGTAAAAACTTTTCCCTGTCCAGGGAAGGAAAAATGGTAGAGAATTTAGTTCATTCAACTAACACGTATGGATGTGTGGCTGTGGCACATTTTGTTCACAATACTCTTAGTGGTAAAAAAACTTATCTGAATTTTGAAAATAAATATAATTATCTTTTTATAGAAGCAAAAGGTTTTTTATTTTTTTCACCCTTTTGGTTGTGCCTTAAGTGTGATTTTATTACACTTAAGTAATAGTGTTTATAATAGCATTTTCTAAAAGATAATCTTTCATAAGTATTGGTATCCAAGATGTAAAATCTATGCTCACTTATCAAACAGGTGATGAGCTCCAGGAGGCAATAGAGGAAAAATTCCTCCAATAAGCAACATCCAGTAAAAACCAAAGGGGTATTTATTTCTTTTGAAAATTCTGGACATTTTTCTTTAAATTCCATCTGTCAAACAGCAAAAAACATTGTACTACTCAGTGAAGCCCTAGAGGAAGAGAAAATTTTGGAAAGTTAAAGTCACAAGAAAATAAATAATTTCCACCCACGGTACACCATAACCCCATTTGGAACATTCCAGTTTGAAAGCAAAATCCAAAGAAATGCTTACATTCTGCTTCTATGGAAACAAGGAAAAGAAATCAAATATTTTGGTTGGATTTGAGTGAAAATCAGAAGCTCAGACATGCATTGGATGGTTCTAATTTGCTCTTTTAATATGTCTCAGATTTTCACATGAAGGCCCAATCCAGAAGTAAGTTTTTATCTAAATTCTGGTCAATTGTGCTGGTAAGCCCATGAGATGATAAGCAGTAGAGGGCTTTCACCAGTGTACCGACACTGTAAAGTTTTTTTTTTTTTTTTCCGACTCAAACAAGAAGTCAGTAAGCAAAAAGTTTTAAATCAGTAAAGTAAGTAAACCAGTCCTTCAAGGGAAAAAATATATTGATGATCAGTCTTTCTGCAATATCTTTTGATAGCTTTTTAAAGATACTGGTGAAATGTTTGATCAACATCTGGTAGAGTCAAATAATTGCGGCCTGATATACATTTCTGATCATAAAATCGTCCCTAGTAACTAAGTCCTCACACCTTTCCTCCCTTAATATACAGAAAAGAATGAAGAAGAGGAACAAGAAGCAAAAATGGAACTTAAACGCAGACTCAGCAGAAAGGTGATGAAATCATGACTGTTAATGAACGCGTGTATTTCGAGATATATTTTGTTTTTTAAAAAATACAAATCCTCTCTCTGTGTATAAATCGATGTTTAGGAATAATGATTTCTATTTGCCTATAATCAGACATTAAAATCAATATAATGTACACAGTATGAATTATATTTATAATTATATGTTGTGTTAATTTTGAAAAGTCAACAAGATTTTTGAATGGCCTTTACTGATTACGAAAATACATATTATATATGAAATTTTTGAAAACACAAAAAGAAGAAAGTCATTCAAAATTCTTCCATTCAGAGACAGCTATTAGTAATGTTTCAATGTATATATTTCCATTTAAAAAAAAATTAAGAAATATTTTAGGACGGAGTAGGAGGGACCAAAAAATAAAAAAAGAGAAAGAAATTCCATTTAGTCTTGGCAATGTTAAACAAATAAATATTTTGTTACTACTGCAAATTTGCCGCTATTCCATACTAGAGCTGAATTAGTAATTTATTATGTGAACTTGATCATCCAGCCTGCCTGCTTCAGTACTACCCAAGTTGAGAAATGGCTTACCTCCAAACTTGAACAAACTGGTCTCATTTATTTATGAAAATACAAATCTGATGCCAGAGTCATCACTTTTTTCTGTGTTAAAGTAATAATAGTCTTTGGAAAAATGAAGCACTATCAGAGTTTATATTTCATTGTAAACCTTTGCGATAATAATTCTTCAGATACACCTTTCACACCTGGAAATGGGCGGTGACAAACTGTGACAGCTCAGTGAAGTGTGTGACCTGGCTGTGGAGGGGTCCTTGATAGTGAAAGCACACCAAGGCAGGTGGAGGAAACAGTCCATTTCCCATGGAAAAGTTACAGGGACTGCATTTTGGAAGTTGTCAGTTTGGGTTTTCAAGGAAAAAGATCCTCAATTCATTTCTTTTGTTGTCTGATTTTTTAAATGTCAAATAATGATCAAGCTGAATCAACTGAGTTTCTAGAAATGATTCTTTTAGCATTCAGTGGCCCTCGCGTCACTAGCTGAAGACAAGAATTGCCCTTCCCCATTGCTCTGGGCTCTCTCCTGTGACATGTAAAGCCTTTTTGTCAATCCAGCGGGGCCCATCCACAAGGCAAGAGTGCTGCCCTCACTCCCTGTAGCCACTGTCCCTCCCTGACACAGCTCCTGCCATGGGTACAGGTCAGCCAGAAGCCCTGATGGCAGCCCCGTGACTGACACAGTCTTGAGGGCAAGAGTAGATGGAGAACTTGTGACCTCTGTGGTCATTGGTTACTTTTCTTCTGGCCTGTTCTCAGAGGGAAGGATTTCTCTGCCTCCTTTCTCCTATCTGCCCTGAAGAGGCAGCAAGAAGCTAGTGTTACAGATTAGACGACTAAGAAGGTAGCAGAACCACCTAGATTATTTCCTCCCTTGCCCTGTGGCCCCCAGGTGAAGGTGCAAGGAGCCATAGCTGGCATATTCCAGCTGAAGTGGGCTCGCGGTGCGGGCTCAGGCCTTCTGAGAGTCCATGAATGCTTTGAATATTAGAGCTTTGACTTAGTTCAACCTCTGGTTTTACTCAGGAGGAAACCGAGGCCTGGGAAAGGGACTGTATTTGACTGCAGAGTGTGTGCCTGGTGTATCCCCCTGGAGACCATGCAAATAAGGAATACCTCCTCAGAGGACCACTTCGATGAGAAATAGTTGCGCTATATACAAAGGACGCAGGAGAGAGAAAACATACTGAAAATGGACCCTGTACGTGAAACAGAGGTCTGGGTCTTCCTGCCTAGAAATACTATGATACCTCTCAACTGAGAAAGGCCAGAAAAGGGGGTGACCTAAGTAGCAGAGAGGAGGTCACGCCTGGGGGCCAGGGAACTAGTTCTTTCCTCTGTTGTAATTGTTTCAGTCTTACTCCTAGTTTGACAAAGGACCAAGAGAGGAAAGCAAATACTCCACGGGCTGGCTAAATTAAATACAATTATAAATTTGAATTTGACAAAGGGCACAGGAAGAACCCAGATATTAGAAGTGTCTTAGAGGCTGCAGGTGGTTTGAAGCGTGATGGCCCCTGGAAGTGCAGTTCTCCAGTGATTCTCCCCTCCTGCTTCCTGCATGTTGGCTTTCTGGGCCACTAAAAGCCTTATTCTCTCAGGGACAACTGCACTGTAAGCACAGCCTTCCCTGACAATTTCTGTGTCATCATTTTGTGCGTTTCTGAATATAGGTTTAGTATAGTAGGAGCAGAGATTTGTATTCTCATTTCTAAAAATTTCACAGCTTTGCTCTTGATAATTCAGTCACCAAATCAGCCATCCCCTATCTGGGTTACTACTGTGCCAGTGTCACTACTTGTTCGTGTGTCAGGAATGACAGGCCTTTATCACACTGCCAGGCAAGTTGGGGAAGATAGCACAATTCGAGTGGTTGCCAAAGACCGTGACCTATCTAACAGTGATGAATTTTTATAGTCTCAAAAATCAGGGCACACTGCTTTCTAGCTCTCATTAGAAATTCCCAAGACACTGTTGCTTTTTTTTTTTTTTTGTGATACCTGAAAGTGACCTTATTTAACCATAACTTTGAGGTGTTCTCTATAGAAAACTTGCTACCACGTGGCCGTAACCGGTTTCCTGAACTCTGTCTTTTTCTCCTATTCTCCTGCAGCTCAGCCTGAGACCCACAGTGGCAGAGCTACAAGCTCGAAGGATTCTGCGATTTAATGAGTATGTAGAAGTCACTGATTCTCCCGACTATGACCGCCGGGCGGACAAGCCCTGGGCCAGGTTAACACCTGCAGACAAGGCAAGACACTGAAGGGGCTTTTCATGTAGATTATGTTTCTTTTTTTTTTTTTTTTTATTGTTGGGGATTCATTGAGGGTACAATAAGCCAGATTACACTGATTGCAATTGTTAGGTAAAGTCCCTCTTGCAATCATGTCTTGCCTCCATAAAGTGTGACACACACCAAGGCCCCACCCACCTCCCTCCTTCCCTCTTTCTGTTCCCCCCCCATAACCATAATTGTCATTAATTCTCCTCATATCAAAATTGAGTACATAGGATTCATGCTTCGCCATTCTTGTGATGCTTTACTAAGAATAATGTCTTCCACGTCCATCCAGGTTAATACGAAGGATGTAAAGTCTCCATTTTTTTTAATGGCTGAATAGTATTCCATGGTATACATATACCACAGCTTGTTAATCCATTCCTGGGTTGGTGGGCATTTAGGCTGTTTCCACATTTTGGCGATTGTAAATTGAGCTGCAATAAACAGTCTAGTACAAGTGTCCTTATGATAAAAGGATTTCTTTCCTTCTGGGTAGATGCCCAGTAATGGGATTGCAGGATCAAATGGGAGGTCTAGCTTGAGTGCTTTGAGGTTTCTCCATACTTCCTTCCAGAAAGGTTGTACTAGTTTGCAGTCCCACCAGCAGTGTAAAAGTGTTCCCTTCTCTCCACATCCACGCCAGCATCTGCAGTTTTGAGATTTTGTGATGTGGGCCATTCTCACTGCGGTTAGATGATATCTCAGGGTTGTTTTGATTTGCATTTCTCTAATATATAGAGATGACAAACATTTTTTCATGTGTTTGTTAGCCATTCGTCTGTCGTCTTTAGAGAAAGTTCTATTCATGTCTCTTGCCCATTGATATAAGGGATTGTTGGCTTTTTTCATGTGGATTAATTTGAGTTCTCTATAGATCCTAGTTATCAAGCTTTTGTCTGATTTAAAATATGCAAATATCCTTTCCCATTGTGTAGGTTGTCTCTTTGCTTTGGTTGTTGTCTCCTTAGCTGTACAGAAGCTTTTCAGTTTAATGAAGTCCCATTTGTTTATTTTTGTTGTTGTTGCAATTGCCATGGCAGTCTTCTTCATGAAGTCTTTCCCCAGGCCAATATCTTCCAGTGTTTTTCCTATGCTTTCTTTGAGGATTTTTATTGTTTCATGCCTTAAGTTTAAGTCCTTTATCCATCTTGAATCAATTTTTGTGAGTGGGGAAAGGTGTGGGTCCAGTTTCAGTCTTTTACATGTAGACATCCAGTTCTCCCAACACCATTTATTGAATAGGGAGTCTTTCCCCCAAGGTATGTTCTTGTTTGGTTTACCAAGGATTAGGTGGTTGTAAAATGTTAGTTTCATTTCTTGGTTTTCAATTCTATTCCAACTGTCTATGTCTCTGTTTTTGGGCCAGTACCATGCTGTCTTGAGCACTATGGCTTTGTAGTACAGACTAAAATCTGGTATGCTGATGCCCCCAGCTTTATTTTTGTTACAGAGAACTGCCTTAGCTATACGGGGTTTTTTCCGGTTCCATACAAAACGCGGAATCATTTTTTCCAAATCTTGAAAGTACGATCTTGGTATTTTGATAGGAATGGCATTGAATAGGTAGATTGCTTTGGGAAGTATAGACATTTTAACAATGTTGATTCTTCCCATCCATGAGCATGGTATGTTCTTCCATTTGTTAATATCCTCTGCTATTTCCTTTCTGAGGAATTCATAGTTTTCTTTATAGAGGTCCTTCACCTCCTTCGTTAGGTATATTCCTAGGTATTTCATTTTCTTTGAGACTATGGTGAAGGGAGTTGTGTCCTTAATTAGCTTCTCATCTTGACTGTTATTGGTGTACACAAAGGCTACTGACTTGTGGACATTGATTTTATATCCTGAAACATTACTGTATTTTTTGATGACTTCTAGGAGTCTTGTGGTTGAGTCTTTGGGGTTCTCTAAGTATAAGATCATGTCGTCAGCAAAGAGGGAGAGTTTGACCTCCTCTGCTCCCATTTGGATTCCCTTTATTTCCTTGTCTTGCCTAATTGTATTGGCTAGAACTTCCAGCACTACGTTGAATAGTAAAGGTGACAGAGGACAACCTTGTCTGGTTCCAGTTCTAAGAGGAAAAGCTTTCAGTTTTACTCCATTCAGTAAAATATTGGCTGTGGGTTTGTCATAGATAGCTTCAATCAGTTTTAGAAATGTGCCACCTATACCTATACTCTTCAGTGTTCTAATTAGAAAAGGATGCTGGATTTTATCAAATGCTTTTTCTGCATCTATTGAGAGGATCATGTGATCTTTATTTTTGCCTCTGTTAATATGGTGGATAACGTTTATAGACTTGCGTATGTTAAACCAGCCTTGCATCCCTGGGATGAAGCCTACTTGATCATGATGAATGACTTTTTTGATGATAAGCTGTAATCTATTGGCTAGGATTTTGTTGAGAATTTTTGCGTCTATGTTCATGAGTGAGATTGGTCTGAAATTCTCCTTTTTGTTTGGGTCTTTTCCTGGTTTTGGTATCAGGGTGATGTTTGCTTCATAGAATGTGTTGGGGAAGATTCCTTCTTCCTCAATTTTTTGGAATAATTTCTGCAGTACAGGCATAAGCTCTTCCTTGAAGGTTTGATAGAATTCTGGAGTGAAGCCATGTGGACCAGGGCATTTTTTGGTTGGAAGCTTTTTTATTGTTTCTTTGATCTCAGTGCTTGAAATTGGTCTCTTCAGGAGCTCTATTTCTTCCTGGCTGAGTCTAGGGAGAGGGTGTGATTCCAAATATTGATCCATTTCTTTCACATTGTCAAATTTCTGGGCATAGAGTTTCTGGTAGTATTCAGAGATGATCTCTTGTATCTCTGTGGGATCATTTGTTATTTCCCCTTTATCATTTCTGATTGAGGTCACTAGAGATTTTACTTTTCTATTCCTCGTTAGTCTGGCCAATGGTTTATCTATTTTATTTATTTTTTCAAAAAACCAACTCCTTGTTTCATTAATTTTCTGAATGATTCTTTTGTTTTCAATTTCATTGATCTCTGATTTGATTTTGGATATTTCTTTTCTTCTACTGAGTTTAGGCTTAGATTGTTCTTCTTTTTCCAATTCCATAAGATCTCTTGTGAGATTGTTGATGTGCTCTCTTTCTGTTTTTTGAATGTAGGCATCTAAAGCGATGAATTTTCCTCTCAAAACTGCTTTTGCAGTATCCCACAGGTTTTGGTAGCTTGTGTCTTCATTGTTGTTATGCTCAAGGAAGTTAATGATCTCCTGTTTTATTTCTTCCTGCACCCATCTGTTATTCAACAGAAGATTGTTTAATTTCCATGCCTTTGGGTGGGGTCGAGCATTTTTGTTAGAGTTGAGTTCCACCTTTAGTGCCTTATGGTCTGAGAAGATACAAGGTAAAATCTCAATTCTTTTGATTCTGTTGATATTTGTTTTGTGTCCCAGGATATGATCAATTTTGGAGAATGTTCCATGGGGTGATGAGAAGAATGTATACTCTTTATCTTTGGGATGGAGTGTTCTATATGCGTCTATCAAGCACAGTTGTTCTAGGGTCTCATTTAAGTCTCTTATATCCTTGTTTAATTTCTGTTTAGAGGATCTGTCCAGCTCTGTAAGAGGAGTGTTAAAGTCCCTGTTATGATGGTATTATCAGATATCATATTGCTCAGACTGAGTAAGGTCTGTTTCAAGAATCTGGGAGCATTTAAATTGGGTGCATAGATATTTAGAATTGAAATGTCTTCTTGTTGTATTTTTCCCTTGACCAATATAAAGTGACCATCTTTTTCTTTTTTGACTTTAGTTGCTTTAAATCCACATGTATCTGAAAATAAGATTGCAACTCCTCTTTTCTTCTGAAGTCCATTTGCCTGAAAAATTGTCTTCCAACCCTTGACTCGGAGCTTTAATTTGTCTTTTGAAGCCAGGTGTGTTTCTTGCAGACAGCAAATGGATGGCTTGTGTTTTTTAGTCCAGTCAACCAATCTATGTCTCTTCAGTGGGGAATTCAAGCCATTAACGTTTATTGAGATAATTGATAAGTGTGGTAGTATTCTATTCGTCTTATTTTGTGAGAGTCCATTGCTTAGTTTTATCTTTTGCATCAGTGTGGAGGTTTGGTTCTGTCCTTTAATTTCTGAGTTCTTACTTTGCTGCTAATCCATTGTGGTGGTCAGTGTGCAGAACAGGTTGAAGTATTTCCTGTAGAGCTGGTCTTGTTGTGGCGAATTTCCTCAATGTTTGTATATCCGTAAATGATTTGATTTCTCCGTCAATTTTGAAGCTTAGCTTAGCAGGGTACAGAATTCTGGGCTGGAAATTGTTCTGTTTAAATAGATTAAAGGTAGATGACCATTGTCTTCTTGCTTGGAAAGTTTCGTTAGAGAAGTCTGCGGTCACTCTGATGGATTTGCCCCTGTAGGTCAACTGGCACTTACTCCTGGCAGCTTGCAGAATCTTTTCTTTTGTCTTGACTTTGGACAGGTTCATCACAATGTGTCTTGGAGAAGCTCGGTTAGAGTTGAGGCGACCTGGGGTCCGATAGCCCTCTGAAAGCAGTGTGTCAGAATCTTTGGTGATATTTGGGAAATTTTCTTTTATAATATTCTCTAGTATGGCTTCCATTCCTCTGGGGCATTCTTCTTCCCCTTCTGGAATTCCTATAACTCGTATGTTGGAATGCTTCATAAAGTCCCATAATTCTGACAGTGAACGCTCTGCTTTCTCTCTCTTCTTTTCTGCCTCTTTTACTATCTGAGTTATCTCAAAAACTTTGTCTTCTATCTCTGAAATTCTTTCTTCTGCATGGTCTAACCTGTTGCTGATACTTTCCATTGCATCTTTAAGTTCCCTGATTGACTGTTTCATTTCTTTCAGCTCTGCTATATCCTTTTTATATTCTTCACATCGTTCATCTCTGATTTGATTCTGTTTTTGGATTTCCTTTTGGTTATTTTCCACTTTATTAGCAGTTTCCTTCATTGTTTCCATCATTTCTTTCATTGTTTTCAACATGTGTATTCTAAATTCCCTTTCTGTCATTCCTAACATTTCTGTATAGGTGGAATCCTCTGCAGTAGCTACCTCATGGTCCCTTGGCGGGGTTGTTCTGGACTGGTTCTTCATGTTGCCTGGAGTTTTGTGCTGATTCTTCCTCATGGGTGATTTCTTTTATCTGTTTCCTTGCCCTAATTTTCCTTTCACTTCCTCTTGCTCTTTAAGTTCTCGTGCCTGTGGACTAAGGGTTATAGGACCAGAGGGGTGAGAAGATTTAAGAGCAAAAAAGGGAATGAAAGAAAGGAGGACCGAGTGGTAAGAAAAAAAAAGAGAAAAATAGAGAAAGGAGAGGGGGTGGGTAAAAGGGATATTGACAAAAAGAAGAGAGGCACAGAAAGAGGGAGACAGAGCAATATAGGTGTACAGTAGGGTACTTTGATACAACCTTAAAAAAAAAAACCACCTTCTGGGGGTGTCCAGTTGGGTGGTTCCCTTGAGGTCAGCAGCTCTTTGCTAACCTGATCAGACACAGTACCCCACCTCCACCAAGTAGAGAGGAAAGACAAAATGCTATAAATCAAAGCAAACAGAAAACTTTACGGGATAAAATTGGGTGGAAAAACCAAATAATAGCAGTAGAAACACTAACAAAAATGAAGTTCTAATAATTGAAATAGGCAGCAATGGGAAATTATAATTAAACTAGAAAAATTGAGAAAGAAAAAGGATCTGTATGGAAAAGGTTGAACTTAAAAAACAAAACAACAATCCACAACATCAAAATAAACAAAAAAAACAACCAAACCAAAAAAAAAAAAACGCAACCAAAAACAAAGCAGTATGTATATGTTATTGAATATTGTCTGGGCAACACGTGGTCTTCTGGGGTATGAGATGTTAATCACAGTTATGATATGACTGGAGGCTGCTAGTTTCTCAAACCCCAGCAGGTAGACACCGTAAATCTCTCTTCAGCCCACTTAAAAGGCACTTTGAACTTGTTCACTTACTGAGCAGAAGCTTTCTCAGGGAAGTGCTTGTCGCTGGAATCACTGCTGAAGTGGCTATCCACTTACCTGTGTGTCAAAACTGGTCTCCCTCTGCCCCCGAGGGTTAGGGCTGCAAGGCGGCTCAGACCCCGCCCTTAGGCTACTTGGTCGCTGGGTTACCAGCTCCCACCCAATTCCAGCTCTGCGACCCTGAGGTCCGGCGGAGCTTGCCAGGGCAGATCGCTCACAATGTCTGCCTGTGACCCAGAGCCAAACACTATTAGCTCCGTCTGGCTCAGCGACTCAGACTGGGGCCCTAGACAAAGGCCAAAGTTCTCCGCACTCCCGCTCAGGCTCTCCCCAAGGCAGTTCAGCTGAGTGCCAAGTCCAAAGACACCAAAACAGTTCACAGGTAAGGCCTTTCTGGTTTGCAGTCTCGCTGCTACTGAACTTACAGTTGCGGGCGGGTTTAGACGGATTGAACACACGCGACCACTTGCCGGTTTTCCACTGTTTTAGTCCTCCTCTTGGGGTCCAGAAGTCTCTCGCTGACTCCCTGTATCCTCTCAGGGGTGATGATAGGCAGATCCCACCAGCCAGAGATGCCTGGAGTCCTATATCCCCAGACTCACGGTGCCCAGATGCAAGGAAGCTGTTACTCGGCTGCCATCTTGCTCCGCCTCCTAGATTGTGTTTCTTTTCTGAAAGCTCCAATACCCACCTACCCCCAACTTGGTCATACAAGGGGATTAGATCTTTCAATTTTCCAAACGTTTTCTGCCTCTGATTATTTAAACCACTTAAGTGATGTATTTACTAATACTAATATCAAAGTAGTTTTTAAGTGAGTTTTTAGGGGAAACTAGTTATTAGTTCTCTTGTTACCTACCTGCATTCAAACTTGGATGAGGAGGGCCTTCCCATAGCCAGGATTTATCCTTACTCTTAGAAAGTATAACTTATACAGCTTATTTTATGTTAACAGTGAAAAAAGTCCTAGTAGTCCCAGCTACTTTGGAGGCTGAGGCAAGACGATCGCTTGAGCCCAAGAGTTTGATGTTGCTGTGAGCTATGATGCCACAATACTCTACCCAAGGGCAACAAAGTGAGACTGTGTCTCAAAAAACAAAACAAAAAACCCCACTTGAGAAAGTTTGATTTACATCAAGTCTAGCACATATTTTATATAAATCACCAGAGAGTAAATATTATTAGGCTTTGTGGGCCATACAATCTTTATTACAATTGCCCAACTCTGCCACTGTAGCATAAAAGCAATTCTAGACAACATGTACTTGATTGGACGTATATGTGTTCCAATAAAACTTTATTTACAAAAACAGATGGTGGGCCAGATTTGGTTTACAGGTCGTGATTTGCCAACCCCTAATCTATATCATTGCAAACAGTTCAGAAAAAAGGGAGTTCTGTCAATGTAGAAAAGCTCCTGTCGTACAAGTGGTTCCACAACCAAAGACTTATGGCAACCATTTGTTTTTAAATTTTCAATCTATAGGATTTTCCTAATATCTTTAAAAATGAGTTTTAATTTTTATCTTTGGTAAAAATATGGTATTGAATAAATTCATGCCATAGCCAGTCTTGATGCTAGAACTAAATATTTTAGTTTAACATGTAATAAATATACTTTTCTTTTTTTGAGAGAGAGGGTCTCATTCTGTTGCCCAGGCAAGAGTATAGTGGCATGATCACATCTAACTGTAACCTCAATCTCACAGGGCTCAAACAATCCTCCTGTCTCAGCCTCCCAAGCATGTGGAACTACAAGCCCGTGTCATCATACCCACCTGTTTTATTATTATTATTATCATTGTTATTATTATTTTGTAGAAACAGGGTCTTGCTATGTTGCCCAGGCTGGTCTTGAACTCCTGGCTTCAAGTGATTCTCCCACTGATGGGCAGGAGCCCAATAATGGACACAGTGAGGATCAACACAAGCCCATGAACCTGGGTTCTTGCAAAGCAGTAGGATGAGGTGGTCACATAAGGCGTGGCTGTGATTTGGAGGCTATAAGCTTGGGTGGGTAAATTTGGAAAGTAAGATAGGATATCAGGGGAGTGATTTTTTTCTTCATTATGGGGAATGCTTGAGAAATTTTTTGTGCTGTATGGAGCCAAAAGAAAGGGAAAGGTTGAATATACATGAGAAGAAGTCAGTAAAGATAGAACAGGGTGATCAGTGGAGCAGTCAGCTCCTGGTGGAAAAGGCAAGGAGAGCCATGAGGATGGGATGGGGAGCACTGTTGGGGACTGCATGCACCCCACGGGTGAGGCTGTGGAATACCCTCTCCTTGTGCTTTAGTTCACCTCTCCTAGCTGTCAATGAACATATTTTCATATGCCGGGAGGGCTTTTGGCTTCCACTTCTGTGAAGTGCCTGGCTTCTGCCCATTTTCTTTGAGCTTGTCAGTTTCTCATTGACTCATAGGAGTTGTTCGTACATTCCAGTTAAAAGTTACAAATACATACATATATACATGTATATATAAAACATCTCCCAATTTAGGATATTTCTTTTTTCTTTTTTTAGAGTTTCACCTTGTCCTTGGTAGAGACCTGTGGGATCACAGCTCACAGCAACCTCCAGCTCTTGGGCTTAGGTGATTCTCTTGCGTCAGCCTCCGGAGTAGCTGGGACTACAGGCACCCACCACAACGTCCAGCTATTTTTGTTGCAGTTTGGCCGAGGCCAGGTTCAAACCCACCACCGTCAGTATGTGGGAAGGGTGCCCTATTCACTGAGCCACAGGCGCCACCCACAATTTAGGATATTTCACTCTCTGTGGTGTCTTTTGAGGAAAAGGGATTCTTAAATTTAATACACCCAAACTTATCAACCATTTTATGATTTTGTTTTTTCTTTAATGTTCCAATACAAAATCATAAATATACCCTCCTATGGTATCTTCTAGAACACTTACGGTTCTGCTTTTCACACCTAAGTTATTTACCTATAATTGGTGTTTTTGACAGTGTAACACACACTAACAAAGTTAACTTTGTTCTCCATCACTATTATGTTTGTTTCCTGTGTCATTATTGGCTTTTTTATCCTCTTCCTCCTAATTTTTTTGCCTTATTTAGCTATTCTTTTCTAAATGAAGATGAGCTCCCTGGATCATTCATTTTCATCCTTCCTTTTTTAATAATAAAGGCACTGAAGCTTATAAAGGACTCTGTAACTCCATGGTTTGCAGCCTTGAGTACACATTGCAATCACCTGGGGAACTTTAACGCTGCGGCTGTGCTGCCAGGTCCAGTGGCTGCCACCTGTAGTAGTCCCAGCTACTGGGGAGGCTGAGGCAGGAGTCTGAGACTCCAGGGCTGACTGACCACACCTGTGAAAAGCCACTGCACTCTAGCTGGGGCAAGACTCTGTCTAAAAAAAAAAAATGTGTGAATGCCTGGGTCCTATGTCGAGAGATCCTGATCTAATGAGTCTGGGGTATAACCTTAAGCACTGGGATTTTTAAATTATGCAGTCAATAGTTATAAACATGTCCTATATTTTTAAGCAATATGTTCCACAGTTTGGGGAGAGAGTGTTCTAAATATGTCTAGAAGATCAAGCTTGTTAGTTTCGTTCAGATTTCTGTAGCCTCGGGTATTTTTTTTTTTCTCTGCTTGATCTATCAGGAAACAAATGAGAGTTATTAAATCTCCCACTATGGTTGTGGGTTTTCTTTTCCTTCTCCTTATAATTCTGTCAGTTTTGCTTCATACGTTGTGAAGTGTGTTGTTAGATAAAAGTTTCATCTCTAACTCAACTAACTGTTGTAAATCTTGTTTTACCTACATTATTTTTAAACTAGAACACCCAAATGAGTTTAGACTACCAACGTGCTGTGAGTTCAGGCAGTAAACCTCGTGTCTGACTCACAGATTCAGATTCTCAGGGTACACTACCCCGTTCCTGCTCCTTAGTTATTAAGCGCCAACATGCAATTTTCTTTGCTGTTCCCTGGGTGTCACATATCTGGTGCACCCTTCGCACTGACAGCGTGCCATTTACTCCCACTTTATGGAGGGAGGATTATTTCTTAGACTGGGGCAGGTTTTGTCTGTCTCCCACATCTCACCAGGCTCTGAAAATGACTGCTCAAAGTTAAACACATGTGGCACAGTGCCACGCATGTCAAAGTCAGTTTCCCTGCTCACTTACCTTACTTCTTTGAGCATCGTCTTCATTTATTCTTTTCTGTCAAAGTATTTTTTTATTCTTTCCAAGCTGTTAAGACAGTGTTAATGTATTTTTTTAATTTTTTAATTACTGTGGGTACATAATAGTTGTATGTATTCGTAAAGTGATGTGATGTTTTGAAACAGACGTACAATGCATGTTAATCAAATCCACTTTGATCTGATTTTTCTATCTGGTGAGAGATAAAGGGCTAGTTTCACTCTTCTGCATATAGATAGGCAATTTTCTCTGCATCGTTTATTGAAGAGACTGTCCCTTCCCCAGTGTATATCCTTGGCAGGTTTGTGGAAGATAAGCTCACTGTGGATGTGGAGATTTATTTCTAGGTTCTCTATTACATTCGATTCTCTTTTTATGCCAGTACCGTGCTGGGGTTTTTTTGTTTTTTGTTTTTTGTTTTTTTGTAGAGACAGAGTTTCACTTTATGGCCCTCGGTAGAGTGCCATGGCGTCACACAGCTCACAGCAACCTCC
This sequence comes from Nycticebus coucang, assembly GCF_027406575.1. Taxonomy (NCBI): domain Eukaryota; kingdom Metazoa; phylum Chordata; class Mammalia; order Primates; family Lorisidae; genus Nycticebus; species Nycticebus coucang. The sequence continues at coordinate 120,116,142 of NC_069784.1, forward strand.
AGCTCCTGAGCTTAGGTGATTCTCTTGCCTCAGCCTCCCGAGTAGCTGGGACTACCCACGCCTGCCACAATACCCGGCTATATTTTTGTTGCAGTTTGGCCAGGGCTGGGTTTGAACCCGCTGCCCCAGTGCCATGCTGTTTTGATACTACAACTCTGTAGTGTAATTTGAAGTCAGGTATTGTGATTCCTCCAATTTTGTTTCTTTTTCTCAAGATGGTTTCCGTTATTCTGGGTCTTATTATTTTTTCTATTTCTGTGAAGACCATCACTGGTACTCAAGAGGCTGAGGCAGGAGGACCACTTAAACCCAGGAGTTTGAGGTTACTGTGAGCTAGGCTGAGGCCACAGCACTGTAGCCTGGGTAACAGGGTGAGACTCTGTCTCAAAAGAGAGAGAGACAGACAGACAGAGAAGGCAGCAGGGTCCATATTGTCAACAAATCAATCACCTCTTGCTTTCGAGGATCATCCTTGAGCTGCCTAGGACTGATCAGACCTTCTGTTACCACTCACCACTAGCCCATTTTAAGCGCAGTTTCAGTTAGGTTTATTACCCTTTTCCTCTCTGTAATTCTCCTGATACCAAAATACAATTTATTTGGTCTTAGTGCTATCTCTTGGAGTTCTGTTACTGTTTCTACCCTAGAAATACCTAGTTTGGGTTCAATGGCTTCCCATTGGTGGTCCGACCCAGCGCCATTTGAGCTGTAATCCCGCTATCCACTATCTCAGCCCACCTCCTCCTGTTCCATAAATCAGTCCCCTTTATACTATGTGAAAGAGTTACTCTGGTCATCTTTGCAAAGAAGAGAGTTAAGATTATTATGTGCTGATTTCACTATCATAAAGGGTCATCATTACTTTTTCTCCCTGAGAGGAAGATTTTCTTCCTCTCAGGAAATCATTCTTTTTATTCCAAGAAATAACTCTTGGAATAGTATCTTGGTCATTCTTAAGTGAATTTTTAAAATGTGGCACCTGTGGCTCAGTGAGTAGGGCACCGGCCCCACATACTGAGGGTGGTGGGTTCAAACCCAGCCCGTGCTGAACTGCAACCAAAAAATAGCAAGGCATTGTGACAGGCACCTGTAGTCCCAGCTGCAGGGAGGCTGAGGCAGGAGAATCACGGAAGCCCAAGAGCTAGAGGTTGCTGTGAGTCCTGTGACATCATGGCACTCTACCGAAGGCGGTAAAGTGAGACTCTGTCGCTACAAAAATAAATAAATAAATAAATAAAATGTGTATTTAAAGAAAAAATTTTAATTGCCTACAGTCACATCTTTCTGATATATTTTTCTCAAGCAAACATTCCCTTTAATTTCATATAACATTTATTTCCACATCATTCATGTAACTGACTCATCCTTTCTAATTACAAACCATCGCACACGACATAGAGCTCTGAGGCGATTCTCTGGATGCCGAGGCTGTGAAGCTCATTTTACTAGAAGGAGTATAGGACTTGACGTAAGAAGCCCTGTGTGTGAGCCCCATCTTTGTTATGCGTGTGAGCCCCGTCTTTGTTATGCGTGTGAGCCCCGTCTTTGTTATGCGTGTGAGCCCCGTCTTTGTTATGCGTGTGAGCCCCATCTTTGTTATGTGTGTGAGCCCCGTCTTTGTTATGCATCTTTGTTATGCGTGTGAGCCCCGTCTTTGTTATGCATCTTTGTTATGCGTGTGAGCCCCGTCTTTGTTATGCGTGTGAGCCCCGTCTTTGTTATGCGTGTGAGCCCCATCTTTGTTATGTGTGTGAGCCCCGTCTTTGTTATGCATCTTTGTTATGCGTGTGAGCCCCGTCTTTGTTATGCGTGTGAGCCCCATCTTTGTTATGCATGTGAGCCCCATCTTTGTTATGCATCTTTGTTATGTGTGTGAGCCCCATCTTTGTTATGCGTCTTTGTTATGCATGTGAGCCCCATCTTTGTTATGCATGTGAGCCCCATCTTTGTTATGCATGTGAGCCCCATCTTTGTTATGCGTGTGAGCCCCATCTTTGGTATGTGTGTGAGCCCCATCTTTGTTACTCAATGCCCATTTGAGACCTTGCAACTCACATGGCCTCTCTAGGCCTTCATATTCTCATTTGTAAGATAAAAGCCTGGAAATAGCATCCAGGTTATCAACTGCTTTGTCACAAACTGCCCCAAAGCTTAGTGGCTTAAAGCAAGTAGTTGTTTTGCTCATAATTCTGTGAGTTAGGAATTTGGGAAGGGCTGAGCTCCGCAGTTTGTTTCTGATCCTTGTGACATGAGGGGCTGCTGGGGTTGAAGAATCCACTTCCGAGGTGGCTTGGTCACTCACTGCCTGTGCCTGGTCCTCCTGGCCTCTCTCCCTCTGTCCATGTGGCATCTCGTCCTCCAGGGCCTTTCCACACATAAAACTCACAGGATGGTTTCCTGAGAGCAGGCACATTTTTTTTACATGGCAGCTAGCTATCAAGAAGCAAGAATTAGTTGAGGCAACATAGTAAGATCCTGTCTCTAAAAAAATTTAATAAAAATGTGTAATGGCGCACATAGTCCTAGGCATAGCTTATAGCTACTTGGGAGGTTGAAGTGGGAAGATGGCCTGAGCCCAAGAGTTTGAGGCTGCAGTGAGCCATGATCACACCTGTGAATAGCCACTGCACTTTAGCCGAATAGCATGGGTAGTGTCATAATACCTCATCTCTAAAAGACATTAATTAAAAAACAAAGCTAAAAGTGCCAGACCAGTTAAAGTTACACTTTGCAGTGGTATGGTATCACCTGTACTGTGTTCTGTTGTTCAAGGCAGTTATAAAGCTCACCCAGAGTCAAGGCTGGAGAGACTCCACCTCTTAATGAAGGGGTGGCAAGGTCACATCACAGATGGACATGTGAGATGTGCCCAGTGTGCTGGCTCTCTGGGGAAAAATGTGTGCATATGTGTACGGTCAGCAGTGAATTGTGACTTGTATTACTGTAAAGGACGTATAGCACACAATTTATAATTGGACTGTTTTGTAAATTTCATATCTCAATTGTTTCTCAAAGAATGCTTTCATTGACTTTTTTTTTTTTTGAGCCGGAGTCTTAGCTCAGTAGCCAACCTCCTACTGTGAGGAAGGACTTTCTCTTATTTATGTTTGAATCTCTTTCAGGAACATTATTTTCTTTCATTGTAGTAGACTCTCCATAAATAAAGATGAAAGAGTTGGTAGTCACACACATGCTAAAAGAATTTGGTTTTGGAAAGCCTTATAATAATGACATTTTATTAATGATTTTACAGCATACAAAGCCCTTTCAAATGTGTTCTTGATTAATTCCCATGCTATTGCCAAGAATTCCCTCCCCATTTTCCAGATGGGAAAACTGAACTTTTGGAGCAAACTGACTTACTGAGGGTCACACTGCTAAGAATCTGTATCTTCTCCTGCACGTGTACTGCTTTTCACTCCCTTTGCTGAAACCTCCCATTTGGAGGAGAAATTTTAAATGGGCACAGAGAGAGGATCTCTGCCACCATTCAAATTAAGATGCCTCCTTTCAAAGAAGAATTCTTCACAGGCGGTAGCTGGTGAGCAGCAGACAGCATCTCCACTATTTCACCTTCTGCCTCTAGGTCTCCATTTTTATGGTGATTAAAACAAAATGTCCTTACTATCCACCTGACTGGTGAGTCAGGCTGGACGGCTCTGTCACTGGCACTCAGGCCTGCAGACATGTCACTGCCTGCTTCATCGCCTCTTCCAAAAGTCAGTAGCAGGAATCACTGCCACAGTTCTCATCACAGGCTCCCCACAGACCCTGCGGAGGCTGGGGAATATATCTGGGGAGAAGAGATGGCCAGGGACAACAGGACTCAAACAGAGCATTGAAAGGACCCCTGGGGAAAAACAGAGATGGCTAGTGATGGGAGGGACAGAGACAAGCCTCAGGGATTTCTCCTGTCTTTTCCCTTTTCTAAAATTTACTGTTTTTCAACCACAAAGCAGATTTTCCTGTCTTCTGGCGAAGTCACGCTCTGTGGCTTGTAGTATCGCTCTGGGTTTGGGCTGGTGAGTCCATTTTGCCTAGAAGTTACTAGGGTGTGTTTATTAGCACTTTTTTTTTTTAATATAAGTAAAACATTCTTCATAGAAAAATTAGGAAATAAAAATAAGCAAAAGAACTGAAACCAGAAACCGTCCAAGATTCCGCCACTCTTTGTTAACAGATAACTAATTTTGATGAGCCTCTCAGCTTTCCCATCTGCATGGGGTAAACATCTTTTTGAACACCAAAGATTGTGTGGCATGGATTGTGAGTTCTTGAAGTAGTAATGTATTCTACTTGATATTTTCTTTGAGTAGCTTTAGTGCTATCTTGAAATTTCAAGGTGTATTTGTGTAAACTTGCAATATTAAAGGATGCATAACTGCTGCCTTCTAAGTAGCCAGTCAAAGCCATGTTGTGGTGGGTAGTAGTAAATGCAGACCTTTCATAGGAGAGTGGTATTGTTTCTCAGAAACATCTCAGGACCTGCTCTTTACTTTGGGTCATCAGGGGTAGGGGATGTTCTGTGTGACTCACAGAGTTGATGGATTCTGAAAAGGCCTCCCCCCTCATCCAACACACAAGTCTGTTCTGGTTTTAGTTTGCTATAGAATGGTGTATGTATTACATTCTTACCTGGTATAGGTTAGGAATCCTTTCTCTCTCCAAGACATTTATTAAAGCAATGCCTGCTTGGTCGCTAATATCTATACTAGGGAAATATGTGACCCAAATAACAATTTTATTTAACTGTTCTTTTTTTTTTTCCTATTTAGGCAGCAATAAGGAAAGAACTAAATGAATTTAAAAGCACAGAAATGGAAGTTCATGAAGAGAGTCGACAGTTTACAAGGTAGGTAGGTAGAATGAAGTTTAGCATATTAAAAAGTCTTAAGATGTTAACTTTTGTGCTAGTTTATTTTATCACAATTAAAAACCATTTTTAAGGTGGCACCCATAGCTCAGTGGGTAGGGTGCTGGCCACATACACTAAGGCTGGCGGGTTCAAACCTGGCCTGGGCCAGCTAAACAACAATGCCAACTGCAACAACAACAACAAAATAGCTGGGCGTTGTGGCGGACCCCTCTAGTCCCTGCTACTTGGGAGGCTGAGGTAAGAGAATTGCTTAAGCCCAAGAGTTGCTGTGAAGGCTATGTTAACCATTTTGATGAAAACATTTAAGATTGTATATAAAACCAGCACATTGTACCCCATGATTGCATTAATGTACACAGCTATGATTTAATAAAAAAATGAATAAAAGTAATAAAAACATTTAAAAAAAGAGTTTGAGGTTGCTGTGAGCTGTGACGCTACGGCACTATACCCAGGGCAACAACTTGAGATCTCCAAAAAAAGAAAAAAAAATCATTTTTAAAACAGTTTAATGTAAAACCATACTGTTAACATTTCAGCTTCTTTCACATTTATCCTTATTTGCTTTTACTGATACCCTGACCATCAGTGTGGCAGTTTTAAAGATATGACCAGGTAAGATTATACATTTCTAGCACTTCGTAATAAATTCAGCTATTTCTTTTAAGAACACTAAGGCTGATGATGCTGAATAAGAATTTCTAAAATTAATTTTTTTTTCTTTCAAAGAACTCTGAATCATTCCGAAGGGCTACATTTGGGGTTCTTTCTTAGTTTTATTTTCTGAACCAAAAGACAAGTACCAACATCACATATTCTGCTCTAGAGCAGGGTCCTTTGAAGTTGTACACCCAGAACAGAGAGATGCTGGTGAGAGTCCGTGTGGGCAGGGACGGTGGGCGTAACTTAGCATGGAAGCTGGCTTTGCAGAAGACGCAACTTGGAATGAGAGTACTGGTTTCACTGGTGTCCTCCTACCATTTTCCCTCCAAGCACTCTTCAGTTTCTTTCACAGGCTACTAAAATCGGAAGGGACCTGAGGGGTCCCATAGTCTGAGGCCTACACTCCACAGGTATTCTTTTTTTTTTTGTTTTTGTTTTTGTTTTTGTTTTTGGCCGGGGCTGGGTTTGAACCCGCCACCTCTGGCATATGGGACCAGCGCCCTACTCCTTGAGCCATAGGCGCCACTCTCTCTTTTTTTTTTTTTAGAGACAGTCTTACCCTGTTGCTCTCAGTAGAGTGCAGTAGCGTCACAGCTCACCGCAACCTCCAGCTCTTGAGCTTAGGCAATTCTCTTGCCTCAGCCTCCCGAGTAGCTGGGACTACAGGCGCCCGCCACAACGCCCGGGTATTTTTTTGCTGCAGTTTGGCCAGGGCTGGGTTTGAACCCGCCATCCTCGGTATATGGGGCCAGCGCCCTACTCACTGAGCCACAGGCACCGCTCACTGCAGGTGTTCTTTTTATTTCTATCTTTTTTTTTTTTTTTGAGACACAGCCTCAAGCTATCACCCGAGGTAAAGTGCCATGGCATCACAGCTCACAGCAACCTCGATCTCTTGGGCTCAAGCCAGTCTCCAGCTCACAGCAACCTCGAACTCCAGGGCTCAAGCAAGTCTCCTGCCTCTGCCTCCCAAGTAGCTGGGACTACAGGCACCTGCCACAATTCCTGGCTATTTTTTGGTTGCAGCCATCATTGTTGTTTGGCGGGCCCAGGCTGGATTCAAACCCCTCGGCTCAGGTGTTATGTGGCTGGCACCTTAGGCACGTGAGCCACAGGCGCCACGCCTTTCATTTCTATCTGATTGGTATATGTGCTTTGCTCTATATAACGGGTATGGTTCTAAAAGTTTGCACACCAAGTCAATCTTGAAGAATTGAATTGATGTTTTTAAAAATACCAGGACAGGGGCGGTGCCTGTGGCTCAAAGGGGTAGGGCGCCGGTCCCATATGCCAGAGGTGGTGGGTTCAAACCCAGCCCTGGCCAAAAAAAAAAAAAAAAAATACCAGGACAGATGATCGCATGAAGCAGATCACAGTAGGTCTTTCGGGAGAACGAATATTGAACCCAACCCTCTGTAGGGCAGCCATTCATCCTGGTGCTACTATTCCTGTCCAGGGCAGGAGGGTGGTGCTCTGTGCCGGGGAGCATGTCACGGGATGACAGAATAGCAGTCTATAACTTTATCATTTAACAGCAAATTCTTCCCTAAAAGTCATGGGGGTCTTGCTCCACGGCTGTTGTCCCTACGTTGATGTCTGTTGTGCAGAAGAAACTCTTCTGTCTTTTAGGGGCATAGCTGGCCTTCCACATGCAAAGCATCAACCAATCATGATCCAAAAAAATATTTTTTTTGAGACAAAGCCTCACTCTGTCACCCTGGGTGGAATGCTGTGTCACAGCTCATAGCAACCTCAAACCCTTGAGCTCAAGAATTCTTCTTGCCTCAACCTCCCAAGTAGCTGGACTGCAGGCACCCGCCATAACACCCAGCTAGTTTTTTCTGGGTTCGGTAGAGATGGGGTCTTGCTCTTGCTCAGGCTGGTCTCAAATTTCTGAGCTCAAGTGATTCTCCCGCCTCAGCCTCTCAGAATGCTAGGATTACAGGCATGAGCCACTGCGCCCAGCCTTCTAAAATATTTTTTTTTCTAAAATATTTTTTTAAAATAACAACAGAAACAATAAAAATAATACAAACTTTTTTTTTTTTTTTTTTTTTTGTGGTTTTTGGCCGGGGCTGGGTATGAACCTGCCACCTCCGGCATATGGGACCGGCGCCCTACTCCTTGAGCCACAGGCGCCACCCCTTTTTTTTCTCTTTGAGACAGAGTGTCACTCTGGCACCCTGACTAGAGTACAGTGGCATCATAACTCACACCAACCTCAAGTTCTTGGGCTCAAGAGATCCTTTTGCCTCAGTCTTTTCTTTTTTTTTAGTAGAGACGGGGTGTCAGTATTGCTAAGCTGGTCTCAAACTCCTGAGCTCAAGGATTCCACCCCCTTGGCCTCTCAGAGTACTAGGATGACAGGCATGAGCCATCGCGGCACCTGGCCACACATTTTAAAATACAGTATTATAGTTATTTATATAGCATGTGTATTGATTAGGTTTTATAAGTAATCTAGAGATGGTTTAAAACATATGGGAAGCTGTGTGAATATATGCAAATACTCCACACCGTTTTGTATCAGAGACTTGAGCATCTGTGGATTTGGTATCCCAAGGGATCCTGTAACTGATCTTCTGTAAATACCAAGAATTGACTGTATTTCTTCTTTATTTACTCCACCTGTGTCATATTTAATTGTTTATACATGTGTAGGGCTTCCCAACAATCTGAACATATAGAATTTTTGTCTGTTTGAGGATTTTATTCCATTGTAATCATAGTTGGACCAATAACCTGCCCCTATCAAGCCAGACTTAATTGGTCTCCTCCTTCATCCTCTCCACTTCTGTCCAGGTCAAGGGAAGTTAATGCTAAAATGTGACACTTGTAATTGATCATGCAAAGGTGGCTGGATATTTTTTGGTGACATGGAGCTGGCTGGAGCAGCCGGGTAATTGGGAAATGGCATGTGAAATTCTCTTTGAGTATACACATAGATCCGTTTCTGCATTCTTCCATATGTTCTAATGAGCTGTGTGTTTATCCTTGCCTCTGTTAAGCTGTTTAATTAGGGTTGAGACATAGCATGTTTCTATATCTGATCTGACCTTCAGAATCCTATTGGCTATTTTTCTCTACTTAACTCATTTAGAGAAATTTAGACTATGCGTCCTGTGTCTCATAGTCTATTGATATCTTCGTTGTTTAAGTAAACATTAACAGATGCAAACAGTTGAGTTTTGGAGGGAGTAACAGCTGACATCAAGGGTAAACATTACAAATTTTCCAAAAAGTATATTGATTAATACTCTTTAAAATAGCTTTCCAGATAAGGAAGAATTAAATATTCATATCACTAAAATAAATATGCCTTGTGTAAGTTTTCTTTAAAACTTGGCAGTAAAGCAAATATCTATTGCTGTGTTTCCATTAATTTACATGACATCATTAGAGCTGCGTTCCAGTAGGGAAATATTTTGGCTCTGAGACATAGAAGTCATGTTTAGGATTTTCAAGTTGTTTTCAGTATTGCTTTTAAGATGAAGAGGTTTTGGTAAACGGTATAGTTTCTAATCAAAATAATACAAAAATATGGTAATGTTTTATATTTAGAAAATTGCTCATATAAAAGATAGTGGTACTGTTAGCACCAGCCTCTCTTGGGGGAGGAATACATACGATGAATCACTACTTGCCCTTTAAATGCAGCCTAGATGTACAGCAGCTCTCCTTTCTTCTCATTAGTGTCAGACACTTCTACCAAGTAAGCCTTCTCTTGGAAACCCAAGTCTCCTCACTCCCTGCAGATCTGAGGTGGGTAATAAATGGGTTGAGACAGCCCTACCTCCTCTGCTCTAGCGCCTTTCATCTAGAAAGGCCTCCCATACAGCGACGTATCAGTGAACCCTGGAAGGGTCCATTGCCATCTATGCTTCCTTTGCAGCTGTATCTCTGGAGGAATACACCGGCGGGTGGCTAGGGGCTGGCCTGGGAAGGCGATTTCTCAATGCTAACCCTTTGTACTTTTTGAGTTTTTGAAGCATACAAATGTATTATCTTCTGAATCTGGAATAATTTGGAAAAAAATAGAAGAAGGTGTTAACATAGTCAAAAACAAACATTTAAAAGCAAAACTAAAGGATCTATTCCCTGAGTCCTCATTCTGTAAATGAGGATTCCACCTGGTAGCTTTGCTTAAACAATTTGTTGGTGCTGGTACTCCTTGTGGGTCTCCCACCTATTCGTGCACTCTAAGACATCTCTGCTACCAGCAGCCCAGAACACATGTTTCATCTGTAGCAATGAGGAATTATGATGGTCCACTCTTTCATCTCATTCCCCAGGCCATTTCCCCCCAGTATTTTCCAGATAGCTCTTTGGAAATGGAAACCATCTTAGGGCCTTGAAAGGAGGGTGGGGACAAATGGTCCCCAGAAGAATTCATCCTGTGGTGTGATGGGGCCCAAGTTCAACGTAAATCACCTTTGATCCTTCAAGCACTTGCTGCTTATCTGGCCACATCCTGCATTTTCTGCCCCCAGCAGCTGCCTGGTCAGCCCACTGTAGAAAACCCTAAAGTCCATTTAAAGGGCAATGTATTATTAGAGAAGGTCACTAAGTTCTAGACCACCATGGCAAACAGAAGCCATTTTCTTTCCATAATAAATGGAATTTATACAATATAAAGTAATTTTTGAAATTGTGAAGACCAATTGCATGAGACATCTTTCATCTAAAAACTAAATTGTAAAATTATCCCTACTGAGAATGAATAATTTTAATTCCCTGGATATATTTTTTCCAATTTTTTAAGGTGTTAACATGCACCAGACTTATAATCAGGAGAGAATATCACTTTTTAAAAATAAACTTTTACTTTTATAAATAATATTTTCCAAATGTGAGAAAATATTACATATTTTTTCCTTAGCTTATAAATTATTTGCTTATTACATTAAGGGATACTGTCAAACATTCATAGAATCATTGAATTGAAGCTCTTAGAGTATAAATGAGCCTCAAGAGATCCTTGGCAAAATGTCTTATGGGAAAATCAGGATATTGACTAAATGTATATATGGCAATAATATATTTTATTTAAAATTCAGATACATAGCAATAAAGATTAGGAAATATAGCAGAGCTGTATTTTTTCTTTAGTTTTCAATTTTTATTTAAAATTCAGATACATAGCAATAAAGGATTAGGAAATATAGCAGAGCTGTATTTTTTCTTTAGTTTTCAAATTGTTTAAACATTACATTGAGACTGAGATAAATACACACAAACACATACATAGTTGACCCCTTGAACAACTCTGGGCTTAGGGACATTGACCCCGTGCAGTGCAAAATCCACGTACAACTCCTGATTCCCCTAAAACTTAACAATTAACAGCCTACTTTTACCAGAAGCCTTCCTGATAACATAAACAGTTTATTAACACATATTTTGTTCATGTATTATATATTGCATTCTTTTAATAACATAAGATAGAGAAAAGAAAAGCTTGTTAAGAAAATCACAAGAAAGAGGAAGTATATTTAGCGTTCATTAAGTGACCATGGATATCATAAAGTTCTTCATCCTTATCTTCGCCCCATTCGGTAGGAGGAGGAGGGGTTGGTCTTGCTGTCTCAGGGGCGGCAGAGGCAGAAGAAAATTCATGTGTAAGTGGACCCGTGCAGTTCAAACCCATGTTACTCCAGGGCCAAGTGTGTCTAGATACTTACTTTTTAAAGTAGTGATCTCTTTCTACACTTTCTTGGGGTATTACTATCCTATGTAGATTTACAGATAAGGTAAACCACTCTTTCAACTTCTAAATATGCTTATCAACATGTGACACGGCAGGACCTATACTTGAGACTGCAGTAAAAATTAATTAAGGAGTCCCCTTAAAGAACTTTCCCTCCATAGAATGGGAAAGTTGCTTTTGGAGTGGAATCGCCTTTTCGTGGATGCTCTGTTCACTTGCTACCTGGACAAAAACTAAAAGAGTAAGATGCAGCGTGAGCTCCCGGAGTCAAAAGCATGGCTCGGTTTGGGGACTAATAAGAGCCCAGCTAATGTGTGTCCTGGCCTTTCAGGCAGAACAAGGGACTGTGATTTAACAGAGCTTCTTCATTTGTTTAACCTGTGTGTGTGGCATGACTATGAAACGCCTTTAAACTCTTTTAAGGAGGAATGAATTATTTTGCATTTCTTTATATACCAAATGGGGAGGTACAAGAAAGTAATATTTTACTTTGTGAGTAATTATGAATTTTATATTATCTGAATGAATTTACAGGAAGATAAGTAAATTCTTCCTCTTTTTGTTTTTTTGTTTTTGAGACAGTCTCACATTGTCATCCTCAGTAGAGTGCCTTCCCCCCACCCATCGTGAGTCACAGCAACCTCAAATTCTTGGGCTCAAGTAATCCTCTTGCCTCAGCCTCCCAAGTGCTAGAACTACAGATGCTGCCACAACAGCCAGCTAGTTTTTGTTTTTTTTATTTTAGTGGAGATACTAGGGGTGGGAGGTGGTAATCACTTTTACTTGGGCTGGTCTTGAACTCCTGGCCTTAAGCATTCCTCCTGTGTTGGGCTCCTCTCAGAGTGCTAGAATTATAGGTGTGGGCCACGAGGCCCAGCCTAAATTTTTAAAAATTAAATTATGTGACAGGGCATGGTGGCTCATGCCTGCAACTGGGAGACTAAGATAGGAGGATTGATTGAGCTCAGGAGTTTGAGACCAGCCTGAGCAAGAGAATCACCTAAGCCCAAGAATATGAGGTTGCTGTGAGCTCTGATGCCATGGCCCTCTACCAAGAAGAGTGAGACTCTGTCTCAAAAAAAATTAAATTGTGAGCCTGGCAGGATGACTCATGCTTGTAATCCTAGCACTCTGGGAGGCTGAGACAGGAGGATTTCTAAAGGCCAGGAGTTCGAGAGCAGCCTGAGTGCAGGCAAGACCCACGGCTCTACAAAACATAGAAAAAAAATAGTCAAGTGTGGTGGCACATGCTTGTAATGCCAATTACTTGGGAGACTGAGGCAGGAGAATCGCTTGAGCACACTGCATGTGCTTTTCTAGTCATTTTTAAAAGTTTGAGAAGAAACGGGCGGCGCCTGTGGCTCAGTGAGTAGGGCGCCGGCCCCATATACTGAGGGTGGCGGGTTCAAACCCGGCCCCGGCCAAACTGCAACAAAAAAATAGCCGGGCGCTGTGGCGGGCGCCTGTAGTCCCAGCTGCTCGGGAGGCTGAGGCAAGAGAATTGCATAAGCCCAGGAGTTGGAGGTTGCCGTGAGCCGTGTAATGCCACGGCACTCTACCGGAGGGAGGTACAGTGAGACTCTGTCTCTACAAAAAAAAAAAAAAGTTTGAGAAGAAACAGTGGCAATCAAAATATAGCCTGGGAATGTGAAATGCAATTTTTCTCTGATCAAAATTGATCAACACGGCTCGGCACCTGGAGCACAGTGGTTACGGCGCCATGCACCAAGGCTGGCGGATTCGAACCCTGCCTGGGCCAGCTAAACAACAATGACAACTGCAACAAAAAATAGCCAGGCGCGTTGGCGGGTGCCTGCACTCCCAACTACTCAGGAGGCTGAGGCAAGAGAATTGCTTGAGCCGAAGAGTTTGAGGTTGCTGTGAGCTGTGACGCCATGGCACTCTACTGAGGGTGACATAGTGAGACTCTGTCTCAAAAAAAGAAAAAAAAATTGATCAACATTTGAATGAATAAAGAATGTGGTATGTATACACAACGGAATACTATCCAGCCATACAAAAAGAAGGAAATCCTGTCATTCATGGCAACACGGATGAGCCTGAAGGACGTCACCTTCAGTGACATACAAGCTCTGACAATTAAGTTTGTGAACTTGTCACTGTGCTCTTACTCGGGCGTCACTGGTAAGGTTGCATAACCATGGCATATCCATGTCTCACAGATGTGTTTGTGTCTCTGTGTGGTGGTATCTTGCTGAGAGGTGTTCCTCAATATTGTTGTTGTGTGTTTTTGTGTGCCATACGATGATAGCTCTGATGGTCATTTCAGAAAGAGTTCCAAAATGGCTTTGAAGGGTGGAGTAGGTGCTGGCGTGGGTGCATGGTGTCCCGGGGGGTAACTAGAGTGATATTCAGAAATGAGGTCCATAGCACTTTTTTCCAGGATGAGTTCACAAACTTAATTATCAGACCTCATAAGTCAGGTGCAAAAAGATAAATACCATGTATTCTCACTCACATGTAGAAGCTTTAAAAAATAGATTTCATAGAAGAAGAGAGTAGAATAGTATTTGGTAGAGGCTGGATGGCGGAGGGGAAGGAGGTCTGAGGCCAAAGACCTGAAATCCTGGGGTGGCAGTGGAGGGCGCTGGTGTAAACTCTGGAGTCCAAAGGCCAGGAGTCTGAGGCTGTCATCCAGGGACGGGAGAGGAAGCATGTGCACCCCTCCCGCCCCCCACTCCAGCAGATGGGATGGTAGCCACACAAGTTGTAGATGATCTTCTTCACCTAGTTCACTCAGACTCCCGTGCTTACCTCCCCTGGAAACGCCGCTTAGACACACCCCAAATAAGGCTTAACCAGGTTTCTAGATAGTCCTTAATCCAGTCCTATTAATACCTAAAATTTACTATCACAGGGGTCTCTTGTAGAGATAAAATGTGTTCTTTGATTTTAAATGATTACAGGGAGCTCTGAGTACACTACTTGGTGAGGAGAAAAACATTTTATCTAATGTAGAAGGGAGAGCTTGTGGCCTTCCTAGCTTAGGGTCCAGGGTGGGAGAGAATTCTGTGTGAGCAGGAGGCAGAGAGAAGGCCCCTGTGACTGTGACATTACCTTTGTTTAACGAAGGCAGGTGTGGAGGTCCTGCAGGTTACAGTCAGGAGGAGATAAAGAGCTGAACTCCGAGAGGACACATCCCTTCTGTAGTAACAGCTTGTTGGCTAGTTTTGGAAAGCTCGACATATCTGACTTTTATTTTGATGTTTGGAAATTCAAACACACAAAAGGAATAAAAGTCCTCTGTATCCATCCAGCAGCTTCTCCAGTTGGCAATTTGTGGCCCATCTTGTTTCATCTGTTCTTATGTCTTTAATTGTTCATTTGCATTGCTTAGATCCAGCAACATTTATTCAGCACCACCACCTATGAGGTATTGTATTCCCCAAGTATGTAAAAGTGGGTAAGAACAGTTCTCCCCTCCACTTCTCATGATCTAATAGCAGAGGCACGCCTGTACAAAGAGTACGTAATGTGAGCGGTTCGGGGTGTAACCAAAGGTTACGGGAACACAGAAGTGAGAGCCATCAAGGTCCCCTGAGCTCAGGAAAATAGAAAAATTAGCCAGGCATTATGCTGTGTGCCTGTAGTCCCAGCCACTCAGAAGATTGAGGCAGGAAGATGGCTTGAATGCAGGAGTTTGAGGTTGCTGTGAGCTAGGCTGATGCCATGGCACTCCTGCCTGGAAAACAGAGTAAGACTCTGTCTAAAAGAGAAATAAAGGAGGGAAGCAGAGAGGAAAGAATAAAGGGAGAGAAGCAGGGAAGGAGGGAGAGAAATGATGGCGTTAATATGTTATAAGGCTAAAATTTGAGCATAGATTTGATGGACAGCGTTTGAGACGGAAAAACCAGTCAGCAGACTGATGAGCCAGCCGGGGCAGATGAGCGTGCGGCTACAGAAGACAGTGAAGGGCCAAGTAGAGCCGCACGTGTGTGGATCACAGAAGTAGCCTGGAGATCCAGACCAGATGAGGCTTTATGGAGAAGCTAGCTGTTGACCTTGATCTTGAAGATGGGAACACAAATAGGAAACAAAGGGAGGGAATTACAATGTTGAGGAAGAGAATGTTCAAAAGCCCCGGGCTACAAAAATCCAAGGAATGCTTAGGACCTGCGGGGAGGGAAGTGTAAGCTGATTGTGCAAGTAGAGCCAGCCAAAGTGGCAAGGACGTTAATGACTCCAAGACAGGCAACTGAGGCAGGACTTGGTGACTTACGGGACAGGAAGGATAAAAGAGAGACATGAATTGCAAATCTGAGATTTCTGCTAAAAATATTTTAAAAGGTAAAACATCAAACAAAATAGAGAGTGCAAAGGCAAGTTAACTAGAAAAACTTTGTGGACACGCTTAGTAAGAATGCAAGATGTTCTGGTCACCGCAGAACATCTGGGTGGAAATGCCCAACAGGTGTTCAGAAGTCAGGTCCAGAAGGTAGATTTGGGGTCAGCCTCCGAGGTGATGGGCGGCTGAAGCTAATGAAATGACTATTCGTTGTTTTCCTTTTATAAAACTACGGAGCAGGTATAATCTAAATCTCACTCTGCTTGGTAGGGGTTAGAATATGACTCTCGAGAATAGTGATGGTTTCCGTATATTGATTGTCCTGTAAGCTGAAGGATATAACCAGCATTTTTTATGCAAGGGTCGTCTCTGGTTTCCAGCGTAACATTTATGACAGTATTCAGTTATAACAACTTTAATGACTAAAGCCCGTCAGTCGAGGCAGGACTTGTCAACTTACACAACATGGAGGGTAAAGGAGAGACATGAATGGCAGCTTGTTACGAGGATTAATTCAGCTGGGGGACTCTAGAGCTGACTTTAACACGAAACATTGCCTTGCCTCATTCTGCTCACCCAAGGCCACGTGCGCTCCTCATACCGCAGACTCAAATGTTTCTGTTTCTTACTCCAGGTTTCATCGTCCATAATGAAGCATGAGACTATTTTGAGACATAAACTGATCATCTCTGGGGGAAGCCCTGCTTCCTGAACACCTGATATTTGCACTGGGATTGGAACGTGGTGTTTCCCTTTAACTTCTGGTGAAGGAAGTGTGTGACCCGGCTGTTTTGGAAAGTGCTCCTCACCTGTGCGGCCCAGATGGGGCCAACGAGCAAACGGAAGATGCGGTGACCCTTGCTGCCCGGATTGTGTATCGATGGTAGGGGACACCATGGTTACATCAGTTATTCTTCATCAAGAGTTGTAATCAAAGAAGATGAGCAGAAGACAATCGCTGGCTACACCAGAAAGCCAAATTTTATAATGCAGGTTCAAGAAAAATAAGAGATTGGAATCGGTGGGCGTGGGAAAGGGGTAGGAATAAAGACCAGAAAGGAAAAGAAATATTTCATTATGTTAATGAAGACAAGAGAAAATTGACACATAAATGTATTTTTGAAGTAGGCATTTGGTAGCTGAGAGCTTATTAAGGGACTTGGGAATCTAATTATTCAGCATGGATTCTTTAAAGACTTGGTCCTAGAAGAAAATTCTTGTTTCACCATTTTGTTGGTACAGTGCTGTACCATTATTTTATGTTGTGCCAGTGATCCAATTGCCAGAAATGTCTGAATGTTTTCATGCATCTTTTTCTTAAGTGCAAGAGGCTTCTATTGACTCTTAACAAGCATGCTTCCCCAAATTTTGTTGCATGCTTTAAATAGCATAGCTATACACACTTGACCTTTTTTTATACTCCTTTCCTAATGTACCAAGCTTCCACCAGGAGAGCAGGACTGGGAATAAAGGCAGATGTAATGTGACCCTATAAACTGCAGCAAGCTTCAGAAGTCAATCTTTTGCTCTTTAATTATCTTCACTGTCAATGCACCCACACTTGATCTAACGGAGATAGTATTGACAATCCTTCTGCCTTTTTAAAAAACCTGAACCCAGCGTTAAAATGTAAACAAGATATGCAAATGTGCTGCCTGGTTAATTCTGAGTGGGAATGCAAAGGACCAGTGATTTTTCAGTGCTGCATTAAAAAAAAAAAAAAGTTGGGTTGCTGCTATTTAAAAACTTAAAGCACAGAGATCAAAAAAATACTCACTCAAAGGCTCAAAGAACACAAAGTTTCTGCTATTTGGGGTGTGAGGAAAACCCCGTCTTGTAATTTAAGAATCTGCAGGCAAGCATCCATGCCTGTAGTACAGTATTCACTTTCAGTGTAAAGCCATCAGTGAGACTGAAGTCATGGAAGGTTTCCCTGTGAGCCTACAGTCAGTATTGTTTACATGAAGAACCCTCTGTTGTTGCATTGCTATTTTCCATGAAGTCACGAGCACAGCATGATTTCTGCTCCCAAATGCATAGGACCATGTGTAAATACCACCTGGCATTCAATTGTTCTTTCAGTTGTTTGGTCCCCAAACACATGAAATTTATAGCAAGGCAAGACCTAAGTAGAGCTTATTCTCAGAGCCTGGACTAGAATTTTCTAAAATTTCTCTGGTTCATAACGTGGAAGACTATAATTTTTTATTTCAACCCACAAGTAAGCATTTAATCTGCTGGATACATTTAGATCTGCCATTCATTGGTGTTTTGAAGAACCATTTGAAATTGAATGATTTTGTTTAAAAATTTGTTATCTGGGGCGGTGCCTGTGGCTCAAGGAGTAGGGCACCGGCCCCATATGCCGGAGGTGGTGGGTTCAAACCCAGCCCTGGCCAAAAACCGCAAAAAAAAAAAAATTTTGTTATCTGGCTTAGAAGCCCATTGAGTAAAAAAGAAAAAAACATTGTTTAGCCCCAGTTGGCCAATTATCAAAACCCAGAATCATTTTATAACTAAGAAAAGTAATCAGGATCATTCTGGCGGTTATTGCCCTCAGCTATGTGCATTAATGAAATAAACCTGGAGTCTGCACTATTGTCATTTCACTGACAGGGTGAGACATGCTTTTGCTTTGAAAAACATTTTTCTGTATGGCCAAGTATCTGTTTCTGCCTGCAGTTTTGTCTATCTTAAAGTGTTTCAATCCCGCCGTAAAAATGAACTTACTCTAATTTTTTTCCAAAGTCATCCTTTTCCTTATGATATTTTGTTGTATTATCATTTTAGTATCTTGAAGGCAATATCAAAAAACATGTTTCTTTTCATTTTCTATGCTTATAACCTTTGAACACTTTTTAAAACATTTTAATCACAAGGCCTTTCTATAATGGTCAATGTAAGGCATTATCACCATGTTATCACTCAAGATACATATTATTGTAAGTTTCTAGCTGGTTGATAAAAGGAACAATTTTTTTCCCCACTAGTAGTGTATATGATACAATTTTTTTATTCTCTACAATGAGATACACCTAGTATAAAAATTAAAAATCTGGTTTTCGTTGTCTATGTGAGATTTCTGAACTACTCACACCTTTTCTTCAGACTCATTGATGCATTTAGAGAAAATTTTGTAAGTTAGAAGTTTAAAAGTGAAAATAAAAAAAAAATAACAACTAATCACTGTTAGGCTACTATTTAAGTAATTGGAACTACCAATTATTTCATTAGAATGACTCATTAAATAATAACTATGGAAAGAATTAAAGGATTATGAGCTAAACGGTATTTTACAGAATACAGCTCTGTTTCAATAGTGCATTCTTTTTTTTTTTTTTTTTTTTTTTTTTTTTTGTAGAGACAGAGTCTCACTTTATGGCCCTCGGTAGAGTGCCGTGGCGTCACACAGCTCACAGCAACCTCCAACTCCTGGGCTCAGGCGATTCTCTTGCCTCAGCCTCCCGAGTAGCTGGGACTACAGGCGCCCGCCACAACGCCCGGCTATTTTTTTTTTTTTTGTTGTTGCAGTTCGGCCGGGGCCGGGTTTGAACCCGCCACCCTCGGTATATGGGGCTGGCGCCCCACCGACTGAGCCACAGGCGCCGCCCTCAATAGTGCATTCTAAAAGGCAGAGGCACTGTGTCTCACCATCAGCCCCAGCCAGAGGTCTCCTGCCTGGCAGCCCTAAGAGGATATAGAGTTTTGACCACCCACCATTTAATTATGCCCCTGCCTACCATCAGTATTTTGCCGATCCAGCCAATAAGTGAATGTACTATAAGGAAAATAAATATGTGTGGGAATTGTACTTCTTTTTTGTTGTTAGAGTAACATAATTCCAGATTTTCCGCTGTTTAAAGTATGGCATTAGTCTGACATAGAGGAAGTGAGTGGTTTTTTGTTTTGTTTTGTTTTTTTTGCAGTTTTTGGCCAGGGCTGGGTTTGAACCCGCCACCTCTGGCATATGGGGCCAGCGCCCTACTCCTTTGAGCCATAGGCACCACCCAAGAAAGTGAATGGGTTTTCCTGAGTGCTCAAGATGTGATTAAGGAAGAAAACAAACGCATCTTCAGGAAGGTCCCAGAACTAGCAGACTAAAAACAAAGTGACCCTCCAATTAAAAGGGACAAATTTGAAAAAAAAAAAAAAAGGAGGGGTAAAAAGAGTGACAATGTCCCTCTTTTTAAAAGGAGGACAAAAAGCACCAATACTAAGGTAGCAAATGCACAGTGGGCTTTGTCAGGTCATTACCAGATAGTCTGACAAAATTAGTTCTCTGGTGACCAGTGTTAATTTGGGGCAGCTTGCCTGACAATTTCCTATGTGTGCAAAGTGTCTTGCATTTTTTTTGTTAGGTCTGATTCCTTAAATTATTTCACTGAAATCTATAATATTTAGCAGACTATTTGGGGTATTTGAATAGCTATTTTAAGTAGAAGAAAGCGCGAACACATCTGTTTCTTTGAATTACACAGAAAAATAGACTTTGTGGTTCACCTTTGTATCCTTTAGGAGCATAACTGGTCGATTCACTTATCTTTCCCTAATGTTAGTAAATATGTTCTATTAGTAGGAAGTCCTTAAATTTAAGTAAAAAGATATTTAAAGAAATAGAAGAATTGAATACATTCTTCAGAAATCAACCAAATTTTGAAAATGAGAGATGAGTCCTTGAAATCCAGGCCAAAAAAAAAAGGTCAGATTTTACACCCTACAATTAATTCACTGCTGGATTGGCAAATATTTGTATATATGCTACATATGTGTAAATAGTAGCTTACTCTTAAAAGAGAAAAAAGTCTGCATTTCCACTGCGTCCTGACATGTACCACATTGACACGTCACAGGCGTCTTATTTATGCTTTATGGAGTCAGACACAACTTTCAAAACTTGTACTATATTCACAAGAGAAAAAGGCTGTCTCGTTTACCACAGTGTAGTATGTCCACATTCAAACAGTGGGAACTTTCCTTTATACCTTTCTCTGGTATAGTCGGTTTCTATTTTTATTTTATTTTTTTTTCTTACCAAGTTGTGATTTGTTGTGGTCTCACTAACAAATTTCACAGAGCAAGGAATCTTCCTCAGATTAGGTGGACAGAATTAAAATAGTACCCAGTGTATGAATTTCTGTCATTTTCCTCAGTACAGTAGAACTGTCTGGGCATTTCTAAAAATTTCAATCCTGTTAAGCCTAGCCTTACTAGTAACAGTATGTATTATACTTTGAGATAAGAATTGATTTCTTCACATCCTGAGAATATGGGTGAAGAGTGAGGAACCACATTAGATTCCATTTATGTACAAAATTGTCCCTTGGCCTCTTGAAATAGCTAACCTTTCACTATTGAGTATTTGCTCCATACTTACTGGTGGGATATTCTACCTTGATTTACATGACAAAGCGGAATGAATTCAGGAAAAGCAATGCAGAAGAAATCGTCAAATTAATAGGGACGTCTTTCTGAGACAAAGCACATCCCCTGATAACTCAAACCCAGGTTTCAAAGAGGAGTGTTAGGCCAGACAGAGACCAGTGGGTGGTGAGGACAAAGGTAGAATACCCTCAAATCATTCTCGTTTCCACTGTCCATTTACTTTTTGGAATCATTAAGGTCTATATAGAAATGTAAAGCACCATTAGCATTTCTGGAGAGCAGCTTTTTTGAAGACAAGGTCATCCCAAATTAAGAAATCTCATTGTGTACATTGTAAAGTTTCTGGAAGAAAGATGGAGACTCCTGTGGCAGCTGTTCCCACCTAAAGCCAACCCTATAAGAAAGGATCACTTTCAGTTATGCTAGGATTTACTGCACACAAAATGTCAGCTTGTCGAATTGCTAGCACAGCTGCACATATGAGCAAAGCCCTGTTGGTCATTGTTTCTTGGTGGGGGTGCTCTTGGCATTTGGAGCTGGGCAATTCGTTGTTGCACAGAAATGTGCCGTGCATCACCAGATGTTTAATATTCTAATATTCTAGGCTGATGCAATGCCAGTAGCATTCCCAGTTGTTCTAAACTTCAAAAGTAAAAAGCCTTCCCTCATGCTCAACTGCCCTTCCCAGAAGGGTGGGACCACCTCCCTCAATACCACTGTCTACTGCAACTTGAGCACACAAAAGAAAAAGTGCCTACCCCTAAACATCGTCTCTGCTGCCTTGCATTTCTTTGAGCCCTGAATTTCATTTTTCAAGCCTCTGCTTCATCGTGACTTTATATTTGCTAGTTCTTCAGGGAGGGGGCTACCAGGCAGTCTTGGCAGTTTAGTGGGCATAATGACTTGGCCAGCCCCTGTATATACTTCAAGGAGAGATGTTGCGTGAAGCAAGCCTTTTTTTTTTTTCCTGCCTCACAGCTTTACTTTAGAACTACAATAGAGGTCATAGTCCTTCTCAGCATCCTAAGGATTGTTGCATGAGTTAAACACAAACACAATGACTAACAGTCCACATGAGCCAAGCTGGTGGGCTTTGGAAAGAAATCACCCTTAGATTTCACCTGGGAATGCTGCAGCCCATGAGTTCCAAATCATCCTATTAATGAAGCATTTAACCCACATGCCAACACTTGAATTCTCCCTGCATAGATATAGTCACGCAGTTCAACTCTTCTAATAAGATTTGTGGAAACTGCACTATGACGGAGATGGGGATTAACTCTGGATTGTGTGCATATGGCGCAGACTTCCATGATGGTCACGCAAAATGCATTTTACCTCTGTGAAACAATACTAAACTATACCCACAACACAGAAACGTATTCTCATGGTTGTGCTTTTTATCACCAAAACTGAATGGCAAATATGTCCTGAAATTATTTGGCTGCAGTGTGGCTAGTGGAATGGAATTAATTTCACTACTACCATTTTTTAAAATGTTAAAATTTCTGAAATTTTTTTAAGGCGGAACAACTCAGAGTCAATCAAAGTGGTCATATTGTAAACTTTTAGATGGTGCTTAAGAATTCTTTTTTAATGCAGTTTTTTTTTTTTTAGGAATAAATTGAAAGGAGTAAAGGTCAATTTTGTGGTATATTAAAATGCCAACAATATTTGTACCACTTGCCAATTTGGGGGCTTTTCCCTTAATGAATGCTTTTGTTACAGTTATGATATTAGCGTGCTTGAGAGCCTCCACAATGAGAAATTGCCACTGCAATGCTA
The DNA here is from genome assembly GCF_027406575.1 of Nycticebus coucang. NCBI lineage: Eukaryota > Metazoa > Chordata > Mammalia > Primates > Lorisidae > Nycticebus > Nycticebus coucang. The sequence continues at coordinate 120,138,861 of NC_069784.1, forward strand.
ACTAGCATTCGGAAATAATCGGAATGAATTGAGGGTTAAACCACTTTCATCCTTTAAAATATAGGCACTAAAGTCTCTTTTTTTCTTTTCTGAATGTTTCTTCCATTGCTTAGAAATGTGCCACTGCGTTCAAACCATTCTGAAACAGATTTTGTACCTACTAAAAAGTCAAACAAGTCCTTTATTTTGTTCTGTGTAAAGGTGATTTTCAATAACAGACTATAGGCGTTCATTCGGTTAAAGTGATGAGGACATTAAGCTGTGATCATTTCCAGATTGACTGAATGATTCCTGATTTCCAGTGAGTGAGCTAGTCCTACATGTTACACAGGTGTAATATCTGTGAGTGTAAATAACTGGAACTCTACACTGATTACCACGGCAGTTTCTCTTTTGTTGATGTTCTTATCTGTACTGTATTATAGTATGTGGGTATAAATATCTACAGGTATACACACATATGTAAATGTATTCCACTATCGTAACCTGAAAGAGACTGTATTCTCCTTTTTTATTCTGTACCGGTGTTTGTGTTATTTAAAAAGCAAAATTATGCTCTATTTAGTTGTATAATATTATAGGATACCTTGCTGTGCACAATTCCAAGTGCCTTAGAACATTGTTTAGCTTTCCTAAGTATATATAAATGCATATATGTATAAAATTGGGAAGAGTTACCTCAATAAAATCATTGGGAAATCCCGATTATAGTTTGTTCAATTTCTGTTATATTCAGGGAGTGCTCAGTTTATTTTTTTTATTTTTTTTATTTTTTTTTTTTGAGACAAGAGTGTTGCTATGTCGCCCTCGGTAGAGTGCCGTGGCATCACAGCTCATAGCGACCTCCAACTCTTGGGCTTAAGTGATTCTCTTGCCTCAGCCTCCCAGGTAGCTGGGACATCAGGCGCCCACCACAACACCCAGCCAGTCATTGTTGTTTAGCTGGCCCTGGGCGGTTTCGAACCCGCCAGCCTCGGTGTATGTGGCTGGTGCCATAACCACTGTGCTACGGGCTCCAAGCTGAGTGCTCAGTCTTTTTATATCAAAAGTTCAGAGCCCTCACCTTTAAAGCAAGGTAAGACAAGTTTCCTGAGTGCCTGTTATTTCGGCTCCTCCTAGCCTTTTAACATTGTTTTTGAAGTAAGGGCTTGTGATTTATACTTTTTATGTAAAACATCTTTCTAAAGAATTACTGCTTTTAACAGCAACTTACAATATACTAAGTATTTGTAAAACTTGCTATATTTTTATATCTAAATTCCCTTGCTATTGACATTTTCCGTGCCATTATAATGTGGAGACATAAAAGACGGTCCTGTATAGAAAATAAACAGACTCCCTTCTTATGCTTACTATTTAATGTATTACAAGCAAGAACAGAGGTTGGAACCATATTTTAACCGGAAAAGGAATTGGAATATACTTTTCACATTTCTCAACAGTAGTTACAAATAGTAACTTCATTTCCTTCAGCTCCAGGACAAGGTCAAAAATATAAGAGGACAGTTGAAAGCAGTGTGCATGTCATTATCCTAGACAGACGATGTGTGAACAGAGGGAGACTGGGACCAAAGTGTTTTGTGGGTTTGAAATATTGGCCCCAAATATGCTGTTGCAAATGAACAGTACGTCTCCACATGGTTGTTGCTTTTCCATTTCTTTCTAGGACAAAACCAGGTTCTGCATTGAAACATTACTTTTTTAAAATCCCATGGAGGTAAGAAACGATGTTCCATTTTACACAGTGCCGTGATGCATCATATTTACGGTGGTTTAGTTTTCGCCGGCCTCATCTCAGACATGGAGTATGGAGTTGCTACTGTTAGCCACCCAAATCCTCCCTCACATTGTGAGTTTTGAATTCTTTGCCCTTTCAAGGGTGGTCACTAAGTCTAATCTTGGAAGCTAAGCAGGGTCGAGCCTGGTTAAGTATCTATTTTTTGAAAAAAACAGATAAATAAAAATAAAGGGTAGTTGCTAATACTAAAACCTGGAAAGGCTAAGAACCTAAAGTTTGCTTGATAATTTCTTTTGTGCTTTTGCTAAAAATAGGCACCATCTCTGAGGGTTTAATGAAAACAAGTTGCAGATAGTGGTTTTTGTGATTAGACAAACATGGCTTGGCCCAGGTAAAAGACAAACCTGGAAGGGGCACTAAACACAGGCAAGAATTGGCCTCTAATTGTTCACATAGCAGCACACTGCAAACGGAAGCTACAAGCCATCTTTCCCCACAGTTTGTTTGATACCTCTTCAGTTTAGTCCCGGATGACTTTGGGAATCTCAGTTATTACCTCTTTGGATTTTCCCCAATCAATTCATTCTGTGTCCTGCTGCCAGGTTGGTCTTCCTCAAAGACACTCTCACATCCTTCTGGCTCAGAATTAGCTAGTAAGTCCCCTTTGCCTACTGAGCCACTCCTAGGCTCTTTAGTCCTCAAGAGCTTCTGTAGTCTAACCACAGACCATAGTTCCAGATTCCACTCCCTTTATTCCACACTTGGGCTGAACCAAATGAAGCTCATTGTTCCCCAAGTCCATGATGCACTCTTTGAATGTTACAACTTCGATTAAGCCATTGCCTCCAACTGGAATTCTCCATTATGTGCTAACATCTCACACATCCTTCTCGGACAAGACTAATATTAGTTACACAGTTTAAATTGGAATTTCATGAAACATTGCAGTTTTTTAAAAATTTGCATGTTTTTTAATACTAAGAATATATAGAGTACCCTAAGAATTATGAACCACAACTATAACACGAAAGTATTACACTTGACTTTGATTTAATATCCATATTCAATTATATACCTTCCCAGGCTTGTTGAAACAAGACAATATGAAAAGCAGATTTTAAAACCTTAGGCAAACTGAAATTACTAGATTAACAATTTGCTTAGTAATCAGAAATCCATGAGTGAGAAATGTATCCTAAGTGTGACATACTTCTGGAAAGAATTTACCCAAACCACAAAGAACAGTTTTTCAACCCCTACATTTCTATATCTACAGCCCTTAGAAAGGTCCGGTTTCATTAAATCTGATTCAAACTATTAGTACTATACATCTTAAACAATTTTTTTCATCTGGTAAATAGAAGGAAGTCCCAAGTTGAAATTCAACAATCTTTTTCTGACCTACTTGCAATTTTTGCATTTTTTCCATATTCTTTCTGTCTAAATAAACATAATTCATTTGAATGATAGCCAGTTAGATTCTGCACTTGTCTCATATCAGCATCTAATCTTGTTTTTTCCTGAGACCAGACTCTACAGTTGTGCTCAAGAGGGCACAATTAAATATTTAAACTGTGCCAAAGATAGAGCTATAGGTAAACACAGACTAAATCTTGAGGGTCCTTGTAAATTCTGTCAAAGAATTTGTAATTTATCCTTAAGACAACAGGGATTCACTGAGGTCTTTGAAGCTCAGGGGTTAACATCCTCAGATTTGCCCTAATCACCCTAACCACAGTGGATCAGTTTGGAGGAGTGACCATTGGAAGCATGGCGGCCATAACTATCACCATAATCTGGTTAAGAGGTGATGGTGGCCCCCACCAAGGTAATAATTGTTGGAATGAATAGACATAAACAAATGCAAATGACATTTATGGAATAGAAGTGATTGTTACAAATGGGGAGCAGAGGAGATGGAAAGGCTAAGATCATACCTGTCATGGGGCTGTCTTGGGTAGATGATGTTGGTACCACTTGCTAAAATAGAAAACAGCAGAGGTAAGGCTGGTGCAGCAAAGGTCTGGAGAGGGGAGGCATTCAATGTAGGACACAATTCAGTTTGTTTGAATTGCCTTCGTTTGGGATGTCCACGTGTAGATAGATGTACAGGGCTGGGCGTATGAGTCTGAAGGTCAGGAAAAAAGTTGAGGCTACAGAGAGGAATCTGAGAATCAACAGCACATGTAATGAAAGCTGAGGAAATGGATAATAAACCTCTTAAACAGACAATATACCTTAAGGTTATAAAGAAATTACTGTAATAAAAATTTAATCAACTGTATTTCTTGTTGCCATTGTCTCCAAGTCTGTAAAATCAAATCATTTACACATCATCCAAGTACTTAACATGTTTGTGTTATATTTAACTGGGTTTTACTGGTTAGTGTAATTTTAACACATTAACTGCCATGTGAGTTGTACTACATATTTAACTTAAGCTAGTTTTGAGCCCAGGGCCTTGTGAAGCATATATAACTCACATGTCTCTTCATCTATCTTGACCTAATGAAACACCATGTCCCAAAGAAAAAAATTTTTTCTAGCGTATCAGTCAATGTATTAAATAAGATGGAATAGAACATTATATAGAGGGAGTTGTAAAGCAAAAGTTATATTTGAAAGTCACATATTGCCTCCAAATACTTTTTAAGCCATACTATTTCAGTAAGTCTAAAATAGCCTATTTTTACTTCAACATTGGACTATGTGGATGGTTCTTTAATTTGGCCACAATTGAAGAAGTTAGTTGACATTTAGTTGCTATATGTTAATAATATATTATATATATATATATATCCTTATCTTTAAAGGATAAGAATTAAATTCTTGTATAAGGTGAAGTATTCTCATATAAGAAATATAGAGCAGAGTTAAATGTACCCTCTGTACAATCTGATAGAAACAAGTAGATTAACATGTCATGTCACTCAAATTCTGAGTGTGTGCTCACTGATTAAATGACAGGCAGAAGAGCCAATCTCTCTCACGAGTAATATTTTTCATTTAATGAAAGCATAGAGTTAAATTCATAAGTTAAATACATGCATGATTGATTATGCCATAATATTTTTAAAGTTTTCATGTTTTTATAGTGTCTGTTACTCAAAGGAAAAGGGACTAATAATGACTAATGCACTTTTTATGTCCTAAAGCTAGAGTCGAGCTGAAATATACCAAAGAAGTTTTTTTGTTTTTTTTTTTTGAGACAGAGTCTCATTATGTCACACTCAGTAGAATGCCGTGGCATCACAGCTCACAGCAACCTCCAACTCTTGGGCTTATGTGATTCTCTTACCTCAGCCTACCAAGTAGCTGACACTACAGGTGCCCACCACAACGCCCCACTATTTTTTTGTTGCATTTGTCATTGTTCTTTAGTTGGCCTGGGCTAGGTCCAAACCCACCAGCCTCAGTGCATGTGGCCAGTGCCATAACCACTGTGCTACGGGTGCCGAGCTCTTATACCAAAGAATATTTAAAATTAATTTTATACTACAAAAGTACAGTAAAGAAAATTAATTTAGATTAATATGTCCAAGTGAAGCCAGGCATGGTGGCTCATATTTGTAGTCCCAGTTACTTGGGAGGCTAAGTGGGGAGGAACACTTGGACTCAGGAATTCAAGACCAGCCTGGGCAACACAGCAAGATCCTTTCCCCCCAAAAATTGCCAGAATATTTATTGCAGCCCAATTCATAATTGCTAAGTCATGAAAGAAGCCCAAACAGCTCTCTCTCTCCCATCTCTCTCCTCTCTCTCTGTCTCTCTCGGTCTCTGTCTCTCTCTCCCCCATTTCCTCTCTCTCTCTTTTTTTTTTTTTTTTGTAGAGACAGAGTCTCACTGTACCACCCTCTGGTAGAGTGCCGTGGCCTCACACAGCTCACAGCAACCTCTAACTCCTGGGCTTACGCGATTCTCTTGCCTCAGCCTCCCGAGCAGCTGGGACTACAGGCGCCCACCACAACGCCCGGCTATTTTTTGGTTGCAGTTTGGCCGGGGCTGGGTTTGAACCCGCTACCCTCGGCATATGGGGCCGGCGCCCTACTCACTGAGCCACAGGTGCCGCCCCCCTCTCTCTCTCTTTTCTCCTCTCTCTCTCTTTCTCTCCTCACTCCTCCTTGGTATTGTCCTGAAACATCCCCCCTCACCAATAAAGACCTTTTGTACAAAAAAAAAAAAAAAAAGAAAGAAGCCCAAGTGCCCATCGACCTGAATGGATTAATAAACTGTGGTATATGTACACCATGGAATATTATGCAGCCTTAAAGAAAGATGGAGACTTTACCTCTTTCATGTTTACATGGATGGAGCTGGAACATATTCTTCTTAGCAAAGTATCTCAGGAATGGAAGAAAAAGTATCCAATGTGCTCAGCCCTACTATGAAATTAATGTATAGGTTTCATATGAAAGCTATAACCCAATTATAGCCAAAGAATATGGGGAAAGGAGAAAGGGAGGAGAAGGGAGGGGGGAGGATGGACTGAGGGAGGGTGATTGGTGGGACCACACCTATGGTGCATCTTACAAGGGTACATGTGAAACTTACTAAATGTAGAATATAAATGTCTTAACACAATAACTAAAAAAATGCCATGAAGGCTGTGTCAGCCAGTTTGATGAAAATATTTCAAATTGTACATAAAATCAGCACATTTTACCCCATGACTGCATTAATGTAAAAAGCTATGATTTATAAAAATAAACAAATAAATAAAAATTGCCAGGCATATTTACCAATGAAGTGTGTATGTGTTTTACTGTAAGAACAGGTGTCAGTAAACAGAAAGTCAATAAATATGAAAAGATCATGCATTTAAAAAGAATTTTGTGGGTGGTGCCTGTGGCTCAAAGGAATAGGGCATCAGCCCCATATGCTGGAGGTGGCAGATTCAAACCCGGCCTTGGCCAAAAAGAGAAAAAGAATTTTCTTTTTTTTTATTTTTTTATTGTTAAATCATAGCTGTGTACATTAGTGCAATCAAAGGGTACAATGTGCTGATTTCATATACAATCTGAAATATTCTCATCAAACTGTTCAACGTAGCCTTCATGGCATTTTCTTGGTTATTGCATGTAGACATTTGTATTCTGCATTTACTACGTTTTGCCTGTACCCATTCTAAGAAGCGCCGTAGGTGTGGCCCCACCCATTGCCCTCCCTCCACCCTAACCTCTCCCCTCCCTCCCTTCCTTGGCCCTTTCCCCATAGTCTTGTGCTATAGTTGGGTTATAGCCTTCAGGTGAAAGCTATAATTTAGCTTCATAGTAGGGCTGAGTACATTGGATACTTTTTCTTCCATTCCTGAGATACTTTGCTAAGAAGAATATGTTCCAGCTCCATCCATGTAAACATGAAAGAGGTAAAGTCTCCATCTTTCTTTAAGGCTGCATAATATTCCATGGTATACATGTGACCACAATTTGCTAGTCCATTCGTGGGTCGATGGACACTTGGGCTTCTTCCATGACTCAGCAATTATGAATTGGACTGCAGTAAACATTCTGGTACAGAATGTTATATTGTGACTTTTGGTCTTCTGGGTAAAAACCTAGTAACAGAATTATAGGATCGAATGGCAGGTCTATTTTTAGGTCTCTAAGTATTCTCCAAACATCCTTCCAGAGGAACATATTAGTGTGCCTTCCCACCAGCAGTGTAAAAGTGTGCCCTTTTCTCCACATCCACACCAACACCTCTGGTTTTGGGATTTTGTTATGTGGGCTACTCTTACTGGGGTTAGGTGATATCTCAAAGTAGTTTTGATTTGCATTTCTCTGATGATTAAGGATGATGAGCTTTTTTTCATGTGTTTGTAGATCATGCATCTGTCCTCTTTAGAGAAGTTTCTCTTCAAGTCCCTTGCCCACCTCGAGATGGGATCACTTGTTCTTTTCTTGCTAATATATTTGAGTTCTCTGTGGAGACTGGTTATTAGACCTTTATCAGAGGTATAACCTGCAAATATTTTCTCCCATTCTGAGGGCTGTCTGCTTGCTTTACTTACTATGATCTTGGCTGTGCAGAAGCTTTTTAGTTTGATCAGGTCCCAGTAGGGTATTTTCAATACTGTCTTAATTGCCTGGGGAGTCCTCCTCATAAAATATTCACCCAGGCCGATTCCTTCAAGAGTTGCCCCTGCACTTTCTTCAAGTGTTTTTATAGTTTCATGTCTTAAGTTTAAATCTTTTATCCAGTGAGAGTCTATCTTAGTCAATGGTGAAAAGTGTGGGTCCAGTTTCAATCTTCTACAGGTTGCCAGCCAGTTCACCCAGCACCATTTGTTAAATAGGGAATCTTTTCCCCACTGAATATTTTTAATTAGCTTGTCAAAGATCAAATAACGTAAGCAGCTGGATTCATCTCTTGGTTCTCTATTCTGTTCCAGACATCTACTTCTCTGTTTTTGTGTCAATACCATGCTGTTTTGATCACTATCAATTTATAATACAGTCTCAGGTCTGGTAGCATGATTCCTCCTGCTTTGTTTTTATTGCTGAGTAATGCTTTGGCTATTCAAGGTTTTTTCTGATTCCATATAAAACGAAGTATTATTTTTTCAAGATTTTTAAAATATGACAATGGACCTCTAATAGGAATTGCATTAAAATTATATATTGCTTTGGGTAGTATAGACATTTTAACAATGTTGATTCTTCCCAGCCATGAGCATGGTATGTTTTTCCATTTGTTAACGTCTTCATCTATTTCTTTTCTTAAAGTTTCATAGTTCTCTTTGTAGAGATCTTTCACGTCCTTTGTTAGGTATACTCCCAAATATTTCATCTTCTTTGGCACTACTGTGAGATAAATAGTGTCCTTGACTGTTTTTTTTGGCTTAGTTATTGTTGGTATATATAAAGGCTACAGATTTATGGGTGTTGATTTTGTAGCCTGAGACATTGCTGTATTCCTTGATCAGTTCTAAAAGTTTTGTAGTGGAATGCCTAGTGTTTTCCAGATACACAATCATATCATCTGCAAAGAGTGAAAGTTTGATCTCTTCTGACCCTATGTGGATACCCTTGATTGCCTTTTCTTCCCTAATTGCAATGGCTAAAACTTCCATTACAATGTTAAAGAGCAATGGAGACAATGGGCAACTTTGCCTGGTTCCTGATCTAAGTGGAAATGATTTCAATTTAACTCCATTCAATACAATATTGGCTGTGGGTTTGCTGTAGATGGCCTCTATTAGTTTAAGAAATGTCCCTTCTATACCAATTTTCTTAAGTGTTCTGATCATAAAGAGATGCTGGATATTATCAAAAGCTTTTTCTGCATCAATTGAAAGAATCATATGGTCCTTATTTTTAGTTTGTTTATAGGCTGAATTACATTTATAGATTTACATATATTGAACCAGCCTTGAGACCCTGGGATAAATCCCACTTGGTTGTGGTGTATAATTTTTTGATGTATTGTTGGATTCTGTTTGTTAGGATCTTATTGAGTATTTTAGCATCAATATTCATTAGTGATATTGGTCTATAATTTTCTTTTCTTGTTGGGTCTTTCCCTGGTTTGGGGATCGAGGTGATGTTTGCTTTGTAGAATGTGTTGGGTAATATTCCTTCTTTTTCTATATTTTGGAAGAGGTTTAGTAATATAGGTACTAGTTCTTCTTTAAAGGTTTGGTAGAATTCTGACATAAAGCCATCTGGTTCTGGGCTTTTCTTTTTAGGGAGATTCTGTATAGTTGATGCTATTTCAGAACTTGATATAGGCCTGTTCAACATTTCCACTTCATTCAGGCTAAGTCTTGGTAGGTGGTGTACTTCCAGGTATTGGTCGATTTCTTTCAGATTTTCATATTTCTGAGAGTAGAGTTTCTTGTAGTATTCATTAAGGATTTTTTTGAATTTCTGAGGGGTCTGTTGTTATTTCATCATTACCATTTCTGATTGATGAAATTAGAAATTTTACTCTTTTTTTCCTGGTTAGGTTGGCCAAAGGTTTATCTATTTTATTGATCTTTTCAAAAAACCAACTTTTGGATTTATTGATCTGTTGTATAATTCTTCTGTTTTCTATTTCATTTAATTCTGCTCTGATTTTGGTTATTTATCTTCTTCTGCTGGGTTTGGGGTTGGAATGTTCTTCCTACTCCAGTTGCTGGAGATGTCCCATTAAGTTATTAACTTCCTCTCTTTCCATTTTCTTGAGGAGGGCTTGCAGTGCTATAAATTTCCCTCTTAGGACTGCCTTTGCAGTATCCCAGAAGTTCTGGTAATTCGTGTCTTGATTGTTGTTTTGTTCCAAAAATTTGGTGATTTCCTTCTTAATCTTGTCTATAACCCATCTATTCTTCAGCATAAGGTTGTTTAGCTTCTATGTTTTCATATGGGTATGCAGGTTCCTGTTGTTATTGAGTTCAACTTTTATTCCAGGATGGTCTGAGAAGATGCAAGGAATAATTTCTATTTTTTTAAATTTACTGAGGTTATATTTGTAGCCTAGGATGTGGTCGATTTTGGAGTATGTTCCATGGGCTGATGAGAAGAATGTGTATTAAGTTTTGTTGGGATGAAATGTTCTGTAGATGTCTGTTACGTCCAGATATTGAATGGTTGAGTTTAAATCTAAAATTTCTTTGCTTAGCTTCTTTTTGGAGGATCTATTCAGCACTGCTAAAGGGGTGGTAAAATCTCCAACTACTATGGAACTGGAGGAAATCAAGTTGCTCATGTCTGTTAGAGTTTCTCTTATAAATTGAGGTGCAATCTGCTTTGGTGCATAAATATTAATAATTGAAATCTCATCATATTCAGTATTACCTTTAACAAATATGAAGTGTCCATCCTTATCCTTCCTTATTTCTGTTGGTTTAAAGCCTATTGCGTCTGCGAATAGGATTGCAATGCCCGCTTTTTTCTGCTTTCCATTTGCCTAGAGTATAGATGACCATCCCTTCACCTTGAGTCTATATTTGTCTTTTAATGTAAGATGCGATCTTGTATGCAGAAGATATCTGGTTTGAGTTTTTGTATCCAGTCAGCCAACCTGTGCCTCTTTAGAGGACAGTTTAAACCATTCACATTAATTGAGAATATTGATAAGCCTTTCAAGAGTCCAGTGGACATTTTTAATCCTTTTGCAACTGTGGAAGTTGAAATTTGATCAAAATTTTCTGGGTGGGTTTACTTTTGTGGTGGAGGATTACGCTAGTCTTTATGAAGGATGGGTCTGAGAATATCCTGGAGAGCTGGTTTAGTTATGGCAAATTTCTTCAACATGTGAATGTCATTGAAGTATTTAATTTCTCCGTCATAAATGAAACTCAGTTTAGCTGGGTACAGGTTCCTGGGTTGAAAGTTATTTTGTTTTAGGAGATTAAAAGTCGATGATCATCCTCTTCTATCTTGAAAGTTTTCAGCAGAGATCTGCAGTTATTCTAATATTCTTGCCCTTGTAGGTGATGGTTTTCTCTCATCTGGCCACTTTCAGAATTTTCTCCTTCATATTAACTTTAGTGAAGTTGATTATGGTGTTTCTGGGGGATGTCTTATTTGGGTTGAGTTGTGCTGGAGTTCTGAAACTGTCTGCTATCTGAATTTCAGAATCTCTTGGCATGTCTGGAAAGTTCTCCTTCATAATCTCATAGAGAAGAGACTCTGTGCCTTGTGAAGCCACTTTGTTGCTTTAGGGTATAGAGATAAGACAAATATTGGTTTTCTTCAAATTATCCCAAAGCTCTCTGAGACTGTGATCTGTTTTTGCCCTCCATTTCTCTTCCTCTCTGAGAGTTTGGGAGCGTTCAAAAGCTTTGTCTTCAATGTCAGAAATCCTTTCATCTGCTTGCTCCATTCTGTTACTGAGGAATTCTACTGTGTTTCTCAGATCTTTGAGGGCTGCAACTTCTTATCTCAATGTGTCAAAGTCTTTGGTCATTTGGTCTTTGAATTCATTGAATTCTTGAGATATCTTTTGGGTTACTGCTTGGAATTCTAATTTGATCTTATTTGCTAGCCAGATTCTGAATTCGATTTCTGACATCTCAGCTATTTGTGCGTGGGATCTTGTGCTGTCTCTGGCCCATTGATCCTTGGGGGAGTTGATCTATTCTGATTATTCATATCGCCAGAGTTTTTCTGTTGATTTTGTTTCATGATTGTTTTTCACCGTTGCCTCTGGCTGTCCTCAGAGTTGGGGAGGTGTCTCTCCAAGATTAGACCCCAGGGGAATCACTCTATTGTTGCTGGATCTTTGTAGGGAGTGACCCTGTGTAGTTCCTCTGGGGCTGCCCCAGCCAGGGAGTTCTGGTTGTGGAAGCAGCTCTGGAGTATGACACACCTGGATCCAGAAACAGGGCTGAAGGTGGTACACATGGTTCTGGGAGTGCCTGGTGCCCAGTAACTTTGTCACAGAGAGCCCAAGGCTCTAGCCATCTCTGGCCAGGAGAAGGGCTCTGCGCAGAGGCAGGGAGGGCTCCGAAGGGCACGTGGCTACCAGAGTCCCTGGTCAGACAAGCGGGCCGTTGTGAAGGCATGGAGGGCACAGGAGGCAGGACGCAGGGTTGTGCAGCTCCCACAGTTCCCGGTCAGAGCATGCGGAGGCCCCACGGGTCGGGGGTCATGGCACAGCTCTTATGGAGGTCCGGGTGGCACCAAGCCCAGGAATTTGAGGTTGCTATGAGCTGTGACGCCACGGCACTCTACCCAGAGCAATAGCCAGAGGCTCCAGTGTGCCAAAACTGGTCTCACTCTGCCCCTGAGGGTTAAGGCTGTAAGGCAGCTCAGTCCCTGCCTTTAGGCTGCTCAGTCACTAGGGAAGCTGTTACTCAGCTGCCATCTTGGATTGTTCTCAAAAAAAGAATTTTCAAAAATATACACTTACTTGGAGCTAGAAGCAAGTAAAAGATTTGAAATCTAAGTATGTGCTACCATGGACCTGAAAAGTACCAGAAATTTAGGGAAAGCAAAAGGATAATATGCAGGGAAACAGACAAGTCAACATTCAAGCAAACAGATTCTCATGATATGAACTTAAGCTGAAGCAGAACTCATGTGTCCTGACAAATCCTAGATGTTGCAAGTCCTATTTCAGGAGATAGCATCCTGAGGTGCAAATGCAGTTAGGTGAATTTCCGTTAATACATTTAGCTGTGAAAAAGACAAGAGCTCATGTGCATTGAACACTTACTAAAAGCCAGGCATGGGTCTGAGCATTTCATACACATTTTCTCATTTAATCTAACAACCCTTCTCCCAGGTATTGATAGTATTATCATTCTCCTTTTACATTCAGATGAGTAAACGGAGACCCACCAGGCCCAAGTTACACAGTAAGAATGAACAAAGATCAGAAACTAATTTCAGCTAGTATACAATGAATACTACTGTTACCATTTAATACTAGAGGGAAATATTTGTGTTTCAGCGGGAAAGGCTGCATTACATAGACAAGCAGCCCCCTCAAATTCTTGCTTTTTAAAATGTTTGCAGTTTGATGTTTCTGGGTAAAACACTTTCTCTTTTTCATGCAATTTTTTAACAAAAAATGACATCAATCATGATGTTCTGCAACTCGGTTTTTTTTAGATTTAATATGTGGCTATCCATGTTGATCAGCTTCCTCAACAGCTTCATGGTAGCCCATTATCTGAATGGTTCATATTTTTTTTTTCGGTTAATTCCTTACTAATGGGATTTATTAATTTGTTCATTTATTAGAGATGGAGTCTCTATCTCTAATTATGTTGTCCAGGCTGGGCTCAAGCAATCTTCCTGCCTCAGCCTTCCTAGAAGCTGGGACTACAGATACATGCCTGGCTGGGACTAATGAAATTTTAATTGTTTTGCTTTTCTACTTTTCTCTATTACAAGCAGTGTTCCAGTGAACATCCTGGTACATCTATCTTTATACTACACTTTCCTTTTTCATAAATGAAGAACCTCCATAAGCTTTTTTTCATCCTCTTTTATTGAGACAGAGTCTTACTGTGTCGCCCTAGAGTGCTGTGGCATCATAGCTCACAGGAACCTCAAATTCTTGGGCTCAAATGATGTCTTGCTTTAGCCTCCTGAGTAGCTGGGACTTACAGGTGCCGGCCACAATGCCTGGCTATTTCTTTAGAGATGGGGTCTCACGCTTTCTCAGGCTGATCTCAAATTCCTGAGCTCGGGCAATCCACCTACCTGGGCTTCCCAGAGTGCTAGGATTAAAGGCGTGAGCCACCGCACCCTGCCTCCTCCCTAAGCTTTATTCGTGTTGTCAAGCATGTAATTTTTAATGTAGTTACTGCTTCAGACTCTAATTTCTGTTTTTTCCACTTTTGCATGCACGGTTTTCTAGTACATAGGACTCCTTGAGTGATGCTGAGGCTAAGTAGTTCTCTAAGTTGCAGAATGAGTGAAAGCATCAGACATTGGGCTTAAATGATAAACATGATTTCAGCGGGTGAGCTAGTTCTATTTGAAGAAAAACTTTAAAACCTAGACTAAACCAGAAATTCTGAATAATCGCCTTAAAATGGATACCATGAATCAGAGCATACTAATACAAGAGTGGAGACGTATGATTTGGGTTCATGATCCTTACTCTAATATTTCAATTATTTGTGCTTTTAATGGTAGAAAATAATGCTTTCCTGTGTTAAGGCAGCACCAAGAACAGTTTCTGACACGTGAACTCACCATATGTGTTGGGGATATTTTGAATGGTGTATTTTTTGGAAATGGAGTATAGACTATTAAAATAGTTAAAGGTATGACTCGAGCTACACTTGAGTTCACTTTCTGTCTTCATCACTTACTGACTTTGTGTCCTGGGACAAAAGTCACTTAACTTTCTGTTCTTCAATCTCTACTCAGTAAAAACTGTTAATAGTGTTATCTATCTACTTGATTCCTGTTGCAAGGACTTAGTGAGTAAATACATGTAAAGCTCTTCAAATTGTATAATTACTATTGAGCCTTAACTGTGCTGGCTCTTGAGGAAATAAAGTTAGCAAGACAAAAATCCTTGCTCTCAAGTGAGAGACTGCAGTCTGGTTCTAAACACAGATGAAAATCAAGATTTATAATTCAGTGTAACTGAGGACAGTCGTGTAATCACAGGGTAAAATGAGAACATTTGGGATGGGCTCAGTTTTGAAGAGCATGAGAAAGCTTCTCAAAGGCAGAGATGGTTTAAGATCCCTCAGTTTCCCCTACTTTCTTTCTGTGGCCTGAGAAACGCAGAATTTCTTGACCACTCTGTGACCTGGCCAGCTGCATGGGTTCTTTCCCCCTGCAGGCTTGAACTCAAGCTGGGGCCTTGAACATTCCCAAGCACTGATAAAGTTGTATAGGTTATGCTTAAAACACGGAAATATGAAAATATGTTGGTGAACACATAGAGACTAGACCCGGCCCTGAGCCAAATTCCCTAAACCCTCACATAAACTCTCAAACTGGAAACTCCCGTTGCAGACATCCTTAGGTACAAAAATGTCTTTTCTCCCTGTTCACTGAAGCACTCTGTATGTTCCCTAATAAACCCTTTGGACTGACCTCCTCAGCATTTGGTGCTTCTTTCTTCCAAATCCAAACTGGCTCCATCTTGGGATAGTTTGGAGTAGTCCCCTGCAAGAATTATGCTGCCACTCCTTTTGGGCCAACCCAGCCTTGGGTTCAGCTGGAAAGGACAGAGCTGCTAAACTAAGACTTGAAAAAGAGAGAGGAAGAGGCTTTTAGGCAGACAGGAGAGAGCCAATGTCTTTCAGGTACATGCAGGAACTATAGACAGTTTGGTAGGGTTGAGTCGTGAGTGCTATGTGAGAGAATAGGGGACATGTTATATCGTTGGCTGGAGACCAGATGACATATAGTCTCCGCCACCATGCAGGAGTTTGGGATTTATCCTGAGGCCAGAGGGTAGACATCAAAGGATTTTATGCAGAGAAATGACTTGAGTAGAGTGTTTAAAATGACAAATTTGATAAAATGGGGTGAAGTGATACTGATACCTTTGGGTATTCAGAAGGTAGAACCAGCAGAATTGGCTGGTTGATGGCCCTAAGAAGACAGTATAGCATATGGGTAAGAGCCATACCTAAATAATGAACTTGAACGGCCTTTTTTCCGATCTCTCATCTATGTGGATGTCCTCATTGAACTCTTCAAGACTTTTACTAGGCAGTTTTGCTAGGGATTTTCTCAAAAAAGGTAGGTTTAGGAAGCCTGATGGGCTATACTTCTAGGCTTCTCCACTTACTGTGCGATGTCAGGAAAATAGCTTCAATTCTCCACATCTGTGAATTGGCTTAGTGTTATCTAATTGTACTTCACAGGATTGTTGAAGAAATTGACACAATGAATACAAAGTGCTTAGCTCCATGTGTTTACTGCGGACACAAATATAGAAAACAAGGAGAATATTGCTCAAAAGGGAAAAAAAAGCAATGTGTTTAGGTGGCCAGGTGGTAGACAGACTCCTCAGGTTTAAATCCCTACTGTGCCAGTTACTAGCTAGTTGTGTGACTTTAAGAAAGTTACTTAATTGTAAAGTAGCAAGAGAAAGGCAAATCATCTTGTACAAGAGATTCCGAATAAAACTAACATTGGTTTCTCGTCAGAAACTATGGCGACCACAGGCAGTGGATGACATATTTAAAGTACTAAAAGAGAAAAGCTGTCAACCCAAACTGTTTATCTGGCAAAACCATCTCTCAGAAATGAAGTACAAATTCAGACACTCCCAGATAAACAAAAACTGTGGAAATCTGTCACTAGTAGACTAGCCCTACAGGAAATGGGAAGAGGAGTCCCTCAGGCTGAAATAAAAGGACAATATTCAATAATTTGAAGCCACATGCATGAAGAAATAAATATATTAGTAATACAAACACAAAAAAGTTACTTAACTTTTTTTTTTTTTGTAGAGACAGAGTCTCACTGTCTCTGCCCTTGGGTAGAGTGCCGTGGCGTCACACGGCTCACAGCAACCTCTAACTCTTGGGCTTATGCGATTCTCTTGCCTCAGCCTCCCGAGCAGCTGGGACTACAGGTGCCCGCCACAACGCCCGGCTATTTTTCTGCTGCAGTTTGGCCGGGGCTGGGTCCGAACCCGCTACCCTCGGCATATGGGGCGGGCACCCTACTCACTGAGCCACAGGTGCCGCCCTACTTAACTTTCTTATGCCTCATTTTTAGTATTGATAAGATGAAGATAATAACATCTCTTTCATAGTGTTGTGGAAGGAAGAAATACAGATAATTCATGTAAAGTGCTAGAACATTAATTCATTTAAACAAATATTTATTGTGTGTATGTGCCAAGCACTCTTCTAGCCCCTGAGGATAAAGTAGTAAATAGATTGAAATGGAACCAAACCTGCCCTCAGGGACCTTAATTTTATCTAACAAACAGTAACAATGAATGTCTAGCACATATGAGTGTTCTGTATTATTTATGTGTTACCAGCAACATTCCAAGACAAGTTTTGTGGTTTTAACCTCAAACTTTTTCTATAGTTTTTTTTTCTTTTTTAATAAAAGAATAATGTTCCACAAACACAATGGTAATATACAGGATGTAGAGACCTAATCCAAGATAACTCAGATACCAAAGAGAAACACATTTGAGGGGGAAAAAAAAATCTGCTGATAAAACTTTGAATATTTACCACTCTTTTGTATTACCTCCCCACCCCCAAAAAAGCTATATGAGGGCTCCAGCACCTGCCTGAAATCTTCCTAAGAAGGTATGCTTAATATTTGCTTAAACCACGTTGCAACAATTGAGGAACGACTTGAAGGAGAATTAACATTCGTTCCCACCTTCTGAGATAAGGTATGCAAACACCACAGATTCTGAAGATACAAGTTCAAATGCCTCTATGGCCAATAGTCTCAGGGGAGGGGGTGATAACAGGGCAGATTAAGGCAATTCTTTAAACCATGGAGAATTAAAGACCTGATTAAGTCTGGTACAGGCCACAACAGCAAGGCCCTGGTCCCCTCATTGCTAAGGCAACCGACCCCGCCCAGAAGAGGAAACCTGAAACCTCGATGAGGCCACCTCCCTGCTGTGACACGGTTTTTTTGTTACTGTGGGGAAAAGGAAAGGGACACACGTCAATGGGGACGAACGTAGTGTCTCTGGTCTCAGTACAAGGTGCTATAAAGAGGAAGGGGTCGTCCACATGCAGCGACCCCCATTTCGCGCCTCAACGCAAAGTTATCCCGAGGTTCCCACCCACAGTGGGAGAATTCTGGCCGGAAAAGCACCGCCCACCCGGAGGTGTGAACCGATCTAGCTCCTCCTCCCACTAGCTTCTCGCGATCGTTGACAACAAGCAACCCACAAGGAACTTCCGGCAGCGACCCATCAGCTCGTCAGCGATTGGTCCATTTCCCTGGCCTGTTGCGTGACGTCACCGCCCGGCTCCCGGGGTCGCACGTGTGGGGAGGCCTGAAGACGCGGCTGAGCTGGGTCTTGGGCTCCCTGCGGACTTTAAGCGTGTAGTAGCTGCTCCTTTTGGGGCTGAGCTCCGCGCTTCTGCAGCATGGTGAGCAAGCTTGGCGGCGGGGCGCTGTGGTTTTGCGGAAGTCAGGCAGGTTCCGGTAATGCCTGTGGCTACTGCAGCCTGGGTTAGGGATGCCGGAGGCTGTTTGCGGCACAGTAGCCCAAAATGGGTCACCGTCCCCATCCCTGGCACGCTTTACAAGTTGCATTTCCCACGGCGACCCTCCCTGGGGGGTGGCCCGATTGCCCCTGGAGCCCTGCAGCTCTGCGCGCCTGCGGTTAATTAAAAACCTGTGACACTGGACACAAATGCCCCGCCTTGTGCTTCATGGGGTCGGGCACAGGGGGAGTTGCTTGCCTCTCTAAGCGTTGGAGTGGCAGCTGTCCACTTCTCTTAATTTGCTTGGGGAAAAGGAACTTATGGTAGACTCTGAAGTTGGGCCCAAAGTGAGGCCACTTACTTGGGTTTTCTTTGGGAAACAAAGATTGCATAGCGAAATAAGAATGTAGAAAAGGATGACGAATCTTATTAAACTTTAGCTGTTGGGGTCTTGCTTTTATTTACTCGTTAGTAGATGAAGTGTGTACCCTATTCGGAACTGTCTACCCATATTTTCTTGTGTCAGGCGTCTTGTCATTCTGGTTCAACCCACCATCGACCTTGCCTGAGCAGCCAATCTAAAGTAGCATTTAAGTCATTCACGCATCACCTTGCAAACATATTTTCATCATTTGAAATAATTACTTTGTTGATTTCTTGCTAAGAAGAGGGACTTTACCTGATTTTCCGACAGTTGTATTCTCAGCTTTCATAACAAGGTCTAGAGCAGAGTAGATACTCAAA
The DNA here is from genome assembly GCF_027406575.1 of Nycticebus coucang. Classification (NCBI taxonomy): domain Eukaryota; kingdom Metazoa; phylum Chordata; class Mammalia; order Primates; family Lorisidae; genus Nycticebus; species Nycticebus coucang. Next base: position 120,157,895 of record NC_069784.1, read on the forward strand.
ACATGTTTACTGAAGGAAGAATAAATATGGATTCTACAGAGCACAGCTGATGTTAACCTGCCCCAGAAGTGTAGATTTTAAAATCTGTTGATCCTTCACATAACTTAAGATGCATGTGTGGACTATGATATTATTCACTGGAGTTTTGTTGTTGTTGTTCTGTCTTAATGAATTGTTCTGATTCTGTTCCTTCCAAGCCTCACAGGAAGAAAAAGCCCTTTATAGAGAAGAAGAAAGCTGTGTCTTTTCACTTGGTCCACCGGAGCCAACGAGATCCTTTAGCAGCAGATGAGACTGCACCCCAGAGGGTTCTTTTGCCCACACAGAAAGTAGGTCCTATTCTGTAGCCAGTAGAATTATAGGTGGACTGTTAGTGGTTTTAAATAAATTGCTGGCCAACCGAGAAGAAATAAACAACTAGCCTTCTGAGAAATAATTTATGGCTGGGCAAGGTGGCTTATTCCTGTATCCTAGCACTCTGGGAGGCCGAGGTGGGTGGATTGCTTGAGCTTGGGAGTTTGAGACCTGCCTGAACAAGAGCAAGACCACATCCCTGTAAAGAAGAAAAATTAGCCAGGTATGGTGGTACATTCCTGTAGTCCCAGCTACTTGGGAGGCTGAGGCGAGAGGATCACTTGAGCCCAGGAGTTTGAAGTTGCTGTGAGCTGTGATGCTGTGGCACTCTACCAGAGCCACAGAATGAGACTCTGGGGGGAAAAAAAACGAAAGGAAGAATTTATGACTTAATTTTCAGGATATGTGCTGATTTTTAAATCTTGCATATTCATTTTGATTGGGAGGATAAAGCATCTTTGAGACAATGAAATGAACAAATCTTGTAGAGTAATGGTAAGTATGTCCTAAACTGGCAGCTACAGTGCTGCGTGATATTTAGAGCACAAACATATGCTCAGTGTCTTCTTTCTTTGAGGTCCTGCCATGTTGTAACCACAAACTGTATTTTGTGTCCTGGCCAGTCATCTCCTGAGGTGTAAAACATGAGCTCATGGGTTAGCATTAGAAAATGCCAGGAAGTCTTGAAAGGGTTGATTTGATTATCATTAAATAATTGTTAATTGTGGATAATATGAAAGGAAGTGTTGGCAGGGGACACTGGTCATGCTAAGCTTTTCAGTAAAGCCAGTTTTGTTTCGTGTCGAGAAGTGTCTTTGCATACAAATGTAAGAAATTGTACTTACCTTTGAAGGCCCTTCAGTCTTGTCTTCTCACCTTCCAAATACATGATAAAACAAAATGTGTGTTTCTTGACTCCAGCTGTTGCACAGAAATGTCTAGTGGACAGAGGAATTGTTCTTATTCCATTTTAATTTTATGTAGCATTCTGGTTGAGAAGCTGTATTTCCTGAGTTTGTCAGGAATCCTTCGTCTTATTCCTGTTGGCCCAAATGTTTGCGTGCCACTTATTTCCTATTTGGAAAGCTATGCTCATTGTAAGGTTCCTATGCCTTATCCTTAAAAGAAGTGCTAATTCCATTTTTTTTGTTATCCAAGATAAACGATGAAGAAAGGCGAGCAGAGCAGAGGAAGTATGGAGTGTTCTTTGATGATGACTATGACTACCTGCAGCATCTGAAGGAGCCATCTGGGCCGTCAGAGCTTATTCCTTCAAGCACCTTCAGTGCACATAGCAGGAGAGATGAGAAAGAAGAAACTTTAGTAAGTCCAGTAAGGCTTTTCAGCCATTTAAGTAAGAGAGAGTGAGTGTGGGTGTGAGTGAAGAAACTATCATTTTTAAATCAAGGTAATGTTTGGGTCAAGAAATGATGTCCATATAAAGAGCACAAAGGCAGGCCATGTCTCCACTTACAAATGTATTATGTACATACATATATATCATCAGGAAAGAGCAGCCCATCTCTTGTGGCAAGTATCAAAAGTAACAGCATCTGACAGGTCTAGAATTTTGTTAGATGTGCCCTTGCTAGGTGGCACTTTTCAGTAGAAGAAATGCAGCTGACATTCTCCAACAACTTGACTGTTTCGGGATTATAAACTCATTCTGAAGACAGTACTTTTATGGAATGTTCAGATCTTTAACTCTTTTATAAAAGCTTCAGCCTTATATAATAAGAAAGAACAGAATAAATAGGTAGTAACAAAATTCCTGTTATCCTTACAAACAAACATGCAGTCCACTTTAATACTTCCTCTTTCAAGTATGAATGAGAGCACATATTTATATAGAATTAGTGCTGCTAATTTGTTTTTCCCCCTGTTAATGTTAAAGATACCCATGTTGTATACCTCTGTTATCTCAACTAGCACTTAAGAAAAGGAGACATTCATTAGGTTTATGGACAAAAGGGGAGATAAAAAAGGCACCGGTTTCCTCTGCTTTTCTCCAATTATGTCATGGTCCAGGCATTCCTTTTCTTGGGGAAGATGTGATTGTAGCCCTTATAGTTCATAGCTTGTTGCTTAAGGAGAGTAGAAGGGTTACGTTTCAGGGTATCATCTCTAAGGAAGAGGTGGTAACTGCAGCTGTTCACTTAATAAGTAGGTTTTGTAAATCCCACCACCACACCGCTATCACAATAGAACCAACTTCTCTATTCCTCTTCCCCAAGGCTATTATATCAGTAGTAGGTTACTTCTCTTATTGGCTCACTATCTTCAAGAGCCCACTGAGGGAGAGGTGCAGGGTCCAGTAGTAGCTCAACTTCTTTATCCTAGGGAGAAAAGTTTTAATGAAGTCTTATCTGGCTGAATTGTACTCATTGGGGAAAAAAAACCCAGCTTTTAATTCTTATTTCACTTTGAAAGTAATCAGTAATTGGCTTTTTACAGAATAAGGCTCTTCAATGGACACTTCAGTGACATTTACAAGGACAAGTGAATTATATTTAAAAACAAAAGTGCCATTGCACTTTTGCAAAACAGTGCTATGGAAAAGTATGGATTGGTCCCACGTATTTTTTTTTTTTTTTAACTTTGTAACAAACCACCAAACTTGAATAAACTAGAAATATTATGTAACCCTTAGAAACAGAGTGTAAGGCTGTATAGAAATGGTTAATGCTTGAGCAGGCCCCGACTTTCACATGAAGGGAAGAGGGTGCTACCATAGAAGAAATCAGTTCGGCAAACAACATAGTTGAACTACTGCAACCAATAAACAAGCAACACTCTTCTCAAGAGAAAAGCAATCATTATATAAACTCTGTTCATGAATGTGATTCTTTGCTGTTCAAGATTTGAGAAATATCTCTCAAAGAATAAGTTCATTAAACACAAGCTGACTTTTTCCCCCTTTTTAAGCCTTAAATGTCTGAGGATAATCACAGAGTACCTTTAAAACCAAAAGACTATGTAGATAATAGCACAATTTTAAAGAATAATGAAATACATAAAACCCATTAGATTGTACACTTTTGTTGACTTTCTTTTCTAAAAATATATACTTTACGAGAATTGTGTAGTATGTGAATTATACAATCTCAGTAAAGCTTTTTCTTTTTTTTTTTTTTTTTGTAGAGACAGAGTGTCACTGTACCGCCCTCAGGTAGAATGCCGTGGCGTCACACGGCTCACAGCAACCTCTTAACTCTTGGGCTTACGCGATTCTCTTGCCTCAGCCTCCCGAGCAGCTGGGACTACAGGCACCCGCCACAACGCCCAGCTATTTTTTGGTTGCAGTTTGGCCGGGGCTGGGTTTGAACCCGCCACCCTACAAAAACATTTTTTGCTCATGTTTCTGCTACTGAGAAACTTGTTTTGGAAGCCATTACATCTTGTCATCTGCACTCACACTCGTCAGAGCCTTTCACTTCGGGTGCCCGTGCTCAGTGAACTAGAGAGGGTGTACGCCCCAGCTTCATGCCCGTTGCTGGACTGAGGGCAGGGTGGGGGCAGAGATACAGAGACAGGTGATGCCTGGTGGTTACCCTTCATTATTAACTGCTTGAGGAAAGAACGCTAAAGCACAAGGACCAGTGATAGAACAAAGGCCAGCACTCGTTTCAGAACATGGAGATTTCACACAAAGGAAAGTAACCAGGAAAGGCATCATGCAGGAAGGTAGGAACTGACCTGGCCATTGAGGGGTGGATGGTATTCAAGGGAGGGAGAAGAAGGAACGTTTTAGTCAGGAAACAGACATGGGTTAGTCTTGGGGACTAACAGTGTCTGGCACATGTACACTCAGTAAGTTATTCTGAAGCATTACATGAAAGAACTGGGCTTGAGTTGCGTGGTCCTAATGAATAACAGGGAGAAGTTGGGAAATACAGAGTAGGCCTTGATTTTACAGGGCCTTGAAACTAAGAGCATACGTACAGAGTGAGAAATTGAGACCTCTTACAAATTCAGGAAGGTCACATGATAAACGTATTAAGAGCGTTTAATCTGACCGTGGATGTGAAGGTTGCATTAGGTATAGACTGGCTGAGTGCTTGCTTGGTAAACTGTAAATGGGATGTGCCAAAGGAAGGGAGTGAAATCATGGTGAATGAGAGAGTTCAAAGGAACATTGGGACAGAAAAATGATTTATAACTCCTGTAGGATTGCTGATTCAGTGAAAAACTGTGTCATTGCTAGAGGTGGGGACTTTAAGACCGAAAAGACCAACTTTATTTTAAAATTTTAGGCAAGTGGAATTTTAAGACCAGGTTTGAATCCCAGAAGCCCATGTAATGACCAGAGAGGCATGCCATTTATCCTTTCTTGGTTTTTGTTCCCTTTTACCGAAATATGCCGTGACCTCTCAGGTTTTGGGGTTAAATGGAGCGATGTATTAGAGAAAGCATTGTGAAGTAATACAGGGAGGTTGGTTTTGAGGCAATGATGGGATTTACATTTTTAATTATACACACGCATGCACATATAACCTAGAGCAGAGGAGAGAGAATGCAGAATAAGTCGTGACAATTTCTAAGGGGGTTACATAATGCCACAAACTGAGTGACATAATACAACAGAAATTTAGGCCAGGTGCAGTGGCTTACATTTATAATTCCAGCACTTTGGGAGGCCAAGGTAGGAGGTTTGCTTTAGGACAGAAGTTCAAGACCAGTCTGGGCAACATGGCAAGACTTTTTCTGTAAAAAATTAACTGAGCGTGGTGATGGGAGACTGTAGTCCTAGCTGCTTGGCAGGCTGAAGCAGGAGCATTGCTTGAGTTCAGGAGTTTAGGCCATGGTGAGCTATGATTGTGCCTGGGCAACAGATTGAGACCCTGTCTTCAGAAAAAAAGAATCTAGTTCTAAAAATATCCTTTAGACCTTTAGGCTGTACTCCGGGCTTCAGGGCTTACTCTGCAGGGAGATGGGAAAGTCACGTGCCTTCACAGTCCTCATGTAGGAGCTAAGCCTTTAGGAGAGCACCTGGCTGTGCGCAGTGCCACTGCAGCTAGACCTCCAGGACAAAGACCTGTTTTTCTTTCAATGCAACATCAAAAGAAGTTTTTCTATTATAGCTAGAAATGAATGAGCTTTACCTTCCAACAAGATAAGAGTTAGGAACAACTATTTCTAGAGTATGGAAAGTTTAGTTTCCATATGAGAGTGGTTAATCATTTAGATGTGCCGCTCACGTACTTTGTCCTTGCTGTGATTTTTACTCATTCATCTGGCCTTTCCTGCCTTTCTGAAGTTCAGCATTTGAGTAATATGACAGTGGGTATGGAAAACTATTTTCCAAACATGGCCGTAGTAATACCTTCAGCCCGTGTGTTCTTCTACAATATAACCTTTCTACTCTTCTATCAGGAAATAAAGCTGATTCCTCTCCTTTTGGATTTTGAGCTGGTTTATGACTTACCTATAACTAATAGAATGTAGTGGAAGTGAGACTAGGTGCCTTCCAGAGCTGGATCAGAAAAGACCATATAGCTTTTACCTGGTTCTCGTGGGATATCTGCTACGGAGAACCCAGCCACTATGTTGGAAGTGTATAAATCCCTGGGCCCACCACCCTGAAGAGGCCATGTATAAGCAGTTAGGTGGACAGCCCCAGTTGAACCCAGCCTCTGAGCCATCCCTGCCAAAGCACTGGACATGTTAGGAAAGCCATCTTGGAACCTCCAGAGTGTGTCAGCTGAGTAACAGTGAGGGACCTCAGTTGACCTCTTTTTTAAAAAAACAGAAACACACCATTTTGTCGTTCTGGAGGCCAGAGGTTCCAGAGTCAAGGTATCAGCATTTTTCCTTGGGTGCTCAGAGGCAGAATCTGTTCCATGCGTCACTGTTAGCTTCTGGATGGCAGTCAGTCCTCGGATTTCCTTGGCTTTTGTAGATAACGTCACTCCAGTTTACCTTCAGCTTCACATGGTGTCCTCCACGGGGTGTCTTGTGTCTTCACATGACCTTATGAGGGAACACTACTGTGACTCAACTATGTACATTTACAGGGACTCTCTTCAAAATAAGGCCATAATCTGAAGTTCTAGGTGGATGTGAATTTTGGGAGGACACTTAACCCACTATAGTAGTTTACAAGTATTTCCAAGTAAACCTAACCATTATGTAATTACTTTTTTTAAGAGCACTGGAATTAAATTACCTTCATCAGTGTTTGCATCAGAGTTTGAGGAAGATGTTGGATTATTAAATAAAGCAGCTCCAGTCTCAGGTATGTTTAGTTTCTTTAACATTTCCTGTGCATAAATTTGTGTTTTGCAAAAAGAAACAAAGAGTTATGACGTAGGATTTTTCTGCACATAATAAAGTATTGAAACGTATGAAGAATTGAAATGTATGTAGGATTTGGATTAGAATTATTAGGAAGAGAAGAATGTGATCTTTGTCCCTTTGTACATCTGCCATTAAATCCTCCTTTAGAGTTGTCTTTGGGGAGGAAAATGAAAAAACTTATTGGTTATCTGGTAGGGAGATGTTAACATTCACCTAACTTCTCACAAGGATAGCAATATATTCATTCATTAACTTAAATAGCATAATTTTGAAAAACAATATTTTGTCTTTCAAAATTTCTCCTGAGAGTATAGAAGTACAGGAGTTCATGTTTTTCCTTGGGCATTCAGAGGCAGAATCTGTTCTGTGCATCACTGGTAGCTGCTGGAGGTTTTACATATTATCATCTTTAGATACACTGAAAAAACATTTTTTAAATTTTTTTTAAAATGTGGTATACTTTATTATACCTAGCCATTTTTTTATTTTTAATTTTAAGTAACTTTATTTATGGTTAATGTGAGAGTACAAGCAACCAGGTCAAAATATTTGATTTTGTTAAGTAGAGTTTGTCTTGTTATGTCCCACACACAAAAGGTGTGTCAACCCTCACCGCCCCCAATTCAGTGAGAGCATCCCAACTCCTTCTCCCTCCTTCATTACCCCTCCCCCCAACTTGAATTGAAATGAGTTTTTCTCCTATATGGGCATGCATCTGATTGTCTATTGCCTTCATATTAGTATTAGTACTTTGGAGAATTGCTTTTGCATTCTTGTAATACTTTACAAAGAAGAATATGTTTTAATTCCCTGCAGGATATTACAAAAGATGTGAGGTCCCCATCTTTTTTATGGCTGAATAGTATTCCATGGTATTCATGTACCACAATTTGTTAATCCATTCCTGAGTTGATGGGCTTTTAGGTTCTTTCCACGTCCTGGTGATTGTAAATTGAGCTGCAATTTTTTTTTTTTTTTTTTAATTTTCAGTGTGAAACGGGAATCCACAGAAGTGGTGTTTGGTATTTTATTCTAAATTGCCTTAATTATCTACTATTGCTTGCCCTGGGCTATTCATTTGTAGTTTTCTTCTACAGACTTTTGAGCTACACCAGAATAAAGTGTAGTCTCTGATCTCAAGGAATTTACCTCAGTTAGAAAAGGTAGACACTAAATGGGAAATTACAGTACAGGTGGATAAACACTCTTGGCTTGAGGAGCACCAAATCCAGTCTGGGGAAGTGAGGCACGCCTTCCTGAAGGAAGAGATTTCCAGGTTGGTTTCTTGAGTGGAAGTTAGGCAGATGGAAGAAAGAGAAGCGGGGAAGAGGGAATATTCCAAATAGGACTATATGCAAAAGTAAAAGCATAACTGTGTGTAATTGTACATAATTTAACATATCCAGGAAGAAGAATAAGGATTAAAAAGATATGAGGCTGGAAAGTTAAGAATGGCCACGCAGAAGGTGTCAGGCCATGTCAGATTTTAAGCGTGGACTTGAAAGTTTTTCTTGAACTATAGTATTTTTTTTTCCTTTTCTTTTCTTTGAAACAAAATCTTAACTTGTTGCCCTGGGTAGAGCAACCTCAACTCTTGGGCTCAAGCAATTTTCTTGCCTCAGCCTCCCAAGTAGCTGGGATTGCAGATGCTAGCTACAACGCTCAGCTATTTTTAGAGACTGGGTCTCCCTCTGGCTCAGGCTGGTCTCCAACTCCTGAGTTCAAGCAATCCACCCACCTTGGCCTCCCAGAGTGCTAGGATTGTGGGTGTGAGCCACTGTGCTCAGCTGAACTCTTAATATTTTTATAGGTAGAAAAATATAGCTGAAGAAACAGGTAAGGATTTATTAAAATCTCATGGTCAGAAAAAACTAAAAGGGTAGCAGTCTGCAAATATTTAATTTGAGTTATTTATAACAGATGAATTTAAATGTCAGGATTTTTCCTGCAAGTGAAAACTTTGAATTTTTTTGAATAGGCAAAATTTAATATTACAGATGTGTAACAGAAGAGTATTTTTACCAGTGGATATTGAAGGGAAAGGATCTTTCTCTCTCTCTCTCTCTTTGTTTGGGGGGGCGAGGGTTGTCTTGGAATTATTTATCTTTATGTCTATTCTTCACTAGACTGAACTTTTTTTTTTGAGACAGAGTCTCACTTTGTCACTCTTGGTAGAGTGCCGTGGCGTTACAGCTCACAGCATCCTCAAACTCTTGGGCTTTAAGCAATTCTCTTGCCTCAAGCCTCCCGAGTAGCTGGGACTACAGGCACCTACCACAGCACCTGGCTATTTTTTGTTGCAGTTGTCATTGTTGTTTAGCAGGCCCAGGCTGGGTTTGAACCTGCAGCCTCGGCATATGTGGCCTGCACCATAACCATTGTACTATGGGTGTCAAGCAGTAGACTGAACTTCTTAAAGTTCTTATTCTTTTATCCTCAATACATAAATAGAATTTGGCATATTGTAGTCTTGGATTATTAAGTGAATGAATTGTGCTTTCTTGGGAATTGTTGTTCAATGTTTATTTTCCATCTAGGACCTCGATTGGATTTTGATCCTGACATTGTTGCGGCTCTTGATGATGATTTTGACTTTGATAATCCAGATAATCTGCTTGAAGATGATTTTATTCTTCAAGCCAATAAGCCAGCAGCAGAAGAGGAGGGAATGGACGTGCAGTACGTGTGATTTATTGTGAAGCAGAAATCACCTGTTAATTCTTTAGTGGGGTGGTAGCCATAGAACATTGCAGTTGGAAGAGATTTTTGAAAGCATTTAATCTGAGTCTTCTATATTTTAGAGCAGAAAATGTGAGATACGAGGTCTTTTACAAGCTATTAATAGTGACTAAAGTCCAAGGGTTCTATTTGCTACTTATACTTTTCCTAGCATACTAGATAACTTGTCTGTTCTTGCCTAAACAGGAACACTTTCTGAAACGTACTCGAGTTTTACTTGCAGAAAGTTTTTTTGTTCTGTTGTTTTTTTAGTTGTTTTAACAGGTTAATTTATGACTGTTTGACTTCAGGAAATCTGAGGATGAAGATGAATGGGAAGATGTGGATGATGAGGAGGGGGGAGATAGTGATGATGATGACTGTGACTCTGTGGGGCCATCTGACTCAATGGGGCCATTGTCAGATGAAGATGGTATGTTCACCCCCGGAAAACCTCATGGAACTGTAGAAAATCACTTATTCTGGGAAGAGGAAACGAAAAGTCGCTTCACAGAGTATTCTATGACTTCCTCAATCATGAGGAGAAATGAACAGCTGACCCTCCATGATGAGAGGTTTGAGAAGGTAAGTTTCCAAAATAAAGGACATGTTAATACCATCTCTTGGTAAATTTTATTTAAAAAAAAAAGATTGTGACCAAAAGCTAAAACTTTCAGTATTAGAAACAGACTGTCTCTTTATTAAAACAGCATAAAACCACCCTAGTTTTCATTCTGGAAAGAACATTGTGTAGGTCAAAAGGAGCTAGCTAATCAAAACCTGCCTTTCTTCTTTGAGTTCTTGATTCTGAATTATCTACAGTCCTCAAGGTTATGCTGTTGTCCTAAAACAATGGTCTGTGCATAAACAAAATTCCATTTCTTTCGCTTTCTCTTATCTGGAGTTTTCATAATTAACATAATTAACACAAAGAAACAGAATGGAAATGGAGACTAGGAATCTTTAAAAGCCTGCCTCATGATGTATTTGATGCTGTTTTGACAGACTTGCTCCAGGGCTGATGAACCCATTCCGTAGCCTGTTGAAGCAGGCTCTCTACCCCTCCCATCCTGTTGGCTTCAGCACTTCACACCTCCTCACATAATCTCTGATGTGCTTCTTTGTTATATTCTAACTAGGTTTGTCTCTGATTGAATGTGAGCTCCCCAAGGGGAGAGGTTTTGGCGTATAGTAGGAGTTCAAACTGTTTAATAAATGATGAATAAAGGAATGGTCACTTCAAAATAAATCTAAGATCAAGGTTCTAACTTTGCTACCTGCTCATTAAATAGTAGTTTTCTGCCTCTTAAGAGAGACAAAAGCACACTGTTCACTGCAAATAAACTCTTCAGGTAATAAGTCACCCCCTCCTTATTCTTTAACAAAGCCCAACAGTGTTAACAACATTTGAATGGTTCAGAAAATACCATCTAAAATAAGAACGAAATGTCTACATTAGCAGGAGACCCCTCAGCAAACATCTTTTATTTTGTATAACCAAGGAATTTGAAAGTATCTTTAAAACATTTTGAGGTAAAGATATTTGCCTAGAATTTTATTCTCTGAGCTAAGAAGAATAACTTTCTTTTATTGACATGTTAAATGGAAGCTTATTTTTAGTCTAAATGTAAATGTTAAAGTACAAGGCAGAAATGTCTTTCATATGCTATTGTAACGGTGTTAAATCTCTGCTGATATTTTAATGGTAGTTGTGATCTTAAGATAATGCTTAAATAATGTGTAAGAATAAAATTAATGTAAAAAAATTTAAATGCTGTAGTCTTAAGTACATTTATTTGCTTTTTGTTATATCTTGTCTGTTCATATTCAAGTTTTATGAGCAATATGATGATGATGAAATTGGAGCTCTGGATAATGCTGAATTGGAAGGTTCCATTCAAATAGACAGCAATCGGTTGCAAGAAGTTTTGAATGACTACTATAAAGAGAAGGCAGAGAAGTATGGTGACTACTTTTTCTTGTTTAGCTGATTTTTGCTTTTTAAGTATCCACATAAGGTGTATAGTTCTACAACTGAATTGAGGAAAAAATCTACCTAGTCAGATTCAGTATTAAGAAAATGATAACATTTTTCATAAACATTGGCTTATATAGATATGTATGTAAAACTCACCTATTCATCTCTTTTGCCTACATTTTGGTATTAAGAGTTCTCAAGTGGAATGTGATAGCAGAAACATACTGAGAACTACTTTTCTGTGTGTGTGTGTATATATATATATATATATATATTTTTTTTTTTTTTCCTTTTGAAACAGAGCCTCACTATGTTGCTTGGGCTAGAATACAGTGGCAGGATCATAGCTCACTATAGCCACCAGCTCCAGAGCTTAAGTGATTCTGACTCAGTCTCTCATGTGTAGCTAATACTATATAGGAATGTACCATGCCTGGCTAATTTTTTATTATTTATTTATTTTTGAGGCAAGGTCTTGCTCTGTTGCCTGGACTACAGTTTAATGGCCTCATCAGAGCTCACTGTAACCTCAAACTTATGGGCTCGGGAGATCCTCTTGCCTCAGCCTCCCAAGTACCTGAGATAGTCATATGTTACCACACCCAGCTAATTTTTCTATTTTTTTTATAGATATGGGGTCTCATTGCTGCTTAGTCTGGTCTTGAACTCCTGACCTCACATGATTGATTCTCCTGCCTTGGCCTCCTAGAGTGCTAGGATTACAGCATGAGCCACTACTCCCAACCTTTTTGTGGGGAGGGAGTGGGGCAGGTAGAGATGGAGTCTCACTGTATTGCCCAGGCTGATCTTGACCTTCTGACCTGAAGTACTCCTACCTTAGCTTCCCAGAGTGCTGTGATTAGGCATGAGCCAGTGCACCCAGCCTGTTTTTTTACTTGAGAAGAGTCAGGGCAGAATAGCTGAGTAGGAAATTGAGGACACATTCCAGTTGAAGAATTATTCTGACATAAGGACATACTTTTTATCTTTTAAAATGCCAGGCGTTCTGAGAGATATTAATAACTTATGGAAAGATAAAGATTTGTCTCTCCAGCTGGATTAGTGGAATTGACCAGCCAATTATTTTGGTAAATCGGCATCTAAGGTGACTCATCTCTGAGAGAAACTAATAAAGTGTTTAAATGTCCTTAAAGAATCTGGTGTTCCATGATCACTGTAATATGTACATCCCACAGCAGGACAAGGGTCAACATAATTTGAGCATATTATTTGAATAGAGTAGAACCTCTTTACATTGACCATCCAAGTACCGGTAACTAACTGGTCAAAATGCAGAGGTGGTTAGCGTGAGTAACTGATAAGTGCATGTGGTGCATGTCTGGTTTATAACAGTTAGGTCAGCTTACAGAGGTGGTCATTGTAGCAAGGTGGTCAACTATGGAGGTTCTACTATACTTTGGAGACGCTCACAAGCTAATGCTTTTCTGGGCTTAAAACCGGTTTTCTTAGGAAGGCTGCCATTGTTTAATGTATTATTAATTTTGCAAAGATACAGATAAATCTTGCTTATGTAAAAGCACAATGAATTTCCATAACCTGCTAGAAGGGAGAGGCAAGACTGTGTAGAACAAAATTTGACAGGAAATGACAGGAGCGCAGGAAAAATGGATTATAAAAATTGCTGTTGTTTCCATAGCTCTTTAAGTCCACTTTTAGTGACATATTGTATAATAATGGGTGGTGTTTTTTTCTCTCATCCTCTCTTCATTTTTTAAAACTCAACCAAAGTTGTGTAAAATTAAATACTCTCGAACCCCTTGAGGATCAAGACCTACCAGTGAATGAGCTCGATGAATCTGAGGGAGAAGAAATTATTACTGTAGTTCTCGAAGAAGCCAAAGAAAAGTGGGATTGTGAATCCATTTGTAGTAAGTATTTATTAGTAGTCACTTTACTATTAAAAGTATGATGGTCAAGTATAAAGAATATCAACTTCATTAAACTGCATCTACAAGTAGAACTTAACTTGCTTTTAGGGAATTTGTGAAGATGATTTGGAAAGAGTAATATTTCTTTTTTTTTTTTTTTTTTGAGGCAGAGTCTCACTTTGTTGCCCTCGGTAGAATGCTGTGACATCATAGGTCACAGCAACTTCCAGCTCTTGGACTCTAGCACTTCTCTTGCCTCAGCCTCCCAAGTATCTGGGACTACAGGCGCCCACCACAATGCCTGAGAGGAGTTCTCACTGTGCCTCGGGCTAGTCTCGAACCTGTGAGCTCAGGCAATCTGCCTCAGCTTCCCAGAGTGCCAGGATTACAGGTGTGAGCCACCGTGCCCAGCCTAAAAGAGTAATATTTCTATTACTAAGTTATAAGCAACTTATAAAACATAAGAGAGGCATGAGCCTTCCATGTTTTGCGCTGTGAAAACACCAAGGTCAGGAATATAGTAGTAAATCAGTAATGTTTTGCTTATTGATACATAATTGTTTTTTTTAGGTACATACTCAAATTTATACAACCATCCACAGCTTATCAAGTATCAACCAAAAGTAAGTCCGATTGTGCTGAGCTATTTTAAGTATGCTGTGCAGAAAATGAAGTGTACAGATTTTCTCAAAGTAAATTTATCCCTTTGTGCCCAGCAGTGCTATTAGGAAAAGCACCAATGTGTCATTAATGAGAAATAACTCTAGTGCCATTTTATCTTTATTTCAGCCCAAACAAATTCAGATATCTTCTAAAACAGGAATACCACTCAATGTCTTACCCAAAAAAGGACTCACAGCAAAGCAAGCTGAACGAATGCAGATGATTAATGGCAGTGATCTGCCTAAGGTGTCAACCCAACCACGTTCTAAAAGTGAAAGCAAAGAAGATAAAAGAGCAAGAAAGCAAGCTATAAAAGAAGAACGCAAGGTAAAAAATCTCTTCATTTTTCAAATGTGAGATTTACAGAGAGCTAGTGGAGGAGAAGTTGTTGGAATTTTCTTTTGTAAAAGTCTATTTCAGTTTAAAGATTGGAATAACATTAGTATATGTTTGTACAGGAACGAAGAGTGGAGAAGAAAGCTAATAAACTAGCATTTAAACTGGAGAAAAGAAGGCAGGAAAAGGAGCTGCTGAACTTGAAGAAGAATGTTGAGGGTCTGAAGCTATAGATGGTGGAATCTTTAGGATAGTGTATTTCCTATTAAGAGCTTATCATTATGTTCAATAATCAACTAAGCTGTCCGGAAATATAAAACTATGTGTTCTGCCTTTTTACTGGCAGATATTAAAGAGAAAAATACAATATTTGTATTATTTTTCTACCAGTAAGTTTCTCCTACCATCTGTCTTGTAAGTATTGTAATATTTTTAAGTTTAATATTATAAGCATAGATTTGCTCTGAAATAAATGACTTCATAAATGTGAAATGTTTGGATAAATTAAAGGAAAATATCTTCATAACTTGAATTGGTGTATTCATTTATTTGTATGGTTGTCATAGTTGTTTTTTGCAGATGTTCTCAAATATTTCTTTGAAACCCCTCCACGCCCTTTCAGGAATTACATGGTTTAATTTGTTGTAAGTAGAGAAGTGGCCTGGTTAAACTCAGTTTTGAAATGCTGAATTTATTCTGTTCAGTGGTAAGATGATTTTTCCTGAGAAGGTTCCACTGGTAGGAAACTTAAGTTTTCCCTCGCTGTATACAAAAAAACGATTTCAAAAGAATAGTAAACTGAATATTAAGGTTGTTAGGGCTCATATTTCCTGTTATATTACTGAATGATTTGCCTTTGGGATTTAGGAACTGGGAAGGCAGGAAACCAAATAGTAGAAGAAATAATCAAGAAAGCTTCTTTGGCTTCAGTGACTCCCTTGCTCAAAATCAGAAATATTCACTTCAATTTAAACTGGAAAGCTTGTCTTTTCAACATTATTTAATGCTTGGAACCATTTGTACTTGATTTAAGATACATAGTTGAGAACTCCTGGGAAAGTGTTTTTGTTTTTAATTTCTTTAAACTTGTTCAAGGCTTAGGCAATGACACCATCACAATTGTTAATTATGTGGTAAACTGTGACTTCTTACAACAATTAGTGGCCCCTATTCATGTGTCCCTAACCAGTGTGGACTGGGCTATAAAAATCTGTGGACACTGTTGATCTAAAAAATCTGTGGACACTGTTGTTCCGAGTTAGGAGCAGAATGTTGGGGGCAGAACCATTTTTGGCAGGTGAGCTACATTTGATATCTGAATTATTAGAAAGCATCTTCATCTCTAATCATGATTGTGGCTTTTCCAAAGATGGTAGATACTTCTATATACATTATCAGTCTATGAGTAAGTTGTTATAGAATTATTTTTATTAATTTTTTTTTTTTTTTTGCAGTTTCTGGCCATGGCTGGGTTTGAACCCACCACCTCCGGCATAGGGGGCTGGCGCCCTACTCCTTTGAGCCACAGGCGCCACCCTATGATTATTATTATTATTATTTTGAGACAGAGTCTCACTATGTCGCCCTCGGTAGAGTGCCATTGCATCACAGCTCACAGCAACCTCAAACTCTTGGGCTCAAGTGATTCTTTTGCCTCAGTCTCCCGAGTAGCTGGGACTACAGGTGCCTGCCATAATGCCTGACAATTTTTTGGTTGCAGTTATCATTGTTGTTTAGCAGGCCAGGGTCAAGCCCCACCAGCTTTGGTGTTATGTGGCCGGCGCTTACTCACTGAACTACGGGCACCAAGCCAGGAATTTTTAAGAGCTATAAAAACCGACCACATTAGGTGTTCTACTAACATTGACTAAAAAAAAACTTGGCTGAAGAGCTTGTCATTACAGAAGTAGGATGCTGGAGCAAGTGTATCTTAAAGGCCAGTTTGTGGTGCAAAGAATCAGGTGAGGGTTTATGTTGGTACTGAGAGTGTAAATCCTAAAAGAATCGATCCATTATTTTGGTAGCTTTCTCAGTTAAAGGTCCTCAATACCAGCTAGAGTCTTAAAGGCATTAGATGTTACTTTGTTGTGGTATGATTCAAATTCCATCTGAGGAGCTACTGACTTCATCTGACCCAGTGGGTTTAAGTCCACATATTACATATTTTGCAACTAACAGAATGTGACTAAGCCACAAATCTTGAAAAAGTGTATTGTGGTTTAGACTGATTTTATTACAGACTTAAAGATCTTAATTTTATTCTGGAGAACCACTTTGTAATATTTTGAATGAGTTTTCTTATCTATAAACAATGGTTTGGGAACTGAACGTTGAGTCCAGACAGTTGAGAGGGTTTTTGTCTCAGGAACCACATCATCTAAGGGGACAGGGTGTGTCAGTGAAGGATAACTTGTGAGACCGTCTCTGTGATAGGGTCTGCTTATGAAGCACTCTTACTGTAGATGAAACCAACTCAAGGTTGGTGCTCAGTTGTCACCTTCACCTGTTCCCTGAGCACATGTAGAAAGAGCACACACATCCCTCCGTCCGGCCTTTACCCTCCCTGCTCTGTGTTCTCCAGAACACCTGTTAGCACAGGGGGCCATTTTTTCAGTCTCTTCTCACTAGAACAAACCTCCCTTGAGGATGGGAAATTTTGTGTACTGCTTTAATGCCAGGCTCTGGAACGGTATGGCATTTGGTGTACAATCACCAAGTAGTGTGTGTGAATGAATGAAGAGCCGGGAAAATTTTCAGGAAAGAAATCGTAGACGTGGAGGGAACATTAGGACCTAGATTGACCCGATTTAGCGAGGAGAAAGGCCTAGGAGATCCCAGATAGGGGGCAAAAGTATGAGCATTTTGTTGTACTTTGAACCTGCTTGGTTTAAGCGCTGCCCATGATTAATTTAAAACCACTTTATCGTATTTTAGTACAGATGCTCCTTGACTTACCCTGTGTAAAGTGGTCCCAATGAAACCATTTTAAGTTGAAAATATGATTGCATTAATGTACACAGCTATGATTTAATAAAAAATAAAATATATGGTAAATTAAAAACGTGTAATACACCTAACCTACCAAACATCATAGCCTGGCCTATCTTAAATGTGCTCAGAACACTTATTAGCCTACAGTTAGGCAAAATTATCTGGCAACACAGTGCACTATGGCGTATCTGTGGTTTTACACTCTTGGTCGTGTGGCTGATGGGGAGGGGCAGCTCACTCTTGCTGCCCAGCATTGCAGACTGTTCTACCACTTACTACTGATGCGTATGTATCACTTGAGCACCTTGGAGTCTAAGGATCTGGAATGCCATTACCATTGTGTATATTACCCATAATGCCCCAGAGCCACCCTTCCATTGTGATGTCAGCAGATTAGCTCCAAAGGACAGAACTAACCATTTTGTAACTTTATTGTTACATTTTCAGTATTTTTATGTTGCTGCTTCTTGTGTGTTGACATCCATGTGTTTTACCAAGCTTATTTGCTCTAGTTGTAACAAGAGAAGGTAAAAATTCTAATGGCCTTAATATTTTAATTGTGGAATCTGAGAGAATAGGTAAACAACACACGCTACTATTCAAGTTAGGAAACAGAACAAAGATAGTCATTGTGGGTCCATCCTCAATTTTATTCAACTCTTTCCCCTCAGGTAACTCTTAGGAACTATCGAGGCTGTTAAACAGCCCTAATCCAAAATCTAAAATGCTCCAAAATCCAAAACCTTTTGACTACCGACATGATGCCACAAGTGAAAAATTCCTCAAATAGGTACTTAACACAAACTGGTTTCATGCACAAAATTATTAATAGTTTGTATAAAGTTAGCTGCAGGCCATGTGTATAGATAGTATATAAAACAAACAAATTTTGTGTTTAGACTCAGGTCCTATCTCCAAGATACCTCATGGGGAAATATTCTAAAACCTGAAAAAAATCTGAAATTCACAACACTTACAGTCCCATGCATTTTGGATAGGGGATGCTCGAACGGTATTAAACATTTCCTTCCTTTTTCATTTTTATTTTTCATTCCCCCCTTTTTTTTAACCAACTGTGTGGTATCCCTAAAGACAATATCTTATTTTTGGACAACTGAGAAACAAGCACAAACCTAGCTTTGTGAGGACAGTATTTGCTGCTGTTAGATTGAAGGGGTCCTAGAGACCATGAACTGACAGTCCCTGGGCATGACTTCTGCTTCTAGAGTTTACAGGAGCTCCGTGTGCAGATGTTAATGAGCAAGGTGATAAGCGAGTCCTAAGAAACACAAGTCAGTACAGCTGGGACATCTTGGATGTGCGTAAAAATGCCTAGAGCAGCAGTTCTCAACCTGTGGGTCGCGACCCCTTTGTAACAATGAAAATATATCCTGCATATCAGATATTTACATTATAATTCATAACAATAGCAAAATTACAGTTATGAAGTAGCAATGAAAATAATTTTATGGTTGGGGGTCCCCACAGCATGAGGAACTGTATTGAAGGGTCACAGCATTAGGAAGGTTGAAAACCACTGGCCTAGAGGATTGTATACTTGCTTTATATTTTCTGTTTCTAAGCTCACCATGACCTACCTCCATCTCTCAAGGTCAATGCAGAGTCTTCCTGTTGGGTGAAATGATTGTGCTCAACTCATCTAGACATCAGGCTATGAAGGAGTGAGCAGGCACTTTATTGCAACAGGCCCAAGGGAGCCAAGTCTAGAACAGAATGGATGTCAGATTTCCTTGGATATAGTGTCCTGAGATTATAAAGGCATGAATGTCTTGGTCATGATAGCCTTGCCTTCAACGTGTCTGCGTCTCTTTAATCACAGACCTCCACCCTGGGCTGGTTGCTCACTGGTTCCGGAACCCAGTTGTCATCCTAGGAATTCCCTCTTCTCCATCCAAAGTTGAATTGCCATTTCCTGTATCTTTTACTCACATGTTTGCCCATCACATCCTCTGGTAATCTATGAGATGTAGTCTGTGGGATGTAAACTTTCTGAGAACTTGGATGTCTGGAAATATATTCTACTCCCACTTGTATTGATAGCTTGACTGGACTGGGCATAGAATTCTAGTTGCATATTAACACGTTTTCTCCCTTAATTTCCATTTCAAATTGTGCTGTTTGGGAATCTGAAGTCATTCTGACTCCTGATACTTTGTTATGTAATTGGTCTTTTCTCTGGAAGCCTGTGGAATCTTTATCTTCAGAGTTCTGAAACTTCACAGTGATGTTGTTGTTATAGATCTACTTTCATCCATTGTACTGGGTCCTTTCAACAAGGAGCCCAATGTCCTACACTTCTGGAAATTGTTAAAAATTTATTTCCTAGAGGTAGATGTATGGAACAGAATAGAGAACCAAGAGATGAACCCAGCTACTTTCCGTTATTTGATCTTTGACAAGCCAATTAAAAACATTCAGTGGGGGGTGGCGCCTGTGGCTCAAGGAGTAGGGTGCGGGCCCATATGCCAGAGGTGGCGGGTTCAAACCCAGCCCCGGCCAAAAACCACACACACACAAAAAAATTCAGTGGGGAAAAGATTCCCTATTTAACAAATGGTGCTGGGTAAACTGGCTGGTGATCTGTAGAAGACTGAAACTGGACCCACACCTTTCACCATTAACGAACATAGACTCTCACTGGATTAAAGATTTAAACTTAAGACATGAAACCATAAAAATACTAGAAGACAGTGCAGGGAAAACTCTTGAAAAATTGGTCTGGACGGGGTGGCACCTGTGGCTCAGTTGTTAAGGCGCCGGCCCCACATACCGAGGGTGGCAGGTTCAAACCTGGCCCTGGCTAAATTGCAACCAAAAAAATAGACGGGCATTGTGGCGGGCGCCTGTAGTCCCAGCTACTCGGGAGACTGAGGCAAGAGAATCACTTAAGCCCAGGAGTTGGAGGTTGCTGTGAGCTGTGTGATGCCACGGCACTCTACCCAGGGCCATAAAGTGAGACTCTATCTCTAAAAAAAAAAAAAAAAATTGGTCTGGATGAATATTTTATGAGGGGGACCCCCCGGGCAACTGAAGCAACTTCAAAAATACACTACTGGGACCTGATCAAATTAAAAAGCTTCTGCACAGCCAAGAACACAGTAAGTAAAGCAAGCAGACAGCCCTCAAAATGGGAGAAGGTATTTGCAGGTTATGTCTCCGACAAAGGTTTAATAACCAGAATCCACAGAGAACTCAAACGCATTAGCAAGAAAAGAACGAGTGATCCCATCTCAGGCTGGGCAAGGGACTTGAAGAGAAACTTCTCTGAAGAAGACAGGTGCACAGCCTACAGACATATGAAAAAATGCTCATCTTCCTTAATCAGAGAAATGCAAATCAAAAGTGCCTTGAGATATCATCTAACTCCTGTAAGATTAGCCCACATCACAAAACCCCAAGACCAGAGATGTTGGCGTGGATGTGGAGAAAAGGGAACACTTCTGCACTGCTGGTGGGAATGCAAATTAATACATTCTTTTTGGAAAGATGTTTGGAGAATACTTAGAGACCTAAAAATAGATTTGCCATTCAATCCTGTAATTCCTGTACTAGGTATATACCCAATACTTCTGGGTATATACCTAGTATATATATTGGGTATATACCCAGTGTGACCAGTACCCAAAAATCACATTATAACAAAGATATTTGTACCAGAATGTTTATTGCAGCCCAATTCATAATTGCTAAGTCATGGAAAAAGCCCAAGTGCCCATCAATGCATGAATGGATTAATAAATTGTGGTACATGTACACCATAGAAGGTTATGCAGCCTTAAAGAAAGATGGAGACTTTACCTCTTTCATGTTTACATGGATGGGACTGAAACATCTTCTTAGTAAAGTATCTCAAGAATGGAAGAAAAAGTATCCAATGTACTCAGCCCTACTATGAAACTAATTTATGGCTTTCATATGAAAGCTATAACCCAGTTATAACCTAAGAATATGGGGAAGGGGGGAAGGAGGGGGGAGGATGGGCTAAGGGAGGGTGATTGGTGGGATTACACCTATGGTGCATCTTACAAGGGTACATGTGAAACTTAGTAAATGTAGAATATAAATGTCTCAACGCAGTAACTAAGAAAATGCCGGGAAGGCTATGTTGACCAGTGTGATAAAGATATGTTAAATGGTCTATAAAACCAGTGTATGGTGCCCCAGGATCGCATTAATGTACACAGCTATAATTTAATAATAAAATAAAATAAATAAATAAAGGGACTCAGGAAAAGAAAATTTATTTCCTTCCTTATGTTTTCTCCTTTTTTTCTCTTGAACTATTATTTGGAACAGAACTGTCTGGACTGGTACTCTAATCGCGTATGCTTCTTTCCCATTTCTCTGCTGTTTTAACTCTACTTTCTGGGAGATTTCCCTAATTTTACCTTCCAACCTTCTTTTCGGTTTTTTCATTTCTTTCATAAAGCGTTTTAATTTCCAGGAGCTTTGATTTTCTTTTAAATTGCTTTTTTGTTTGGGGCTTACATGTTAGAGACTTTCCACTTTGGAAATTCCTGTTTACTCATGATTAAGATTGGAAGAAAAAGCCACTGGAATTTATGAATTAATGAGTAGCATTTGATGACTGCAATTTATCAGAGGGTAGCCTGGGAAAGCTGTTTGGGAATCTCCCACTATTTGGTATTTTTAGGTATTTCATAGTGAAATGGTTAGATTCCCAGGGAAGTTTCATTCTGCCTTGAAGGTATAGATCTGGCAGGCAGAGTTCTGTAAGTCACGTAGAGAAAGAAGGCCTGGCAGTATTCTCTGTTTTCAGTATCAGTATTTATGAGATTAATCGCTAGATCATATACAGAAGGTACCAAAAAAAATAAATATTTTAAGAGAAGTTACCAATGTATTTTCAAAATTGAATTAAGGTACCATTACTGAGACATATGCACATCTATTTTACCTGCAATTTGTACACTTTTGTGTACATTTGGGGAATGATCAATTTTACTTCCGACAAGATCTCTTTAAATGTGTATATATTTTTTGGCACCCCTGGTGTATCCATATACGTGTATATACAGACACACATGCATATATGGTTGATCCTCATTCATGGATTCCCTATTTGCAAATTTGCCTACTCACTAAAATGTACTTATAACACCAACATCAATCCTGTTGGCACATACACGTCACTTGTAGACATGCATGTAGTGGTTAAAAGTTCAGTCTCCTGGCTGAGCGCCTGTAGCTCAGTGGTTATGGCACCGGCCACATGCACCAAGGTTGGAGGATTCAAATCCAGCCCCAGCCAGCTAAACAACAATAACAACTGCAACAAAAATGTAGCCAGGCGTTGTGGCAGGTGCCTGTAGTCCCAGCTACTTGGGCAGCTGAGGCAAGAGAATCGCTTAAGCCCAAGAGTTTGAGGTTGCTGTGAGCTGTGACATCACGGCACTCTACCAAGGGCAACATAGTGAGACTCTGTCTCCAAAAAAAAAAAAAAAGTCCAGTCTCCAGCTGGGCCAGTGGCTCACACCTGTAATCCTAACACTCTGGAAGGCCGAGGTGGGTGCATTGTTTGAGCTCAAGAGTTCGAGACCAGCCTAAACAAGATCAAGACCCTGTCCCTACTAAAAAATAGAAAAACAAAAACTATTGGGGGGTTGTGGCAGGCACCTGTAGTCTTAACTACTGGGGAGGCTGAGGAAAGAGATCACTTGAGCCCCAAAATTTGAGGTTGCCGTCAGCTATGATGATGCCACCACACTCTAGCCCAGGGCACAGAGTGAGACTCTATCTCAAAAAAAGAAAAAGTTCAGTCTCCCAACACACATTTTCCCAGCTGAGGTTCAATAAGGTGATGCTCCGCCTTCTTGTCTCAGCACTCATACTGTAAACAAATGTTCTTTTGCAGACTATTTAGTGCCACATTTTTCACATTTTTGTGCTTTTTCTTTGGCAATTTCTCTTTAGAATGACTACCAAGCGTAATGCCAAAGTGCCATCTAGTAGTGTCCCTAAGTGCAAGGCTGTCGTGCCTAAGGAGAAAATATATGCATTAGATAACTTTCATTCAGGCCTGAGCTCCATGTTATTGAATCAACAACGTGCTATATTAAATAAGGTGTCTTTACACAGAAATGTACATAGAACAAGTTTTTGTACTGATCCATTGACAAAATGTTGTGACCAGAGATTCACAGGAACCTACCCCTCTATTTCCCCTAGGAACAATGGTTTAGTATTTGCTAATTCAGTGCTTGCAGTGGCTTCATACAAGATAACTACTACAAATAATAAGAATCAACTAAATTAGCACAGTGGTTATGGCACCAGCCACATACACCAAGGCTGGTGAGTTTGAACCTCGGCCGGGCTAGGTAAGCAACAATGACAAGTGCAACAGAAAAATAGCCAGGAATTGTGGTGGACGCCTATAGTCCTAGCTACTTGGGAGGCTGAGGCAAAAGAATCCCTTAAGCCCAATTTGGGAGAACTAGCTCTCAGTTCTCCCTGTGAGCTTGGGAAGTAGATTTTGTTGTATCTTTATGTCTTCCAACTCAGTTACCATGTCTATCAGCTTTCCAAATTTTAGTTTTTTTGTGTCTTCCCCATCCTGTAGTTCTGTTTCTATGTCCCTTACTGGGAGTTCAGGGAAGAAAGGAAAATTAGATGGTGTAATGTTATCCTAACTCAGTATTTTTAATTTTTGGTCTTTTTAAAAAATTTTTTCAGAGGACCTTACCTGAAAGCTATTAACTCAGTCTTAATTCCTTTCCTTGCTTATCTCATGACTCATCTTCCTGAGATAAGTTGATAAGTTGAGGCCATTGTGCCACTCCCTTGCCATAGGACCTCAGAAAAGGTTCTTATGGTTAAATATTTGCATGTGGTAGACTGCAGAGAATTTAAGAGTTCTTTGACTTGCTGACATTTCAGTGAGAAAATGTCTTCCCTTTTCCTTCTCCACCGTGACTTTGTAAGAAAATGTGGATTGGTGAGTGTCTCTACAAAGCATTCCTAACTTCCAGCTCAGAAAGGGAATGTCTGGTCCGAAATAGAACATTTTCTTAAGTCATTCTTGCCCCAATTCTCTCTATGCTTCTTATAAAAATTTTGAACTGAGATCTTTGTAATGCTTATTTTTTATTTTCGGTGTGAGACAAAACTGATTATCACTCCCAGATCACTTTTTTCCCTCACTTTTAAAATTTTCAAAGATCATAAACAATGGTTTACGGCTGTTTAAAAATAACAGCCACTTTAATAACTTACCAAGTATGACTCCCAAGTATCGAGGGAAAAGATAGAAATAGCTAAGTGGATGTTGTTTGAGAATGTTTTCTGTTAAGGGAGTTATTTTTATTTTGGTTTGTTTGTTTTTGAGACAGAGTCTCATTATGTCACCCTCAATAGAGTGCTGTAGCATCACAGCTCACAGCAACCTCAAACTCTTGGGCTTAAGTGATTCTCTTGCCACAGCCTCCCAAGTAGGTGGGATTACAGGTGCCTGCAACAATGTCCAGCTATTTTTTGTTGCAATTGTTAATGTTGTTCAGCTGGCCTGGGCCAGGTTTATGTGCCAGCCTTGGTGTATGTGGCACCATAACGACTGTGATACAGGTGCTAAGCCTGTTAAAGGAGTTTTTTAATTTTTTGAAAATTGTTTACTCTGATTTTTAAAATTGTGCATAGTATTTGTAAAAAATTCAAAAATGCAGGAAACTAAATAAATTCAACTTTATTCATACCATTCAAAAGTAATAACTCTATCTGTGCCCTTCTGATCTTTTTTTGTAAATATATAAGCAAAACATATCATTAACATTTTTTCATGTTATTATCCCACAAATCATTTTTAATTACTATAGTCTCATTAAACACTTGTCAACCTATTTCTGTAAAGGGCCAAATAGTATAATTTTTGGCTTTTAGGTCATATGGTCAGTTACAACTATTTAACTCTGTCTTTATAGTGGGAAAACAACAATAGATATATAAACAAATGAGCCATGTGCCCACTAAGTTTTATTTACAAAACCAGGAAGCCTCAGATTTGGCTCAGTGGCTGCAGGTTGCCAACCCCTAGATATTATTTTAAAACAGTTTCACAAAATGTTATAAAATAGCACAGAGATCTCCAGTTTTCCCAAAGTTATATCTTAAATGTCTATAGTACAATCCCAAAACAAGAAACTCACAGTAGTATAATGTGTGCTCATAGTCTATACTGTTTGTTTATTATGAGACAAGGTCTTATTCTGTCAGCCAGTCTGGAGTTTAGCAGCCCAATCCTAGCTTGCTGCAGCCATGAAATCCTGGGTTCAAGCAATCCTTCTGCCCTAGCCTCCCAAGTAGCTAGTAGTAGCCTCACAAGTATGTACCACCATGCTTGGCTAAGTTTTGTTTTTTTTTTTGTTTTAGTGTAGAGACAGAGTCTCTCTATGTTGCCTAGGTCTCAAACTCCTGGCCTCAAGAAATCCTCCTGCCTTGGCCTCCCAAAGTGCTGGGATTATAGGCATGAGCCACCACGCCTGACAGTCTGTACCATTTTATAGCACACCTAACTACCATGACAACGAAGATAATAGAACTATTCCATCATGCAAAAATCTCCCTCATTCTACCCTATTTAGTCACAACCATTATCCTCTCCACCCAACCATCCCTACCCCTTGACAATCTTGAATCTGTTTTCCATCATTTTGAAAATATGCAAATGGAATCATATAGTACGTGACATTTTAGGACTGGCTTTCTTGTTCAGTATTGATATCCAGCCAGGTTGTTGCATGTATTAGTAGTGTTCTTTTTCATTGCTGAATAATATTCCAGAGCATGGATATACCACAGTTTGTTTAATCATTCACATATTGAAAGGTATTTGGTTATTTCAAAGGGTTCTTTTATAGTTCTGGCAATCATATTGCATGTGATTCTCTATGTTCCACATAGAGGTGCTGTTTAAAGAGGTGTTCCCTTCCTTCCCTCTAGTCAAGCCTCCAAGTTGAACATGATTTACAATGTGGTAGTCCCCCTTATCTGAGTGTTGAATTGAGTCATAATGTATCTCATTATTTTAAGCTCATTTAACTCAGGTGATTGATCCTTTAGGGACTTCGAATTGCTTTGCAATTTAGTATTGACAATACCGTAGTTATGGTAATTACTGAATCAATAAAGAAGGTGCAAAAAATTGTATACACATTTTAAGACAGAAAAAACTATTAAAAATTAAAATTCTAATACTCAATATATATCACTAAAAAAAGATGAATACACATCATGTTAAGCACCTCTTGTAATTGCAGAAATCAACCATGACTTGAGTATTACAAATTCAGTACAAATTTGAAAAAATTCAAATTTTTTTCTTTCTTAAAATGTGTATATGTTTTTCGGCACCCTCTGTAGTCTTAATCTGTAGAGAAAAGGACTCAGTTTGACGTCTGTGTTACCACTTACTACCTGTGGTCTTACAGAAGTCACCTATCCTTGATCTTACATATTCTTATCTGTAAAATAAAAAGGTACCAACCCCATGACACAGGATCACTTTAAGGAGCACATGAGATCACATAGGAGAGGTGTTTTGGGAACAGGAAAGCCCCATACAAATATTACTACACTAACCATATAAATAGATTGTCTTTCACTAGTGTTTTTTTTAAAAAGCAACAACAGTTGTATAATCAGGATGAATCATCTTCATTAATCAGTATGTGGAGGGTTGGGGTACCCTTGCTGAAAAAAAATCAATACCAAGTTTTACAGAGTCAGAAGGCCAAAAGAACAGGGAGAGAGGTATTTCTGTGTCCTCTGATAGATGACCTATGTTGAAAATACAATACCAATCAGCAGACATGAGAAGTTATTTAAATCAACAACGTCTGGAGCAGGCTACCATCTGCTCTCTGTTAACCAGGACTTCCTTTTTCAAATTGTCTTTCCTTCGTTTCCATGACCCTGTTCTCTCTTGCTTCTCCTGCTGGCTTATCATCATTGTTTTCTTGGCCCTTAAATGTAAGTTTCCCTAAGGATCATCTCTGTACTTCTCTTTCCATGACTTCTTCCCTGGCAATATCATGCCTTGACTTCATTCCTCAAAGCCTACATCTGTGTCTCTAACCCTGACCTCCTTCATTTCCATGCTGCTGGCTGGGTGACTCTATTTCAACTCAGTATTTCCAAAGCTGAGGTCATTGTTCTTCCTGAGACAGCCCTTCTTCTCAAGATTCCTATTTCTCTCCACAGTCCCACAGTCTTCTCAGTCCTTCTTTCTCTAAACCCACCACGATCCTCAGGCATTCTTTTCTCTTTGCCACCTCCCAACACCCCAAATCTAATAATGTTGTAGATTCTCCAATTCGGTGTCTCATGTTCTCTTTCCATTTCAGGCCTCCACCTTCAGCCATTTATCTAAACCCTCCTCTCCACACCCCTAGTCCCGTCTTCCCTCCTTTCCTCTGTCACATGGCTCTCCCACGGCTCTGTATGGGATTTTCCCGCTTGGTGTCCATGGATTATTCTCGGTATTTCTCTTGTAGAGAAAAGCCTGGAGTATTAGTCTAATATACAATCTCCATGCTCAGACCTCAAACTCTTTTTTAATTTTTACATACTCAACCCCAGATGAACTAAAAGTGATATGAAGTAAAACTTGTTTCAGAATGCCAGAATGTTTTGCTTTTCTCATGACACTTTTCTAACTTCATTTAAAATTTGTCTGCATACTTCCTCTCCTTTTCCATGCTAGATCCACATGTAGCTTCCCTCAATATTTCCACAGAGTTGCATATAGTAGATATTTAATTATTTATTGAATGAATGATTGGTCCTATGGTAGAAACTCAATTCCTGCTTGCCCCATACCTTCAACCAGAGCAACAGTGTACCTCATGGCCATGGACCCATCCCTCCATACCTTCAACCAGTGTTGAGCACTATACTATGGACAGATACTTTGAGGCGTTTGGGGTATAGTAGGCACAGTTTCAGCTTTTTCATAATTTACATTCAAATAGGAATACCAAGATGTTATCATTGTATTTAAAACTTACTTTACATTAAGATATTAACTTTGTACCTATGTCTAAAGCAAAGCTATTAAACACTCCATTTAAGGATATATTAGGGCAGAGTACAGTGGCTCCCACCTGTAGTCCCAGAACTTTGGGAAGCCAAGGCAGGAGGATCACTTGAGCCCAGGAGTTAGTGACCAGTCTGAGCAACATAAAGAGACCCTGTCACTACAAAAAAAGAACCATTATCCAGGCATGGTGGTGCCCATACCTGTAGTCCTAGCACCTCAGGAGGCTGAAGTAGGAGGATCACTCAAACCCACAATTTGGAGGCTACAGTGAGCTCTGATCAGGCCAAGATCCCAATTCTATTTAAAAGTAAACAAAGAAAGAATATATGAAATATAAATAATTAT
This sequence comes from Nycticebus coucang, assembly GCF_027406575.1. Classification (NCBI taxonomy): domain Eukaryota; kingdom Metazoa; phylum Chordata; class Mammalia; order Primates; family Lorisidae; genus Nycticebus; species Nycticebus coucang. The sequence goes on from NC_069784.1 coordinate 120,186,540, forward strand.
ATTCTGGTTGTCTGAAGAATATGGAATTTGTTTAGTGAAGTAAGCAGTTTATATTAGGAAAAGAAAACACAGGTGAGTTTATGCAGGATCTTCCTCAGAGGAGGAAGCAGTCGGTGGGGAGGGAAAAGAAAGAGAATATCAAATTGAGGTCACCTCCAGTCAGTCATTTCTTCTCAGCCAGGCAATTCCATGAAACTAACATAATGTACTCTTGAATCTTACGCAGATGGCAATCAGGAGTTATTTCCCTGTGAAGTCTGCGGAAGACGCTTTGCAGCAGATGTTCTGGTAAACATAAAGACATTTTGTAGATGTGTTTCATTGGAGTTAAATGAACTGTCAAGTTAGTGAGGAGGCGGCAGTGCAAAGATTAAAGACAGATGTGGGAGGGAAGCTAGGGAAGAGAGGTATATAACCTATGGCTGGTGGGCCCGGAGGACACCCCGGCACACTGATGCCGCCTCATTCAGAAGCGACCCTATTAAACATGGTGCTCCTAATAGGACGCCAGATGGAATTATCTTGGCATAGTCGATTATCCCTTGAGAGATTTTGGCTCTTCCGCCTTTTCTTTAAGCATCAAAAATTCAAATTTCAAGGCCAAAGCACCAGGGAAATTAGCTATTCAAGAGGAATGAGCATTGAATTTCAGACATCTGGAAACTTGGCTTTTAGCCGCAAATTTGTCACTAATTCTGACAAGTCCTTTAACCTTCCTGTTTTCTGCTTTGCCACGTATACGGAACCTTCCAATTTCAGGGTTTTCATATACCATTTGAACAACATGTAATAATGCGTAGATGTAAGGCCTGTTCCAAGATCGAATTGTTATTTAGACTCAAGCTAATTTCATGTCAAGTCCCTTGACTGGTGGCTGTAAAGCTGGATGAAAGCTTGATTTATTTAAAAATTAGGGAATCAAACAGGTGATAGGCTCCAGTATTATGAAGGGATTCCCAAGAAAGATTGTTTTTATAAAAAAGAATCTGAGATGACAATGAACTGACTAATTAGGACATTTTACATCAAGAAGACTCAAATCAAATTTAAAGCATTTAGACTATAAACTTGACTACGTATGGGGCAAAAGATAACAAAACGAGGCTGGAGTTTTTATTTTTCTGGGGAATTCTGAAAACTCTTTGTCTTTTAGTTAACTATATTAGAACTTCTTGAAACTAGAGGGGGACTCACAGAGCCTGCTGGTGCCCTATAACCAACCAATGTGCCAGCATTGCCCTTGCCAGTCCAGAGCTATGCCCCCCACTCCCTCCCCGCACCCACAGAAGCTGTTTGAGACCTGGGAGGTTCCAGAGAGATTCTCTAAATATCAAATACGCTCTGAGACTCCTGAGTCTCACTTCCTCAGCCTATCTCTAGGCTACAGAGAGCATTTGATCAAGTGATCACATCTCTGTCTCTCAGTTTAAAATGGGATGGCTCGTTCTTAGCCAGGTGCAGTGATTTTCATAGAGCTTGTAATGAGGGATTTGGATGAAGCAACTGTGTAAACAAAGCTATCATGTGTCACATATCTACCAAGGAAGAAGGCCCGGACCCCACAGTGGCACCATCACAGACCGTATGGGGAGAACACAGCCAAGTCCTATGCATGGGGTCCTCAGGTTTAGGACCAGAAATGTTCTTAAAGAACTGCTGAGCTGGAGTAAAGCGCATACTGCCCAAGTTCTAGTTAAATATATGAAGTCAGATTTGGAGTAAGTCTCTGTAGTGGTGAAAGTCTTCGCCCAAACACAGTGCCTAGTTATGTGTAACATGGGTGAGGAGAGGCTGATGGATTTGCTCTGCTGTGATCTGTTAGGGAATGAATCAGGCTCCGAGGGGGAGCCCAGTCACTGTAGTGGGGGCTGAGTACACCTAGGCATTCAAAACTTTGTGACTTGGGTAAAAAAATAAAAATAAAAAAATAAACAGTTACCTTGCTATGAATATTTAAGCTGGCTTTATGACTTGGACTAAATGTTAATTCAAGCTTTAAAAAAAAACTTTGTGACTGTGCATTTTTAAAACCCTTGTCCCCATCCTTGCTTTTCTAGAAGAGGCATGGACCAATATGTAAAAAACTCTTCAACAAAAAGCGTAAACCTTTCAGTTCCTTGAAGCAGAGATTGCAAGGCACTGACATTGCTTCTGTGAGGAAGGCTCCTCAGATCAAGGTACCATGGACATCTTCACTTACTGTTCTTTATTACAGTCTACATTAGAGCCTATTTGGGGGCCTTCTGGTTTCATTTTTCTTGGCTGCGCAGTGTTATGTCATGTAAGTGTTATCTACCTTTACTGTTTTCTTCTTAGTCTTGCTCACTTAGATTTCCAAATAGATTTCAGATACTTTCCAGATATGACAAAAAGAAGCCTGTTTATACTTGCGTTAGAGTGGCTTTAAATCTAGCAATGAACTTGAGAAGAAAGTCACTTTTAATATTACATGTGTCTTCCTTTAAAGTTTTGTAGTTTATATTTCTGATTTTTAATTTGTGTTTTCCCTCACTATTGTGTCTTGCAAATTTCATTACTGTATTTTCCAATCCCCCTTTAAGTCGTTCCTTTGAAAAACAATTTCTTTTTTTCTCTGAATTTCACGGTCCTGTTTTCTATAAATTCAAATCTCAGATTTTAAAAAAAAAAAAAAGTAATTAAGAGGGGTAGCATTTGTTGGTTTTATTTTTTACAGTCTCAACCTGTGAGGAAATCTAACTGGAGACAGCAACATGAAGACTTCCTTAATGCAATTCGGTCAGCAAAGCAGTGTGCGCTGGCCATTAAAGAGGGCCGACCCCTTCCCCCCCCACCCCCTCCATCCATGAACCCAGGTGTGTGGACAGTTCAGTTTACTTTTAAGGTTATGCTTGACTTTTGGCTAAGTCATCATGCTTTTTATGCCTTATGCATTGATAAGAATGATATAAGAGTAATTTTATCATTATTTAAAGGTAAGTTTATCTTATTCTATTTTTTTTCAATTCTACATGAAGATTCTGTTTCCTCCTAACTCTGTGTCAATATGAGACACCACTGTACCTGTGCCATGGCCTTGTGTAACTCCAGGAGACACCCTGCACATCATGGCTGATGCACCTGACGCTGTGCAGAACAGTCTGAGCAATTCCACAAGAGCTGCATAGTCAGATACCCACAGTTTGCTCTCTATTCTTTGTTTAAATAAAATTCCCTACATGTGAAATTCACCATTTTAATCATTTAAAGTTGTACAGGTTAGTGGCTGTCAGCTTTTTTCCTGTGAGGTTTTTATTTTGAAAAATTTTCAAAACCATAGAAAAAAGGAAGGAAAAATACAATGATCACCCATTTCCCTGCCATTGAAATTTGACAATGGTTGGTATTATTGCCATGTTTTATCTCCCTCTTTTTCTTTTTTTTGTTTTTTTACAGAACATAAGTTTTTTTTCCATTAAGCTTAAGTTTCAAACATCTTTAACATTCTACCCTTAACTATTTCAGTATGCATCTTTTTAGCATGAGTTTATTTTCCTGCATAATTATGATACTATTTTCACACTTAATATATAGACTCATATTTTCCCAATTACCTTAAGAATGTCTTTGACAGCTCTTCTCTAACCCTACCCCAGCCACAGTCAAGAATCAAATCAAAGTTTACATATTGCCTTTTGTTGTCTCTTCAGTCTTTTTAAATCTTATACAGACTTCCCACCAGGCTATTTTTGGAATGTCTCATTTTCTACTTATTTAGTCATAAAAATGTGTAAGTTGTTCCACTATCCTATCTTTCTGTAGGCTAGAAGTTCAATTATGTTGATTAATTAATTAATACTAATTTCTTTCAATTAATGAATATTTCTTATCAGGTACAGTGTGTAATTTGCAAATATTTTTTTCAGTTCTTGGGACTGTATTTTTACTGCCTTGATAGTGTCCTTGAATGCTGCAGCCCCAGTTCTAGGCCACAGACTGGTGCCAGTCCATGACTTGTGAGTAACTGGACTAGACAGCAGGAGATGAGTGGTGGGCCAGCGAGCCAAGCTTCATCTATACTTACAGCCTCTCCCCGTCACTCACTCACATCACCGCCTGAGCTCTGCTGCCTGTCAGATCAGCGGCAGCATTAGGTCCTCATAGGAGCATGAGCCCTACTTTAAACTGCACATAGGAGGGATCTAGGCTGCTGCTCCTTATGAGAATCTAATCTCTGATGATCTGAGGTGGAGCTGAGGCAGTGACACCAGCCTTGGGGCCGTCTAGTTGCAGGAAAACAAGCCCAGGGCTACCACTCATTCTGCTTTATGGTGAGTTATATGATTATTTTATTACATTACAAAGCAATCATAACAGAAATAAAGTGCACAACAAATACAATGCCCTTGAGCCATCCCCAAATCATCCCCTCCCCAGGTGGCCCCTAACCCCCAGTCTGTGGAAAAATTGTCTTCCATGAAACCAGTCCCTGGTGCCAAAAACGTTAGAGATCACTGCTTAATGCACACAAGTTTTTAATTTTGATGTGTCCTGTCCAGTGTATCTTTTTTCTTTCAGTGCCTGTGCTTTTGATGTTCATATCCAAAAATGCATCACCAAATCCAGTGTCATGAAGTTTGTCTCCTATGTTTTCATTTTGTTTTGTTTAGTTTTAGCTCTTATGTTTAGGTCTTTGGTCCATTTCAAGTTGATTCGTGTGTGTGATGTAATGTAAGTTTCCAAATGTATTCTTTTGCATGTGGATATCCAGTTTCCTCAGCAACATTTGTTGAAAAGACTTTCCCCATTGAATGGTCTTGGCACCCTTATCAAAAGTCCCTTCATCATATATTTGAGGCTTTATTTTTGGGCTCACTGTTCCATTGGTCTGTATGTCTGTCTTTATGTCAGTATTACACTGTTTTGATTACTGTAACTTTGTAGTAAGTTTTGAAATCAGGAAGTGTGAGTTCTTCAAGATACAGCCAAAATTGTCTGGGCTATTTGGGGTCCTGTGGGATTCCACATGAATTTTAGAATGGTTTTTACTATTCATTTAAAAATATCATGTTGGGATTTTGATAGGAATTGTATTAGAGCCATATTATTTAGGTAATATTGTCTTCTTAACAATATTAAGTGTTCTAATCCATGAATATGAGATGTCTTTAATTTCTTTCAGCAATGTTTTGTAGTTTTAAGTACACAAATCTTTCACTTCATTGGTTAGATTTATTTTGAAGCATTTTATTCTTTTTGATGTTACTATAAATGGCACTGTAAACTTTCTTTCCAGATTGTTCATTGTTAGTGTATAAAAGTACAAGTGATGGGAAAGGGGAAAGGGAGGGGAGGGAGGGGGGAGGCTGGCTGGAGGGAGTGTAATTGGTGAGACCACACCTACGGTGCATCTTACAAGGGTACATGTGAAACTTACTAAATGTAGAATATAAATGTCTTAACACAATGACTAAGAAAATACCAGGAAGGCTATGTTAACCATTTGGACAAAAATATTTCAAATTGTATATAAAACTAGTGCATGGTGCCCCATGATCGCATTAATGTACACAGCTATGATTTAATTTTAAAAAATGTTGACTTTTATTCTGCAATTTTATAGAACTTGTTTATTAGCTCTAATAGCTTTTTTGTTTTTGCATTGCATTTTGTTTTTGTATTGTATGTGTTCTACAATAAGATTATGTCATCTGAAAAGAGACAATTTCACTTCTCCCTTCCCAGTTTGAATGCCTCCTACTTATTTCTTTTTTTTTACTTAAATCCTCTGGCTAGAACTGACAATACTATGTTGAATAGAAGTGGTGAAAGCAGACATCCTTGTGTTGTTTTCCACTGAGTATAATGTTAGAAGTGGGTTTTAATTTACTATTTACACTTAAATAATAGTGTATTATGGGTACTTTAACATGTCCAAGAGAAATGTGTGAAAACAAAAACACAAAGTTCAATGACAAAAATGGACATACAGTTAAGGTTTGTACGTTATATGTAAATATACATAGTATAGTATTATTTGAAGGTAGACTATTATATGTGAAAGTTGTCTATTGGAAACCCTAGAGAAACCATTCATAAATATTACAGCTTAGCTAATAAGACAAAATAGAAAAAAGAGTCATTCCAAAGGAAGACAGAAAAAGAGGGAAAAAGGAACAAAGAATAAATGGGATTCATACAAATAGTGAGATGGCAAGTTCAAACCTCACCATATGAATAATTACATATAAATAACCTACACACTCCAAAAAATGGTCAGGGATTGAATAATAATGCAAGACCCAACTATAAGTTTTCCGTAAGAAATGCACTTTCAATGTAGAGATGAATAAATTAAAAGTATGGGAAGAGATATACATGCAAACAATAGTCATAAAGCTAGAGTGGCTATAACATTAGGTGAACTCAACTCTAGTCAAGTATTAACAGAGCTAATGATTCAAATGATATATTCAAGAAGACCTATCAGTTCTAAGTGTTTATGTGCCTGGTAACAGAGCTTCAAAAATATGAAACCAAAACTGGAAGAAGAGGTAAACAAACTCACAATTATATTTGGAGATTATATCATTCCTCTCTTCGTAACTGATTGAATATACAGTAGGGAAGTCAGGGAATATATGGAAACCTTGTGTAACAGCAGCCAATATGACCTAAGTGACATTTATAGCTATGATGTGAGACACAGCAACAGCAGAATACACATTGTTTTCAGGTGTACATGGAATATTCACACAAGGCAGACCATATGGAGGACCACAAAGTAGGTCTCAACAAATTAAAAGAACTAAAGTATAGATGATATTATTTGGCTGCCATGGAGTTATAAATTTATGACAAAATATCTGTCTGGAAAATTCCTCAGTATCTGAAAATCAACAAGTCATTTCTATTTTTTTTTATTATTATTATTCTCTGACATTCACTGGCATGCCTCACCAAGCCATGGCTGCGTGGCCATCTTCTCTGCCATCCCCCAGTCCGCTGGTGAGGTCAGCAGTAATCCTGTGCTTTTATTGAGGTGAGGTTTGCATAACGTAAAATGAACAATTTAAAGTGAACAATTCAATGGGACATTTACAGTGTGAAACCCCCACCTCTGCCTAGTTCCAAAACATCACCCCGAAAGTTGGGGATACCCATTAAACAGTTGCTCTCTGTTCCTTCCTCCCCCAGCCCCTGGAAACCCCCAGACCAGCTGCCTCCTGCCCCTGTGGGTCTGCCATTTCTGGTCCCTTCATACATCCAGACCGCTTAGGGTGTTTTTGAAGTTTATCCATGTTGTGGCACATCTCACATTGCATTTCTTTTTATGGCCACGCACTGTTCTGTTTTATGTAACACTTATTTTACAGATAAGGAGACAGATTTGAGGCTCCGAGACTCCCGGGGTGAGTCCACGCTGTGCAGATGTGGCGGTGCAAGCCTGCTCCCTAGGTGGCCCCCGTTGGCTCTGCTACTGCTTAGAGAGGCAGGCTGCCATGCTGGTTCCCTGGGTGGTGACCCAGCCCCTCCTGAGGTTCACTTCTCAGCACAGGCCCACCGTGTGGGCTCTGTGGCCTTCCAGGCAAGGCCAGAGGGTGGCGGTGGAGGCCGCCTCCTCAGAAGAATTTCAGCCCTGGCCAACAACGGGCCACGGACTCCTGGGATTTGAACTCTTTCTCACAGCTGGGTTGTGAGGGCTGGGAGGTGCTCAGCCCCAGGGCCAGGTGGTGGGCAGGCCAGGTTGAGAGTGCTGTCCCCAGCCAGCTCCCATAGGCAGCGAGGCCATACCTGGCCAGCAAGTGGACCATTCTGTCATTTCTTTTTTTTTTTTCACCCTGTCATTTCTAAATAATCCATGGACCTAAGAAGAAATAACAAGAGAAACTAGTAAATATAAATATATATATTTATATTGTAAATATAATTCAAATATGTATATATACTTTTAAAAATATGTATACATTTAAATATGTGTGTGTGTATATATATATATATATATATTTTTTTTTTTGAGACAGTCTCACTATGTTGCCATTGGTAGAGGGCCGTGGTGTCACAGCTCCCAGCAACCTGAAACTCTTGGACTTACATGATTCTCTTGCCTCAGCCTCCTGAGTAGCTGGGACTATAGGCGCCCACCACAAGGCCTGGCTATTTTTGTTGTTGTTGTTTGGCAGGCCATTGCTGGGTTTGAACCCACCAGCCCCAGTGTATGTGGCTCGTGCCCTAGCTGCTGAGCTACAGGCACCAAGCCTAGAAAATATTTTTTTTTTTTTTGTGATTTTTGGCCGGGGCTGGGTTTGAACCCTCCACCTCCGGCATATGGGACCGGCGCCCCACTCCTTGAGCCACAGGCGCCGCCCCCCTAGAAAATATTTTTAACTGAATAATAATGAAAACATCAATTTGTGGAATTCAGTTTAACTTGGAAGTTTATAGCTTTACATGTTTGTATTAGAAAAAAAGGTTGAAATAAATTAATCCTTATCGTTAATCGAGTTAGAAAAAGAACAAATTAATCTTAAGTAGAAAAAAATAATGTAATTCATCATATTAACAAAAAATTTACATGTAAAAACATAAGGTCGGGCTAGGCACAGTGGTTCATGCCTGTAGTCCAAGCACTCTGGGAGGCCCAGGCAGGCGGATTTGCCTGAGCTCACGGGTTTGAGACCAGCCTGAGCAAGTGTGAGACCCTGTCCCTAAAAATAGCCAGGCATTGTGGCAGGCGCCGGTAGTACCAGCGACTGGGGAGGCTGAGGCAAGAGAATTAACTTCAGCCCAAGAGTTTGAGGTTGCTGTAAGCTAATCTCAAGGCACTCTACTGAAGGTGACAAAGTGAGGCTCTGTCTTCAAAAAAAAGAAAAATTTAGAAAAATTAACTAGGTGTGCATGCCTATAGTCCTAACTACTCAGAAGGCAGAGGCAAAAAGATAGCTTCACTCAGGAGTTTGAGGTTATAGTGATCGTGCTATTTTGCTCCAGCCTGTGTGACGTACCAAGACCTTGTCTCAAAAAAATAAAAATAAAAATAAAATAAAATAATTGGTAAATTAGGCTTCATCAAAATTAAAAATTTCAGTGTTGAGAGACAACAATAAGAGAATGGAAAGGCAAGCTACAAGCTGGGAGAGAATATTCATTACACACATATCTGTCAAATGACCCTTATCAAAAATATATAAAGAGCTCTTGAACTCAACAATGAGGAGACAACCCAGTCAGAAAAGGGTGAGCGATGTATTTGAACCGACACATCCTAAAATAATAGCCAGTAGCACATGAAAAGATACTCAACATCATTGTCATCAGGGAAATGCAAATTAAAACCACAATGAGATATCACTACATAACCACTTGAGTGGCTAAAATTAAAGACAATACAAGTGTTTGCTAGGATATGGAGCGGCTGGAAGTCTGGTACCCTGGTAACAGAAGTATAAAATAGAACAACTGCTTTGTACTAGGATCATCTCAATAAGTAAAACACATATTTAACCTGTACAGCAATTACACTTCTAAGTATTTAAACAAAAAGAATGAAAATGTGTCCACGAAAAAGACTTATGAATGTTCATAGCTTTATTCATATAGTATAAACTGTAAACAATTGAAAATGTCCATCAACAAGTGAATGTATAAACAAACCGTGGAATATTTACATAATGGAGCAGTGCTCAGCAGTAAAAAGTTAGTACTATTACAGCAACGTGGATATTCTATTAAACGAAATTATAGGGCAGGCAAAACTTACCCATAGTTACAGGAAAATGGATTGCTGGTTGCCTAAGACTGGGTTTGGGGGAATATTGAGTGAACAGGGGTATGAGGGAACTCTTTGGAGTGATGAAAATGTTCTCTATTTTAACTGGGGTGGTTAAACAAATGTACACATTTGTAAAAACTCATCGAACCATATGTGTAAAATAGGAGCATTTAATTATGTGTAAATTAGTCCTCAAAAAAAGTTTATTTAAAAAAGTACAAAAGCAAAAACCCACAGTGTAATCATCCTATAAAAGTCATGTGAAAAATAAATCATCTGAACTTCTATACCAGAAAATAATCTGTGTGACTGCTTCACTTTTGCTGGGTCCTGATGAAAATGTAGCTTAAAATAATGTGTTGTTTTCAAACATTCAGTAGAAAGCTCTATGGCTGTGATTTTAGTAATATGCAAGTACTTTGGCAACCAGCTTCATGTAACAAAAAACATCTTTTATGAGAAATACATTCATTTTAAAATCAGAAGCTACAGGGTTGATGGCTGCCTTATGGCTCTCTAATTGAATAAATGAAACCATGTCGAATGTCCTGCTGTGTGAATTTCTCTCACGTTTTAGACCCAACTTGGATCTAAAATGTGACTTGGATCTAAAATGTGGGGATTATTGTTTCTCTAAAAAAAAAAAATTCCCTTTGCAAGGCCTCATCAAATGTGCGATTTATTTTTCTTTCCTTTCCATATTTATGCTAATATAGTTTTATAATTAAATTCTGTACCCTTAACTATAATTTTATGCGGCAAGCAAAATGATTATATGCAATAGCACATTTTTATCACAATTGGATTATTTTGATTGTGCAGGGATTTTATACTCGCCCAGTATTCTCGGCCGTAAGTACTAGAAAATTTATACACATGTAACTAGAATTATATATGCGATGGCCTCATATGCATCAGTTTGCGAGTAGTTTCCTTTTTTCTTTCTCAGCATGATTCCCCATTTTCATGGCTCGGTTTTCATGACACGCATATATTTATTATACTTCTTAGTGACTTAACCAACTCTGCCAACAATTCAAATTTCCAGGATGTTGTGACAGTTTATGGGGACAGTGATGTAGAATATTTATAATTGGGATTATACTGTGCCGCCCGGGACATTCTGTTACCATTTTATATGGCTATGTAGACAAGGGCACTGTACGTGGTGTTTGCATTTTGAAATGATGCTTGTTTTTCTACTTTAAATTTTATGAGATCTGGCCACCATATTTCTCATAAAAATCTATCTGTACTCTGACTTATAAAATTGTTATCAAGCTAGGCCTGGTGGCTCTTGCCTGTAATCCTAGCTACTTAGGAGGCTGAGATGAGAGGATTGCTTGATGCCAGCAGTTTAAAGCTGCAGTGACCTGGAGTCATGCCTCTGCACTCCAGCCTGGGAAACAGAGCAAGGCCACCATCTCTAAAATAAATGAAAAATAAATAAATAAAATGACTATTGATTGAAATAAATTGCACAGTGATGTTTATGTGAGAAAGGTGACTGAGATTGAGAAGAGCGTGGAACAGGTGGCTCTGTCACTCTGTGTTCAGATTATTGTTGCAGAAAAATACCTTTTCTGTTCCCAGAGCATTTGAAGTTCAACATAAGGACAGCCAGCAACCTGAATGAAGGTTATAGCTACGGGACCCTTTCTTGCCTGCCCTTCACTCCTCTGTGGAGCTTTCAGTTTCCCATATGGACCGCCAGAGGTCCCAGTGCTTCTCCTTCCAAGTTTATCCCACCAAGTCATAATTGTCTCTTTGCCCAGTCATCTCTGAGATTTTTGTTGGCAGGAAGATCAACTTTGTTGATGCACAACACACAGGAGGGTGATGGGGAACAAATGAACCAGTGGGGTGAGGCGCTAACTCAGCATCGCCCCAGTGGTTGTCTTTGCTTTATGTGAGTAGGTTCATGGTAGTAGCATTTCTGATGGAAGACTTGACTTTCTAGCTTCAGTGTTAAATGAGGAAATTACCAGCAAGCTGAGAGCTGTGTTCTACCTGGCTTTTCTACACCATTGTGAGTTCTGAATAATGACACTTCACATTTTAGTTTTTTCTAAGTAGTTTCACTCTTGTTTGGTAATTGGAAACACGACCTTGCTGGACCTGTTTCCTTATAGCAATTGCTAGCATTTTAAAAACATCCAGTATGTTCCACCCCGCCCACACTGTGCCAAACCCTTGTGTGGATTATCGTCGTTAACTTTCACAACAAGACGATGAAATAGGTGATATGCAGGCACTGAGGGAATGGGAGCTTAAGGAGGTTGAGTAACTTGCCCAAGTTCACACAGATAGCAACTGAAGAACTCTGGCCTGAAACCAGACAGGCAGGCTCCAGAACTAGGCTCTTGATCATTTCCCAATCCTGCCCTGTTTTATCTTTTTTCCAAGTATTTATTACCATGTAAAATTTTTATTTATTTCTGCACTAGGATTGCTTACTCCTTGATTTCAGAAATGCGGTGTCCCAGATGTAAAACAGTGCCTGGCACAAAGTAGGTGTTCAATAAGTATTAAATCAACAATTAAGAACTGCTTTCTAGAATGTGAAATAGAGGATAGAGGTACTAGGTAATTTCTAAGTGCTTACAATTCTTACATTTTATGAGCATTCCCCCTAGGAAATGATTTGTTCAAGTAGAAAACTCCCCACACAGCTTTAAAAAGATGGTTTACAAAAATGTCTACACTTTGAAGACATCACGACATCAAATATCCATCCAGCCATGTAGGACTTTTGACTATACACTAACACAAATTTATGTAGTGAGTTTATGACTGATGCAGTCTCAAACCCTCCCTGGGGGGGAAGTAATTTTTTTATGTTATCCGTTAAAGGAGCCTTAAACAAAGCGTGCAGACCCCTATCCCTGCTTGCCTTAGCGGGGTAGGCTCCAACCTAGCTTTCCTATGAGCTGCTCCACATTTTAAGAAGATCTTGGATTTTCCCCACTTCCCAGTTCTCTCATAAGCCTATTATATCTGGTAATTGCAAAAGGAAAGTCAAACGTAGATGAATAAGGTATCATACAGAACCACAGAAGACCTGGACTGCAGGAACTGCCTGGGACGTCATATCCATGGAAGCCAAAGCTGCTTCTGTAACCACTTTCCTATCATCCCTTCTTCTTTTTCTTTTCCACTTTTTGACCTCACCGAACTTTTACTGTCTCCTTCTTGAATATATTGTTTCCTTCTCACTATATTTTGCTGCATATAAGGATGCATTTTATACGTGGCTAGTACTACTTCCATATCTATATGAGTGTTTTTAATTCTTTTACATGTGTTTATGCATTGAAAGTGTTACTCTGGAAAGCAGTAACAATATCAATATGCAAAATACCCTGGAATACAGTAATCACACCCCCTTCGCGCTCTGCCCCTCCCCCGCTTCCCCCTCACAGGACAGGCCCTACAGCTGCAGGAGCCTCCAGCCCATGCTGCTGTCACCCTCTTGGAAGTGGTGATGCAACAGTTAGCATAGGGATCTTGGGAATAGGAGGGAGGAAGTGGCCGTACAGTGGTGCCTCCTCTCACCAGAAGCACAAGGCATGGAGCTGGCCACTATGGAGAAGCCAGGAGTGGGCCCGATGGCAGGTGAGAGTGATCCAGACTACCTGAGCACCTGGCCTCCCCTAACTGTCCATTCTACCCTCATTACCATGGCCACAGCACTCTGCTGAGAACTCCTGTGGGCTTACTGCTCAGGAAGCTGGTGTAGGGGGCCGGGGCTGGCCCTGCCGGCCCTGTTCTCCTAATGGTAGATCCCTGGACTCCTGCACCACCTCGTGTCATGCACATGGGCCCCATTCTGAGGCCCCCAGGGCATCCTGCTGGGGAGGAAGATCTCCAAGTTGGGTCTGAGAGATCTGGGTTCTGAGACCCAGCTCTGCTAGTAGCCCACTGTTGTGACCTTGGGTCTCAGACTCCATGAAGTTTCTGTCTGCAAGGGTGAATGAGGTGAATGAATGTATCAGCAGTACCTGAGCCCACAGATTGTAATTTTGAGCCAGTGAATTATCTGAACCCCTAAGGTGTGGAGTTGTTATCGTCTCCTAAACTTGCCAGTGGGTAGAACCATTCAGGATGCTTGTTAATGGAACAGATACCTAGTTCTTTCTCCTGGAGAGCTGATTCAGTGTATATGGGTGGGTTCAGGAGTCTCATTTTAACCAGTCCCCCAAGTGATTCGTAGGATATGAGAAAAACTGGTGTCATTTATTGTGACATGACTGAGTGACCAAGGTCTGAATGGCTCAAGGAGGTCACGGTCTAGTCACTAAACAGAAATCTAAATGCAGAGCCTTTACTGGGCTGTCAGCAGGGAGGGCTCCTCCTCAGGGTGGTGTTCCAGGGCCTCAGAATGGGGCTGGCTGCGGGAGAGAAGGGGCAGCCCAGAGAGCGCAGGGCTCTGCTGTCAGGAGTCCCGGGCAGGCAGGCCCGGCCTTGTCCCTTCATGCCAGCCTCCTGGGAAATCAGCCCTCCAGGGTTCTCGGTGGACACGGATAGGACTAGGAAACTAGAGGATGTGAGGATGAGAGTGAGCTGGGAGGGATAGTTGGGTTGGCAATGTCGGTGCTCAGGCCGTCCAGACCATTCTTACCAGCTGCCTGGGTCACTCCCAGCTTGTCTCCACACCTCGTGCCCTCCTGAGAGAAGGAGGCACCACTGCACAGCCACTTCCACTCTCCTTTAGAAAACTAAAATGGAATATTTTTTTTTCCTGAAAGTTTAGACCAGAAATGTGAGTATGCATTAAACACGGGAGTGCATTATACATGGCAAAATACAATAGTAAAGTAAAAAAAAATCTTCTCTCCCTCATAATGTCATAACTTCTGTATGACCTCCTGTCCCACCTGGTACCATGACCTGGGATTTTAGATCTCAATTAGAAAGTTTCAAAGTATAATTAATCTATTTTCTAAAAATCTTTACCATGTGAACATTCTCAGGGCACACTCCTAATTGAAATGAGTGCCTAGGTAGTAAATTTTTCCCCTTGCCACATCCCTTATTTCAGCCCTTGCATGTATAATTCTCTGGAATCAACCATCTCAAACCGGAGTTTGGGACCTCCTTCTTTCATGCTGTATCAGAATTCATGTCCTATTTCTTTCATTTCATACAGTCCATCCCATGGTTGTTTATGAAATGTTAATTGTCATGTGTTATCGTTACATTCAGATTATATTCAGTGCCCATATTGTATGAGGAGATTTAATGAAACGGCAGCCCAGCGACATATTAATTTCTGCAAGGATCAGTCTTCTCGCCGAGTCTTTGATCCAGCCCAGACAGCAGCTAAATTGGCATCCAGAGCCCAGGTAATGAATCTCTCACCAGTTAATGGCTCTTGTGTCCTCGAATGCTTGGGGTAAGCAGGTACAATTTGGTAGAGAACTTCAACTACCCATCCCAGGAAATATAAGGATCACGTTCACTCATTGCCATGGAAGTCAGCTTCTTTGGGGCGAGATAATTTCCAATGAAGAGCATCCTTTGGGTGTTGTAGGATAAAATATTCCTAACATATTTGAAACTTCTTCAGAGGAGGACTAGACTATGTACATTGTGTTTCTATAACATAAGGGCAAAACTCTGATAATCCATCTATGGTTATCAGCCTTAACCACTCAGAAAAGAATTGTGACTCTGAGGTGAAACTCCCCGACAAGCTGTGTGTTTTGTTTTGTGGAGAAGGGGTCTTCAGCCCTTTCTTTAAAGCCACACGATCAGTAAATTAAGGGGGTATGTGGATGCACGGAAGCAGCTGTTATGAATAGGTACAAACAGGTAAAATGACAACCTGGTCGAAGCCAACCTGGATTTATAACACACAGAAGTGGAGCCAGCAAGCAGCTCGGTACACACCATGGTTCCCAGGACATCACTTACACTACTGCATAAAAATTCTTAGTTTCACAAACATGGCTCAGACACCAAGATAAGATTAAGTTGGTCTGAATACTTTAAGAGTACACAACATGTGTTTGAAAGCTCTCTGTTAATCCTGTATCTAGTGGGGTAAGACCCTTTCCAATAAACCATATCACACGGACTATGGATTCTGAGCCCCGTCCCCACATACATTAGAGAACTGAGGGAATTAACAACTATCTACTGTGTACAGGGTCATAAGTACTGTTGAACTCAGAGAAGGATGGGAACTTGGCAACAGTATAGTGTGAGGTGGTGTGGCTGATATCTGTCTGAAGGAGGCAGTAGATGGTGATGCCGTGATTCCTGGAAGTCTTCAGAGGCGAGGGGACATTCTCCCCATAAATATCAAAATGGGTTCACCAGCCTGGACCTGGAGTTGGGAAGGATTTTATGCACAAAATGTCCAGCTTGTGGCCTCAGGCAGCCACCTGTGGAGCCAAAGCACAGCGTGCCTGTAGAAGCATGAAAGGGATAGCAAGATGGGAGTCAGATCTAGAAGGGCTTTAACTCAAGCCGGTTCAGAGAGGAGGAAAAGAAGTTGGTGGGGTAGATGCCCTAAGAGCTAAGCACAGCCGGGCAGTCCTCTTTCCACCTTGCCACCCTGTGTTTCCCCCTGCCGTGCCCTTTCCTTCTCCTCCCTCGGTTGGCTGTCTTGGCTGTTCTGTCCAGTTGTCTCTTCCTGGCCTCATGTGTCATCATCCTATAGATTAATCAGTTTAATAGTGGAGACTGGAGTAACATGGAAGTGGCTTTTTAGAAAGGTCACCTTTGTAATTACTGCTCCAGATGGATTGGTGAGAGACCAGTAGGAGCCACAGCAACAGAGAAAGAATGAGGCCCTGGAGTAGGAAGACTACAGGGTGTGTGGGGGAGGAGGAGTTTAAGAAATAATGGATGAGACTGAGAAAATGACTGGACATGGCGTAACAAGGGGATGGGGTTGACAGCAAAGTTTTCAGCTCCTGAGCGCAGGCAAGCAGACATACTCTATCTTTAGGTAAAGGAACACAGGAGGGCGGCGATAATGTATGTATTGAAGGGCAGTGCTTATGATAAATACAGTTTTGGAGATTCAAGCTTTGCATCTGAGACGCAATGTAAAAAGAGCCAGGATTCTGTAGTCAGTAGTCAGAGTTTGAATTTCAGTTTGTAATTTATTATCTATAGGTAAAGTTGGCTTAGTTACCTGAATTCTTTGAGACTCACTTCCATCTGTAAAATGAGGCTCATTCCGCCTGCCTTGCTGAGTTGTTGGGAAGGCTAGCGGTGAGGGTCTCGCTTTCTCTGCCCTTCCCTCTCCACATTACCCTGCCCTCCTTGGCCTCTCCTACAAGCCTTTTCCTGTTAGTGGGATTGGCACCACAGCTTGGGAGGAATGTGACTGCTCTGGGCTTGAATTCACCCTAATTTTGGAAAAGTTTCTAAGCATAAATGACCTACACTTTATAAAGCAGTAGCGGACAGGTCACATTTCTACGAAGTTCTTCTAACCGGTCCACGATGTCAGTCGGCATTCGCGGGGCCAAAGAGAGCACAGGGAAGTGGCAAACGGAAGTGCTTTTTTATTCCTGAAGAAGGCCAGCTGGCTGTCCTGAGCGTAACCAGGGACTTGGCCCTGTTCCTCCTCTTGTTTTCCAGAGCTAAGCGGTGATTGGGAAAATTGCTTGCTTTCTGAATTCCTTCGCTCACTGTAGAGTGTGTCTGAACGCGGTGTGGGTTTCCCTGGTGCCAGCTTCCCCACTTTGGGGCCGTGCCTACTAGTGAAGCTGATTCAGAAATGGAACAAGAAGGGAGGGTTGTTTCAGTTCTGAAGAGCTGTTAAGGGCACAGCCAAAATGTGTTTCTATTTTAAACATGATCAACTTTAAAAATGTGTCATACCCTTAACCAAAAGAGACCAATATGAGCCTCCAAAAATAGCTCTCTTTGTTTGGATGAGGATGAGCTGAGTGCTGCCTTCTCCCAGCTATCCTTGCCCAGGCAAGAGTTCTCACTTGGAGTAACAGCTTATCTTTACACTGTAGTTTCCATGGAACTGGAGGTGAGATCCATCAGTAGCAAGGCCAAAAAAAATAAAAAAGCTGTAGAAGGCTTTCGGTCCTTATTTTGTTTTAATATAACTATTCTGCTGCTGCTGCTGCTGCTCTGTAGTGAGCGGGGTGGCATAGAGCTGTTGGATTTCATGCTGAAAACATTTGCTGCCTGCCAATCTCAGGGTTTCCCCCCCTCTGTTCATGTTAAAGAACAAAATTATCTTCAATTGTAATGAAAAAATAAAATGTTCTGTAACTATGTCCTTATTGACATTAAGTGATTCCTGTGTCTCCAAAGAACTAATCTTACAGGATAAACATACCACCAACAACTTCTAGGATTTGATTACGGAATGAAAATTCCAAAACCCAGATATGGCTTTGAGCAACAGCAGGGCAGACAGGGATCTGGAGTTCAGGGTGCAAGTTTGTCCCCTTCTTCTGGGAATTCCTGCAGGTGACTCCGATCTGCTGCTGGTTCAGTGGAAACGGCTGTACCTCCTGCATAGTACCTGAGATGACAGAACTATACCTCTCTCTGTGTTTCTCTCTCTTTCTCTGTAGGGTAAGGCGCAGATGGGTCCCCAAAAAGATCCAACTTTTACCAGTGCCGTGGGAACTTTGCTGCAGAACAGAGCCCTGGAGATCACGAATGGGGGCCCAACCAAGTCAGGTGAATCTGAGCAGGCATTTCAATTCTCAAATGATAAGTTTGAGTTAGGAGGGGCCACTCTTGGCTTTGGGACCCACTGGTAGTTGACAAAAACCATGACATTCACTGTTGCTTTTGGATGCAAAGATATGTGTGTTTGTTTGAGGTTAAAGCTTATTTGCCAAGAGGGAGTATTTCTTCATTTATCAGGATTACACAACTTCAACAATATACAAAGTCAAATCTGATCCCAGCAGTCTAGAAGCATTGTTCTCTAATCTAGTAAGATTGAAAAGAGATTGAGAATTAGGAAGGAGAAGACCACGTGTCAGGTATTGTGTTGAAAATAAGGCCAGTGTTTCCTTTCTAAAAATAAATGCAGGAGATCCTTAATTTATAATGAGGCCACATCTCTCTAAACTCATCCTAAGTAGAAAATATTGTAAGTTGAAAATACATTTAACACCACCAATAAACCCATCACAAAGATGAAAATCATAGGTCAAACCATTCTAAGCCAAGGACTATCTGTACATTCATCCCTCAGTATCCACAGAGGATTGGTCCCAGGATCCCTGAGAAGACCAAAATTCAAGAATGCTCAAGTCCCTGATATAAGATGGTGTGGTGTTTCCATATAACCTGTGCATACCCTACCATAGACTTTAAATCATCTTTAGATTACTTATAATACCTAATACAATGTAAATGCTATGTAAGTGGCTGTTACACTGGTTTTTTTTTTAAAATCTGCATATTTTTATTTTTTAATACTTTTATTCTGTGGTTGGTTGAATTCACAGATGGAGAACCTGTAGATATAAAGGGCTGGCTGCTATTTCTGCAAAGTAGCAGCAACACATAACTACCATGGGTGTAAGTGGGTATCTCATTGTGGTTTTGATTTGAATTTCTCCAAGAATTAGTGATTTAAGTATCTTTTCAAGTGCTTATTGGCCATTTGTGTATCTTCTCTGGAGAAATGTCTATGTAAGTCCTCTGCCCATTTTTTAATGGGTCAGTTTTTTATTGTTAACTTTAGGAATTCTGTGTAAGTTCTGGGTATTAATCCCTTATCAAAATATGGTTTACAAATCCATTAGTTGCCTTTTTACTCTATTGGTAGACTAAATTGGTTCACAGATTTTGAAAATGTTCATTAAGTCTTATTTGTCAATTTTTTCTTTGGTTGCCTGTGCCTTTGGTGTTACATGTAAGACAGAATTTTATTCTTATGTTTTCATTTCTTTTTTTCTTTTTTTGAGACAGAGTCTCACTATGTCACCCTCCGTAGAGTGCCTTGGCGTCACAGCTCACAGCAACCTCAAACTCCTGGGCCTAAGCAAGTCTCTTGCCTCAGCCTCCCAAGTAGCAGGGACTATGAGCTAAATAGTAGCCTGCCACAATGCCTGGCTATTTTTGTTGTTGCCGTTGTCATTGTTGTTTTAAACCCACCAGCCTCCGTGTATGTGGCTGGCGGCCTACCCACTGAGCTATGGGTGCTGCCCTCTTATGTTTTCTTTTAAGAGTTTTATGGATTTACGTCTTACACATAGGTATTTGATCCATTTTAAGTTAATTTTTTACATATGGTATTAGGTAAGGATCCAACTTCATTATTTTTGCATGTGGATACCCAGTTTTCCCAGCACCATTTGTTGAAAAGACTGTTCTTTCCCTATTCACTGATCTTGGCTCCCTTATCAAAAATCATTTGACCATGTGTGCAAGGTTTATTTCTGAACTCTATTTCATTATCTATAGGTATGTTTTTATGCCAGTATTACACTGTTATGATTACCACTGCTTTGCAGTAAGTTTTGACATAAGGAAATATGAGTCCTTCAAGATACAGCCAAGTCTAGGCTTTTCTTTGTCATGAGATTTTTAATGACTGATTCAATCTCCTTAGGAGTTATAAGTCTATTCAGTTTTTCTATCCTTCATGATTTTGTTTTTGTAGATTTCCTATTTTTAGGAATTCGTTCATTTCATCTAGGTTATCAAATCTGTTGGCATATAACTCTTTGTAGAATTCATTGTGTTGGCTATTTGGGGTCCCCTGTGACTACATATGAATTCCAGGAGAGACTTTTCTATTCCTGCAAAAAAAAACTTCATTGGGATTTTGAAAGGGATTGTGCTGAATCTGTACATTGCTTTAGTTCATATGGACATCTTTTTTTTTTTTTTTTTTTTTTTTTGTGGTTTTTGGCCGGGGCCGGGTTTGAACCCGCCACCTCCGGCATATGGGACTGGCGCCCTACTCCTTGAGCCACAGGCACCGCCCCTCATATGGACATCTTAATAATAGTTAAGTTTTTAATCTATGAATATGGTAGATGTTTCCATTTATGTCATCTTTTCATTTCTTTCAGCAATGTTTTATAGTTTTCACCTCATTGGTTATGTTAATGCTTAAATATTGACACTATCGTAAATGTAATTATTTTCATAATTTCATTTTCAGGTTGTTCATTCCTAGTGTTTAGAATAGAAACCCAACTGATTTTTGTGTTTACTTTATATTCTGCTACTTCGCTGAATTTATGAGGGGTGTGTGTGAAATCTTTAGGATTTTCTGCATATCTTTCTTTTTCTTGCCCTAGCAAGAAATTGCTCTAGCTAAAACTTCCAGTACTATGTTGAACAGAAGTGATAAAGATGAACATCCTTGCCTTGTTCCTGATCTTAGATGGAAGGTCTTCAGTCTTTCCACATTGAGCATGGTGTTCTCTGTGACTATTTTTATATATGATTTTTATTATGTCACAGTATTTTCCTTCTATTCTTAGTTTTTTGAGTGTTTTTATTATGAAAGGGTGTTGAATTTTGTCACAAGCTTTTTTCCCATCAATTGAGATAATGTAGTTTTTGTCCTTTATTCTGTTCATTTGGTATAGCACATCAGTTGATTTTCATATGGTCAATCATCCTTGCATCCCAGGAATAAATCTCATTTGGTCATAGTGTAGTCCTTTTAGTATGTTGCTGAATTAGGTTTGCTATAATTCTGCTGAGGATTTTTGCATCAATGTTTATAAGGGATTAATAGTTTGTAGTTTTCTTATAGTGAAATTGTCTCTCTTTGATATTAGGGTAATGCTGGGTCTCATGGAATGAATTAGGAAGTATTCTATCTTCTTCAATTTTTTTTGGTAAAGTTAAAGTATTCTTTAAACATTTGGTAGAATTCACCAGTGAAGCCACTAAGTCTAAATTTTTTCTTTATCATGAGATTTTTGATTACTGATTCAGCCTCCTTAGGAGTTATAAATCTATTCAGATTTTCTATTCCTTCATGATTTAGTCTTTGTAAGTTTCATGTTTTTAGAAATTTGTTCATTTCATCTAGGTTATCAAATCTGTTGGCATGTAACTGTTCATAGTACTATCATAAAATTCTTTTTATTTCTGTAACATTGATAAAAATGCCTCCACTTTTATTTCTGATTTTGGTAATTTGAGTCTTCTTTCTCTTTTCTTTGTTAAGTCCATCTAGTTATTAATGCTCTGGCAATTTGTTGATATTTTCAAAGAACTAACTTTTGGTTTCTCTTTTTTTTCTTTTCTTTCTTTTTTTTTATTTGAGGGTACAAGAAACCAGGTTATACTGATTGCATTTGTTAGATAAAGTCCCTCTTACAATTGTGTCTTGCCCCTAAAAGGTGTGGCACACACAAAGACCCCACCCCCTCCCTTCTTCCCTCTCTCTGCTCTCCCCTTCCCCCACCCCCACCATGTCCTTAATTATCATTAATTGTCCTCGTATCAAAATTGAGTACATAGGCTTCATGCTTCTCCATTCTTGTAATGCTTTACTAAGAATAATGTGTTCCACTTCCGTCCAAGTTAATACAAAGGCTGTATAGTCTCCATTTTTTTAGTGGCTGAATAGTATTCCATGGTGTACATATACCATAGCATGGTAATCCATTCCTGGGTTGGTGGGCATTTAGACTGTTTTGGCGATTGTAAATTGAGTGGCAATAAACAGTCTAATGCAAGTGTCCTTATGATAGAAGAATTTTTTTCCTTCTGGGTAGATGCCCAGTAATGGGATTGCAGGATCAAATGGGAGGTCCAGGTTGAGTTCTTTGAGGGTTCTCCATACTTCCTTCCAGAAAGGTTGTACTAGTTTGCAGTCCCACCAGCAGTGTAAAAGTGTTCCCTTCTCTCCACATCCACGCCAGCATCTGCAGTTTTGAGATTTTGTGATGTGGGCCATTCTCACTGGGGTTAGGTGGTATCTCAGGGTGGTTTTGATTTGCATTTCTCTAATAATTAGGGATGATGAGCATTTCTTCATATGTTTGTTAGCCATTTGTCTGTCTTATTTAAAGAAGGCTCTAGTCATGTCTCTTGCCCATTGATGTATGGGATTTTTGTTTTTTTTTTTTCATGTGGATTAATTTGAGTTCTCTATAGATCCTAGTTATTAAGCTTTTGTCTGATTCAAAATATGCAAATATCCTTTCCCATTGTGTAGGTTGTCTATTTGCTTTGGTTGTTGTCTCCTTGGCTGTACAGAAGCTTTTCAGTTTAATTAAGTCCCATTTGTTTATTTTTGTTGTTGTTGCAATTGCCACAGAAGTCTTCTTCATAAAGTCTTTCCCCAGGCTGATATCTTCAAGTGGTTTTCCTATGCTTTCTTTGAGGATTTTTATTGTTTCATGCCTTAAATTTAAGTCCTTTATCCATCTTGAATCAATTTTTGTGAGTGGAGAAAGGTGTCGGTCCATTTTCAATCTTTTACCTGTGGATATCCAGTTCTCCTAGCACCATTTATTGAAAAGGTATTCTTTCCCCCAGTGTATGTTCTTGTTTGGGTTTATCAAAGATGAGGTTGTAAGATGTTAGTTTCATTTCCTGGTTTTCTATTTGATTCCAAATGTCTATGTCTCTATTTTTGTGCCAGTACCATGCTGACTTGACCACTATGGCTTTGTAGTACAGCCTAAAATCTGGTATACTGATGCCTCCAGCTTTGTTTTTATTTCTAAGAACTGCCTTAGCTATACGGTTTTTTTTTTTTTTCTGGTTCCATACAAAATGCAGAATCATTTTTTCCAAGTCTTGAAAGTACAATGTTGGTATTTTAATAGGGATGGCATTGAATTGGTAGATTCCTTTGGGAAGTATAGACATTTTAACAATGTTGTTTCTTCCCAGCCATGAGCATGGTATGTTCTTCCATTTGTTAATATCTTCTGCCATTTGCTTTCTTAGAGTTTCATAATTTTCTTTATAGAGGTCCTTTACCTTTTCTGTTAGGTATATTCCTAGGAATTTCATTTTCTTTGAAGCTACTGCGAAGGGGATTGTGTCCTTAGTTAGCCTCTCATCTTGGCTTTTTTGGGCATATACAAAGGCTACTGATTTGTGGACATTGATTTTATATTCTGAGACATTAATGTATTTTTCAATCAGTTCCTGGAGTCTTATGATTGAGTCTTTGGGGTTCTCTAAGTATAAGAACATATCATCAGCAAAGATGGAGTGTTTGACCTCCTTGGATGCCCTTTATTTCCTTCTCTTGCCTGATTGTATTGGCTAGAACTTCCAGCACTATGTTGAATAGTAGTGGCAATAGAGGACAACCTTGTCCGGTTCCAGTTCTAAGTGGAAAAGCTTTCAATTTTACTCCATTCAGTAAAATATTAGCTGTGGGTTTCCCAAGTTGGATCAGTTTACGACATGTGCCACTTATGCCTATACTCTTCAGTGCTCTAATTAGAAAAGGATGCTGGATTTTATCAAATGCTTTTTATGCATCTAGTGAAAGGATCATATGGTCTTTGTTTTTGCTTCTGTTGATGTGGTGGATTACATTTATGGACTTGTGTATGTTAAACCAGCCTTGCATCCCTGGGATGAAACCTATTTGATCATGATGTATGACTTTTATGATTTTATGTAATCTATTGGCTAGGATTTTATTGCAAATTTTTGCATCTATATTCATTAGTGAAATTGGTCGGAAGTTCTTCCATTTGATTGGGTCTTTTCCTAGTTTTGGTATCAGGGTGTTTGCTTCATAGAACGTGTTGGGGAAGATTCCTTCCTTCTCAATTTTTTGGAATATTTTCTACAGTATGAGAGTAAGCTCTTTTTTGATGGTTTAATAGAATTCTGGTGTGAAGCCATCTGAACCAGGGCATTTTTTTGTTGTTGGGAGATTTTTTTATTGTTTCTTTGATCTCAGTGCTTAAAATTGCTCTGTTCAAGAGATCTATTTCTTCCTAGCTAAGTCTAGGGAGAGGGTGTGATTCCAAATAGACATTTTTCAATGTTGATTCTTATTTCTTAAAAGGAAATAGCAGAAAATATTAACAAATGGAAGAACATTCTTCTCCCAAATAGGGAGAGGTGTGGTCCATTTCCTTCACATTGGCAAATTTCTGGGCATAGAGTTTCTTACAGTATTTAGAGATAATCTCTGTATCTCTGGCATCTGTTGTTATTTCCCCTTTATCATTTCTGATTAAGGTTACTAGAGATTTTAATTTTCTATTTCTAGTTAGTCTGGTGAAAGATTTATCTATTTTATTTATTTTTTCAAAAAACCAACTCCTTGTTTCATTAATTTTCTGAATGATTCTTTTGTTTTCAATTTCATTAATCTCTGATTTAATTTTGGATATTTCTATTCTTCTTCTGGGTTTAGACTTAGATTGCTCTTCTTTTTCCAATTCCATAAGATGGTTTGTGAGTTGTTGATGCTCTCTTTCTGTTTTTCAAATGTAGGCATTTAAAACAATAAATTTTCCTCTCAGGACTACTTTGCTGTATCTCACAGGTTTTGGTAGCTTGTGCCTTCATTGTTATTATGCTCAAGGAAGTTAATGATTTCCTCTTTTATCTCTTTCTGCACCCAAATGTCATTCAGCATAAGGTTGTTTAATTTCCATGCCTTTGTGTGGGATTGAACATTTTGGTTGAAGTTGAGTTGCACCTTAATGCCTTGTGACCTGAGAATATATAAGGTAAAATTTCAATTATTTTGATTCTGTTGAGGTTTGTTTTGTATCCTAGGATATTATCAGTTTTGCAGAATGTTCCATGGGCTGATGAGAAGAATGTATATTCTTTAGCTTTGGGATGGAATATTCTGTATATGTCTATCACCACAGTTGTTCTAGGATCACATTTAAGTCCCTTGTATCTTTGTTTAGTTTCTGTTTAGAGGATCTGTCCAACTCTGTAAGAGGAGTGTTAAAGTCCTCTGCTATTATGGTGTTATGGGATATCATATTGCTCAGACTAATTAAGGTCTATTTCAGGAATCTGGGAGCATTTAAGTTAGGTGCATAAATATTTAGAATTGAAATGTCTTCTTGTTATATTTTTCCCTTGACCAATATGAAATTACCATCACTGTCTTTTTTTTTTTTGTGTGTGTGTGTGTGTGTGTGCTTTTTGGCCGAGGCTGGGTTTGAACTCGCTCCCTCTGGCATATGGGGCCGGCACCCTACCCCTTTGAGCCACAGGTGCTGTCCCCCATCATTGTTTTTTTTTTACTTTAGTTGCTTTATATACACTTGTATCTGAAAAGAAGATTGCAACCTCTCTTGTCTTCTGAATTCTGTTTGCCTGAAAAATTGTCTTCCATCCTTTAACTCTGAGTTTTAATTTGTCCTTTGAGGCTAAGTATGTTTCCTGACAGCAAATCAATGGCTTGTGTTTTTGTTTTTTAATCCAATCTTTTATCTGCATTGTCTTTCTTCTGCCTTTTCAATGGAGAATTCAGGCCCTTAAAATTTATTGAGAGAATTGCTAAGTGTGGTGGCATTCTAGTGATCTTACTTTGTGAAAATCCATTGCTTAGTTTTATTTTTTGCATCACTGTGGAAGCTAGGTTTTGTCCTGGGTACTTATTTTGCTGGTGGTCTATTGTGATTTTCAGTGTGTAGAACAGGTTGAAGTATTTCCTGTAGAGCTGATCTTATTGTGGCAAACTTTCTCAATATTTGCATATCAGTAAAGGATTTGATTTCTCCATCAATTTTAAAGCTTAGCTTAGGAGGATATAGAATTCTGGGCTGAAATTGCTTTGTTTAAGTAGATTAAAGGTAGATGACCATTGTCTTCTGGCTTGAAAAGTTTTATTTTAGAAGTCTGCAGTCACCCTGATGGACTTGCCCAAGTAGGTCAATTGATGCTTACTTATTTTGACTTGACTTTGGACAGGTTCATCACAATGTGTCTTGGAGAAGCTCGATTTGAGCTGAGATGACCTGGAGTTCAATATCTCTCTGAAAGGAGTGTGTCAGAATCTTTGGTGATATTTGTGAAAATTTCATTTATAATGTTCTCCAGTCTGGTTTCTATTTCTCTGGGGCATTCTTCATCCCCTTCTGGGATACCTATAACTCATATCTTTGAACACTTCATGAAGTCCCATAATTTTTCCAGTGACCATTCTGCATTCTTTCTCTCTTTAAGTATCTGAGTTAGCTCAAGAGCTTTGTTCTCTATCTCTGAGATTCTTTCTTCTGTATGGTCTAATCTGTTACTAATACTTTCTACTACATCTTTTTTTTTTTTTTTTTTGCAGTTTTTGGCCAGGGCCAGGTTCGAACGCACCATCCCTGGTACATGGGGCCAGTGCCACACTCCTTGAGCCACAGGCATCACCCTCTACTACATCTTCACGTTCCCTAATTGCTTCAATTCTTTTAGCTCTGCTATATCCTTTCTATATTCTTCATATCATTCATCTCTTATTTGATTCTGTTTTTGGATTTCCTTTTGGTTACTTTCCACTTTCTCAGCAATTTCCTTCATTGTTTTTATCATCCTTATTTTAAATTCCCCTTCTGTAATTTTAAACATTTCTTTATAGGTGGAATCCTCTGCAGCATCTACCCCATGGTCCCTTGGTGGGGTTTCTCTGGTCTATCTTTCCATGTTGCCAGGATTTTTCTTCTGTGTCTTCCTCATGAGTGTTTTCTTTTGTCTCTTTCCTTGCCCTAATTTTCTTTTCACTTCCTCTTGCTCTTTAAGTTACTGTGCTTCTGATCTAAGGTGTTGATGTGTTCTTTTGGTATAAGACTAAAAGGATGAGAAGATTGAAGAGCAAGAAGGGAAAAAAGATTTAAAAAACGAGAAAGGAGAAAGGAAAGGGGGTGAATAAAAGGGAAGGCTGACAGAAAGAAGAGAGGCACAGAAAGAGGGAGATAGGAGTAACAGAGTGTACAGTAGGGTACTTTGACCCACACCTTAAAACCCCCACCCTTTGGGGTGGGGTGCTGGGTTGAGTGGTTCCCTTGAGGGCTGCAGCTCTTTGCCAGCCTGAGTAGACACAGTACCCCACCTCCACCAAATAGAGAAGTAAAACAAAAATACTATAAATCAAATAAAAACAAATAAAAAACCTTACGGGATAAAATTGGGGGGAAAAACAAATAACTGGGGCAGAAACACTAGCAAAAATGAAGTTCTTATTATTAAAGAAGGCAACAATGAAAAATTATATTTACACTAGAAAAATGAAAAAAAAAAAGAAAAAGAAAAGTCTAAGGGGGAAAAGTTGAAATTTAAAAAAGAAGAGAAAACAAAAACAAAAACAAAGCTATATATATATATATATATACACACACACACATATATATATATCTTACTGAATAGTGCCTGGACAACAGGTGATCTTCTGGGGTATAAGAAGGCTCAATAATCACAATTCTGATACAGCTGTATAAATGGAGACTGAAGGCCTCTGCTGATTACTTTGCCCTAAGTAATCTAGTTTACTAACCCCACAGGGTTGAGAGCCTGAATGTCTCCTCAGCCCGCTTAAAAGACAATTTAAACTATGACCCTTGGCTAAACAGAGGCTTTCCTAGGAATGCATGTGTTGCTGGTATCTCTCCTGAAGTGGCTGCCCACTTATCAGGCATGCCAAACTGGCCTCACTCTATGCCCCTGAGGGCCAAGGCTTCTACTGCCAAACAATGAAATCCCTGCTCTTCCCCAGTGTCTCAGTCCTGGCCTCTAGGTGCTGTTCAAAGTCACTAGATCACTCTCCCAAGGTGTCCCAGAACGAGCCTTGCTCTGGGACCCTGACGGTGGAGTCTGCAGGAGCCTACAATGGCTGTGTGCTGTCTTCCCCAGAAGCTGTTTTCTGGCCCAGTGGCTCAGTCCCAGACTCTGGACACTGCTCAAAGTCACTGGCACACTTGCCCACGATCTCCCAAGGTAGCTCAACCAACTGTCCAACTCCAAAAAAGGAAAACAAACTGCAGGGAAGGTGTTCCCTATTTGCAATTTCACTGTTGCTATAGCTACAACCAGGGTGGCTGCCACAGCCTCAGAGCAAATGCAACCACTTGTCACTTCTCAACTGCTTCCCCTGCATCCCCAACGGGATGTTTCTGGGTAGAGTCCACAAGCCAGAGGTGCCTGGAGTCTTCTCTCCCCAGTCTCACCATACCTGCAAAGAAGCTATTACTTGGCTGCCATCTTGCTTGAAGATCCTTAGATCTTCTGATTCTTTAGCTTTGATTCAGAGTGCATGCAGTAGTATAGACTCTGTTTGATTTCCTTGGCTGTAATCAGGGTCAGTGATATCTGTGAGTTCCTTAGTGGCTGAGGGTATAGTTAGCGGAGGCTATGATGATCTTTTTCTAGGGATGGTGATGCTAGATGGGTTGGTCCTCAGGCCCTAGTGGTGGTGGCAGCAGGCTGAGTAGGTCTTTCCTTTAGCTCCTGGGTAGTGTACTTGGTATTAGTGTTAGCAGGTCTATTTGGCTTTCTCTGGTTCCAGCTATGGCAATGGTGGCCTGGTAGGTGGGCAGGTCCTCAGGGTGGCGTGCATGGGGTTGACAATGGCAGTAGCAGTGGTAGGCCAAACTTTTGGGCTTTAGGAAGTATATGCAGGGGCCTGTGGTGTTAGCAGAAGGCTGGGATAGGGCTATGGGATAGGGCTATCTTTGGGTCCCTTGGTGCATTTACATTGCAGATGCTACTCACAGTAAACAGGGCTGATCCCAGGGCCACGAATAGGATGTGCGGCACTTGGAGGCTGAGCAGACTTGTTCTCAGAGCCCTAGAGAGTGTGCTTGTGTGCTGGTGGCCTCAAGTGGGATGAATCATGAGGGTCTTTAAAATTAGTTGTTATTGGGCTTTGTTCTTTCTATGCTTTTAGTTTCTTTTTCTCTCTCTCTCTTTTTTTTTTATTGTTAAATCATAGCTGTGTACATTAGTGCAATCAAAGGGTACAATGTGCTGGTTTCATATACAATCTGAAATATTCTCATCAAACTGTTCAACGTAGCCTTCATGGCATTTTCTTAGTCACTGTATGTAGACATTTGTATTCTGCCTTTAGTAAGTTTCACCTGTACCCATTCTAAGATGCACCGTAGGTGTGGCCCCACCCATTACCCTCCCTCCACCCTAACCTCCCCCCTCCCTTCCCCTTCCTTGGCCCTTTCCTCATAGTCTTGTGCTATAGTTGGGTTATAGCCTTCAGCTTTTAGTTTCTAGGCACTTTAAGTTAGCCTGCCTAAAATTTCTTTTGAGAAATAACATTTTTAAAACTTATGTAAGAAATTCATGCTTACCATAGAAGATATTGGAAAATGGAGGAAAAAGTATAAAGAAAACAAAAATCACTCACAATTTCATTGCCTTAGATGACTACTGTTAACATTGATATTTTTTCCTAATTTTTTTCTGTTCATACTCTTTCTTTTTTGTTTTCCTTTTATTGAAGTTAGATTCATTATCTATGTATGGTCACACCTCCTGATTTTTTTTTCAACTAAAACATTTTGAGTATTTTTCTACTGCTTCAGAAGAATTTCTTTGAAACATAATATCGTATCACAGGAATACAATAAAATTTAGTTGCTTTCCCTAATGTTGAGAAGGTAAATTGCTTCTACTTTTTTGCTATACTAAATAAGTGTCTTGCCGTGGACAGTAGCCCCCACTTAACAGTGGGCACTCTTCCAAGTGCTTCATTTATGAACTCATTTAATCTTCACCATAGACTAGGTCAACGTACTGTTCATATCTCTGTTTTATAGACAAGGAAAGTACAGAGAGGTTAAGGAACTTGAACAAGAAACTTAATAGGAAGTGGCAAAGCTTTTTCCCATAGCTTTAGAAAACTGGGCCCCAAAATATAAATATACATTAGGAAATTGTTTTTGAAAAAGCCTGGCTCCTCTTGCATTCCCATAGAGACTCTAATATTTAGATGGAAAATAATAGTATGGCCTGGTCAGTAAACATATACTGGTGGCGATTATCTGGCAGGCTTTTGGTGTAAGAGTGACTAATTTACTGGGAAGGTATTACCAACAAGAAGCTTGTAGGGTACCTTTAAAAAGACACTAAAATCACTATGAAAATATTGTTCTGGGTTCTGTGGCTACATTATTTCATATATGCAGTAGTGAATTGCATTCATACAGCTGTGTTGGTGTGGGCTCTGCTTTTATTTCTGGAGCCAGTAAATGTTTATCAGTTTAAACATCTTACCCATGCAACCCCTTAGCCCCTTCTTTTTGGGCCAAGGCTGGGTTTGAACCCACCATTCTGGCATATGGGGCCGGCGCCCTACTCCTTTGAGCCACAGGCGCTGCCCGCCCCTTCTTTACCTAATTTAATTGTATAGCAAATCTACTGAGTATCAAAGTATCAATTGTTGATTCTTACACTGAAAGCTCTTTCTATTCCTATATCCTTTCATCAGTGCCCCGTTATAAAGCACTTGAATAGAAAGGAAGTATGTAGGACAGAGAAGACTTGTTGGTTTTTACAAAAAGGACTTCTCTGAAAATCCTATCCCATCCTATGTGGTCAAAACTAGACTGTGGTGTGATATACCCCAATCCATAAACACCTACTCCTCTATACCTGATGGTGCCTTGGGCACAAAGGAAAGAGTACCGTTTGTAGAACTAGAACATTGTCATATCAGTCACCCAAGGAGGTGACTGAACTTGACCATTGTCATATCAGTCACTCAGGGAAGCCTGTGCTTCCACAAGGCTTGTAAAACTCCTTTTTGAACGAAAGCTTGTGAAGAATTGGGAAGATGCAAAATGTCATGGTATATTTTGAAACCCAAGGTAGCAGTGGGGAGGGATGTTAAGAGTCATAGTGTTATCAGTGGTAGGTCACCTGAGGTGGTGATCCGAAGCCATGGGTAAACAAAGGGTTGGGAGCAGAGGCCAGAAGGCACCTGAGACAGTCCCCTCCTTCCTTATTATTTGACCCAGGTCAGAGAGTGGGTGTTTGTCTGTCACTATATCAGCCCCACCCCCCCCAAAAAGGAAGAATAGTGTTTTGAATCCAATGTGGTGATTTCACAATCATTTTTGTCTTGGTAATGTTCCACTTTGACATAATAACAAATCTGTTTATGTTTGCAAAGGATTAGCTATGGACCCTGCTTCTGGAGCAAAACCCAGACAAGGATTTAGTAAATCTTCTAAAAAAGATTAACTCCTAGAGGCCAGGTAAGGAAAAAAAAATAACGTCTAATCCAGATGCTGTTGCCGATCAACCAATGCGCAAGATACACGTAATAAACCTTTGAGTTAATGTGGCCACAGCTGGCAAACCAAAGAGAAATTGTGGCAAACCCTGAGCTGGATTAACAAAAATGTGTGTTCTTGAAACTTATTCTCCTATTAAACATGTAGTTCAAGAAGGATATTAAGATTTTGATTCATGATTAATAGAAAAGGAGAGTTAATCTTCACTTTGACCTGGAAGACTACTGCCTTGTTCCTTTTCCTAAACACATTACCCACAAAATGATAATTCCCTGAGACTGTGAGCTGTTTGTAAAACAGTGACACATCTAAAGAGGCCTATTTAAACATTCTCAATGTCAAAACCATGAGGTTCTAAAGTAAATGCCTTTTCTTTCTGCTTTCAGACTGGCTCCCTGAAACTCATGGGCCTGGACAGTTGTGTATTTGAGACTGCCATCTCCAGGGAAGGGACAGTAGATGTGATGTCTGTTTATACACCGTGATTCCTCTTGAGGCATCGCTTAGAATAAGTAAAACTAGCTTCAAATTTTCTCCTCATTTACTTCCTTCAAAATTAAAAAAAAAAAAAAAACTTTAAATACATCAACTTGTAATGATAATGCTTGCTTTAAAGTTTCACTTGGGTCAGTCTTTGCACTCTGGGAAGCTGAGGTAGGCGAATAGAGTTCAAGATCAGCTTGAGCAAGAGTGAGACCCCATCTCTGCTCAAAATAGAAAAAATCTGCTGGGTGTGGTGGGTGCCTGTGGTCCCAGCTACTTGGGAGTCTGAAGCAGGAGGATTGCTTGAGCCCAGAGTTTGAGGTTGCTGTGAGCTATCATGACACCATGCCACTCTAGCCTGGCTGACAGAATGAGAAAAGATTCACTTAAAGGTTTTTTTTTTTTTTTCCAATTGGCCATTTAGTAGCTTTTTAAAGATGATGTTGCTTTGATGTTTGAACTTTTTAGTAATGTTGTCATTGGAGTACTAGCATTATTTACTAAGAAGATCATTTGTTGTAACTAGCTTCATTTTATATAATAGCTATGACATACTAGTTTTGATATTAAAATAAATATCTAACAAATATTAACTGTAACTAGTTACTAGACTTATTTTAAGTGTTTGCCTTCATACCATGTAGAATTATCTCAAATACATGCACCAGCACCATAGACTATGTTATTGGGGAGACACTGAAGTGCGAGATAAAAGGTTGCAAAAACATCCTTCTGTTCTGATTCACAGTGCCTGGGGGTATAGTGGTGAGCACAGTTGCCTTCCAAAAACCTTCCATCCCGTGGGAAGAATGCTCTTCAGTGTTCTTCAACCTTTTTTTAATCTCATGGCACACTTGAATCTATAGTTAAAGTTCTGTGGTGCACTTAAATTATGTTGAGTAAAAAAAAAAAAAGAATATATATACTGTGCTTTTAACTTCTTAGAAAAGAATTTAATTAATGATCTTTAAAATTTTTCTTGGAGCACCCAAAAATTCCCTCATGGCATACCAGTTGAAAATCTCTAGGCTAGACGTGGAAATCTATGTGCATGACTATAAATGTGGAGTTTTGTTTATCCACTTAAGACAATAGGAAAAGGCAGATTTGGTGAGTGGGAATAAAGCTACTTAATTTCTAAGGGCAGGTTACACCTAGAAAATATTAGTGCATTGTTTGCTTAGTTTTATTCTCGTAACCAAAATCAAAGAAAGAGATTGAGGCTGGGGGCGGTGGCTCATGCCCATAATTCCAGCACGGTGGGAGGCTGAGGCGGGTGGACTGCCTGAGCCTGTGAGTTCAAGACCAGGCGGAGCTAGAGTGAGACCCCTGCTTCTAAAACTAGCTGTCGTTGTGGCAGCTGCGTGTCATCCCAGCTACTCAGGAGGCCGAGGCAAGAGAATTGCTTGAGCCCAGGAATCTGAGGTTGCTGTGAGCTACGACGCCCGGACACTCTACCAGGGGTGACAAAGTGAGACTATCTCAAAAAGAAAAAAGAAAGAAAGAAAGAGTTTCATACCATCTATATCCTAGTAGGCCAGGGTGGTTGAGAATTCACAATAGAATGCCATTTTTGGATGTTATCTTTTCAAAGGCATGCATAGCCTATGAATTTTTTTAAACCACAATTTAACTTCATACTTTATGACATGTTATAAAGGCTGAACGGTTCCTCTCAGGAAGGGGATTTGTTTACAAGTGCCAGGAAATAACTCTTTGATAAGCTGCATTAACAGACTTCATTTTGCCTAGAGGAGGGAAATAAAAATGAACAAAAGGATATTTCTAGAAAGAATTAAGAAAGCTATTTAAGAAGGCCATGACTCAGTTTTTGGTGTGTAGGTATACCTTTCAACATGCTATGAATCTTTATATTAGAAGAAAAATTGGCTTTTCAAATTACAGTCTTCTTCAAGTAATTACTATTGTTCCCTTTGTCCACAGGTAGTATCAGTGTTGGGAAGTAAAATTTGAGAAAAGTATATCCAGTAAGAATGAATGTTGATGGCTAAACGATTCTTAACTTCGTGTAATGTATAATGCAACAGGGACCCTTATAAATTGTTATGCAAATAAAATTTCGTAATAAAAATTTTCACAACACACCTAAGATCCTCTCATGGCACACCAGTCGAAAATCATTGTTCAGAGTGCTCTCAAGCCATTTATTTATCAAATGAGAAGTCACCCGTTCATGTTTTTACTGTTGGTTTTTATAACTGTTTTGGGAGAAAGTGACTGGACAATTCCTCTGTTTGCAGTTAGGGACAAATACACTTCTTTTTGTAGAGTCATTTATAAAGCTTAATTCACACTTTGTAATCCAAGAAGTTAATTTTTCTTAAACTCGGAAAATCTTAATTAGAAAAATTAAGCCCTCCTCCCCTTGTTTGGTCTAAATTTAAGGAGTATCCCAGCCTAACCACATTTGCCGTGTAGCAAATGCATCTGAAATGCTTATTGTCTGTATTTGGGGGGGCCAAATGCTGTATTTTGTACTCAGGATAATCAGGTATGTATTTGGAACTGATGGAACACTATATCTAGCCATGTCAAAGTATTTGTGGAAGCTTCTGTAAATGGAATACAGGCTGAGGTAAGCTATCACTTTCTTTCCTCTTGCTCTGGAAGACTGTTCCCCCCCCCAGAGGAAAGAGGGGCTTTGAGAAGGACTTAGGCACCCCAGTGTGTTTCTGCTGATGAAGTAACCCAGACCACTTTGTCATCTCCTACCCTCCCTCCTGGTTCACCCATAGTTAAGGGCAGCAGTCCCGTGGTTTAAGCTTCACTATGTTGGTTGTGCATGCTACAGTCCGCCCTCCTGAGCGAGGGCATCCTAGGAACACAGACCCTTGGCCAGTGGGCATCTTGTTATTGCAAACAAACTCAAGGTTTCCTTTCTCTACCTACCTCCTTTCTATTTGGAGGGAAAACAAACAGAGATCAGATTTAAGGGACATATGACTTTCTAAAGAAACCCCTATAAGGAATAAGTAAATTTCTAATTTGTTCTAGAAATGAATGGTGGCTAGGTGGCTCACGCCTGTAATCCTAGCACTCTGAAAGGCCGAGGTGACTAAATTTCTTGAGCTCGCATTGAAGACCAGCCTCAGCAAGAGACCTTGTCTCTAAAAAAGTATC
Organism: Nycticebus coucang; assembly: GCF_027406575.1. Lineage (NCBI taxonomy): Eukaryota > Metazoa > Chordata > Mammalia > Primates > Lorisidae > Nycticebus > Nycticebus coucang. The sequence continues at coordinate 120,222,051 of NC_069784.1, forward strand.
TGGGCCTAGTGGAAGGTGCCTATAGTCCCAGCTACTTGGAGGCTGAGGCAAGAGAATTGCTTGAGCCCAAGAGATTGAGGTTGCTGTGAGCTTTGATGTCACAGCACTCTATAGAGGATGACAAAGTGAGACTCTGTCTCAAAAAAAAAAAAAAAAAAAGAAAGAAAAGAAATGAGTGGTAAACACCATTGTTAATATTGGACCATCCGTGGTAGCTGAGTGCAGACTGAACTCTGTTACTAATATTCTTGGACTTAAACATTAGAAATAACTTACATCACATTATAGAAGGATTTAGAATATTATATAATATTTAGAAATAGTATGTAACTGAATGTAACTGAAACTATATATAGGCTTCTACCTTAAGTCATAATTAGTCTACTCAAAAAAGGTAAAGTTTTTAATAGATGCAGAGTAGAGGTCAGAATAGTAATTTCTGTGGGCAAAGTAACGACCAGAAGGGGGCAGGAGGGAGCCAAATAGGAAGGTGGAAGTGTCTTCTCTCCAGTGAATGTAGTTTACGTTGACGCAGGTATAGCTACATGAAAAATTAAGCAAGCCATACTGCAAGATTTTAAAGCTTTATTATATGTACGATACATGTTTATGGAAAAGAAAGCCTCTACAAACAAAAGACAAAAGAGCTTTCAAAAAGGTTAGGTTTTACATTTTTAAAACTCATTAATAAGACACCAAATTCAAGAGACAGATTATAGTTACACATTGTAAAATGTAATCTTCTGAATAAAAGCTAATAATGACTTAAGCTGAATTACAAATGCATTTACTTATTGGTGATTACAAACAATACTTAGGAATTTAAGCAGCTGAGTAGTTGTTTAAGCGAGACAGAGCAAAGAAAATTCTTGTTTAACATATATATTTAATTCCAGTAATATTATCTTAAATTCCTGTTAAAAATATAATCAATATTAAAGTCAGCAAAATACCTTGACTGACGCCTGGATTATATTACCACTTAACCTGGTTACACAGTGATTTTTTTTTTTCTGTCAGATATAACTGACAACCAGTTTAGTCTTTAAGATAAACGAAGTAATAGCTCACATTGCAGCATCATATGGAAAATATTCAAACTACATTTAAAATGCTTTTTTGAAATGGAGAAATCTACTGCTCCACAAGAAATTGTTTATGCAAAACTACAGGTTGGCTATGGTAATAGCAACTAAACTACATCCAACCCTGAACATAGAAAAATCCCTGAAAAGAAATACACAGCCTAGTTACAATATGCCATATAAAGGTTATTATCTTATCTTGAAAAAAATTCTCCCCATTTGGAGACATCCAAAGCTTTCCATAGTTCCCATACTAGGCAGTGCTACACAAAGTTATCTAGTTAACATCATTACGATCATGGCTTACAATTAAACTCCATATGACAAACACTTATATATAGCAGCCATCATTTTGGATGTTGGTTATGACAGTATTTGCAGCTTGATTACACAACACGCGTCCATTAAATTTGGTACAAAGCATAAACACTCAGGACAGGTTGGCACGATACATGCAGTTCAAGAATTCTCTTATCTCAAGCCAGTCATCACTAAATAAGCCATATTCCTAGTCATTTCCGAAATCTTTCCTTGCATTACAACTGACGTCTAAAATGCTTCTTAAAACATCTTCCACGATAAGCAAAATACACTTTAAAAACCACTTATCTGAATGCATGGTGGAAATGAGGCAGGATGGCAGAGCTGGTGCCCCCTGAGAAAACATGGGGGGCAGGGGGCAAGGGCAGCTGGCCCAGGTTCACAGTGCCCACGGCTAGTGGGGGCTCCTGCTGCTGCTGCCCCAGACAGCTTAACCTGTGAGGCAGAGGTGCTTCCACCGGCCCCAGGGTCAGGGTGTTATTCCCAAAGGCATTCTGGGTAGCAGGTGTGGACAGCTGCCAGAAACCCAACAGGGAGGACAGATCCAGAGAGGCAGGAATTGTTAGGTTCACAGCATCTGCTGGTAGCTCCTTGGGGAGGCTTACTTTACCAGCACTTCCCTTAGCAAGCTCAAAACCTGGGCTGAGCTTGTGAGGTGACTGAGGCTCTTGCAGAAGCAAGTCCTCGAACAAACTGATATTACAAAAACCTTTAGCATCTGCTTTCAGAGGCAGGGTTACCAGTTGTGGGGAGTATGAGGTAGAAGTGGTGCTGTACTTGTGATCAGGCAGGACCGGAGGGGGAGAGTTAGGAGACAGCAAGGGGTGGAGGGAGACCAGGGGGTCTGCCAGGAGCTGCATAGGCTGGGCAGCTTGTTCTGGGAGATCCAGGGACAGGTCGTGGACCTCAGGTGGCAAGCTACTTGCCAGCTCATTCTGGGCAGGAACTCCTATTGGGAAAGGAGACAGGGGAGCAGCCTTCAGCTGAAAGGAAGGTGACATGGTTTGGAAGGTGCTCAGAAGATCTCCGGTCTGCAGACTCTCCCTCATCAGCTCCTGGGAGTGTGTCTTCTTGGTGTGACGGGTGAGGTGGTCTTTGCGCCCAAATCTCTGGGCGCAGAACTGGCACAGGAAGTCCTTGCATCCTGTGTGGACCACCAGGTGGCGTCGCACATCCTTGCGGGTGTAGAAGCATCTTTCGCAGTGGTCGCACTGGTGCTTCTTCTCCTTGGTCGTGCTGTGGGGCTTTTCTTCCGCGTGGGCTTTGAGGTGGTCCAGCAGGACCTCGGTGCTCCCCACCTCCAGGGCACAGACCCCACAGGTGAGGTCCCCACTGCTGGCCGCATGCAGGGCCAGGTGCCTCTTGTAGCCCAGCATCGTGTTGTACTTCTTCCCACACTCCTCGCACCCGTAGGCCATTTTGTTGGGGTCATGGGTCTGCAGGTGGTTCTTCAGGTGGTCCTTCCGGTTGAAGGTCTTCTCACAGTGAGCACACTGGTGAGTCTTCTGGGGAGAATGGGTGGCCATGTGCCTAGGGGCAGAAGGAAAAATTATACAACAGAGAGTTTTAAGAGCTGCAGAAAGGTGTAGAAACAATATTATACCGAAAGACTGAGGGTTTTCTCTGGGTTTTGGTGTAATTTTCGCTTTTAAAATAGTTTTCTATGTTTTCCAAATACATAAAAGTTTGTAATTAAAAAACAAGCACTCTTATTAAAGTCGCACTGTAATTTTCACACCTATATAAGAATATTCTTTAAGAACTCTTTCCTTAAAGTATACCAACAGATTTTTACATAAATGCAAGTTTACAAATATTTAAAAATATGTGATCGGGAAAATTATCTTTCAGGAACAAGTTAAGTGGATCTTTTATACTCTGGAAATTCATAAATTTCCAAAAAATGACCCAATCTGCATTCTCCACAGAACTCCATAACCTCTCAGTTTCAGGTTTGTGTTCCTAATATAATTCCGGTGTGATTGGAACAAAAAAGTTCAGATTATAGACATATGAGTCTGAGGAATCTCTTAAAGAGTCCATCCTTAACCTTAGAGAAAGCGTCTGAGGTCAGCCCACCACCCACTGTGCACTCAGCCTTGTGCTCACCAGAACTTCACACCAAGTCTCTGACTTGCTCTTCATTTGCTGGTTAAATGGACAACTTCCCTTTCCAATAAAAATTCACTGATGCCTCCCACCTTTATAGTTCTGGTATTCACTTTACTATGGAATAGAAGTAGCATGTTGCTCAGAATACAAGCATTGCCTGATGTAACAGCAGAGTAATATAAAATAAAATTACATTTTATAAACCAAAAAAGAAATAAATAAAAGGTTCGTTTAATAACAAAACCACCAAGCACCATATGTTAGTATTTCTTATAAACAGAATCCTTCGCTACAACTTGTAGCTTGCAGGTACAATGTAAGTTGCTTCATGCCCTTATGAAGCTTACGTCCTTTAGAGGTTTTGTTATTACAAACTAAAACTTATGCTACTGGCAATTTAAATGCAATTGTACCCTGCGAGCTTTGACATTAGATATACAAGAATTTCTAGCAATTCATTCTATTAAAAAAAGATAGGATCTCTTTAACTATGTGTAATTTCACTCAGCCATAATGTCCATTATACCATGTCCATTCCTGACCCTTTTCTGGAGGAAGAATTGGTAAGAGTCTATAATTGCAGCTGTTTAGAAGATAATCGTGGTTCCCAGTAAGAGACTGGAAACCAGTTCAAAAAATATAAAGCTGATGTGAATCCAGCTGTCAATTTTGTAAAATGTAAATTCTCATACTTCCTTCCTCTCTGCCTTCAAAGAAAGTCGCCTACTGGCAGCCCCTGCCCCAGGACAGCACAGCTCGTGTGCCTGTAATGTGGCGGTGCTGTAAGACCCAGACGACGCTGAGGAGCAAGAATCAGCACAGTAGGCGCTGAGTCAGAACCATGCGGATCTCCCCAGCTTCCAGAGTATCCATAGGAATTCAGAGGCTGCAGAAAGGTGTACTTTTTGTTTGTTTTTATTGTTAAATCATAGCTGTGTACATTTGTGCAATCAGGGGGTACAATGTGCTGGTTTCATATACAATCTGAAATATTCTCATCAAACTGTTGAACGTAGCCTTCATGGCATTTTCTTATTGTATGTAGACATCTGTATTCTGCATTTAGTAGGTTTCGCTTTTTGTTTGTTTTTGAGACACAGTCTCACTCTGTTGCCCAGGCTACAGTGCTGCAGTGTCATCACAGCACATAGCAATCTCAGTCTCTTGGGCTCAAGTGATCCTCTTTGCCTCAGCCTCCTAACTGGACTATAATTTTTCTATTTTTAGTATAGACAGGTCTCACTCTTGGTCAGGCTGGTCTTGAACTCCTAAGCTCAAGCAATTGCCTCAGCCTCCCAGAGTGCTAGGATTACAGGCGTGAGCCACTGCACCTGGCCAGAAAGGGTTTTTAGAGCATGTCAGAGGGCAACTAACCATGTCATTTCTATAAGATGTAGAAATTCCAGATGTATCATAGGAATAAATATGAAGGGGGACTGGCTTACAAACTTGGTATATAAACCATTTTCTCTTAGGCCCAATGCTAGTGAACAGGACCCCAAAGTGCTCCCCTGGGCTTCCTATATCTTGTTTCTCTTCCCTTCTTTCTTTGTGGAGGATTTGAATTTGCTTCATCTATCAGTACCAGATTAACCACTCTGGGCCTGGTATTTCCTACCCACTTTTTCCTGACCTACACCTGTATTATCTATGAGTGGGGCACAGGTCGACACAACTAAGGTCGATACAACTAATACTCGAGCGAGACCCCATCTTTCACCAGCTCCCACCCTTCTGAATTTCTTGAGTCTCTCCTTGCCCGGCATCCAGTTCTTTCCCTTTTAATCTGTCCCTTACTTATGCAGGCAACCGTTGCAATCTAGAACATTGTCATCTTATAGCTGAAATTACTTCAACAACCTGTTTCCCTCCCTCAACTTCCCTTCTTACCTCACAACCCATGAAACCACCGGTTTTAGTATGACCATCTTGGGTGTCATCTGGATCACGTCAGTGACTTCAGGGAGACCGTTCACGAGGATTTCCAACCATGGACTTCAGTCTACCCTGCCAAATCATCTTTTCTTGCTGTTTGCTATTTCTACCTACCTGGTTTCATTATTTGCTGTACCGGGAGCCACATTCTCTTTTCTGATTATTTTCTCCTTCAACCTCTGCTTATAAAATGGAGCTTATGTTACCACTGCTGGGGAATGGACTGAATACCCCACTGTCATCTTTTTCTAAAGGCTAAAGCATCCTTGCAGCTCACTCTCTTCTTGCCAGAGAGGGCCAGAAACGCCAGGTCTGCGGCAGCGAAGGCAGTTCTTGCACAAAGTGCACTGCTTCCCCTTTTGCTTCACTTCACCCCTTAACTGCACAAGTCACTTCCCTTGCTCAGAACTACCACATCCTAGGTATTGCTTAAGACATCTTCCTCAGTGCAGTTCACAGCACTACAGCCGTCCCTTGGTTCACCACGGTGGATCAGTTCCAGGACTCCCCCATAGGCCAACCAAGTCCTGTAGTTGGCCCCTTGGAACTCGTGTGTACAAAAAGTTGGCCCTTCATAGATGTGGGTTTCAGGTTTTGCACCCTGATAGTACTGTATTTTCCATCAACATTTGGTTGAAAAAAATTCACATATAAGTGGACCTGTGCGGTTCGAATTCAATCATTCAAGGGTCAACTGGAATCCCAACCAATTCTACCCATTCCAATCTGTTAGCTCCACTGTCTATTCTAAATACGTATCTCCTATACGTGTTTTGGTCTTTATGCACAGAGTACCCTGTGGCCCACTGCTCTCAGAGTCTCACAGGCCTACTCTTAAGTACACAACAGACACTTGATGAAAACAGGCAGCCTGTGTAACAAAACCAATGTACACGGTTGGCACTGAAGACTTCCATGCATGACAACAGGAGAGTGGCCTGTGTCCAGAGGACATCTGAACTTTAAAATAAGTAAGGACTTGAAGGCTAATTTTAAAAGCCAACCAAATCTACTACATTATCTATAGCAGTAGTATTTTTAAGGGCCAAGAGCATAATTTAAATATTCTTTTCAACTCGTTCAAGTGCTTTCCTCCAAGGGTACTCCAAGATTTAATAAGGAGGGTGATGCTATTATTATTATTCAGAGGGAAGGTCTTACTTGATAAATTTTGACACTCTCCTATGCATTCATATGTGAATTTTCTGAAAGTTGAGACTCTAAAGTTCATTTTATGAAGATTACCAGCAAATGGCACATTTCCCTTACTGTGTGTCAAAAGAAGGGCCGAGTGGGAGTCCTGCGTGTGGCCTGTGGGGCACCGACTGCTGGCGATGAGTGCAGCTCATCTAGTCTCTGTGCATCTAGTCTGGGATATTATCCCAATCCTTTAATTGTGTCTCCCTATCTCCCGAGCCACAGGCCTTATCATTTTCCTGTTCTTAGGCCTGATATATTGTAGGTACACGAAAAATATTAGTTAAAATGCATGGACTGACACTGCACACTAGAACTGTCACCAAAAAACCACAAGAATCCCTAGAGATAGAGCTTTAAATGGTTTCTAAAGGCTAGAATGCATCTACATATCACGTCCCTTTGTCCCTTTGTCCCTTTCCCCTTGCAGAGGACTAGAAAAGCCAAGGAGGGACTTAACAACAGTGCATACCTTTTCTAAAGCCTCTCACCTCATCAATTTATATCTGGAAACAAAGGCTTTGCCGCACTCAGGCTGAGAGCATTTGAATGGCCGCTCCCTGGAGTGGGAATAATTGTGGACAGTGAACTTCTCCAGGGTGAGGAACGTCTTCCCACATAACTGGCAGAAGAACGTGGCCATGGGCTTTGCTTCTCCCAACTTCCCTTTCAGATGTGCTGACCAGGCACTCTACCATTTAAGCACAGAGAGAAAGAGAAAGACACTTTCAGTCACATCGGCAGTCACTGCCGCTCGACTCCACAACAGGACAGAGCATCACAGGCCTGGTTCTACCCAGACATGGACCACTCAGTTACCATGAGTTTCCCACTCTCCGGGATCACACTCTGTATGCAGTCTCAAGCTGGGGGGAGAAAGGCAGAGGCACAGGTGAGATTCAGGAGCAGACAGGCACTTGGCGTCACTAGGGCTGGGGGATGGCCTGGACAACCAGATTGCCTGTGGAGAGAAGAGGGGCAGTGTTCTTGTATTAGCCATTTGAAAACAATGCTTTTCCTCCCCTACCATTTCAGAATTGATTTCCCAGAATCACCATTTTCCCTTAAACAGATTTAATCAAGCACAATTCTCTGCCCTCCCCGTGTGCTCTGAGGTCCTTCTGCATATAAACCCACCCATCGGTGCCTCTCCTGCGTGGCAGGGATGAAACAACCAGTGCTCTCTGGCTGACAAAACACACTCTCCTTTGTCATAAAGGCAGCTCTTTCCAGAGGTTCAAACCATGGTTTCAGGTCAGTGTGAAGCTCACTGGACCAATTGAAAAGAGGAGAGAAGAGCAGAGCAAGGAAAAACCTTCCCCCAGCATGTTTGAGTGTTTCACTGGCACATAAACAAACATCGCCCCCTGCTTATTCAAACCACAGGCTTTTCCTCTCCACTCATTGTTAGCATAATATAAGTTGTTCATGACACCTGTTTAAACTTCCAGAGGATGAGAAGAAATAATTTGTATACATCTAAGTTAATTTGTTTTTAAGATTACTACGCAGACGAACTGATGTAAACAAAATGTGAGTAAAGCTAGTCTCATTGCACTGAAGTGGCGAGGGGGGACAATATTCCCAGGGAACAAAACCCATGGCTCAGGTAAAGGACAGATTCAGGTCTGCAGGCACACGTCCAGTAAACCCTGCTGCTCATCTCTTCCCCTGCAGCACCACACACAGTAGGGCAAAAGCCCGGATCGCTGGAATCTTGGGCTATTCTAGACAGTAGTTCTCAGGAGGGTGGATGCTAATCTTTCAAGTGCCATTTTTTTATACTGAAAAAGAATGAGAGTACTATATGGTTACATGAAATACACTCGGGCAGTTCGGTGCGTAGGCCAGGCTGTTTTGAACTTTGTCAAGTGAACAGGGCGCTCGTGGTATGCTGACCAACCCTGGCAAGCCTTTAAAGCTGTTTCCTGCAGTCACTCATTGACTACTGCCAAGTCGTTAAGAGTTGCTCTTTATTGTTAAAAGTTCATTTTTCCTTACCTTTACAGTTGCTTTCAGATCAGAAATTTGGAGTCTAGCTAGATTGAACTTTATCCTAATAATAGTTCAAACATCTTTAACATACCAGCACACAGCACATGTACACAGACACATACGCGTTCCTTTTCGAACTGGCATAAACAGCAGGAATCTTGTGGAGTTCCTCATCTGCTGTCACAAATGTTTCTGGTGTCCCGTCAGAGTTCACAGCACCAGCCAAATACCCCTTGCCGCCCTGCCCCACCCTCTTGGAGCCTTTGAGGCTGACTTATGCGCTTTGGCCTGAAGGATCGGCACCAGTCCAAAGCAGGGGACACACAGGCGTCCTCAGCCAGCACCCTGGCACCAAACCGTCTTTCTGTTGCTTCTGATTCTAGCAGCAGGCACCACACCTCGTTCCTCTGCAACCAACTGTGACTATAACTAGGGACCGCCTGGCTCTGCCCAAAGCCCCCTCCCCCAGCCCTTCCAGCTCATGCCTAGGGCCCTACCTTAACGCACCCCCAACAACCCCGGCCATAAACAAAATACTTCTTTCTAGGAATTCTCTCCCGCCTACTGAGATGGTGCTGCCAGGCCTCAGGACCCGTCCCGCTTTTCGCCCAGCCTAACACTGGCCCAGCTATAAAGTACACTCATTCACTTGAAACTGTCTTGTGTTCTTTCCAGGTCTATTAAAAAAGACCAAAACACACACCGATTATGAAGTGTGAAATATATCTTTTCCTTCTTCCCCTCATAGCTGAACTCAAAATAGCACTCATCACTTTGGAGGAGGAGTTGGTTTGGGGGGTGGGGATGTGAGGATTTGCATTTCTCTCACCTGCTTACCAATTCCCTGCTTGTACACGTTTCAGTTTATCTCAGGAAATTTATTCTTTCCGACTCTTGCTTTAGGAGACGACCACCATGTTCAATAGTGATGATGTTATTATACAGGGTGCACATAAAGTTCGTGTGCAATTTAAAATACTTTAACATAGTAAAGTGCACAGGAACTTTATGTCCCCCCTGTATACTTGTATACATGATGGCTACTGAACATTCCAAATACGCCTCTGAGAAATTGAAGGTTCGATTTTACTGAACTTTGAGTTTAATTGAAACGGCCACATCTACTAGTAGCCACTGCATTGAACAACATAGGCAGACCCTTGGTTTCCCCATCAAAAGAGCGGATGGCAAGGCTGTGCTTTCTTTGGACGCAATCCTGCTACTGAGTCATCTTCAAGTGTTTTCCCTGTAGCGTGGGAGGAATTTGTAATGCAGATCCAGTCACGTGTCCTTTGAATACGGTGGCAAGATTCCCCAGTTCAAATTCCAACCTACTCTCGTTAGCTATATGCTGAACTTCAGTTTCCTCGTTTATAATACTCACCTGATGGACGTCAACAGGCTGGTGAAGACAGTCAACTGAACAAGGCGGTTCTGAAAGCACGTTGTAACCTAAAAGAACACCAAGGGATGTACAGCAATTGTGGAACATTGGAGTAAAAGTGGAGCCATGCCTCAGCTATGGGGAAAAGATGCACTTTCCCGCTCTATGTGCATGCACCTTATCAATTATTCATCCCGTGGACAACATGCGCAGAGAGGATGAAAGGGGCTTCAAGGGGAAGCCTGTATTCTTAGTTTCTCAGCAGAAGTAAACCCTGACAGATTGCTTACCAACATACCTGGAGTACAAATGAAAACTAAGATTGATTCGATTAAGAAAAAATTGCCCTTGGCACTGAATAAAGTTTTCCAGATTCACTTTCTCCCTAGGTCCAAAAGTCTATCGGTCATGGACATCTAACACCTCCATTGCCCCTTGGGCCTTCAAGGTGATGGGATAATGAGAGAGTTTCAGACACAGGAAAGTTTTATTTGAAGATGAGGCACATTTCCTCTAACTTCAAGTTTCTAAAAACTTTCTTTTACAGACCAAAAGAATGTTAAGTCACTCAAACATTTATACTTATTTCCAAGACTTTTATCTTGTGAGATTTAGATCTCTGTGTGAGATATACCTAGGTCTAACACTAAGGGAAAAGTTGGTCCTCAAATATTGAGTTGAACTAATTAGATAATAGTGAACATTCTTGAATTTCTTCAGGATGATGACGTGTTCTAACTCAATAGACAGTTATAACATTTCAATCACCCTGTGTATTACTTAAACACGGACCTTACAATACAAATAGCTGCACTGCTTTCATGACAGAATCATAAACATCTAAAAAAATAAAACTGTCCTAAAAGACTCTAAAATGTGTGGCTGAGGGTCAAAGCTTAGCTATCAAAACCAACAACAACAACAACAACAACAACAAAACCACACACACACTCATATACACAACATCTCTCATCACCACGCATGGGCTATATTCTGATGATTCCCATCTTTGGTTGAAACCTGATACACTTCTTTCTGACCACATCCTTGAAGTAGACTTAACAATTACTTTCTATTTCCTGGGAACCACAAGCAATGCTAATTGAGAACTGACAAAGTCCTGGTCCTGATGAGAGTCAGGCTGTTCTGTGACTTGACATACAGATTGCACGTGAGCTTAAATACGGTATTATTTCAACACCTGTCACCCTAGAAAGATAGTGAGTCTTACCCCCAAACATCTCAGGACATAATTTTCAGTCCCCTTGATTCTAAAAATACTGAGTGAGTGATACAGATCTGCCAGTACGCCAAAGAAGGCTCGTGCCATCTGTTTCATTCTGCTCATGCTGATTATTCTGGGGATGAGAGAGGATCAGACTGGAATAAGAGCATATATATATATATATATATATATGGCAACAGCCAGGAAAGACTGTGTTCTCTGGGGCCAGAGGGTACACAGTGGTGGCAGTGGGAGGTCAGAGGACCATGTAGTCTAGGGCTTCCCCAATGCTGCGTAACTCAGTCACCTTCTGGGGCACAACTATTTACAACATTCTAAAAATAAACTACAATTTGGGGCTTCTACTTCCATTATCCCCAGTGACCAAAGCAAGGTCTGTTTCTAAGAGGAAACTGAATTTCCACTTTTGGTCTTCCAGCATGGGTGCTTTTCCCAATAGCAGTTCTCTGAAGCACACTAGTACGTTTCTAACATCAAAGAGAACTTCCAGATAGTTGTCACGGCTTCGTTTTCATTGTGTGCATGCGTTATACAATTTGCTAGCTATTTTGTCCAAGTGAGGGCAATTTCAGAAGGGCTGGGTCTCATTTTACATGTTCATGGTGCTGCACTCACTTGGTTGACGATAGCAGCCGCGAGGCTCTGCCCTATAGGATGGTGGTGGGTGTGTTATCAATCTGGCCTTAGGGCAAGGCCTCCACAGTGGGGCTGGCAGGGCTTCAGGGTCCCTGTGAATTCTCTAGAATTCTGTACAAAATCAGGGAGCATGTGTACCGGACTTCTCATGGGGAGAGGGACCATAGCTGTCTTCAGATTTTCTAAGGCGTCCCAGATTCACATAGGTTAAAGATCTTTGAGAGAAGAAATGAGAAAAAAATCCTTCCTAGTGCTGCTAATTCAATCTGACTCTTCACAGAGTTATTGATACTTACTGATCCACATTTTATGCCAGTATGTTATGAGGATAAAGTAAAAAAAAAAAAAAAGAAAAGAAACTTGAATAATAATTTTTTTCTAAAATTTAAGCGGTTTAGGCCTAGAGGGCAGGCTGGCCTCAAAATCATAGGAAGTCATTTTCAGCATCTTTAAAGTTCTTTCATGGAAAAATATATATCCTCCACAAAGCACTCAGATATTATCCTAAAACCCACAGACACCTGAGCTGACATGTCACTGGGAAGAAGGTGCTGCTGGCCTGGGATGGGCTCCTAAGCGGGATCCATAGAACCTGCCACCTGCTCTGTCTGTAGACCTCTCTCCCACGATGGGCCGAGGCGAACACGGCCAAAGATCAACCACTGGCTGTTTCTTTAATGTGCTACTTTTTCTCATGCCTCTATGTTTCTCCTTTCTGGAATGTCCTGCAAGCCCTTGTCCACCTGGCAAACTCTCACTTTCCTCTGTCACTCCTCGGCACACAAATGAGTTTCGCTCCCACGTGGTAGGGCAGTGACTGCACAGTCCCAGACATCCTCACCTGAAGGTGTTTACAATGACTTTGCCCTGGCTTCTGCCACCCCACAGCCTGCTCAACAACCGGGTCTGCTGCCTAGAGAATCTTCTAAACTGCCATGTTGAGAGATACAGTTTTGTTAACCCAGTGCATAAGCTCTTATTTTCTTAGAAATGAGATTGAAAATAAGCCAAGAAAGCCAAAGTGAATAATTAATCTGATATTCAGAGAGAAAATTGAGAAAGCTGTTCTGCTGATTATACCACAGCTTTAGGACAGCTAATCTATACACAAGTCATAAAATTTGAAAAAGGACAGGGTGCTCTGTTTATGCATAGCGTGAGTAATATCTAGTTAAAGACGGAAAATTGAATAAAAACATTGCGACAGTCTTTCCAGAAACTCTACTGATATATAGTATTAGCCGGATTTTTCAAGAACGCAGCCTAAGATAACAGGGAAACAGAACACTGCAAGAGATTCTGGAAGCTGGAAAGCAGGTAAACAAGCAGTGACTGACTGAGCTGTCCTAAGAAAGCTGAATTCTAAAGCTGTAACGAGAAGCAACGAAGTGACCTGATCTACCCTGCAGAACCCACCAAGGGTCTGAGGAATCTGGTGCAGGAGGTACTCTGGAAGTGAGGATGAAAGTGGCTATCAACAAAGAGTGGGTCAGTCTCTCAGTGAAATGTGCAGCCCTGCCGACCACTCCGGCCTCTTCCCTGCCCTCCTCTCCCCTTCCTATAGGTGCTCTCCCTAGAGAGGGCATAACAGTGGGCCACTATACTGAAACAGGGTGGACACCCCTTCTCAGGCCAGGAGGATGGAGGGGTCTTCTCTGGGGAAGTTGACCAGCCCAAGAGAAAGGACCTAGTAAGGAAAATGGGGGTTCCTCAAGGATTCACCTGTACTGCCCTGTAATCAAGCCCTAGCCAAATATACAAAGCTTCCACCAGCTTTTCAATGGCGCTGCTGGTAAATCAGGAGGCAGCCAGGCATCTCCAGCAATCAGAAGAAAATCTGATAGGAAGAACTGACATAAAATTAGTATAAAAAAGCAGCTTAGGAGAAGGGGGAGAAAGGACACTTTGGAAAGGAGAAAACTTCAAAAATAATTATCACTAATATATCCTGGTGTGGAGGGGGGAGATCCTTAAAAGACAAGGATTTTTTTTTTTTTTTTAAGAGAACAATAAGAAAGGAAGCAGTGGCAAGGGTTAAGACCCAGGGGCTGGGCAGGCATCTGACCCAGACTTGCCAGGGGAGCTTCCAAGAACCTATGGTTTCAATAAGCTTCTCTGAAGACTCTCAGGCCCCTGTTTGACAATGGGGCTTATTTGGAGGGTACTTGCTATTTTCACATTACCTAGTCCTAAGGCTCACTAGGGATTAACAGTGTGAAGCAATCTTTAACAACTCAGCTGATATTTATACAAAATTCTTATTCAATGGCTCTTAATTGATTTTATTAATTAACAGTAAAGTCATCTATAGATTAAATGGTTAAAAAATGTATAGTTAGATCAAGAAGCAGGACAGAGGAGGAGATGATTTTTCAATCAATAAAATAGAGTTTACTGTCCTTATCATATGGCAAAGTTACCTATTGCTGCCATGAAACATTTCATTACTGGATTTGGAAGTCATGGACCATACGATAGAGCAATAAACTGAAAGAAAAATAAAAATTGCAATGGAATAATCTTTCAGTATTTGCAGATAGATGTCTACAATACATAGAAAACTTCAAAGAATCCATACATGAAAAATTGCAAAGATTGGTAAGGCCTTTGGTTATAAAAGCCAAACTACAAGTTCAGCTGCATTTCTAAATACCAGCCAACAGAAATATGATTTGGAATACCATATATAGTACAATCTCCATAGGTGACCACCTCCCTGCACTGACCTAATTTTCATAGACTAGACATGCACCAAAAGTACGTGTCAGTACAGTAGGCCTAGTTCCCTATGTTGACACACTCCATTTGTCACCGTCCCTTGGGTGGTCAACTTACAGAGGTTATACTGTCACAAAACAAAGATACCTGAGCAAAGCTCAGTCACAAAACAAAGATATCTGAGCAAAGCTCAGCAAAGGAGAAAGAGGTGATATACAAGACAGGACTCACGGGTAAGATGTATGTATTCAAAGATGCTCTTTCTTAGGAATGAACAGATAGAATACAATTAAATTGGTCTAGAATGACCTATACTTGAGAAAAGGGTAAATAAAAGTGAAATTAGTTATTAAAACTCAAGGTGGTCATTGTCTAGGGAATGATCATCTCTTGCTCAGGAGATCAAGAAAAGTTTCATGGGGAAGTCAAAGCTTCAGCAGCACCGACGAGCTAACTGGGTGTTCATGGGGAGGGGGTCTGTTTCAGGCCAAGGGAATGAAACCACATGGGGCATCTGGAAGATAAGCGGTTCCATAGGGCACCGTGGGCACACACATGGGGCATGTGTGAGAGACAGAGACAAAAATCACCAATGGTCCATTCTACCAGGGGAAGATGGACCTTGTTGTAAATTTTTTAGCAGATTGGTTGACTAACCTATTTATTCAGGCTAGCTACAAACTCTGAGGTTATGCAGAGGTGGGAGACAGAGGCAGAGAAAGAGGTAGAAAAAGATGCCAATGAAACAGTCTCAGTGGGGATGGGGAAAGGCGTCAGCCAGCCATGTGAGCCTCAAACAGCCACAGAAGAGGGAAAGAATCCACACGGCCAAGGGGAAAGGGTGACCCAGGCTATGATGAGCAGGAGCCAGGCCATAGGAATCTATTATAAACAGTGGGCTTGTCATCAGAGTCTGCTTCTGGGGAGGGGCGGTGGGGCAGTGGGCAGGGGGCATTTAGGCTTCTGCCAGATCTCAGAAGAGACAACACTGGCCTGCAGGAGAAAACTACCCTGTGAGCAAACTAATGGAGTTGGGACTTAGGATAGAGGAAAGAGGTAATGGTGGTGGTAGAGGGGGTGGGGGTAGGGGGAGGATGAGTCACAGATTAAGAATCAGCAAAACAATAGTTGTCAGTTGTTCAGTTTTAGACATGTTGAGTTTAATGGTGCCTGATGGGCATTCAGGCGACCAAGGAGACCTGAGGTGTTCCCCAGACTAAGGAACCTTGGTTTCTGGGAATTGGATGCCATTCTGAACCTGCTTTTAAAAGGCAGACTTTAGTATAAATTAGTCTGAGCACTCTATGGGTGGCCTCAGATCCTGTCAATGAGCTCACATGATCACCTTGATCGCTAGTGTTTTTCCTCTCCAGAGTGGTTTGGTAGAGCGGGTTAGCCCTGGGGTTAGAAGGAATTTGTTTTCTTTGGGGCAGGCTGCAGCTAGACTGATCCTGCCTCTTAGGACATCTCTGCACTGCAGCAGGGAGGGCAGAGGGCTTGTGGGGGCATGCAGATCTCAGGGCCCCAAAGACAGAGGAGGCCTTCTGCCTCTAAATTCCCCCAGTTCCTCTTGAGTAACATGCCATGGTGACAGGCGCATGGTGATAAAAATGAGCAAAATAGGAATTAAGTCTGGCTTGGAAAACTTGATAAGATGTTCCTACATAACTTCTAGATGGTGATAACACAAACAAGACCCTGATAACTTAGAAAAACAAATTTAAACCCCCCTTGGTTACCTAATCTACTAGAAGAAAGTGGGCTTTTTCCCAGACAGGAGTCTTTCTGTGCAATAACTTGTTTAGCAGAGTGAAGACACCATCTAACCTGTGTGGGCAAGGCCAGCCACTCACTCTGTCTACGAGGGAGGGAGAGTGAGGGTCTGGGAGGGCAGCAGGGACGCAGGTAGAGAGCGCTGACAAACTGTCACCCCTGGACTGGGCAGCAGCCCTGAGAGGCCATGGGAAAGGCCCTGGTCCATGTCTGGGAGCCTCAAAGAGCTACAAGATGGAGAAGTTGAGCTTCCAAGAGGAAAGGACAAATGTAATGACCAGGGAGCGAGGACCCATCCTCACAGCAATGCCTCATGGGTCTGCCACTACCCACCTCTTCCCTTCCTCATCTGCAGAGTGGAAGAGGCCAGCATAGCCTGGGCAGAGGCTTTCCATTGGACAAGCCAGTCAGCATGGTGCCCACTGGGAAGAAAGTTGGGAAGGAAAGAGCTCTTCAGACTCTTGATCAAATCTTTGACACACCTTCTCTCCCCTCTATATACACTGTATTTGTTTCTGGGTATTTTTAAAGATCAGGTCTTACTCTGGTGCCTAAGCTGGAGTACAGTGGCATCATCATAGCTCACTGCAACCTCAAACTCCTGGGCTAAAGCTGTCCTCCCACCTCAGAGTCCCAAATAGCTGAGACGATGGGGGGTGCACCACTCTGCTTCGCTAATTTTTAAATTTTTTTATAGGGAAGAGGGTCTAGCTATGTTGCCCAGGCTGGTCTTGAACTTCTGGCTTCAAGCAGCCATTCTGCCTAAGCCTCCTAAAGTGCTAGAATTACAGGTGTGAGCCAAATGCCTGGCCTTGTATTTTTAAATAGGAACATTCAGGAAGGAACAGGAGAGTGTCTATAAGTAAGCAAAACCTGTGTGCATCCAGACAGGCAAGTGTTAAGTCCGGGACTGGTTCTCAAGCTGAGAAGGGAATGACCTTGTTTTGAAATGACTATTTATTAATGAAGACTGAAGGAAGCCTGGTGGGGGAGGGGTGGAGAGAAAGCCCCCAAATCCAGACAAGAGCTTTCAGTATTAGGAGATTTTCTAATTGTTTAAATCAGGGACGGAGACCGTTCCTTTGTGGCAGCTGAAAATATATCCCCCTCTTCCCTCCCTGGACATCCTTGAGGACTCGCCTTTACAGGCCCTTTTAGGGTCTGCTTCTATAGTGAACCGCGGTGATCTCTTTCCCTGGAACTCAAGTGTAGGACATGAAGGAACCAGAACTCTAATTAGCTGGAGAGCCTGTTATTGTCTCCCCAAAGCTTACCATTCTAGGGGAAACAGCCTGTCTCCTTCTCAGGAAGTGTGTGAGGGTACAGGCTCACTCTGTGAAGAGAAATGAGGAAAGCGCCCTAGTCCCGCCGACCATAGGAAACCAGTCAAAAATCACTCAAAGGAACTGTGAAGGCTCTGAGATCTAGAAAGAGTGCCCAAGACTTGGGTGGACTTATGACCCAGAAACAACAAGATCACTAAATAAGTAGCAAAGGGAGAGGAGGCGCAGATGACCGTGTGACAGCAAGACACCTCCGCAGTGGAAGTACAGATGACATCATCTTTGTGGTCTCTTTTTTGAGTATCTGCACTTTCTAAATTTTGACAATGCCTCCCTGGGCTGAGTCTAGGGCAGTACCAGGTGGATAAAAAGGGAGGGTACAGGAAAGTCCAGCTGTGACGCCACACATGGCGCCCATGGAACACGCAGGGCAGGGTGGATGTGGAGCTGGGTGTGGAAGGCAAGTAGCCAGAGAGGGACCTGGGTAGGGGGCCAGGCCAGAACAGGGGGAACTAGAAGCCAGGGAAAGTGAGGACGTGGGAACAGATCACCTTACAGAGAGGAAAACACTTACAGGACATCCCTTCCGCCCTGTGGGAGGAACACCAAATGCAAAGGTCCTATTCTGAACTAGTTCTTCTTACACAAGAGGAGCCCAGAACCAAACCTGTTACCCTGGACACACATGTGATGGACAGTTTTTAAATGACAGAGTATACTATCTTTTTCCAGCTTTTTCAAGGTGAGATATCCAGAACTTACAATAAACTGTGTACAAGCATGGTTATGAGGAAAGTGAAGTCGCTGTGCCTATCCCAACGTTCACGCCCTTTCCTGCCAAAGCTGCTGCCTCTCTGGCCACCAGCCTTATTTTATTAGACAAAATTACTGCACCGAGCGAGGCGAAAAGTTTCTTTATGCCTTTCCATGTCATGCCCAATAAATTCAAAGGCTGCAAAGCAAATCGTTCATCCAGAAATATTTAATTCGAAACACAAAAATATTTATCACTGCTCCTTTCAGATTATCCTGGTTTTTAATTTTTTCCTTTTTAAACTGATGAACACTTCATCAGGTTTCCCTTTTAAAAGAAAAAGGCTCTGAAGAGACCAGGCGAGTTTTCCAAGCTACTACACTGGCTTCTCTGAAAGGGGAAAGGAATGTTAAGGAAATTGGAGAGAAAGCTTCAAAAGAGAGGAACACTAGCAAGCCGGGCCTCTTCTCCTTTTCACCTTAAGTCTTTTTTCTCTCCCATTCACAGCTTTAGGGCCTTTGTTTGTTTAACAAACCATTACAATCATACCCGGCTCAATGGGGGAGGAATGTGAACTCTCTACGTAGCTGTCCTTGAAATCCACATGTGTGGTCCATCCCGGCCCAGCCTCAGCACCGGCTTTCATGTGCGCTCTGCGCTCCTGGAGGCCGGCACCTTGCTCACAATGAGCCCCATCTCCAGTGCTGCGTGCCTGCTGCTCCTTCCCAGGAGCCTAGAGCGATGTCTGCACTCGCTCTTCCTTCCCTGCTTGCCTGAGGACTTCCTGCTTGGGCCTGTCCCCTTCGGCTCCTGAGACAGACACGGCCTGGTATGTCAGCCCCCCGCCTCTTGTCTTTAGCCCACGGACTCGACACTGAATACTGGGCAGACACATTCCAGGATCTTACTGGTTATCACACCCAGTCTCCTACTGTCCAGCAGACTGTAAACAGAAGATACAGGGCAAGTCCCTGTCCGCCGCCTCCCACGCCTAATTAGAACTGCTCGTGCCTTTCTCGGGTCCTGGCAGATATGTTGGCCCTACCGGGATGAATTTTGGTTTCTTGGTCCACAAATGAAAATCATATTTAATAGTATTTATTGTATTGCGATTGGAATCAATATTTCATCAGCTATAATATTTCATGTGAGCTCATAAAGCCTTTCCATGCTATTTTGTCTAATAATTTCCATCTCCCAGTCCTAAGAGATCGGTAGAAAGGCATCCTTGTCTCCATTTGACAAATAAGGAAACTAAAGCACACAGGATTTAAGTTCACTGCCCACGCGCATGGACTAAGGAGATCCTGGGAGGTATGTCCAGTACGAGCCAAAGAGCTTAGGATATAGGGAATGCCGGAAAAGCATTAGCTTCCATTAATACCATTTCTGATAATGACAGTGACAAACAGAGGCTGCACCCAGATGTTCTGAGCTCAGCCATGTTCTCCTTCCACTTATACTTTGCCATCCCTCCTAGCCAAGCTGTCTGTTTGAGCAATGGTCTTCAGCAATAGCAAATAAGCTTCAACTTTGAGCAAATAAGCTTTAGTCTCTTCCAAATAAAGCTTCAGAATATGTGGCTGGACTGCCAAGTGCAGCAGGTATATGACCTGCATTTTCCTCAGGTTCACTAGTCAACATCTTCCCCAGAGGGAGGACCTTTCATGCCTCTACTTATGTACGGACCTCGTAGTGTAGTCAGGGGCAGGTTTCATGGGTTTGAATGGACGGGGTTGTCAGCAGAAAACCCCAAAGATCTGTAGGCATGACTGGGCTGTGAACTGGGGACAGAGGAGGACAAGAAAAGCCGCTAATGGTATCACTGGAGCAGACTATACCACTGATGCTTTGAAAATGAAATGGCTACAAGACTCCTGTTCTAAGGCATTTTGCAGTTTGAAGGTGGAACGTGTTTATTCTCTACTAGAACCTTTTTGAAGTACCTAGAACCTCCAGCACATCCTTGCCTAAATTCACTAGGTGTTTCCAAGCAATTATTAATAAACATGCCCGACTAGAAATAATTTTAAAACTTGCGCACCTACTGGGTGACAGGAACCGTCAGGGGCGAGACAGGAATGGAGTCCTCCCAGAGGCTTGTCTGAAGATTCAAACCTGTAAGGAGAGACCTTGCACATCTTCAGTGAATGAAACTAGAAAGACATCCCCCCGTTACGCACAGCCACACAGCTGATGATGTACAGAGATTTTCTAGTGATTTCTTTTTCATGCATTTTAAATAGATTTAGTATTTTAGACGATTTTGAAGTACTGAAATCCTTTGTCCTACTTGCCACTGGATTAGAAAAACTCTCAAGTTTTCCCCTGCTTTCTGAAACAGGAATACAAGAACACATGAAATTGCTTACACAAAATATTCAAAACAGCACTCAGAGGAAATGGTGTTTTTTTTAAACCAACAGTATTAAAATACCATAAAACAGGTATGCAAATCTATGCAATAACAGAACCTGAAACAAATTATGAATTGAAAGAAAGTCAGCAATGTAATAACCAGTTGGCACTCATTTTTAACAAAAGCTTCATATAAACACATAACATTTATCATATTTGCAAGGTGAAAAGGATGACGCCTCTAGATTGAATATTCAATTAAATGGTCACCAAACCTGCCTTCGAATGAGTATGGAATCCTTTAAAAATATAGATTCCTACACCACGAGGCAAACTAGAGCAGACTGTACCAGCATCAGGGGGGCCCTCAAAATATGTTTTCACCAAGTTCTCTGAAGCCAGATCTACAGGCAGCTTCACGCCACTGAAGCCTGATGAGCATTTGGAAACCAGTACCTCTGATCACCAATTAATTTTTTTTTTTTTTTTTTTAATTTGTGAAGACAGAGTCTCACTGTACTGCCCTTGGGTAGAGTGCCGTGGCGTCACACGGCTCACAGCAACCTCTAACTCTTGGGCTTACGTGATCACCAATTAATTAATCATAAAACTTGCCTTCTTTTTAACTAAGATGATTCCAATCCATCAATCCTCTTACAGGGAAAGCTTTTCAGGATTTTCTTAACCAATACAAAGGTAAAATCTATTATGAAACAAAGCTGATTATATCTCACCTACATGATTTATTTACTTGGTTGCCTGTTTGCCTCTCTTAATTTAATTCAAAAGGCCATGTCCATTTATTCTGTAAGAGAACATCCTTTTAAATTAAAAATGGAAAAATTAAGGCCATTTTTAGGCAACTAAAGTTTAAAAATTACCCTTCACAATTCAGGGGGAAAAAAAAATAGAAGTGAGCAGGTTATTTGTCTGAATCGTTCAGAGCATTTGTTTTCCCCATATAAACACTTCACAAATCATCCTCACGGTCCATCCCTTCTCTCAAAATGCTCAACATTTATCCTGGTGGTTTAATTAGGTGGTCTCCAAAGGCTTGTATTAAAATTGTTTTTAAAGAGGTGTAAAGAACATTAAAGCAATGCAGAAATTCTTCTGGATGATTCCTCCCCTGCGCCTACCCATCTCACCAACAGACAATACCAATTTATGTATTCAGGGAGGCGGGGGCACTCTCCTGCTTCACAGGAAAGGGAGCCCATAACGTGAGGTACCAAACCAGACAGTGGAGTAGCTTAGCTTCATTGTCAAAATATTCAAATTATCACCAAAAGAAAGCGACTCCTTTCTGAATTCAACAATACCCCCTGGCCTCGGAGGGCTCACACAGGAGCTTATTCTTAAGCTGTTCAATGTAAGCAGCCCTAGTGAAAGAGGAGAACCCTGGCAGGGAGGGATCAAGTCCCTGGGCCCTTCCCACCTGCCATCTCGGCACCAGTATGACGCCTAAATAGTTAACAATGTGCCAGAGGACCCAGGGCAGGCCTGGGGGAGACACATGTGCAATATATGACAATTTAATAAAGCAGAACAGAGACTGGAAAAAAATAACACATCTCAGTCTGACAGGATGCTACTCTGCAGACGGCTTCGCAGGTTAGAATTTAGATTTCAAAAGCAAAGAGAAAGAAAAATTTTAAGTATGTGGTAAAAAGGACCCTATAAAATAAAGCTATCCCAATGATAAAAGTTCCTAAGTCCCAGAGTTGCAAGAAAAATCACATTTTTCTAGGAACGGAGACTGGCATGTAGTCAACAGATTAGTTAATTGTTTTTAATGAAGGGGAAAATATTTTTTTGGAAATGATTTGTTTATCCACTGATGATAAAAACTCAGCCTCCATGACTCTAGAGCATATGATTTCCAGAATGCATTTTTGCTGTCACAATATGTTTTTCTAAGCATTTGCTTCTGAGAACAGCATTTAAGAACATGTCTTTTTCTCAGTTAATGAACTGGTTTAGCCGCCCGCTGGGCATTCACTGAAACCCAAATTGAACAAAGGGATTTCCTTCCAGTTTCAGCCCATTCACTTCTAGCTACTCCTGGTTTTACTTAAGCAAATTCTTCAGACTGACTTTTTTTGTTTCTAATGATCTGAGTGGGAAAGAATTGGGCAACCCCCAAACACTGAGAAGTCTGCCCTGGTTTGCAGTGAAAGAATCCTCCAGATTAAAGATGTGTAAGGTTTGTTTTTGAAAAGCCCCTTAGATACATTTTATTTTATTTTCTAAAGACCATGGTTCCGGGTGGAAAGGCGCCCACCCGATTTGGTAGATTACAGACAAGTCTAAATCTTACTTCAGAGACATGCATCACGGTGAACAATGAGATTGTATCTTTGAGGTGGAAGCCCTAACTGTGATATCCAGATTCACCTCTGGACAGTGATGTCACGTGAAGGATGACAGGGGCATATTGCAGTGCAACCAGCAGAGGTGGAACAGGCTGTGGAGCTGGCACCGGTCTTCCACCTCCCACGCTGTACACTGACCTCCCTCGGGGCCTTCTGCACAACCCAAGGTTTCAAATGCTCCTTGAGGTCAGAGCCCTCCCAAATCTGGATCTTCAATCCTGAGCTTTCTTTCAAATTCCAGGTGAATACATCTAACTACCTTCCACACCTCTCCACGTGGATACCCAGCTTCTCAAGGTGACCTGTCCTAATGCCACATCACACCCTAAGCCCTGGACTGCCCCTCCTCCTCCATTACCTGGCATAGCAAATGGCACCACTCCAGAACAGCCAGGCTCAAAAATGCTCCCCAGGCGAGGGTTATCATCTTAAGCACTTAACACCCTCAACAACCACATAAGTAGACTTTTGCATGAGCCCTGTTTTACTTACAGGGAAACTAAGGCTTAAAGATTCCGCTCATTTGCCCATGGGCACCAGCACACAGCTGAGCTGGGATGGGACCCAGAGTTGGTGAGTCCAAAGTCAGTCCCTTCCCATGTCACTTCCTAGCTTCTCCAAAGCCAGCTGGAGTCCAGATTTTTCTCACTGGTTAAGCCGCACAGACTCTGTAAGCTGATTGTCTCTCAAATTTGTTGCCTCCTCTTCATTCCCATAGTCACCCACAATTTGGGGATGTTTGCCTTTACTATGGCCTCCCAATCAGCATGGCAGGACAACTCTGGAATTTTACTATTTATCCTCTCAACAATTTTCCTTTCTAGCTCATTTAAAACAGGTGGCAGGCTTGGCATTTTTGTCCAGCTGAAGACAGAGCAGCCTAAAGAAGTCCGTCTTTGTTAACAACATCTAAACCCATTGAGGACACTCTGCTGAACTTCTGGGGGAGGGGAGGGGAGCAGAGGGGGAGATGATGGGTAAGAAGGTGCCAAAAAGATACTGGCCTTTCCATCACCACCCCCCACCCCAACACAGGTCTGGAAAGGAAAAGGAGATCTGTCAGCTCCCAGCAAGGGGGCTGGTGCACTGCTCTGCGCCCCCAAGGCGGTGGGTAGAACCCTGAGGACAGCTGCATGGGATATGCTAGGGAGAGCAGACCTTAAGCAAGAGGTTTCCTGCTTCCATTGGTGGCCCTGAGGCAGACACAGTTGTGAGGCTGCAAGAGGCCACTATTGTGATGTATCAATGGCAGAGGCCAGTTCCTCACCTTTCAGATGCCAGGAAAATCCGCTGGGTTCCAGGACATACCCCCTGAGGGAAAGGGAGGCCCCTAAAAACACTGACATGAAATTTCCCTCTAGGCTGGCAGAATGGGGGCTGGAGTCTGATTTAAGATGCTGATGGGAAATAAAAAGGGTAATACTTCTTGCATACTTGACGTTGCACAGTGAGCTTCAGACTTGTGGCATGCTTCAATAAGGTGTAAAGAATCTTACGTAGAAGAGAAAAGACTAGCCAGAACTGATTGAGCTGAAGCTTACCTATTCGTCGCAAAAGGCCACCACCCTGTTGCAGAGAGAAGCATGGACTCTGCAAAGGCACAGGTGACCTGGAGATGGAGTGTGTCTGTGTGTATGTCTGTGTGTGTGTGGAGGGTGCCATTCTGTGTTTGAAAACCCTGGGGCAGACAGACAAGGCTGGAAGGAAACCAGGGCAGATGTCGGCTATACTCACAAGAATAACTCCTTTGATTCCTATGCAAATACCTAGAAAGGGAGAGGCACAGAAAGTTATCTTTAAGGTCTTTATCCCCGCTAAAGCAAAAACACCAAAGGTAACAAAAACAAGGTCTACTTGGATGAGGAAAGAGAGTGGCCTGTGCTGCTAGAGTTTTGAGGTGCTGGACACCCTGTTTCCCAAGCCTGGACAAGCCTCCCAGACTAGCATGCTGGGACGGGCAGCGGGACTGCTGCTTTCCATAGATGGAAACGACAGCATGCCGGGAGCTGAGGTGCTTTGGGGGAGGGGAGATTGTGTCCCACAAATCCTTAATGTGCCAGTTTTGTTGACTGAAAGATGTTGCAATAATGGTCAGTACTTATGGCACCAAATGACATCTAAGGGGGGGGGTCAGACTTTGAGGTCAGGCATAACTTCCAAGTAAATTCCACTGCACGTCTGTGGCCAAAACATCTGAGAACTTCAGTAAAGTATTACAAAAACCCTGATGAAAAGTGAAGAGGATTTTACATAAGCCAAGATATATCAGCCATTATGCAGAGATCAGAACTTTTACTGCAGAGAGGCCTGGCCAAAAGAACTTCAGATTTGCAGGAATTAGTGGCCAGGAGTGCCCAGTTTGCTGCCAAATGGGCATGCAGGGCATGGGCACGTCCAGAGAAAAGATGACCTGGGAGAGGAGGAGTGGCCCAGGGAGCAAGTGCCTTGTGGCAGAGGCAGAGTTGGCCAACATAGTCCCCTCAAGTCTGAAGCACAAAGGCCCCTCTCTCTGCTTTGGTAACAAGGAAGATGAGCATGTTGTATTAAATTGTACCCAAGAAGAGAGCGCAGACAGGGAACACAGAAGCTGTGGGGGGAGGGGGAGCTGGGCAAACAGGCAGAGGTTTGGAGAAGCAGGGTGACCTGAGAGGTGGGCCGCTCTGGTCTCACAAGGGTCTAGCCTCTGTTGGAACTCACTTCCTTTGTCACACCAGACAGGTGAGACCCAGAAGCAAAGTGAAAGACACAGCCAGTGAACGGGACAGAGCCCATCCCCAACCCACCACCTGACACGGGCAACCAACCCCAGGAGGCTGGCCGCCTTCCCATCTGTGCTTCCTGAAACCATGGTAGGGATAGGGGGTGTAGAGAATGGGGAGCCAGTCCACCCTAGTGGCCTAATTTAAATGGTACCCACAGCCTGGTGCGTGGGGAGCCTGGAGTCAGTCGGGCCAGTGGAAGGGGTATTTCCCCCCGCTGGAGACTGAGGTCCACCCTGGCTCCCCTTCATTCCCAACCACAATGCTGCTGTCAGAGTGATTCTTCTAACATGCAAATATGTTCCTGTCATTTGCCTGTTTGGAATTCTTCAAAGGTCCCATTAGTTTCTGTCAACTGCACCCCAGAGTCCTAGCTAATCAGAACCACTGAAAGTTTTTAATCAGGTGAGCAGTACGTTTGGGCTTGTGTTCTGGAAACTGACCTCAGACAGCACACACACGGGTTATTCTCCTGGATTTACCCATTATATACAGTAAAATGGGCAAACAGTAATTCCCATGGCAAAACAAATAAGCCAACTGTGCACAGAAAGAATAAAAGCCATAACTGAACTCCGAACTTCTCTGTAGAAACGATTGAGAAAGTTCTCAGTCTTTCCTGAATCAGAACTAGCCACTTCTAGGCACTCAGAATTGAATATATGGGACAAATGAGAACCATTTTAAGAAAACAACATAAAATGACTTTGATCTTAATGAGGTTCCAATTTACACAGTGATTATTGTGTCTGATGAATCACTTCTAATTTCTGCTATTGAAACAAAAAAGAAAAAATTACCTTGGTAGGTGCCACATAATGGATCAACTAAGTTACTCCCCAAATAAAGTATACATTGTTACGTAGTGTAAGCGTGAATAATTTCTAACATTTTTTTTTTTTTGGCCGGGGCTGGGTTTGAACCCGCCACCTTCGGCATATGGGACCGGCGCTCTACCCCTTTGAGCCACAGGCGCCACCCTAATTTCTAACATTTTAAAGACTGATGTGAAGATGTGCTTTATCTCCCAATTTTTCTTTCTTTCTTTCTTTTTTTTTAGACAGAGTCTCACTATGTCACCATCGGTAGAGTGCCATGGTGTCACAGCTCAGAGCGATCTCCAACTCTTGGGCTTAAGTGATTCTCTTGCTTCAGCCTCCGGAGTAGCTGGGACCACAGGCACCTGCCACAACACCTGACTATTTTTTTTGTTGCAGTTGTCTTTGTTGTTTAGCTGGCTCCAGCTGGGTTCAAACCCACCAGCCTCGGTATTTGTGGCCGGCGTCCTACCCACTGAGCTACGGGCACCACCAATTTCACAATTTTAATAATAATATCTAATACTCTCCTGTAACTCCCTTCATCCCCAACTGCCTTCATTTTGACTTTTTTGGTTTGTTTGTTTGTTCATGAAGAGGGAGGTAAGGAAATTTTAATGATATTCCTTAGATTATAACTTTTCTTCCCTAAGAGTGCTATCATGTATTATACTCACTCTACTTCGTAGGAAGCATACTCCATTTAATACTAGGTTGTGTGCCTACAGTTAGTTAAAAAGCTAACCAAATGGTAGTATGTTTCTAGATACAACGTAAGGAAGATGGTGTGCCTTAGAATCAAGGGCACTGGTGTGAGGGTTGGATGGTGGCTCTGCTACTTGGAAGGTGTGTGATCTCAGGCAAATTATACAACGGCTCCCTCCTCTACCAGAAAATGGAGCTATGTGGCTACCTGGCTGAGCCATTATCAATTATACATTCTATATGTACAAACAGAGGTTCAATGGCAGGTACAGAGTCCAAAGTATACATACAAAGGAGATGTGGTCTGTGAAGAGGTGTCAAAAATGATTTTACCTGGTAAGGTCACATTAGGAAACATTAACAACTTATTGTAGAATATGATATATATAGTAGGAAATCTGAGTATAAACGACGGATTCACATCCATCATCTGCAATGTGAACCATCATGACACAATGCCATCTCCTGACATGTACTTAGAAAAGAAATTTCTATTATTATCTGTGTATTTTAACATACTGTTTGTCATATATTTGAAAGATTCCTAAGTAGTATTACAGTTTGTGGTGCTATTAATGGGAATACCACATTTGACTAGACAAAAAACAACTGCCAATGTGCCTGGCAGGTGTCATAAAGTCACCCCAAACCCCAGTCAAAATGCCACACTGAAGTGATTCAGGCGTTTTTGGATCTTGCTACTTTGTTCCTCCTGAATGTGTTGATAGAGGAGGACTAGTTTCAATTAGAATCATTTGGAAAATAGGAATTTAAACATGTAATCTCATATTCTCCTCACTTAGCCATCCACCCAAGGCGCTGTGGACAACCTCCCTAGAAAGCTAGCCTATAGATCATAGAATAAAATAGGAAGCAGCTTCGCTAGTAACAGGTCTGCGGTAGGAGTGGGTGGAAATCAAATATAAGATGGAACATGCGAAAATGTACAAAGATGACTAGAGTTGTTTTTTTTTTTTTTTTTTAAAGCATTATTACAGTCAAGGACATTTTGCAAAAACGTGTGGAGAAGCGCCAAAAGTTAAGAGGAAGCAACAGTCAGCACTAAAGCTGCAAAACAAGGCAGGGTTGCTTTAGGGTGAAATGGGCTTGAACAGAAAATGCACATGTGTTATGGGGAAAACAACAAAAATGTTGGATATGAAATTTAAGGCTGGAATTAGGAATCATTATCTTGAGATAGGTGATGGTTATAACAAATCGTAATGTTCACATAAATGGTGGAAAATAAGAAATAAAAGCTGCTGACCTGTCATGAGGACCTTGCCAACCATGAATCCCTTCAAATAAACACTGGATTTAGCGACATAACCTATTTCACAACGTTAGAAAATCTGGATAGAACATATACAAAGTGAGAATTGCCTCATGTTAAAATTTTAAAAAGATTTAGAGATTTTTCATTGGAATATGTTATATACTAGGTATCTGATTCCAAATGGACAACACCTCAAATTTTGCCCTAAAGTATTTAAGATAAAACAGTTTGAAAACGTAGGAAATCACAAAGTTTCTAGCGAGTCATAATAAATAATCAATTACATAAAAATATCAATTATACAATACCCTTTACTTCTAATTTAATATGAACAAACAGCAAGGATATTTCTTAGCATGTTTTCTTGATTTTTTTTTCAAGAGTGACAAATAGGCTTTTGTAATTCTCAACCTTCGTCTCCCAACCTTATTTTTCCCTCAAGGCCTGAAGTCCCTCAAATGTGAATCCTCTGACAGCAAGTGTTTTCTGAAACGTAACAGCCTCTACAGTAGAAGGGGCAGAATGCTTTTGCCCATGCAAGGTAGAAGGAGATGACAGAGCCAAGTCTGACCATGGGAGAGCTGCAGGGCAGGACTTACAGGGGTTAGGAGAAGACATATTTACCTGTCTAAGTGAGGTACAGATGAGTTTTGGATGTGACATGGAACAGAGGCCACGTCAGATGTGAGAGCAATCCTAGAGGAAAAAAAAAAAAAAAAAAAAAACAGAATCAAAAGGTTAAAAAAAATCATCAGGAAAAAACACACTGGTGGTTAAGTAGACATTTACCTATGCCGAATGTGAGTTCAAGGGTACCAGAGTAAAAAGTCTCCATCAATATGTCATAACACCTATCCCAATGTTTCAAAGGCGTATGTATCTCTAAGTCTTTACAGGATTTTTAGAGAGGTGATACAGAGATATGGTTAACAACGCAGAATGGTGCCAGAAAGCCTAGATTCTAATCCTGGTGCCATCCAGGGCCATTTAGAGACCTCAGGCAATTTGTTTACTCTTTCTTTACCATACTCCCGCCCCCATAGAATGAAGATAATGATCACACCTACAGCACAAGACCCTTCCAGAATGAAGGGCTTAACACCATGCCTGGGAAGCAGGGACATCTCCTGCTGTTCATAATTACTTTTCAGAGACCCCAAGTGAAAATACCTCATAGCCTCAAGCAGAAATCAGAAGATAACAGGAATCTTTTTAAGAGTGTCAACTACAAAGAACACTATCCTTTGGGAAAAGGAAACAAGTCCCAGAGCAGGGCTGGGGGGTGGGGTAGGGCCGGAGGATCCAGAGGAATGAGAAAGGGACCCTAAGAGGCAAAAAAAACCCAAACCAAACCAAAACAAAACAAAACAAAACTCAATACCTACCTTTGCTTAACTTTAATTGTTTTGTTTTTAAAGACAAGATTACTACTATTGGAGGACGCCTGGAGAACAGAACTTGCTGACAGTGAGCATACCCAATTATTCACCTTGTGATAAGGAAAATGATCAAGACAGAATAAGTGATGGGAAGGCAATAGTGGGATTTTTACAGTACGAAAAAGACGTAAATATAACTTTTTGTGAAAAGAATGAAGACAGGAAATACAGGAATCACAACTCAAGCGCATCAATTCCCACGTTCACAGATATAAATTCATGGTTGACTGCCAGTCCAATCCCACTGGGTGAATACTTGAGCACCAACCCCAGGCAACCTCCCTCTCTGGGCAGTCCTCATTTATGTGTGGACCAAGAAGGATGTTGTTTGTTGTTTCTTTTTTAAATAGAAAAACCTCATTAATTTGAATCCTACTAATTTTAGAGATATGGTCATTTAAGCACAAACTGGGTTGGGGCTTTTCCTCTTGAGTTGAGGATGTCTCCCTAAAGTAGAGAATATGGAACATTGCCAAGTAAACATTCAAACTACTGAAAACACATACCAAGTATTTTGACAGCCTCACTAATATATGAATGATTAATTGGATGATTTGGTATCTAGTTTTTTTTTTTTGTAGAGACAGAGTCTCACTTTATGGCCCTTGGTAGAGTGCCGTGGCCTCACACAGCTCACAGCAACCTCCAACTCCTGGGCTTCAGCGATTCTCTTGCCTTAGCCTCTCGAGTAGCTGGGACTACAGGCGCCTGCCACAACGCCCGGCTATTTTTTGGTTGCAGTTTGGCCAGGGCCGGGTTTGAACCCGCCACCCTCAGTATATGGGGCCGGCGCCTTACCGACTGAGCCACAGGCGCCGCCCTGGGTATCTAGTTATTACAGATGACCTTTATAACAGGAGTCACATCTGGCCTTATACAACTTACATATTATTTAATTTTGAATAATTCTATATTTCAATTTCTTGTAATTAAATCAAGTGGGTAAGGAGTTGTGCTGTTTTCGATGACTAGATAAGCCTTTATTAGGGCTGTTTTATTTAGTCATCTGGATGGAGGGGAAGGATCTGATATCTTTCTACTAGGAAATTTGCTTATGTAAATTAAAACACATTCAAACATGGGGACCTAATATTTGTCGATCCTCAAATTTATTTTGAGGGTTTGACTCTTAAATGACATAAAATTGACTCTTAAATGACATAAACTTCTTCTTGGAAATCACAGCAGGCATGAGTCTGAAGAAAAAAGGCTCTTTTTTGGAGGAACATGTAATTGGAGTTATCTGATTCTATAAACATAGCAAGAACACGATTTTTAATTACAATCACTTCTGAGGCCTGCGGTAGCTCTTTTCATCAAGGCCGACAACATTATGCCTCCCTGCTCAAAGCTGAAATATCATCAAATGGAAAAGTGCCATTTAACTTCAAATACTTTTCCTTCCACTCTTCTGTCCTTCCCACTTTTGTATTACGTCACATGAAATGACTTCCAGAAACCGGGAGGATTGAGCAGTCAAGTTATAAAACCTAAGTGCGGTGCTTCCTGCTTTCTTTTCTGCAAGCTAATACTTATGACAGCGAGAGTCTACCAATGATCAAAGCCATGGTCATTTTCCTGTTTCATAAGAACTTTAAAATCTCAGCAGAATCACAACCTGCTGGATCTACCCTATTCGTACAACTAAAACAAACACCCAACCTCTACAAAATGCCTACCGTAACTCACAAAGGTGTAAATCTCTGTTTTAGACTTCATCTCTACCTTCAATCAAAACAGAAATCTAAATAGATTTCTTTAAAAATAATCTTGGTGGTAAAAATAAAACGAACATAACACGGAGAATAAAATATTAGCCTGTTCCTGTACTTGGCTCCTTACTTACTTTTCCCCTTCACGTTTTCTAAAAATTTCCACTATGATTTCAAGATATTGTTTTCCCAAAGAATGTTGACAACTATTTCTCACTTAAAGCTCAGGCTTTAAAAAGAAATAGGTTGTAACCTGAGAATAGCTCAGATTTGGGTTTGTCCTGTGGTCTAAAATCAAGGTAGACAGTCCTTTAATTAAGCAAAATTTTCCTTACACTTTTCAATGAGAAGTGAAGGTGTCTGTTTGCCTCCTTTGATAAGGGATTCATGACATACCCTGGTAGTAAATCCTGGTTGAGGAAATTGTCAAAGGATGTTTTGTGTTCTGCATTATTTAGCATTGACATTACAGAATTAAATCATGTAAAGTGGAAGCTTTATCCATTCTCAGTACCTAAATTTGGATAAGTGAAAGTCTACAAAATTCTAAATTCAAAGCTTTAATAAAAATAAACATTACGTTGGGGTTTATTTTTAGGAAAGAATAATAGAGAGCTTGGATGGGAAAAGGAAATGCTATCTACCTTTTATGCCTCCTGTACTGCTAGCCAACAAACGTGCCAAAGCAAAAAAAAAAAAAAATGTGTTTAGTAATTATCTATAAATAAAACATTTTAAAAAGCAATAGCACCAATCAGGTAAAAACAGACCAACCAGGTTTGCCTAAAATGTAGTATTTGCAATCGAAATCTGCGTAAGTAATTACTTTCAAAGGAATATACAGGGAGCCATCAAACCCCATTCATTTCGTTCAGCTCCGCGCATTTACCGCATTTACGGAGCCAAGAGCTCTGCTAGGCTTGGAGATATAGAAATGAATACAACACAGCTGCATTACTTCCAGCTAGAAGAATACACCTAAATAAAGGGCAGCATGTTAAGTGCTGTAATGGAGGTGTGCACAAAGGGCCGTGGGGCCCAAAGAAGAAGCCATAAATTCTTCCTGAGAAATCAGGCAAGGAGGGGAGATGTGAAAGAAGGTATGGAGATATTTCCTTGGGATAAATGTTAAGTTTTTCCTTACTGTGTTCTAAAAAGGAAGGTAGTAATTTTAAGATTTATGAACTACTGCAATTTCAGGTGCTATCCTGGTCTATCAGCCAGATTCACTTATGTTTGATGCAGACTTCCGATTGTGATACCCCAAGAATAAAAAATTTTAATAAGAATTGTGTTATCATAATATTCCCATGAAATGCACAAATCCAGAACGGCGTGAAGTGATGGCACGAGTTGAACTTAGATCTCAAGTTGAAAGATGTTTTTAAAACATAAATGAACAACAGACATATTTAAGAGAATTCGTGTATAATATTAATAATTATCTTAAATGTCACTTTTTTCCCCTTGTTTTCCTCTCAAAGCAAAAATAAAAGAACCACCTGATTATATCATGGTTAATATTTGTCTGTCTCTGCTCTTGTGTTTAGAAAAAGAAGGGGGGTGTTGAATCAACTTCTACTTAACATCATTTATTATGCATACCATATTCCTACTTATAACATAGTTGTGACAAAACCTCCATTGTTCATTACACACTAGCCACAAACTTGAGTAATTCTAATGTAAGCATGAGAAACTCCCGTCTCCTTTGGGGTGAATTTCCCAATTCCTCTGTGTTAAATTGAGGTCTAATTTTCCCTGTGCCTGGTTTTCACAAGAAGGTCCATTCCACCCCATGTGCTCCCTTTCAGCTGTCAATAAACAGAGGCAGTGAATTCCCCACGGCTTCACAAAGCTAGTTAGGCAGAGCCATTCATTCCTTCAGGAAAACAGGGCATTGATTTCAGCGAGTTCCCAGGGAGCAGCTGCAACAAAGAGATCAAAGGCCCACCTCTCTTTCCCTCCATTGCTTTCATTAGGCCCAGCCCAGACAAACAGCGACAGGTTTCCTTGAGACAAGGAGAGGGCCCGGCAGACCACCTCATGGTTCAATTCAAATTCATCCGTTTCCTACATTCCAGTGACAGTCCAGAATGCTAACCATGACAAACCGGCACAATCACCCGGCATAATATACTGCTCGCTAGTTCATCCAAGGTCAGAGGGAGAAAACAGGCACTGAGGGCAGTCCTCCGCTTCTAGGGCCTGCTGAGCCTCAATGGTCCCTGACATTCCATAAATAAACGTCTCCCTCTCACGCTGCCTTTCTTCCTCCATCCTACAACCCCACAAGTGACGGTCTCACTTAACAATCTGCAATTTCTTTCATGTCACCGTGCCCAAACTGTATAGAAATTTTATTCTCAGTCTCATAGAGACATGGGCAGAAGACTAGGGCTATACGCAAAGCCTTCAGCAGTTCACTGCTGTGGTAAAGCCAATCCACTATGCCCGCGAGGAGCTGTGATTTCCAGGGTTTCCCTGAGGGGTGACCTCCAGTGAAGGCCACACAACTTAAAGAGGGAGTTGGTTTGTGGACATTCTGTTTGTTAAACAAAAAATGTGAGCGGAGATATAATAGTGTTTTGATTGGATCTAGGTAATCACTCAAACTGGGTAATTCAATTCTTAAATGATAGTCTGCGTGTGAATGAGTTTTTGTGTATACACGTGTGTGTACGTGTGTGAGAGAGAGAGGAAGAGCAAGAGTGAATATGGAAGAAAATGAATTGCATTTGATGGGTCACCTCAAGGGAACGGACAGAATGAGAAGGCTAACAAATTCACCATCGCATTTACTCTCCTTCCTTCATGCAACCTTCACCAACGCCTGTAACTAAATGTGTTCATTGTAATGTGCTCCATTCCATTTCTGTCACTGATCCTGAGTAAACATGGGAATAGATGGGTTAAGTTTCAAAACTCCTAAACCAAAAAGAAAATAAACAATATTGGAATGAAAGGTATGGAGACCTCATTCCTTGGTGTAGAACACAACCTCTCCACGTACCGTCTTACAATCAGCTTCAGTTCTGACCTGGAAGGAAGGAAGATGTTCCCTCATTTCCAAATTGGGGCAGAAATGAGCTTAGAAAATACAGAACTCTGAACTGCACAGGAAAGGCAGTTCTGATGAGAGCAGTGTGACTGTTAAATTAGGAATCTTAAAGCTAACTCTGGCACTAAGTTTGGGCTTAGGGACCCATTTAACCTCTGTCTTCCAAAATGGAGACAGAAATACCCACCAAGAATTCCTTTACTAGGTATTGTGAAATAACTATTCCTTAAAAACTATGTATCTCATTGAAGGAAGATAGGCTTATGAGTAGAACTTCTTTATGCAATGTATGCTCTGTAATTCAAGAGATGTTCTCTGGAAACTCTCTAAGTTTCTATAAATCAAATCATATTTTAAAAGCGCTCAGAACATTTACTACTCGAAGTCTATGGCAAATGGCCAAATACACATATCAACCCATTGATGTATCTTTGGAAAGCATTTACAAAGCACTTAGGAACGCTCTCCCTTGGATCTTTACCACCACTACCTGAGAGAGATTATTTTAGTAATACGTTTTTGGATGAGGAGATTGTAGGCTCAAGAAAGAAAAACTGACTTGCCAAAGTTGTAGCACTAATAACTAGCAGAGCTAAAATTTTAAATTCAAGTAGTCTGCCTCTCTTGTGCTATTCCCATTATACTTAACAACTATGTGCTGTGGACAAAATATTAAATTTTAGTGTCACCTGTTTGTAAATTAAGCAATTAATAATATTTTCAGAACCTCAGTTTCCCAAACTCTGAAAGAGGAACAATAATACTGTCTCTCCTAGGGTCTTACATAAAGCGTGAACACCAATGCTGGCAAATGATAAAAGCACAATAGTGAGCGCTATTATTATCAATGATGAAAACCAAACCAGTGCAAAACTTGTTAAAAACAAAAACAACTCTTCCTTTTCAAGAAAAAGGCATAAAATTTAAGTTTCAGTCTCTAGAATACATAATCCCCTCTGGCATTAAAAGCTTAGGACTCAAGTCTGGGACTTCATGGGGACAGACTAATGAACCAAGATCAAACTGTTTTCAAAGATAAAGAAAGCTACTTTACAAAATAGAAACATTAATTGAAGTGTCTTTTTAAAAGAAAGCTAATTGAGGCAAATCCTTGTTTGCTATAGAGCAGCAGTGTGATTTTTCTGCACAATTCAGCTTCACTTGTTGGCATTTAACCATTTCAAGTAGAAATGCATTAGTAACAGGAAGAAATTTGCAGGCTATTACCACTTGAAGAGAAAAACACATACAGGGATATTTGTTGTTTGCAGCTAGTGCTTTAATGTTCTCAAAGAACTTCACCAAGTCTGGCACAGCCAGAAAAGGCTTTGAAGAGAAGGTAACATTTATCCCACATTTTACCTAGTATAGAAATACTTCTAGAATATTCCTGATTGTCCTAGAGCTTGAGACAAGCTCTGTGAATTCTGACTATATCATTCGGCGAGTTAGGTCCTTTTCACTGCTTTTGTTCATTTGGAAAATTAAGTGGAACTCCCTGCCCCTTTTAAAAATTTCATCTGAGGCTTTGATATTAAAGAGGCAGGAGTTGAAGCCACTGTTGTTTCACTTAGTGCTTAAGGCACCTCCTAATTCTATAGTTCTGTGACTTAAAATTACTGCTTATTCCTATATTGCTTTACCTACCGTATAACTGTATAAACATGTCATTTTACATGCACATGTTAATCTATATCTAAGAAATACTCTTCTTTGCTACTATTTATATCAGAAATTAATAGTTGGAAAATATTCTTTTTTTTTTTGTAGAGACAGAGTCTCACTGTACTGCCCCCTCAGGTAGAGTGCCGTGGCGTCACACGGCTCACAGCAACCTCTAACTCTTGGGCTGTTTTCATCTCAGATATTTACATCACCTGTAGAAGTCTAAAAGTTTAATTTGGGTCTTTTCATAGCTTCCATCTTTTCTTAATAATCTTATGCTTTCCTCTACCATCTTAAATAAATAGAACATAGTTTTAATACCCTTATTAAATCTTTTTAGCAAGTTTTTATTAACTAATCTATTAAATTAAATCTGTTCATCAAATTTATTTTAGTATCTCCATTTATTAAATCTGTATCATTTCGGGATCTGTTTCTATTGATTGATTTTTCTCTTCACTATTGAATTTTCCTGCTTCTTTCATATCTGGAAAATTTTGATTGACATTGCACACTTTACTTTATTGGGTGCTAGATATTTTGTATTTCTCTAAATATCCTTGATCTTTGTTCTGGGATGCAGTTAAGCTATTAGAAACAATTTGATCCTTGAAACCAAAATTCTGAAAACTATGGCCCACAGGCCATATCTGGCCCCACTATTTCTATAAAGAAAAATTTACTGGAATGTATTCCACTACATGTAAATACATTCACTACATATTGTCTATGGCTGTTTTGCACTGCAATGGCATAAATGAGTTGTCATCACAGAGACCAACATGGCCCACAAAAGCTAAAATATTTTCCATCTGGCCCTTTACTACAAAAAAGTTTTGTGATTTTTTTTTTTTTTTGCAATTTGGCCAGGGCCAGGTTTGAACCCGTCACACTTGGTATATGGGGCCAGCACCCTACTCACTGAGCCACAGTCGCCACCCCTTAGGATCTCTTTTTAATGGCTTACTTTTAAGATTTTTAAGGCAGGATCAGAGCAGCCTATAGTCTAAGGCTAATTTTACCTCACCACCAAGGTACTACTCTCTGAAATATACTGCCACTTATATTTCACGGTTTTTCTACTCTGAATGGGGAGGGGGATAGGCACATTTCTCCCATCTATGTGAGCTACTTTTTCTTCCCAATGATGCCTGATTCTTTCCTCATCCTTGGGTGGTTTATTTACACTAATCAGCACTTAGATGAAGACTCTAGGGGAACTCCCTAGAGATCTCTGGCGTTTACTCTCTGTGAAACTCTCTCTTCTCTAGTACTGTGCCCATCAAATTCTAAGACTGAGAAATTGTGGAAAACGAAGCAGGGAAATTAAAAGGGGTGGTAACTAGAGAGAAATGGTGCTAAATAATTTTTTTTTTTTAAAGTGGGAGGAAATCCATGAGGCAGGGTGAAAAAAGGACAGCTACTGGAACAACATCCTTGAATGGGCGAGGGCCATGGGGTCTCAGAATATAACCACAAGTTTAAGCTTTAGATTAGACCTAGACAGTTCACTCAAGAAGGAAGGGGAGAAGGTAGAATGTGGGTTTAGGGGCAGGAGAATGGGCAGATGTGGTGATGGAAGCTTCCGGAAGTTCCCTTATCAGGTATTTCTATTTTTCTCAGTGAAAATGGAGGCAGTGTCATCAGCTGAGAGGGAGAATAGGGAAAGAGGACCTGGAAGCTTATAGAGAAAGAAGATTTTAAAATATTTTTCTATAAATTAATTGTCCAAATTGCCAGAAAATACTAGGGGCACCCTTCAGGCTAGCATCACATTGTTGAAGTAAAGGCCAGTGACCCTGGCTGGGTATTCTCCTCCAGCTGTGTTCAGCTAGACGGCTGCAGGCATGGAACAGGCAAACCCAGGCACCGGCATATAAGACACTAAGCACAACAAAGCAGGGGAAGGGGTGTGTTAGACGAGCGTATGGGTGATCTTAACAAGGTTGGCTATTAACAGCAAGTAAGAAGGGATGTGAGTTACGAGGGGAGTGCGGTATAAAAGTGGTATGTGTAGGTGAAGTTAAAATTTTGTTGGTGGCCAGGCATGGTGGCTCTCACTTATGATTATAGGCTTCAGGAGTCTGAGTCAGGAGGATTGAGTTTTAGACCAGACTGAGCAACATAAAGATCTTGTTTCTACAAGAAATTAAAAAAATTAACTGGGCGTGGTGGTGTACACCTGTATCCCCAGCTACTTGGGAAGCTAAGGCAGAAGGATCGCTTAAGCCCAGGAGCTCGAGGTTGCAGTGAGCTATGATTGTGCTACTGTACTCCAGCCTGCGTGACAGGGTTAGACCCTAGCTCTTAAAATTTTTTTTTTTTGCAGTGAGGGGTCAAGAGACAGGTGAAAATGGGATGCTGTGAATGAAGATGATGAAGGGAAAGCAGTTACTGTTAATGACTCAGTGCACAGTATGACCATGGAAGGGAGTGGCTAACGTAGTCTGGAGGACAAGATCATTGCAGCAGAGAAGTCAAGGAACTGAGAAGCCAGCATATGAAGGGCCCTATATAGCCTTGAACTTACCAAGAACTAGGACACATTAGTCTTGAAAAAAAAGGTCAGTGAGCCATGAGCTAAAACTTCAAGGATTAAGGAAGAGTGATGAAGGAATTCGTAAATAACAAGAAGACAGAATGTACCACAGATTTCCACTTTACAGTAGAAACTGATTGAATAACCATATTTATAATGATTTAGCTGTTTTAAGTTAGTCCAACAGTCCTTTAATGCTATAACTTTTTTGATTCTGTCTGAATACTCTTAATGTCTTTTGCTATCAATGTGAAAAACGTATTACTTAAATTTTGAAGCAACATTTCCCAATGAGTGTTCCATGAAGCATTGGTTATACTATGATATATTTGATGACATAGGGGTTGCATGGCAAAATACATTTGAGAAACATCACAAACCAAACCTCATCTTGGATAATCTCTCTCTGGAAACAAACAAATATAATTTAAAATTCAGTTTTTTCCCCAAATTTACATGACCACAGGTCCCTTTTCCATATAATATCAGTTAACATCCCAAGCAGTGAGTATGTTAAGCCATGTACTTAACACGCCTTTACTTGAGAAAAGATTACGTTAGAGCTGTCTTCCTAGCAGCCTCAAAATAGGTAAGACAGAACTTTCTAGAATAAGATTTAAAACACTGATACAGACACTGCCATAGAATGAAAATACCCATTATATTTTAATATTTTGCAACAATATTCTCCTTTTTTGATAATATGGTGAAACACAAAGCCATCTTCAGACAATGATAGTTCTCAGAGATGTCTTTAAAATTAGTTCAGCATATTCAGTTCTTCTCCATTAAAATGACACTATATAAATATTATTTTTTTTTTTTTTTTTTTTTTTGAGACAGAGCCTCAAGCTGTCAACCTGGGTAGAGTGCCGTAGCATCACAGCTCACAGCAAACTCCAACTCCTGGGCTCAAGCAATTCTCCTGTCTCTGCTTCCCAAGTAGCTGGGACTACAGGCGCCCGCCACGGCTTTTTTTTTTTTTTGGTTGCAGCCATCATACTTGTTTTGGCGGGGCTGGGCTGGATTCGAACCTGCCAGCTTAGGTGTATGTAGCTGGTGCCTTAGCCGCTTGAGCCACAGGAGCCGAGCCTATATAAATATTTTTTAAAGGCTGCCATAAAGATGTATTAGATGAACATTAAAGCATCCAATGTATCTATAACCTCAGCTCTGCAGATGGCGCTTTGCTCCCACTAATCACAAACCTAATAGGAAATCACCCCAAAGAAATGGCTCCTTAGCCCCAGATGTGTAATTCCAAGTTCCTCAAAATATCTATCACTTAATGGTATTAGAAAAAAGTGAAACAGACCTTAAAATAATATAAATGCCAAATAATAATAATTTTTCCTCCAACTGATGCTCTAGGACCTCTAAAAAAGTACTGTTATGTGATCAGAGAAGAGAAAGTACTGCGGGAGGAGGATAAAAAAAGTGAAATGTCAACTTACAATAGCCAATCGCTATGTCAATCAGGCAGGAGCAATCTGAAAAGAAAAATAAGAATTATGAGTTAGTGTTACATAATAATTGCACACTCATTTCTTGATTGTAATTTTCATGTCACTGTAGGTTCATATGCAATTTTAAGAGAGGCTTTCCTCAGTTTCCCACAATAGTAACATTTCACAAAACCAGAGTACCACATCACAACCAGCATAATTGTATTAATAGGATCCAAGCGTCTATTGAGACTTTCCAGTTTAACTGTACTCGCGTGTATGTGGACAATTCTACCACACATACAGGCTCTCATACCCAGCACGCCAGTCGAGGACCTTGCGGGTTCATTACGAGGCTCCTTCAGGCAGCTCCCACATCCCACCTCCTTCACAACTCCCTGCTGTCTCTAATCCCTTGTGTATCTATTTTCAACACTAAAATAATAAGGTCCATTTATAAAAAATAAGTATTTTACTCATTGTCCATAAGAGACTATTACCTAGTTATACATCAAACCAGGAATAAAGAATTCTATTTTTCTGCATAAGTTTTAGTTGAAAGAACACATCCTTCTGGAGAGAAGTTTCTTTCCATTGTTAGCAAAACATAGACTACTCATTTCAAAAATCAAAAGGTCAAAGTTAAGATAGTTAGCAGTGTTGTCTGAATTCACGCTATAATCTTGACATTTCTCTAACAAGAAAACTTTGAGTGCTACCATGGGATAATCTGGGTATTTTACACATGTTGTCTCTTTTAAATGGTCCAAAAAGGCTCTGGTGTATTCACCATTATTATTCCTGTTTGGCCCAGGAAGAAAACAGGCACCAAGATCACATGACCAGCAGTAAAAGATCCTGGAACCTGGGACTAGGCTCTTAGCACTCAGACCATCCTGCCCCCAAGGAAGCCATGATGATGACATCAAAATATTTTGTGTCATTGTTACTGCAGACAAATCACCTGATTATTGCTAGACTTCGCTTTAGTATACAGTAATTAAACAAAGAAAATGTCCAAAACGACGATTGGTAAGATGGGAGTAGTATTTTATTCAAACACTAAATGATGAGAATTTGCTAAAAACGAAGGTTGGAACACACAAGAAAAATGTTGTATCATGGCAACAAACTGTTCACTAGCCCTGAACAACTCGTGTTCCACATATGTTGCTGACTGCAGGTAGCATTTTATATATAGCCATGATTACTCTTGGAAACAACCACACTCAGCTCGGCAAAGATGATGATGGGAGGACTCAAATTTGTGAACAGATAAAAGCTTCAAAATGAGGCTCTTTAGAGACCTCTAAAACTCCAAAGATAATGTTCCTATTATAATAATTGAGCAGACATCTATTGTGACAAACTTTCTGGAGGTTTATTAGCTTAATACCATCGCATTATCACTGAGGATTAGCAGGCACTTTCTCCTGTGAAACAGCTCAGCACATTCATGCATAGATGCTGCATTTTGGTCCATCATTCGACAGCGTTTAAAAGGCCCTTCCTCAATAAGCCATTGAGATGCTGTCCCAAATTCTCTGGCGAGGCTTTCTTTGCGGTGCTAATTTTACAGACCTCTCCTGGATGATCCAAGTCCAAGAGGCGGCCGGCGAAGGAGAATCACCATTGTCGGGGGGACATATAACTGACTTACACAGAGCAACTACGGAAATGAGGCCCTGAAGTTCATCTCCCATATGAAAACACACACGAGGTGATACTCAGGAAGGGAGTTCATTACCTCATTAACATTTAAATATTTTAAAAACTTTAAAATACTTATATTTTATGCAATTTCTAGAAGTCACAATTAATTTAACTGACCTTTATAATCTCTCCTAGTTCCTTAAAGCTCACCTTTCCTTAAAGGTGGGAAGGTGGAGTATGGAGGTAAAGGAGCCCCACTCTGCCCGCTCAGATCCTGTCCCATGACACCTGCTCACCTTTCCTCACCCGAGAAGCTGGACATCCAGGGCTGGGCCGGTGTGTGCAACACTCAGGGCCTACTGGACGCCACCTACCTCTCCCACCCCCCACCCATGGTTCCCAGAGCTAAGACTTCTATAAGCCTTATTCTTTCTTTCTTTTTTTTCTTATTTTTGTAAGCCTTATTATTTCAAGAAAGCATTGTGCTCTGGTCCTCTTGGGGAACTATCAGGCCAGATGGGAAACTTAACTTTCTACAAAAGTTTCCATTCCCAATGAAGTTTCCCCAATAAGCCTTGATAAGTAACAGTGACTGTCACAAATCTCTCCCATCCCTCTTACTCTACTGCTAAACACAGTCACTAGCAGTGTAAGGTGTAAGCACAATACCTGTGTGGTTCATCATTCTAAAACAGTCTACAAAATTAACTGAAACATGCAAGTGTGCTTTGTTTGCATATTACCTCAGCTCTAACATTTATATCACTATTTTTCTGAAACCGTTAAATTCTTAGAGGACAGAGATTATATCTGTACAACTATGTGGACAAAGTATAGCCAGGTACAAACATCCACTAAATGCCTTTGATGGTGATGAGCGCAGCCACGGTAAAGACAATGCAGCCTGGCTCTATTTCACCAGAAGTTCTAGAAGGTTTCCAGGAACCCAGATACAGATAGAAGGAGAGAACCAAGACTTTTTCACTAAAAAGGCAGGATCCAGCATTAGGAGCTACTATGGATGCTTTCCTTTGAATTTCAATTACCTGTAAAGAAGATAATATCCCTTATTACATTAAAGCATTTTAAAATTCTAGGATATGAAAAACGGACCGTGCCTATTTAGTTCAGGCTGCAATAACAAAGTGCCATAGACTGGGTGGCTTAAACAGCGTTTATTTCTCACAGTTATGGAAGGCAGACGTCCCAGATCATGGTGTCAGGGTGGTCGGGATCCTCTTCTACCTGCAGACCACGACTCTTGTGTCCTCACTAGCTCTCTGGCCTCTTCTGATAAAGGGCACTAATCCCATTCACAACTGCTCCAACTTCATGACCTAATTATTTCCCAAAGGCCTCACCTCAGGATACCATCAAATTAGGAGCAGAGTTTCAATGTATTGACTCTTCAGGGGAC
This sequence comes from Nycticebus coucang, assembly GCF_027406575.1. NCBI lineage: Eukaryota > Metazoa > Chordata > Mammalia > Primates > Lorisidae > Nycticebus > Nycticebus coucang. The sequence continues at coordinate 120,265,712 of NC_069784.1, forward strand.
ACAAATATTATGGCAATGCCCTTACACAGACATGAAGACAGTTCAGGTATTTTTTTTTTTTTAATAATTCAGAGTCTGCAAAATCTCACACCAAAAATAACAGAGGTAGGAGAAAGAGAAAAGATGACTCAAAACCTATGCGATTCTGTAATCAGAGAGCTAATCAAATAACAGTAGATACGTCAGAGGCAGCTCAATGTGACAGGAGAAGGCTTCAGAGGGGATTAAGCCCACACAACAATGAAGTGGAGAGGATACTCCAGGAGAAATGCAGGGAGGCTCCAGAGATGAGTTCTCATCACTGGGCAGAATGACAGAGGGTTAACGTTAATTCTTTGTGGCAAATTGACGTAGCCACAGGTACCCAGATTAAACACTACTATTTCTGGGTATGTCTGTGAAGAGTATGCTTCTGGATGAAACCAGCCTTTGAATTAGTGGATTTCAGCAAAGCAGTCTGCCCTTCCCAATGTGGGCAACAACCATCATCCCATTCAGGGCCTGAAAAGAACAGAAAACACAAAGGAAGGAGGAATTTACCCCTTTTTCTTCCTGTCTAGCTGCTTCGGCTGGGACACTGGGGGGTCTTCCCTGCCCCTGCACTGGGATTTATACCATAGTATAAACTGGTTCTCCAGCCTTCAGACTTGGACTAGAATTACACCACTGGCTTTCTGGGGCTCCAGCTTGCAGACAGCAAATCAAGGTATTTCTCAGCTGTTATAACCACCTGGGTGGCCAATTCCTCTTAATAAATCAGCCTCTCTCTCTGTATATGTGAGTATGTGTACACGTACATATACTCTGTGTCAACTCAGACTCATTTGGGTCTGAGGGGCTGCCCGACAACTTTTCAGTATTTCCCTACTCTTTGGTTATTTCATACTTTCTCTCCTATCTTCCGATTGTTGTCCCCACTCCCAAAACTTATACGTAGTATATAAATATCTCTGTTAACATCCTTACTTGATGCTTCGCTGAGAAAATAAAAGCTATTGCATACGGCATCTCACCTTTCCGACTCTAAACCAAGAAACTTCCTTATGTCCACAGGCGCACACTCACTTCGTAGCCACAGAGGACCAGGCCACCTCTCCCTGCAAAACTTCCTCTCATTATCATCTCCCTTTCTACTCCAGGTACTTCTCTCCATGCTCTGGTATTTCCCAATTTTTTTAAAAAAATCCTTTCTCAGATAAAAGTTCTAAAAAGAATGGAAAACTTAGATAATCTCCATTTCCTCACCTCCTATTCACTTTCCAACCCATTCCCCAGGCTCTTATCTCTACCACTCTATCAAAGGATCCTTATCAAGGTCATCAAAGCACTTCTTATTATCCTCATTTTCAAAATCAGGACAGAGAGGCTCAAGAGAGATTACTAGGTTGAGATAGTGAAAACATACCTTCCCTCGGAGATAGGCAAGAGCCTGGGGCTGCCCCAAAGCACTCTTTTCAGGATATTAGACTGAGGACTTCATCTTCCAGGGACCCCCCTCTCCCTTCCTCTCTTATGTCATCCTCCCTGCAGTAAATCTCAGACCTACTCTCCGTGGAATATGTCATTGTTTCTCATTTTTAATTGAGAAAAAGAACCTTGCTTCACCTATGAATGCTTTTTGTTTGATTATGTGGTGTAAATTATTTAAAACTAGGGGATAAAACCACCTGAGAATAGGCATACAAATAAGAAAAATTCATATACATAAGAAATTTTTGCTGAGAAAGAATAAAACCTTCCTCAGTATTGGACAGGTAATAAGCAGAATGAGCATTTGACCTCTGATCACCTGAATTCTAAGCACCAGGCTGTCTGCTGCATGGGATGGTTACATCTCACTGTTTCCATTCCATGGTGACAGGACAAAGGCATCATTCTGAGAGATGTGACATAGTTCCATTGCCTCTATGAGGTCAGAAAACCTAGCAATGATGCAAATTTGCCATGAGCAAACACGTCATGCGACATATATCACAATGGGACTTTACAACGAGAATTTTGTCAAGACACGATACTCAGGGCATTTTTCCTCCCTAGCTCTCTATCTTAGAAGCCAAATTTCAAAGTGTGAATTGTGGTACAGATTTATATGCTCACCCCATATCCTAGTCTGGTATTCTAGACTCACAGGCATTGAAGTTGATTAGTACTGTCTTGAACCTGAGTGAGAGGGCCTGAGGACACATGCTCTGTTCTGGCCCTTCTCTGGCTGTGCTGTTCCATCTAAAATGAGGAGTCCAAGGGTCTAAAGGATGTGCCCACCCAGATGCAGACTCCCTCTTCTAGACCATGCTTTGCTCCAAGTTTCTAGGACCATGAAATTCCTTGTATAATTAGCTCTGAACCTAGTACCAAGGACTGTTATAGGCTCTTTCTCCGATCAATGTTTTAGAGGGCAGATTGTACGGCTTGCTATATGCAGACCTGGGCCCAAGGAATGGCCAAAAGGCAGCTTGGGGAGTTCATAACTCAAATGAGCACCCTTCAGGGTGCAGAACAAGGCCTGGACCAGGAAGAAAAGATAAGCTGTACCAGGTTTGGGGGCCAGCTTGCCTCCCGTGTTATGGTCTAGAAGTGCAGACCCCAAGAATTTCATATTCGGACATGGTTTTCTAGCTCATATGAGGTAAATTTGTCAAGGCAAGATACAGTATATTTTAGACTTAGTTGCTTAGCCTAATCTATAACTGTTAAATATTTAGATATATGGTAAAAATCTTTCTATTTTATATTTTGGCTTGAACTCCACCCCCTACAGTAAGGCACAAGACTAGTTCAAGGCTGTACATGAACAGTTAATGACTGATGCAAGACTGTGGCAGCTGAGAAGGCCAAGTGTCCCAGACAGTGGACAACTGCAGGACAGTGGTCCCTCTGTAGGCTTTAGTCTTCCACTGTGCCAATCTACAATGTACATTTAGTGTGAACAAAAAATAAACTGCTTTTGAATAAAGCCACTGAGGCTTGGGGATGGCTGGTTAGCACAGGATAGCACTAGCTGTCCCAACTATATGGATATTGTTACCTGAAGAAGGATGTTGCTTTAGCAAAAACCTGAAATATATGACCTTGGTTCAGTGGTCAGCAAGCAGCGAGGATACTGATCTTAAGTGTCAGAAAGCTGGTGATGTATTTTTCCCAGTGGCAATGCACTTGGTAAGACATCTGCCTTTGGTATTTGGGGAGGCAGACCTCCTGCCAAAGGAACTTGCAGTTGTGAGAGAAGTAGGATGAAAACAACACATTTGAAGTGTGTATTGGTTATTATTGGCTTCATCGGACAAGGTATTTCAAGAAAGAGATGAGCTAAGACAGCACTATCCAGTTTTTAAGAAGTGAAAGGGAATAAAGAGATTCCAGACCTTTCAGATTTTGCAAAATTATCAGAACTGACTGCTTCTCAACCTTCATGCTAACAGTTAAAGATAAGACTTTGAAGGTTATAAGCCTAAGAAAACTGTTTTAAAAATTAAGTCACTGGCTGGACACAGCCGTGGTGTTGCCTGTAATCCTAGCACTCTGAGAGACCAAGGCAGGAAGATCGCTTGAGCTGAGAAGTTTGAAATCAGCCTGAGCTAGGGCAAGAGCAAGACTCCATCTCTCCTAAAAATAAAAAAGGTAGTCAGGTACTGTGGTAGGCACCTGTAGTCCCAGCTACTTAGGAGGCTGAGGCAGGAGAATCACTTGCGCCCAGAGTTTGAGGTTGCTGTGAGCTAGGCTGATGCCATGGCACTATTGCCTGGCCAACAGAGTGAGATTCTGCCTCAAAAAAAAAAAAAAAAAAAAAAAAAAAAGTTGCCTCAGGGCAAGGGTAGATAATGTGTCCATTAAATCATTTCATGTGGATAAAATGACTAAGAAAATAGATCAGATTAAGGATAAAGCTTTCCAATAGAAGCCAGACAACCTCAATACAACTTCCTTTAGGACTAGAAAGGGAGCCAGCTACAGGAGTGAGAAATTAAATCAACGTAGCAGATCTAAGAACCAGGTCTCGAAACACACAGAACTGATTGGAAACAGATAAGAAACCTGCTGGATTTTTAGAGGGAATTGTGCTGCCAAAGAGCATAAGCCTATCAACTTTAAGTCTTAAAATGACCCTCTGGCCCCGGCCCTCTCTATGCAGGCGGTGGACGGAAACAGTGGCTCTGTTCCCAAGTAGAGGCAATTCTCTAAATTCCCACTTCATCTGTGGCTAAGGAAGAAAAAAGAAAAGTAAGAACCCCCTGGAGGGCAGAGCCAGTGCCTCTGAAAACAAACAAGAAGGCAGAATCAAGGCCTCATCAAGACACATTTCGCTCCCCTAGGATTTGCCGAAATCTTGTGAGGGATTTCAAAAGTGCTATGAACCAGTGACTCCCTAAAGAGCACTGTTGAAATTTATAATCTATGCTATAACAAAGAGTAGGTTTGGATTTGTATTATATTAATAATCCCAGAGAGGTGTCAGAAAAAATCAATAATTTTTCTGTACACTGTAGATTTAAAAACCTCACAGTGAATGACATGTCCTTATGTTCCACAGTGTGTCCTCTGAGACCATGAACATCCTTCCATAGCCATTTAAAAGCAATTTTCTCGACTACAGTTTTAAACATCTCTGTGAATGTGACAAGATATTACCGTTAAAGCATATGACACTGACTCCACTTCACAGAAGTGCAGACAGATTTAACAAGACAGCTCAACTTCACACAAGCTCTCAAAACCTCAAGTAGGAGCTAAATGAAACCAATGGCATTACAAAGACTGCGACTATTATTCTTATAAAATATATGGCACAGAAAGAGAGAGGGCAGCAGAAAACTAGAGCGGCTTCTATTCAGTCTCAACATGGTAGTGTACTGCATGCATTTCCAGAAAACTCAGTGTTGTAGATTAAATTATGTCCCCTCCCTCACCCAAGATCAAATGTTCAAGCCCCAATCCCCAGTGTTCATGGCTCTGTTGGAGACAGGGCCATTCGGGAGATAATGAAGGTTAAATAATGTCCTAAGAGTGGGGATATAATCCAATTAAAATTCTCATTATAAAGTCCCCTTATGATACATAAGTGCATTTCTGATGTGTTTGCTCATAGCAAATTTGCATCAAGGCTAGGTTTTCTTACCTCATAGAGACAATGGGACTATGTCACATCTCTCAGAGCGATGCCCTGTCTTGTCACCAGGTAATGGGATCGCCTAAGAAACAATGAGCTGTAAACATCACAAGAGGCAGGCAGCCTGGGGACCGGCGGCGAGGTGTCAGAGGCCACGCGCTTGCTCTCCCACTTACTACCTGCCTGATACCGAGAAAGGTTTTATTCTTTTTCAGCAAAATTTTCTCATTTGTACAAAGGAGATAAAACCACCTATTCTCAGGTTGTTGAGAAAATAATTTACACCAAGTAGTCAACACAGAAACTACTCACAGGTAAAGCAAGATCTTTTTAATTTACCCTTAAGGTTAATTAATAAAAAAGTTAAGTATTTGTATACACATATGAAAAGCTTCCCTTTTCATATCAATATGAAAATCAATTAAAAGATTTTATCAGATTTTTCTTTTTGCCTGACAAAGTTAGGTCACCCTTTCTGGGTACTTCATCATATTAAAAAAGGAGACGAAATTTAACACTTGTGGGCACGAAACTTTTGTGTCAGGGTCTAGTTGTGCTAAACATTTCCACAAAAAATTTTTATTACTGTTCATATTAATGGTAGCCAATTGTAAAATTAAAACAGAAGGGGTGAGATCTAGACCTCCAGTCTCTCCTCATCTCTGCAGGATGAGGAATGTTCGGGACCTACCCAAGACCAAAGGATGTTTTCTTGGGCCACCTCCCACTACAGCCCACTCCATTATGAGACCTGCTGAGCAACATCTGTCTTTCAATTTTCTTGACTTAGAGTTTCATTCTCCTCCAACTGCTATGGTCACAAGGGTGACCATAAAGAAGTAGCATTAGACAACTCTGAGAGGAGCTTTAACAAGGTCTGGACATTTCTCTCACTAGGAAGCAGCTGACCTTATTACTACTTGGCACATTTCTTTTTAAGTGGATCTGGGAAAAATCTATCCACGGAACTGTGATATCTCCAATATATTTTTGAGTAAATACCAAAAAGTTTTCAATAGCGGTAGCTGAAATTTAATCAAATTAAATGTTTATTAAGTATCTACAAAGTGCTTATAACAGAAGAAATGGCAAACGCTGCCAGTTTCCTCGGACAGCCATTCTTCCCTTCTTCCTTTGTAACATAATCTCTGAATTTTAAGTGGCCACATGACCCCCAAGAATAAAGACATTTTTCAAAGGCAAGTCTTTTTAAAAAATGATTCCAGAGGAACTGGATTTATATACTGAAAAAGACTAGCGTTGATTCTTAGCTCACATCACATAAAAAATAATTTGAAATTGATGGCGGACAGGGCCACAGATCTAAATGTGACAGAAAAATGAAGCTGGGCGCAGGAGCACGTGGCTGTAGTCTCAGTTACTTGAGAGGCTGAGGTGGGAGGATCATCTGAGCCCACAAGTTTAATTCCAGCCTGGGCAATATAGTAAAACCCTATCTCTGAAAAAATTTTTTATTAATTTTAAGAAACAAAGAAAAATAAATTATCTATATCACTGCAAAACAGGCAAACAGAACACAAAAACTATTAAAAAGTAATAAAACAGATCCCATTAAGTAACAACTTTTCTTCATCAAAAGGCATCATTAGAAGAAAAACAGAAAAGTCATACTCATCAAGGAAATGTACCTGAAGACCGTGAGAGATCGCCTTATACTCACCCAAGAGCTTAAAAGAAAAAGAACCATATCAGTGCTAATGAAAACGTGAAACTACAAATACAAGTCTCACTGCTAGCAGAAGTGTGTACATTTATTCATTCCCTTTCGTAAACTGTTTGGCAGAATTTACTAAAACTAAATGTACGGCTATGACCTAACAGACTGAATCTCAGATACGCTCCCAAGTGAAATACTGCAAATGTCTACCAAAAAAACCTGCGTGTAATTATTCATAGCAGCTTTCCTTGTAAGAGCAGAAAGTGGATTAACAGAAAGGATAAACAAATCATGATATATAGATAACAATGGAATACTGCTTGGAAAAAAAAAGAGTTATTAACACATGCACCGAAATGGACGAACCTCAAACATTTATGCAGAGTGTGATTCAAGAGAGTACATACTGTTTGGTTACACTTAAAGCTAAAGAATAGACAAAACTAATCTACAGTGATGGAAATCAGAAGGGTGTGACCTCTAAGGGAAGTCCTGGCCAGAGGGAATTTTCTTTCTGGATGGATGTATAACATTGTCTAATCTTGACCTAGGTTGTGGTTACACAGGTGTACGCATATGTAAAAATTCATCGAGCTGTGTACATAAGACTGGCAGATTTTCCATGCTTTTTAAGTCTTTTATGTCATGTATTTTTCCATGTATTTTATAAAGTACTTTTTTTCATAATGCAACAGAAAAAGTACTTTAAATAGAGAAGCAGATTATCTTTACCGTATCTACTACCTAGGAAAAATAATTAGGCAAATGCAAAATTTTCTACTTAAAAATAAAACAAACACCAAGTAAATTGTGGCAAAGTTTAGTTGTTTATCTGAGTCCCGACTAAGCCAAAATCAGAATCATCCAATCTTATCCATTAGTATAAATAAAAATGTAGAAGGAAAATTCTGAGAAAATAAAACACACCAGTCACCAAAGCGAAGATCCCAAAGAACATGTTGGCAATAAAAGCAAAATCTTCATTACGTGTGTCATTTTCGGTGTGTTTTTACCAGAAATACTTCCGCTCAGTAATTTTATTTATTTTAACTATTTATTTTTATCACCAAGGCAGTATGGCTTAGGAGAAAGGGCTTTTGAATCAGACAAACCAGTTTTGCCACTTACTACCTATATGCCATTGAGCAAGTTTCTTAATCTCTTTGATACTGAGTTTCTTCACAATTTAAAACAGAGATAATAATACTTTGCAAAATTGTAGCACAATTATAGTAGGTACTTAATAGTGGTGGCTATTTAGCAATACATCTTTGTATGCAAAGTATCACGCTAGGCACTTGAACCCTATTCTAAGAACCTGACCATCTGGTAATGACATTTAGATATAAAGATTGGTGATGAAAGGTGAGAATTTAATAAGGGCTACAGATTATAAATTACAGGGTTCCTATCTAGCTAGTAGCATTGTACAGTGAATATCCTCTGAGCAGGGCCTGGAAAAACTTTGTTGAAAATTAGGTGAGGAGAATGCATTAGCTGAGGAGAAAGTGAGGAGGTAAAGTGAATGACATGAATATGAACTCAGCAGCAAAAGCAGGCGAGGGAGTGGATCTTTAGGGACTTAGGCTAGCACTACTCGGAGGACTGGATTAGTTCTGTGGAGTAACAGACTGGAATGGAAGGCAAGGAAGCAAGCTGGGACCAGACAAAAACGATCACTGGGCTGGCGCCGTGGCTCACGCCTATAATCCCAGCACTCTGGGAGGTCAAGGTGGGTGGATTAGCTGAGCTCACAGGTTCGAGACCAGCCCGGGACAGAGTGAGACCTCATCTCTAAAAACAGCCAAACACTGTGGCCGGTGCCTGCAGTCCCAGGTACTTGGGAGGCTGAGGCAAGAGAATCGCTTAACCCCAAGAGTTGGAGGTTGCTGTGAGCTGTGACGCCACAGCACTCCACCAAGGGTGACAAAGTGAGACTCTGTCTCAAATAAATAAATAAATAAATAAATGAAAGGATCACTGAAGCCAAGGACCTCTTTTCTCAATCCTGGATGCCGCTGAAGTTTTCTCTCATGGAACTGACGTCAGTGGTCATTACAAATGACAGTAAGGAAGGCAGGCTGACAAGGCCCAACCCAGGGTGCTGACAGGAGTGAAAGAAAATAGATAGGAAATAGATTAGAAAGTTCAATTTTATTAATTTTTTTTTTTGTGTGTTTTTTTTTTTTGGCCGGGGCTGGGTTTGAACCCGCCACCTCTGGCATATGGGACCGGTGCCCTACTCCTTGAGCCACAGGCACCGCCCTTATTAATATTTTTAAAAAATGAATATTGAGTTTCCCTGAACAATACAAGTAGGCCTTCTACTTTGAAATGATCCCGACTGCTGAATCCTAAGTTCCTCAAGATCAAAGATGTACCCCAAATCAGCAAAACACATGGCCTTGGGCAGTGAATGAATCTTTCCAAATATTCCAAAAATACTGAAAACGCCACACACAAAGTTACATATGATGTATTGGTAACAGTGTAAAATATGTAGAAAAGTTAAAATCACTTTTCGTTTTTGAATTGGCCACTTTCCAAAATACATGTGAAGTTTTGAATTTGCTCATGTAAGAGCTCTCTGTCTGAAGCTTATCAAAAGATACAGATACAAATCGCTCCAGAAAGTTGGGAATGTTGCCACCTTGGTTGCTAAGCTCTTGTGTAATCTTGTTTTAAGGAATCTATCATTCACAATGTCCTTTGCTGTAGCAAAAGGATAGTTACTTTGTGACTCATGAATATTACATGAAAAAATATTAAAACAGTAAATTCAATCCAAACCATACATGAATATGTGTAGTTTACTTACGAATGCAAGATAACTTAGTAATTAATCAATATGAAGTAAATTAAAATAACCTACCACACTAAGAAATTTTAAAAATGAGTACTTGCTAGGCACTAAGCATAATTTTTTTTTTTTTTTATTGTTGGGGATTCACTGAGGGTACAATAGGCCAGGTTATACTGAATGCATTTGTTAGGCAAAGTACTAAGCATAATTCTTAACCCTTTCTCTGTATAACTCTTTTAATCCTCTCAACAACCTTATATAGTAGACACTTGCTTATATTTCACAGATAAGAAAACTGAGCTACACAGAAGTAACTGCCCATGATCACACTATGTGACAACAAAGGAGCAGAAGTAGGAACTGAACCCACGCAGGCTGACTCTAGGGTCCAGCAGATTCAGAAAATGTACATAGTAAAATTTAATATTATTTGTGATTTAAAACTCTTGGAGACCTAGAAGCAGAGAGAATATTCCACATCCAGCAACAACATCATACTTAGCCTTGTTACAGAATTATTCCCATTTAAGTCGATAAGAATATCACGATCACTATCTCTCCTCTCCGCTGCACTCACAGTCTTAGTGAAATAACACGAAAACAAAAGAATGAGAGATGTGAAAATAAGGAAGGAAAAAAAACACTTGTTGTAAATTGTGTGCTTATAAAAAGTAGAAATCTATTATTACTTAAGGAAATAACATCCTGACTGGGAAATATAATAAGGAACAAAAAGAACCCATACACAGTATGATGAGGATCTAGAAATAAAGGTAACAAAATATTTATAATTCCTTTATTTATCAGCAAAGGACATAGATAATGCGAGATAAATGGAAAAACTGGATATTGCAAATATGTCTATTCTTTATGTAAACCTATAAATTCAATGACACTTTTCCGTGACTGTCATAAACTGGTCTGAAAGTTTGTATGGAAGGAAAAAAGACTCCAAATAGCCAAGACAGTTCAGCACAAAAACTAAAACAAGGTTGTGCCCTCTGACATATCAAAATGTGTTATAGAGCTATCTTAAGATTTGATCAGGCAATACAGAAAGCTAGATATTCTCAAAACAAAACAAACCTTGTGATAAAGCCCTTAGAAATACTACATACACAGCTCTTAAAATTGTCAGATTATTTCTAACTCATACCATCAAACTAAAAAAGAAAATCATGTGATAATTTCAATAGATACAGAAAAAACATCTGACAAAATTGAAAACTAAGTATATGTACGTACAATTCCTAGTTCTGTCCACTGAGAGAGCCAAGGAACAGTGACATCTCAGCAGCAAGGAACACTTAGCACCCAGATCACCGTTCCTAAATACCCTCCATCAGTAAAAGGCATCGGGACTTTTTGGAGAAATGACCCATTCTAACGTTGGGGCAGGGAGAATACTAAATGAGCTTAGAGCATTTCATAGTGCCAAATAGTAAGGAAATGCTTTAAAAAGTTACTTTTTAAAAGTGGGGACATGTCAAAAGGACAAGAGTCAGCCTGAAAAAATGTACCAATGTAGGCTTGGTGCCTGTAGCTCAGTGCTTAGGGCTCTGGCCACATGCACTGGGGCTGGGGGATTTGAACCCAGCCTGGGCCTGCCAAACAACAGGACAACAAAAAAAATAGCCGGGCATTGTGGCGGGTGCCTGTAGTCCCACCTACTTGGAAGGCTGAGGCGAGAGAATTGCTTAAGCCCAAGAGTTAGAGGTTGCTGTGAGCTGTGACGCCATGGCAGTCTACCAAGGGCAACATAGTGAGAGTCTGTCTCAAAAAAAGAAAAAGTACCAATATAAAGCTGGAACAACTTAAGTAGTATGAGAACAGCACTAAATTATAACCCAAAGACTAAATATTCATGAATACATGTAAATAATTAAATCAAAAAATGTGGGAAAGGGGACAAGTCTTCCTTAAGGAAGAATTCCAATTTAAAAAGTTCCAATTTTTAGTGGGCAAAAATTTAAGGAGAAATAGAATACCTGTACTACCTCAAAATATTTCCCTCAAACTATTTATTAATTGCTGAGGTGGTTTTAACATATGTCCATAAATTATTTGATAGTCTACCCTTTCCTTGAACCATGGACTTCTCTTCTAACACACAGAATATGAAAAGGAAGAAAAGTCCCATAATAATGAGAATCCTGGCAGACACCATCTTCACTGTGTGACCAGGGTTAACATCACTAGTTGATGCAGGGATCCTGTGTCCCCAGGTATGATGCAGCCAGGGGGGCACAGTACCTCCGTGATATTATTCTCCCCAAATCCATCACCTCAGTCTAATTGTGAGAAAACATCAAGCAAACCCAAATTGAGGGACATTCTATAAAATGCATGATCAGTACTCTTCAAAATGGCAATAGCATGAAAAAAACTGAGAAACTGTCACAGATTAAATTAGGGAGACAACTAAATGCAACACAGTATATGGTCTGGTTCCTGGAAGGGACAAAGGGCATTAGTGAAAAAACTATGTCAACCTGAATAAAGTCTGTAATTGAGCTAATATTATTGTACCAATGTTAATTTTTTTTGCTTTGTTTTTTTTCTTTCTTTCTTTTTTTTTTTTTGAGTCACAGTCTCAGCCTAGCTCACAGCATCACAGCAACCTCAAACTCTTGGCTTTGAGTGATCCTCTTGTCTCAACCTCCTGAGCAGTTGGGACCACAGGCACCCACCACAATACCTAGCTAATTTTCTATTTTCAGTAGAGATGATGTCTCACTCTTCCTCAGGTGGGTCTCGAACTCTGAGATCCTGTACTCAAGAGATCTCCCACCTCAGCCCCTTGAAGCGCTAGGATTATAGGAGTGAGCCGCTGGGACCAGTTACCAATGTTAATTTCTTAATTTCATTTCTTAATGTTGAGGGTTGTGTGAGATGTTAACATTAGAGGAACTGGATGAAGGGTAAACAGAAACACTCTGTATTACCTTTGCAACTCTTATAAATCTAAAGTTGTTTCAGAATAAAATGTTTTTGAAAATTTAATACCCATTTGTGAAAGTAAATCTTAGTGAACCAGGAATGGAAGAAAATTTTCTTAATCTGCTAAAGGGTATCTACAAAAAAGTACAGTAAGCAGCATCTTTAACAGGGAAATATTGAGGCATTCTCTCTATGAGATGAAAAAAAAGCAAGGACAATCATTAATACTTCTGTTAAACATTGCTCAGAAGGTTCCAGCCAGTACAAAAAGACAAGAAAAAGAAAAAAGGAATGAAGATTTTAAAAATAATCTTTTGCAGATGACACAATTGTGTGTTTGGAAAATCTCTTCACACTATCAGAAATATGAGGGAACTCAGCAAGAGCACAAAATAGAAAATCAATATACAAAAACAAATTATACTTCCATACACTAGCAAGGTATCTGGAAAATGAAACTGGGGGAGAAATAACCCCATCATTTACGATAGTACCCAAAAAATTAAAACTCAAAACCATGGTGAGTGTAACTATGAAAGGACTTTCTCAAGAGATATAATAGAAGATATAGGAGATATAATATGTGCATAAATTAAAAAATTCAATACTATAATGAACTCTATTTCCAATTGCTTTGTTTGTGGAGGTAATGTAATCCCAACTGAAAGTCCAATAGAGTTTTTAAAACAGCCATGGACAAGCTCATTCTAAAATTTATATGGGAAGGCAAAGCATTTAAATAGCCAGAACAATTGATTAAAAGGACGAAATTGGACGGTTTATAAGCCATGTGAAGACTTGCTACAAATTACAGTAATTATGAAAGTATGATACTGATGTAAGAATTGATAAATAGTCCAAATGGGACAGAACAGAGTCCAGAAACAGACCCAAATATATGATTATTTTTCAATAGTCTCTATTGCAATTTAATTGAAAAAGTAAGTTTTTTTAAGTAATATGTAGAGCAGCTGAATCTCCATATGAAAAATAATCTTTTGATCCCTCCTGCCACATACAAAAACTGGCTGGCAATAATCAATGACCCAACTGTGAGGATGAAAACTATGAAGCTTCTGGAGGAAGCCATAGGCAAATGTCTTTAAGATCTTGAGGGTGGGTAAAAATGAGGATAAAAAGAAAATTTTGTGGGCAGGATACAAAAAAGTACGAACTTCCACTTGCTACTCCCTTGCTTCTCTCCCCTCCCCCCCCCCCAATCCTGATAAAGTGAACTTCATAGACATAATTCTGCCAATCAAAAGGTACCATTAAGAAAATACATAGGCAAAAAACAGAAAGAAAAGAAAGGGAAGAAAGAAAGAAAGAAAATAAATAGGCAGCCAGCCCAGTTGCTCATGCAGGTAGTCCTAGCACTCTGGGAGGCCAAGGTGAGTGGATCACCTGAGCTCAGGAGTTCAAGACCAGCCTGAGCAAGAGCAAGACCCCGTTTCTAAAAAATAGTCAGGTGTTGTACTCAGTCCCTGCAGTCCCAGCTACTTGGGAGGCTGAGGCAAGAGAATCACTTAAGCCCCAGAGTTTGAGGTTGCTGTGAGCTATAAGACACCACGGCTTTCTACTGAGGGCAACAAAGTGAGATTCTTTCTCCAAATAAAAAAAAAAAAAAAAAGGAGAGAGAAAATAAATAGGCAAATGTCAGGGTAGGAAATATTTATAAATATGTACCTAAAAAAGGTTTCCTATTCAGCTTTATTAGAAACTAAAAATCATCAACAAAAACTAATCTGATTTTAAAAATGAGCAAAAGATTTCAGTAGACATTTTACAAGAGAAATGTGAATGTCCAATAAAAATTTTAAAAAATGTTCAACACTATTAATGTTCACAGAAATGTAACCAACTTACCCAAAGACCATCAAGTCAGCTCCTTAATAATACCCGAGAGATATGAATGTGTATTTACCAATGAGCGTTTCAAGCACATTTGTAGCAATTTAATTTATGACTCCATCCTGAAAATAATTCAAATGGTCATCAACAAGAGAAGGGATAAATAGTTGTTTATATCCACATAATGCAATATTATAGAAGAGGAGAAACAAACTTTCCCTGTAAACAGACAGAAAGTAAGTAGTTTTGGCTTTGTGGGCCCTATGGTGTCTGTAATACTAACTCTACTGAATGGGCATGGCTATGTTCCAGTAAAATTCTATACATTAAAATACACAGTTGGAATTAGCCAGTGGGCTATAGTTTGCCAACCCTTGCTATAAAGCAAAAAACAAAAAATACACAAAATACATGCAACATGGATGAATCTCAAAGCACCATAGGAACAAAAGAATAAACTCTATGATTTCATGTATATGAAGTTTAAGTACACCTGAAAATAATCCATGGTCATAGTAGTCAGGAGGTCATTGACTGGAGCAGGGGAGGGGCTCTTCAACAGGTGAAGGAGAAAACTTTTGCAAGGATGAAAATGTTTCATATCTCTTATCTGGGTGATGATCACACAATTATGCATTGCATATGTAAATTTAATCAAGCCACACACCTTATCTTTGTGTTTTTGCTGTACATAAATTATAGATCATATGGGGAAAAAAATTAAAGATCGAATATAGATTTGAAAAAAATCATCTAGAATTCAACATGCACATAAAATGTATAAAACACATAAAAGGTGGATTAAAAGACAAAAAGTCTAGCAGAAGTCTAATCATAGTTCCTAAAGCAAACAATAGAAAAGAAAGATAAAGGATAGAACTTTCCAGAACTGATGAAACATAAACCTTACAGTCAGGAGATCTTATGTATATAAAACATAGATTGATATTATATATAATATATATTAAAGAAAGAAATACATATACACACATACATACCTTGGCCCAAAAGTCTGTGCGTACAAGGAGCAGTTAAGACCACACCATAAAGCAATTCTCAAGTTTCAAAGAATTGGTAGCACAGGCACATTTGCTTGCTACAGTGCAAATCAGAAATCAGTAACAAAAGGACACCTCAAAAAAACCTTCCACACTGCAACTAGAGACTACTTTTAAAAGTCTCTCAAGAGAAAGAAAAAAAATATCACAATAAAAAAAACTTGAAATTCTTAGAATTAAATAATACACTACGTAGAAATAACAGTAAGTGAAAATCTGTAGTATTTTCAAATGACAAACGAACAAACCCAGGTCGAGAACCCATTAAGTAAGCCCAAGCATATCTGGGTACTTCATATACCAGAAGCGGCACTGCAAATCACAGGTACTGGGACAGTTTACCTTTCCAAATGGAAAAAAGAAAATGAATTAATCTTGACCTTACAACATAAAATACAGGCAACTCTCTCTCCACACACACACACACACGCACATGCACACACATACTGATACATATATGTCTCAGGTAAATTAAATGTGGACAAAATACAAATTTTAAAACCCTTAGAAAAAATTTAGAATATATTTTATTAATAGTAGAGAACAATATCAAGACACAAAAAGCACAAAGAAATGTCTGCAGTTTAATATCTGGCAAGCTTGTAACCAACAAATTATTTTAATCTAAAATAACGTTTCCATTAGAAATTTCTGCAATGATGAAATGCTGTTCTAGAATACAGTATGATATAAAATATATAACATAATAAAATATAAAAGTCACATGTGACCTAGAATGATTGAGAAACTAAAATTATTGAAGTAAATATGACTGCATGTCAGCATTTTTAAACCCTGAGTAGAAGTCTATAAAGTTCTGTTTTCATACACTTTTCAGTAATTAATTTTTTCATGATAGATTTTTTTGAGTTTAGAAAAATTACTACATCAAATATAATTCCAAATTTGTGCAAAATATGTAAATGTGTCTTTTTTGCAAAGTGAACACACCAAATGATTTTACATTTCTTCTAAATACTTTTAAAAATATTGTGAATTATTTAAGGTATAAAAACACATAAAAGACAATTTAATGACTACTGACATGTCCACCACAGAATTCACAAGATAAAATATTACCGATAATAAGTTCCCTAGGCACCTCTCCCAACAAGATTTTTATTTTTCTAAAAAGATGCTGGAAAATATGAATGATAAACTTAGAGCTCTGGTTTCAGGCTTGTTTTGTGACACCCATATTTTACTATATTTTGGAGAAACTCTAAAATTCAAGCCTAATATATATCACTTAGCAGAGAATTACAAGGCAAGTACGCGTACCCTATTGCCCAGGTCAGGAGATAAAGTATTGCTAGGATCCCAGGCTTTGCATGTCCCTTCACATACATGACCACACTTTCCTCCTCTCCAGCTTGAGTTTTATGGTATTAATTTCTTTACTTTTTTTTTTTTTTTAACTTTTAATGCCTATGTACACATCCCTAAACAACAGCTTTGGTTCACCAGATTCTGAGTCTTACGGAGATGGTATCAGACACTACTCTTCAGCAACATGGATTTTTTTTTTTTTTTTTTGGTTCAACACTGAGACATATTTGTACTGAAACACAAAACTACTCCATTCACCACAGGTTCAATGTTCCTTTTTAGGACTAGTGCATAATTTAGTGTATAATTTACCTTTCTCCTTCAGATGAACATGAAGGTTGCTTCCAGCTTTGGGTATGACAATAAATCTTCTAGTACACGTCTGCTTGTGTATATGTATGAAAATTTATCTAGGGCAGTGGCTTTCAAACTTTTTTGACCATGACTCATTCCAAGGAATGACGTTTGACATCATGACACACATCTGTGTGTGTATATAACTGGGGGGGGGGGGTGTTAAATGTCATGAAGCATAAAGTTTCCATGACCTGAGACACATTCTGATATTTTCTAGTCTATTACTTTGTGTTTTAAAAATTCTGATCATTAGCCACTTACACGATTTCATGACCCACTAAAATGGGCTTCAAGTTCTGAAAAACGTTGTTCTGGAAGAGGAGGAAAACCCAAGCATGGGACTGCTGGGGTCAAGAACGCAGACATCGGACATGGTCAACCTTTCCAGATCCTTAACTTTTATCTAAATGTTCTTATGTAAGCATATATAAATTTCTACTATTTAACTTTAGGGTGAAAACCGTGAAACAACAGAACATTTTACCTTTTCGTTCAGTCATGAAACAGTATTAATCACTTACCCCATGCGCTAAGCCAGCAACCTCTGGGTTTGGCGAGACTGATGGGTTAATAAACCGAGGGAGGAGGTGGAAGAGGAGGACTGGGGGAAAAAGGGAGGGAGGATTTAGGGGACCAGGACTTCAGTGAGGTCCCAGAAAGCTCACAGGAGGGGCCTCCGATCCTGCCTGGGAGGGAGGGCTTAGAGGATTCCTGGAAGAAGGAGGACCTAAGCTGGGTGTTTCTATTTTTAATTTTTATTGGTTTCTTAAACATAAAAGTAACACATTTGTTAAATATATTTTTTTCAAAATTACAAGCGTATATTCAATAAAAAGTAAAAATCCCCCGTACCGTCCCAAAAGTTGGACGCGGGGACCAAATAACCAAAGTTGCATTATCAGTTATACCAACTAGGAAATTTTTAGGAGCTCACGTTTTTAAACACTTTTAAGAGAATTATCTGATGGAGCTCATGATATTAAAGCGTCCAAATGACGGTATTTTCCATAATGGATACAAATGCAAACATTTACAGTTTAGTCGCACTATTACTTTGAACGGACTTTCTCTTTTTCTGGCCTTTTGGCGAGGTTAGAGTGCCTGGTTTTAGAAATCGAGTCTATTTACTGCCTACCAAAAATGTGCAAAAGGTACAATAAGCGGTATTCTAAAGCACCAGGCGACAGAATTTTTGGTCAAAGTCAGCTCGGCATGCCCGGTGACAATTCGCCGGAGTTTCACACTCGGTCCCGGAGCCCCGGACCCCGTCACGTACGTGGCGCGTAGGCACCGGCACACCCTCCCCGGCACGGCAGCCAGCCCAGGACCGTCCTCGTACCGCGGCAATGCCGCGCCCCGCCACCCCCGGCCGCCGTGGCTCGGCCGCCACGCAGCTCCGCCACGAGCATCCAGCCACCTACCCTGCAGGGCGAGGACCCCCAGAACTCAGGCACGGCCGCTCAGGCACGCCACCTCCGCAGCCATGACGGCGACCCGGGAAGCGCCCTGCGCGCCAAGGCCCGCGCTGTGCTGCGCTGAGAGCGAGGCTGTCCCGTCCGTCCGCGCGACCGCCCGCCAGGAGAGTGAGGCCAGAGTACGCCCCAGACGTGTCTAAATCAAGGCTCGGGGCGTTCCCGACGGGCTGAATGACAAATGGCAGATGCCGTGGGCTTGCCGCCCGCAGCAGCCAAGAGGATGGCTGAGCTGAGGAGGCCGTGCACAGGCGGAGCCCGGGAGCCGGAACGGCGCGTCCGCAAGGAGGGCGCTGGGGCCCCTGGCGGGGGCGTCACGTGGCAGGAGGAGGCCCCGCTGGGGAGCCGGGGGGTTGGCTGCTCGGGCAGAGGGAGAGGACAGGCACCCAGAAGCCCAACCGATTGAGTCATCGGTGTGGGCAAAGCCAAGGTCGCCCAGGTGCAGAGCTGGCGCAGGTAGACCCAATCCTGCCCGAAGCTCTGTATCGGAGACTGTTCGCTTAAGTCACCACCAGGATGAGCCTCCCTGAACCAAATCGTAAACGAGAAACACTACAGATGCTGGAAGAACGCTGCACTAGGCCAAACTAACTCACCTCCCTCGCGGGCAGCGGTGAAGTCACAGCAGCCTTAAGTTCGGCCGCTGACTGTGAGCCAGGCACTGTTCTAAGTAAGCACTTCCCAGGTTAATAAATGGAATCCTCGCGGCAGCCCCGGGAGAAACACGCTCACTCCCATCTTACGGCTGAAGAAATGGAAGTACAGCAAGATTAGACACAAGTAATTTCATCATCATGGGGCCATACCATGCATGCTTTAAGTAGTTTAAAGATTTTCAGTGTTATTTGAATTTAAGGAAAGCAAACTTAAGTAGCTCTCCAGTGATTGCTTTACACCCCTACAAGACGTGCATTCCCCAAAGAGGCCTATGAACATTAAGTAAAAAGACCAAGAAAGGTGTAAGCACTACACTTCCACCTACCTCCACCCTCTGCTTCTCAATTTCCATTGCTAGCATTACTTTTGGCTTACTGGCAATTATAACGTTTGCAGTTGCTTGGAAACCTTATTTGCCCAGATGTTCAGTCTTAATTCTGTATTTAAATGAATTTGATACTCACTGCAACTCATCCATTCCTGAATTTTAAATTTTTATTTAGTTCCCGATGGACTACCGTCTTTTCTCAAATCATTTTCTTCAGGAGGGCTTATACAGTTCTGTGATATTTGAGGAGATCTGTTTTTATCTATACATAAATAAAAACTGAGTTGGGTAAATATTTTGAATTTGCACCTTCCTTCAAAAGGCAACAGAACAAGAAGGCAATTGCCTCCCTGATATTTGACACAGGTTTCTGTGGAAAGATCTGAATCCTATGTAATTTTTCCCTTAGAGGTGACTTGACCTTCCTCCTCAGATGCCTGGAAAATTCTTTATCATTAAAGTCGCTTTTACTATCTTATATGGGTTATGTCTCAGTGTCCATTATTCTGTATCAGTTCCCCCGCCCCAGCAGATAGTATGACCTCTCAGTTTAGGGATCTCATCTTTTCTTAGTGGAATGAGTTCGTTCATATTGTTAGATCAGAATAACCTTCGGTTTTTAGGGCTGTTTTTCTATTTACTTTTTCTGTGAACTGAAGGTTTTCAGATGAGAGGTGGAGGGAAAGGGGTTGTGTGGAACTCAGCTAAGAATAAGGAGAGTTTGCTGGGGGAACTCAGCCCTCAAGTCTGGGATTCCTTTAAGTCCAGCCTGCCTTCAAGCTGGCTAAGGGGACATCCTATTCCTATGGGTTTCAGTTCATTTGCTCATAGAAGTTGGCAAACTTCTCCTGCCTCTGACAAGATTCAATAGTGCTAATGTTCCCTGATATATCAGAGGGATGCTACTGACTCTTCCAAATTGGAGGACATTAGAAAGAATAGTCAGGGTTCAGTCTGATCATCTTTCTTCAACATGCCTCACAGGGGAGGGCAGAGGATTGGCCTGGACATAGGCATATTTCAGAGACACACACTTCAATAGTGTCTTTTGGTATATTTGCTTTGCCATCACTTCTCAGGTTTTAGGTTATAGGTTGTGCTTTTTTTTCTTCCTTCAGTGACAGTGGTGAGTTTTTTTGTTTGTTTGTTTGTTTGCTTTCTTTCTTTTGGGTGGTTTTAGGGTTTTAATTTTGATATTTTAAGTGCTTCTTTTGCGCCATCTTTACCCAGAGGTCAATCAATCTGTCTCCCTCATTGGTAATGAATTATAGGAAAATCTTCTTTCATCTTTGGTTATTTTCCCTGAGTTCTCTTTGAACATGAATATGCTGACCTTGTAGATGTGACACATTCCTCTTCTCTAAGCCTTCCCTCAATGATACACGCCTTGGTGTTAACAATGCACCCCAACAAAGGTTCTCAAAGAGTTGCAAACTCAAATCTGTACCAAGTTTAAAAACAGTGAAGAATCATAAGGCCACAGTTAAAGTGAAAAGAATGTTATATAAAGGGCAGATGTGACACAGCTTAGGCCAGTGCCTTGGAATTCAAGGAAGTCTCACTAAATCTGTATCATTTTCAAGAGAACTATAATATCTAATATTTTAATATAAAATCTTCTAATTTTAGAAATAATCTATGGGCCAAATAAAGTTTCTCTCAAAGCCAAAATGGAATCCTAGCACTGGAAAGCTGAGGTGGGTAGACTGCTTGAGCTTAGGAGTTCAAGATGAGCCTGAGCAAGAGTGAGGCCTCCATCTCTACTAAAAATAGAAAAACTAGCCAGGCTTGGTGATGTATGCCTTTAGTCCTAGCTATTTCAGAGGCTGAGGCAAGAAAATTGCTTGAACCCAGGAGTTTGAGGTTGCTGTGAGCCACAATAATGCCACAGCACCCTATCCAGGGTGAAAGAGTGAGACTCGGGACTCAAAAAATACAAAACTAAAATTAAAAAGAAAAAAAAATCAAACCCAAAATGGACCTGAGGGCTTCCAGCCATGATTCCTATTATACAGAAAAACACTCAGGGAAAATTTCATTTAAAATTTCACTCTTTTTTTCTTCTAAGTATTTTGAAATACAATTTTGTTCTGCAGACTTATCAATGACTTTTAAAAATTTCTTTATCAAATACAGAGCAAGGACATTCATGTTGACGTTATCTACAATTTGTCACAACATGTCAAGGCCTAACACTTTCAGGGACAGATGTTGCACAGTTATGATGGAGCTAAAACTAATACTACATACCCAGATACAGATTATGACATTAACAAAATAATGTGGGAAAATATAATTTTTCAATTAACATAGAAAAAACATCCATTTTGGGGGGGAAACATAGGAATAGAATGGAACATCCTCAGCCTTATAATGGTTGTATTTGTTTTCTATAGCTACTGTAACAAATTACCACAAATTAGTAAAACAAGAATTGATTTTCTTAGAGTCCTAGAATCCAGAAGTCGGAAATCAAGGTATCAGCAAAGGCCACACGCGCCCTCTAGTGGCCGTATAGGAGAATTTTTTTTCCTTGCTGTTTTCAGTTTTTGATGACTGTTGGCATTTCTTGGCTTCCTCGGCTTCCTTGGCTTGTGGCCACATCGTCCTAATCTCTGCCTCCATCATCAGATTGCCTTCTACAGAGTGTCATATGTTTTCTCCTATGTATGTCTATTTTTCAAGGATACCTATCATTGTATTTACTCTCCCCCATAATGAAGGGTGATTTACCCCTTTCTATATCCTTAATTACACCTGCAAAGATTAGCTTTTTAAAAAATTAAGTAACATTCATAGGTTCCAGGGATTACAATATAGGTATATCTTGGTGGGGGGCATTTTAAATCCTCTATCATGGGCAAAATTCATGTCATATTTTCCACAGAAATGGACAAGCTGATTCTAAACTTTACATGGAAACAAAAAGAACCTAGAAGAGAAAAAAAAATCTTTAAAAATTAATAAAGATAAAAATGATATCTTATTTAAGTCCTACTTTAAACCTAGAGAGAAGAAAAAACAGAACAGGATATGGAGTCCCGAAATAAGACCACATATACGATCTGTTGGGTTTTGAGAAAGGTACAACATAATTCTATTAGAGATAACTGGTTATCTATATGGAGAAAAAACAGATTTCTATTTGCATTTCACATCCTTCACAAAAATTTAGAATAGAGCCCGAAATTTGGAAAATGAACTATAAATTTTCTAGAATTTCCCTGCTCAATTCAGCAGCCATTAGCCACGTGTGCTTATTGTTTAAAATGGAGATAGTGCAAGGTGAAATGTGCTACCAATACAAAATATACTGGCTTTCAGAGATTTAAGATTAAAAAGAAAAGGAAGCGGGGCACAGTGGCTCACGCCTGTGATCCTAGCACTCTGGGAGGCCAAAGCAGGTGGATTGCTTGAGCTCAAGAGTTTAAGACCTGCCTCAAGACCCTGTCTCTACTAAAAATACAAAAATTGAGGCAAGAGGACCGCTTAAGCCCAAGAACTTGAGGTTCCTGTGAGCTATAACTTGAGCCCAGGAACTTGAGGTTGCTGTGAGCTATAATGCCATAGCCCTCTAATCAGGGTGCCAAAGTGAGACTCTGTCTCAAAAAAAATAAAAATAAAAACGTTCATTAAAATGTTGCTATTCTTACTTGAATACAATAGGGAAAAAAAAAATAACATGAGACTGTTTTTATCTTTATCCACAGTGGTGGGAATCAGAATTGTTCACTGGGAACTTTTTCCTTAGCACCCTCTGTATATTATCAGTCCACACTCTCACCTGTGAGGCTTCAAGTGGAAGAGGTGAAACTCAAACCCAAGACCTGATCCAGAGTATTCATTAGCAAGCAGCCATAGACAGCAATCATATGACATGGTTTACAGTTTAAACCATAACAACTCGAAAGAATATTTTAGTGTATTCAATTCAACAAATATTCAACAAGTGCCTAGACTTAATTTTTTCTAATCAAAATACAACACTTAAAAACCTAAATAAACATATAGTTCTTTTCAGGCTCATGGCTTCTGGCCAAACCACCTCTTGCTGGCCTTATGTTGGCTTCTGTCAACCTCTAAGTCACCTCCTCTCCTTTTTTTGGAGTCTGTAACCTTAGCTCACAGGATTCCTGCTCCCTTCCCTACTCCTAACCACCCTTGGCAATGACGTCTCCGTCCGTGGATCCCTTCCTCAAACAGGCATCCCATGAGAACATTTTAAAAATTTTCCCTAAGCAAAACTGATCAATGTCCACTCTTCTCTCCTGCTGACTGACATTTGGTGAATGCAGTAGGTTTAGACAAGTGAGATCTGGTATATGTAGCTCCTCTCCTGCAATTTTTTAGTTTACATGGTTAAGCTTTTGTATGTTACACGCACATTGGAAAATGCAACAACAACAACAGCAACAGCAACGTGCCATATCCCCAGGATCACAAGATGGCATCTAGGACCAAGAACATGGCAGCTTTGGCTCCCACCAAAAACAGTCGATGAGGATGGTTCATTGATTCAAAACAGCTATGTGCTTTCTGTTTTCACAATGAAATTTTCTGATGTGACTCAAATTATACACAGTTCAGAAATGAATTCTAAATTTCTAAAATTTAAGTTTCTAAAATTAGCGTCTACCTTGAAACTAAAATACCACATTAAAAACAAACAAAAAGAACCCCATTTCACCTCTTATTAATAAGCAACCAGAACCAGTGAGAAATAATTTATAATACAATCAATAAAATCAATTTTCATTCCTGTTTCATGTGGCCTGGAAAATAAGCAGGTTGACAATGATTGACCAAGCACTGGCCTTTGGAGTGAAGAAACAGAAGTGGCTTACAGGTGCCAAGTATTGATATTTATTCTATTTTTCTAACTCCTATAATTAAAAATTTCATCACTAAATTCATCAGTAAAAGGCAAGAAGATACAAGAAAACAATAAAGTGGTAGCAGCTTTTCATCAGTAGGGATAAGAGCTACTCATTCTAAAATAAGAGGTTATGGCAGGCTCACTAGGCCCACCTGTTTCTACTCCCTTCCCAGTCTCTGCTGGAACAAGGACATCAGAGGAGAGACATGAGTAGCAGTCGAGAGGGTTCCATGGATTTCTGAAAGGAAAATGTTGAAAAATAGAGGATTTTAGATGACTTAAGGGAAGTTCATCTCTTAGCAGTACCAGGGAACGAGAAGCTGAGGTGTGAGCTGCCATGAAAGCGTTAGTTGGAAGTCTTCATTTTGTAAGACTAGGTCCCTTCTAGCTAGGCAACCACACCTCTCCCACCCCAGAAAAGACCAGAGATTATCTGGATAAACCTAATTGAGAAAGATCCAGATCCAGAAATTAGGAAGATTAAAAAAGAATTACCAAGCATCTAAAATCTGAACTTAAGAACCATACATTATTTGACTTCAAGTATATCAGACTTTTTATTTAAAACTGAGAAAACATTTTAAAAATTAAAATAATGATGAACTACTTTGCACTAATTGCTTAATTTGCTTCATCATATTCCTTTTTGTTCATTTTATTTAGAGTTTTCCCTTCCTTTTCAGAGTTAGCAGTTTGATCATCCGAACTCTTAATCCACTGACGTTACCAATAATTACCCATGGTTATCAAAAGATGCATTTCACCTCCCCTCTCAAAATGTCCTGAGTGACTGTTAAGCCTCTGCTTTAGCACACAAACTCCTATACTTGTACCTAAGAACAGGACTTAGCAAACTATGGTCAAATCAGACCTGATGTCTTTTTTTCTTTTTGCACAAACTGACTCTAAAAATGAGTTTTACATTTTTAGATAACTGGGGGGAAAGTATCAAAAGAAGAATATCTGGCAACCTGTGACAATTTGAAATTTATATGAAATTCAAATTTCAGTGGCCATAAATGACATTTTATTAGCACATACAACTTCTGTTCATTTATGGATTATCTATGTCCACACATACATAGACTCACAGGATGGTAAGCACAGCAGAGATACTGTAAGACCCACACGGCTAAAAATCTTTACTACCCAGTCCTTGTAGAAAAAGGAATGACTCCTGCCCTAAAGGTCCATGTGCTGTCCTGAAATCAGCTCAACCACCCCATCTCCTGTTTCTTTGTCTGCCTTACTTTGGAGCCTCAATTACCCTGCAGGATGTTCTCACACTAGACTGCCCTGAGCCCCTGCCTTTTTACTCCTTATCCTATGGCCATCTGTCCTACTGCCAGCTGTGGCTTGAACACTTGTGCCCCCTACGAAATTCATGCTCAAGTTGAGTCATCAATATGATGGTAGTAAGAGGTGGGAAGTGGTGAGATTAGGGCCCTTAGAAGAGGGTGTAAGGGAGTGGGTTGCTCGTCTGCTCTTCTGCCATGTGAGGACACACCAAGAGGCACAATCTGAAAAGAAGACCACAGCCCTTCCCAGACACTGAATCTACCAGCACCTTGATCATGGACTTCCCAGGCTCCAGAACTGTGAACAATAAATTTCTGTTCTTTGCAAATCACCTAGCCTACACTATTTTGTTACAACAGTACAAATGGACTAAGACACTACTGTTTCCCCTATGCCCTCCAATCCCATCCACACAGCACCCAAGCCAAGCTTCTCCCTCCTCTCCAGAGCTCTCTCCAGCTCTTCATCTTAACTCAGAGGCCTGGCTCTGCTCAGAGATACCCCACACCTGACAGCCTCTTTGGACTATCTATGGATTATCTATGTCCACACATAAACAGACTCACAGGATGGTAAGCACAGCAGAGATACTGGCATTGGAATCGCTCGTGTCCATTAGCACTAGGAGAGCTTAAATAAAGTGGTATTATTTTTATTCCCCACCTCCTCTTCTAAATCATTGTTCCTTCAGTTCCTTACAAAACACTTCCTTCTGGGTGTTTGACTTTTGGCTCCTCAATCCCCTAGTCACTAACATGGTTTCACTACGGATTCTGCTCAATGGAAGACTTTGGTATTTGACTCATTAAAATTTCTCTTCTAGCAACCCCATCCATCATCCTGGGCCAATTTCACATCCACGTGGTAATTTATTCAGAACCCTAGTCTTAAAATTCCTTCACTTCTTCCTAATGGAAAACCTTCTCTCCACTCAAATAGTTCCTTGAATCCATGGCAACCTGTGAGTTCAACAGCCAATATCTGCTCTCCCCTAGAAATCTTAAACTCCAAAATCCCACCCTCTGACCACAGCTTCCTCCCTTCCCGATGGCTCATTTTCTTACTCGCAGGATATTTTCTCTGAGTGACTGCAGTGAGACCCTCATTCTCCTTCCCTCACTAGCCTATATTGCCGTAATCATTTTCACACCACTGTCTTCCGATCCTGATACCCTGTTTTTCCAATAAACCAAACTCCAAAGTTCTAGCCCAGCCAAAAAGTAAACATAGACGGAATAATTTAGAAAAGGTGCATTTTGTAGCCATCCTTAGTAAAAATCAATATGTACAAAAATCAATGGATGCTGAAACTGCTGGGGGGGGGGAACTGAAGAGGAATAGGATGTGTACACAGTCTCAAAGTCTCAAAGTACTGCCAAGTTACTTATTAATTACTGAAAACAGTAACTTGACAGTGAATAAACCTAGCGATACCCCCTCAACTAAGTGATCCAAGTTAGTGCATCCGCACTCCTGGGTATACTGATCCTAAGGATATAAAATCTGTATGTAGAAGAAATAGCAGCCCTCCCATGTTATTTACTGCAGGCTTATTTACAGTAGCCAAGATATGGGATCACCCAAGTGTCCATCCACAGATGAACGGATAAAGGAAAGGTGCCACAGATACATGACAGAATACTGTTCATTCTTGAAAGAGAGGGAAATCCTGTCATTTGTGACATAGACGAATCTGGATGACATTAAATTAAATGAAATAAGCCATGCACAGAAAGACAAATACTACATGGTTGATCTTAAACCTGGAGTGTAAGAACAGTGAACTCACAGAAGTAGAAAGTAGAATCATAATTGCCCAGGGCTGGCAGAGTGAGGGGATTGAAGAGATTTTGGACTAAGACAAAAAATTTCACTTAGACAGAAGGAATAAGTTCAGGAGATCAATTATACGTCATAGCGACTGCCAAGTTAATTTATTGTATACTTGAAAAATTGCTACCAGGTGTGGTGGCTCATGCCTGTAATCCTAGCACTCTGGGAGGCCAAGACAGCTGGATTGCCTGAGCTTAGAAGTTCGAGACCAGCCTGAGCAGGAGCAAGACCACATTTCTACTGAAAACAGAAAAAAACTAGTGGGATGTTATGGCAGATACCCATAGTCCCAGCCACTAGGAGGCTGAGGCAAAAGGATGGCTAGAGCCCGTGATGGCACTCTACCCTGGGCAACTGAGTGAGACTCTGTATCACATACAATAAAAGAAAAAAAAAAAAAAAAAGAAAAGAAAAATTTGAAAACAACAAAAAAATTTGAAAAATTAAAAAAAAAAGCCCTCCAGCTCAGTTCAACCATCTTGTTATGATGTTCCTTCATTCAGGCTGTTGTGAACTGCTGGAAAAATTCCCCCAAGTGTAAGCATGCACAGTTCCTGACTGAGCTATGCCCACTATTACCCAGAAATCCTACTGAACATCTATGCCCCCCTCCCAGAAATTCACAAGTCAAAACTCTAATCTCTAATCCTAAACTGATAGTATGTGCAGATCTTTGGGAGGTGATTTGGTCATGAGGGTGGAGCCCTCCTGATGGGGTTAGGGCTCTCCCCATCAGGTGATGAAACTTGAAGACCACTGTCTGCCAAATACCAAACGTGGCGGCACCCTGATCTGGCACTTCCCAGCCTCCAGACCAGGGGAAACAAATTTCCGTTGTTTAAGCCACCCAGTCTGTGTGTTTAGTGTAGCAGCCTGAGCGAATGAACGTGTTATGCTGTACACAGGGGTGGGGAGGTGGGGGCTGGGGGACAAAGTTTAGGGAGGTTCAGGGACATGCTGAAAATCTCTCGGCTAGTAAGTTGTTAAAAAGTTAAAACTCTGTGAAACCAGAGCCTGTGTTCTGCTACTCCCACAAAGTCATTGTGACAAGACAACACGGGCATAATGGCAGAGGACAGAAATAGAATGCAATAGTTACAGGTCATTTTGAACATGAGGTCTGAGTGAGTCCATTATGCATGACCATAATTGAAGCTGAAAAAGGATTTCACGCTCTGAATTTATTTAATCACACCACAGAGTGGAGTAAGAGCCTCTACAAGTTCTATTTTGTCAGGAAATTTCAGCAATTATTACTGCTCTTTTCTGTTACTGTTTTAATGTTTTATTATTATAGTATATTTTCTAAAATTATTCCATCTATAGATAATCTTCAAGGTACTATACCCTCACTCTGCGCAATCCTTTCTAACACCCTGTCCCAGCTTTTCTGTTCTGCCCTTTAGGAGACATTTTCCAGGGAGAAAAACAACTTTTAAAAAGAAAAGAAAATGGGGTCTGCTTTTTAATGATGGAATAACTACTTGGAGGAAAGACAGAGAGAAATTTGAAACTGCCGACTTGATTCCCCACCTGCCTACAAACGTGCAAAGTTCCGGATAGAGAGTAAATGTGGGGGTCACTTCTGTGAGTAACGCCTCTGAGACATGGTCCATTTGATTTTTGTCCTATTGTGATCTTAAAGTTACTGACAGATTTATCTTGCTCTTGCATGTCATGGTAACAGTTGAGCTTTTTGGCAGTGGGAAAAATAAAATTCCACAGAGAAATGAAAGACTCTAGGGGTCTGGATCATATGGTTCTTTTCCTTTGTAAAAACAATTAGAAAGTTAAGGCAATCTAACTGCATATTCCAGGAAGGTTTCAGAAGGTCAGGTGGTCACAGAATCACGGCACTAAAAATTGAAACATACCTGCTTTCTGACAGGTAACTTACTATCTCTATTTTATAAATGAAGCAGTCAAGACTCAGAGAGGATGACTACTAAGAAATAACAAAGGAAGGCAGGGCAGGGCGGCTCACACATGTAATCCTAGCACTCTGAGAGGCCGAGGCTGGTGGATTGTCTGAGCTCAGGAGTTCGAGACCAACCTGAGCCAGAGAGAGACCCCATCTCTAAAAATAGCCGGGCATTGTGGTGGGCACCTGTAGTCCCAGCTACTCAGGAGGCTGAGGCAAGAGAATCGCTTGAGCCCAAGAGTTTGAGGTTGCCCTGAGCTATGATGCCAGGGAACCTAGGATGACAAAATAAGACTCTGTCTCAAAAAAAAAAAAGAAAAAAAAAGGAAAGAAAGAAAGAAAAAGACATAGAAAGGTACAGAAAAAGCAGCAGCGGAATAGGTGACCCAACTCCTCTATCTCAGGCAGATCTGGGGCTTTGAACCAGAAGTTCAGACTCACCCAAAGAACTTTTTGGAAACTTTGTGCCAAAGACAAACCACAGACTGGGAAAAAATAATTGCAACTTACATATTAAATAAAATAACTTATATTTAGATATATAAAAAACACTTAAGCTCGGGAGGCTGAGGCAAGAGAATCGCGTAAGCCCAAGAGTTAGAGGTTGCTGTGAGCCGTGTGATGCCACGGCACTCTACCGAGGGCGGTACAGTGAGACTCTGTCTCTACAAAAAAAAAAAAAAAAAAACACTTAAAATTAAACAAGAAAACAAACAAGCCAACATCACTTGTCTTTAGAGAAATGCAAATTAAAACAACAAGGAGATACTACTACGTACTTATTAGAATGGCTAAAATCCAAAATCTGACAATACCAAATGCTAACAAGGCTGAAGAGCAACAACCTATCTTCGAAGGTGGGAATACACGATGGTACAGCCCTGTGGGAAGACCGTCTTGCAGTTTCTTACCCTCAACACACTTGACATACTACCCAGCAAGGGCACCTTTTGGTATTTACCCAGTTGGTTTGAAACTTACATCTGCATGAAAACCTGCATATGAATGTTTATAGCAGCTTCATTTATAATCACCCCAAACCTGAAGTAGCCACAATGCCCATCCATAGATGAATGGATAAACTATATTATCTATGATAGGGAATATTATTCAGTAATGAAAGGGAATGAGCTACTCATTCAAACAACAGGGGAGAACCTTAATGCCTTTTGCTAAGTAAAAGCTAATTTGAAAAGACTACCCACTGTATGATTCCTTTCATATCACACTGAGAAAGGGAACCCTGCGGAAGTGAAAAATAGATCAAACTCACCAGGAGTTTGTGGAGAGAAGTAGATCTAGGGTGAACACAGGACATTTTTTTTTCTTTAGCACAGTGAAGCCATTCTGAATCCTAACGTAGTGGTGGATACATAGCCTTATGCTTTTGACAAAATCTACAGAACTTCATAGTGCAAAGGGTAAACCTTAATGTATGCAAATTAAAAAAAAAAAAACAACCACCACCACCAGAAGGTCACAGGAGCCCAGGAAGGAATGCAGACTGTGACAAAAGAGTCTTCTCATACTATTAATGTATGTCATAAACTCACTAAAGCGGGTCAGAGAAAAAAGGGTGCTGATCTAAGTAACTTTGGAAATGACTAAAGACAAAAAGAAACTATACATAAAATAAGCACAGCACTTAAACTGATAAAGCTGTTTCTCAGGAGGGTACAAACGAACAGTTCCGAAACCCTGTCCACGCGTTCTGGGAATGACCAAATATGTAAATAGATGTCAGAGGGTGGAGCTCGCTTTCTCTTACTGCTGAAAAGAAGGTTCTGGAGAACAGGAAAAGGCTTGAGTGAGCCGTGTAGGACTGGATTAAAGTCAGAGACATCATTAGAAACTCATGTTCACTTTAAAAATATGCGTACAGATGGGCAGATACGTGTTCATGTACGAGTCAGTGCAGACACACATGGGTCCCAGCGCTGCCCGCTGACAAGGCCTGCACGTGGCACTCTAGTGGCCATGAGCACCCCCAGCACTCAGGCTTTTATTTGTAATACTATTCTCCAATAAAAGGAAGCAGGCTCCATGGAGAAACTGCTCACTTGAGGGCTGGGGTAAGGAATACCCAAGATGAACCTCAAGCATCTTATAATGCCAGGAAATAAGGAAGTGCTCAAAAAGAAAACAATAATGGTGTTATGTCAACCAGTAGTTGCCAGTGACCAAACCTAGAACAATTTGAGCAACCAAATTATTCATGTGATATTGAATTATAACCCAATACCAAACTGGATAAAATATCAGTTCATCTGAAAGAAATAATTGAATAAAGAAATGAGGGAGAAGAGACAACTTCTATTTAGGAGAATTCCAAATAATTTTTATAGATACCCTGCTCTCAAGGAGGTGGGGCTTAACACCCTACTCCCTGAGCGTGGGCTACACACAGCGACTTCCTTTCAAAATGTACACATCTGTAATCCTAGCACTCTGGGAAGTAGAAGCGGGAGGATCCCTTGAGCTCAGGAATTTGAGACCAGTACGAGCAAAGGGGACCCCCTATCTCTACTAAAAATAAAAAAATTAGACGTGTATCATGGAAGGCGCTTGTAGTCCCAGCTACGTGCGTGGCTGAGGCAGGAGGACCACTTGAACCCAGGAGTTTAAGGTTGCTGTGAGCTAGGCTGATGCAATGGCCCTCTGGCTGGGGCAACAGAGTGAGACTCTGTTTAAAAAAACAAAACAAAACAAAAACAAAATGTACAGTATGAGAAGGGGGGAAGTTGGCAGGGGAGAAAGCAGACAAACATTGCCTCAGCCAGGTGATCAAAGTTAATGTCAACAGTGGTAAGTCACATTTGTAGCATGTACCCTTTTCTTTACTTCTGTGGTGTTCCTCCCCCCCCCACCAAACCCCAGTCTAACCATGTGAAAAAAGTCCCAGACTGGGGGACTTTCTACAAAATACTTGATCACTGCTCCTGAAAACTGTCAAGGTTATTAAAAAAAGACGGAGCAAGCAAGAGACTTTCACACTCAAGACATCCCTAAGGGGGTGTAACAACCAAACATAATGGGCTGTCCTAAATGGGAGCCTGGAATAGAAAAAGAGTATTAGGGGAAAATGAATGAAATCCAAACACAGCATCCGTTTAGTGAATGAGGGGAGCCAGGTGCTGGGTATCTAGGAACTCTATACTACCTTTGCAGATTTTCTGTAAATCTAAAACTATGCTAAAATAAAAAGTATATTTAAAAAAAGCCACCCACTTGCCTGAGCTCCACCTGAAGAGATTTGATTCAGTCTGGGAACACTGCCACATATAGAGTGGGAATAAGTAACAATAAGTAATGGGCAAAACCTACCTGGAAAGACTTTTTCCAGGTTACCCCAGCTCTCCCAACTCACTCACTCACTCATACTTGGCAAACATTTACAGAAGGCCTGACATGTCCTAGGAACTGTACAAGGTCCTGGGAATTCAAAACAAAATAAGCCACTATTTCTAAACAGTGGGTCACAACCCATTAGTAGGTCACGTTTGGCATTTTTTCTCTAATGAAATGAAATAATTAAAAAAAAAATCAGAATGTAATTTACATAATAAGGGTTTGGGTTAGAAAATTATTACATGCAATTGCATAAGTGTATCACATGTCTGTTTGTCTATCTGTTGATCTTCTGTATTACGATGTAAAATCCATCTTCCTAAAGTTAAGGCCAAAAGAGTTTGAAAGCTACCGCAATAAATTATGTCCCTGGCTTCAAGGAGTTTAGTATGCTTGATCTCAGCCAAAAGGCCAAGAAGCCATAGCTTCAAGGAGTTTAAATTTAGCAGTAGATAAAAAAAAGTAAATCTTAGAAAAAAAGATTTTCTTTGATTATAGTATAAAAACACTTTCTATGGTTGATGTAAAAAAATGTTGTTTACTGGTTCATAAATCTTAGCCTAAGAAGTTATAAGAGCATATTTATACTTAGGCTTATAATTTATTCTACTGTATCTTTAGGAGAAAACTTAAGGCAACTGCCTAATTAAGATAGTCACTCTAGGCTACGAAATTTAAAGGCCTGGCACTTAACAACTGTACAAATGTCCACTACAAACAGACTAACAAATTTCTCGTGGCATATTTTTACAGAAATCCGTATTTCCATTGTTTTCCAATAATTCATTTATACCCAAGCCTCTGGTTTGTCCTCTAAATTTCTTTCCTCATTATTTCAAGTTAGAATAAACATATTTTTAGTCTCTAGGTTACCTTCCCGTGAACACAACAATGCTCAATTTAATTGTCGTTTAATGCTTTGGATGGCCTGCAAATCACTGTATCTACTGGCAAACTAGATAAAAAATTTTCTATTTAAAGACTAAAAAAAGCAACTTTTCAATGTAAGATTTCCGGGTTGGCTCACTTTCCTTAGGCTTCCCAATGAAAATTAAGCATATCAATAAAACTCATTATTAACATTATTTTAAGCATAAAGTCTTTTTTTTTTTTTTTTTTTTTTTTTTTTTTTTTTTTTTTTGTAGAGACAGAGTCTCACTTTATGGCCCTCAGTAGTGTGCCGTGGCCTCACACAGCTCACAGCAACCTCCAACTCCTGGGCCCAAGCGATTCTCTTGCCTCAGCCTCCCAAGTAGCTGGGACTACAGGCGCCCGCCACAACGCCCGGCCATTTTTTGGTTGCAGTTTGGCTGGGGCCGGGTTTGAACCTGCCACCCTCAGTACATGGGGCTGGCGCCTTACCGACTGAGCCACAGGCGCCGCCCAGCATAAAGTCTTTTAAAAAGTTAAATCTGTAGGTACTCAAAGTAAACAACAGCACGTGAGGATCTTCTTTTTGTTTTTTCTACAATCCCACGAGAAGCCAGAGGGGAAAAGAAAACAGGACAAACAAGTAGAAAGGACCAGGAGAGAAACAGTTAATGGGAAAATAGCCGTGAACATACACAACCCCTCCAAAGCGAGGGGGCAGAATCAACACGGGTAAAACAGCACCACTCCCACCGGCCATTGAAAAGAGCCTCTGAAAGTACCATAGGCAGATTCTGAGAATTGTACAATGCTCCCATTTATACAAACAAACCTCTTGCTCCAATAGGTGAAAGCTTTTTAAGTGTTCCTTCTTTGAAATGAGGTTGTATATTGAAAAGTCTCTTTACTGGGAAACATTTTGCTTTTTCAGGGAAATAGCAATTATATTTGCTGAACTATTATATATCCATTCTAATAATCTCAATCTCTGCAGTTTGCAGATATGTGCACAGACTCACATATAATCAGATCCTAAAAAAAGGGTTTTGTTGAGACTCTCCAACCGTCTCAGAGTATCATTCATTTTGATATGAAAATAAACAGATGCATTGTATTTTAAGGGGGAAAAAAGGCAAGGAAATATGTATATAGAAATTACAACTCCAAAAATGCACAGGCTTGTCCCTTTGAAGTCCTAGCACCCCAAAGAATTCAACTAATAGCTCAGATGGGGCTGTACCACTTTTATTTACTATTATTATCCTATAACCAAGCAGGGTTAATTATTGAACTATATACAGTTACTGTATAAGCCATTAACTTTTTAAACATTTATTTCTTTTGAATACTCAATCTAAAATTAACTGTTACTTTCATAAGCGTTGCAGAGTCTATCAGTGTAAAACACAAGATATCTTTTAAATTATATTTTTTAAAAGTTAGCTCTCTGTAATCTCCTGATGGAAATGTTCCATCTTAATCGTGGTGACAGTTCCAGGGGTAAACACATTTGTCAAAACTCAAGCTGCGCCTTGAGATTGGTTGCATTTTATTGTGTGTAAACTGTAACTCAATAAAACCAATGAGAAAAAAAAGACATTCGCCAAATCTGATGAGGATGTGGGAGGAGAGCATAATTTTAAGAGAAAACCACGTAAGCTAAACATTTGTATCCTCATATTAATCACAAAATTTTTAAGAAGATAAAAAAAAGAAAGTCAGATCACTATCGGGAGGAAGAATTTAAAAAGAAATAAAAATTCACTATTGTGTGCTAATTTGGGAGTACCATTGTAATTTAAGTGGTACCTTCTTCACAGTGAAATACATAACAGGGAACATTCCCTGAGATCCAGACATCTGACTGCAAAAGAAGAAGGAAATCTGAAAAAACTAGCTCGCTTCTGAGCAACCACCTGTTTTCTCTTTTTTAAATTTATTTCTGATTACCATGAATTACCCATGATTAGGTTTGCATGTGTAAGGTAAAGTTCACATTGTAGTTGTGACCTCCACTGAGGAATGTGCCATATCCCCCTACCTTGTACCCATTAGGAGGGAACTTACCAAGCCCCCTCCCTCCCCCTTCTCCTGAATTGAATTGAGTCCTTTCTCTCATATGAGCACATTACTGTTCATCTAAAAGGTTCAACTTAGTATTGAGTACATGGAATGCTTGCTTTTCCATTCTTGTGGTACTTCACTTAGGACAGTGTTCTCCAAATCCATCCAAGTTGTAACAAAAGATACAAAATCTCCATCTTTTTATGGCTGAATCATATCCCATGTTTTCTCTAGTGTTGGGCTGCTGAGTGCACAGAGAATGTCAAATATCCAAAGCCAGTGGGTCCTATACAAACACACGTTACATACATGATCCTATGGTACATAGGATCCACTTGCTGTGGGGTTTTTGTTTTTTGTTTTTTTTTGGTTTTTTGTTTGTTTGTTGTTAGAGACAGTCTCTGGTGCCCTGGGTAGAGTGCCATGGTGTCACAGCTCACAGCAACCTCCACTCTTGGGCTTACAAGATTCTCTTGCCTCAGCCTCCCAAGTAGCTGGGACTGCCGGCGCCCGTCACAACACCTGGCTATTTTTTGTTGCAGATGTCATTGTAGTTCAGCAGGCCCAGGCCAGGTTTGAACCCGCCTCCCTCAGTATACGTGGCTGGGCTGACGCCATAACCACTGTGCTACAGATGCTGAGTAATGTGTTTTTTTCCTTATTATAAAAAGTAGAAGTTTATTATATTGTAGAAGTTTATGAAGACCAGGAAAATACAGTAAACAGTAATCTCACCAAATTGTAATTTTTGTTATATCTTCCATTTTTCTCTCTCCATTTTTTTTTTATATAATTGAAAGATCTGGAATAAATACAATATGAATTCTGGTCTCAACCTGAACAAACATCCTCCCATGACATTCATTTGTAAAAGTTTTATTACTATGTATTATGAAGTACTTCCTGTAAATATCATTTACACAAGTTGTATAAGAACCCATTGTGTAACTATATCAAAATTAAAGTACCATTTTTACTATTGAACTTCTATATATTTTTTTTAAATTTACAAGGAATGCAATGAACACCTTTACATATAAATCTTTCAGCATATTTAAAAGTAATGTATTTCCTGAAGTAAAGAAAGTGTTCCTAAGTTTAACATAAACACCAGAAGCCATGATAAAAAAAATTGGTAACTTCAACATATAACAAAAGTAAACTCTCCGTGTGACAAAAACAAAAGCATAGTTAAAAAAAACAATAAGCAGATGGGGAAGGTTAGTCAAACTATGATTCATGATAAGGGCTAATGCCCTTCATACAGAGAAAGCTTTAACAGCTCAGTAAGGAGAAGACCACTGCACTAGAAAAATCAGCAAAAGAAATGAACATTCTCATTTAGTGAAGAACATTGAAATAGCTCTTAAATCTATTAAAAGATGTTCCTCATTATAAAAGAAATGCAAATTAAAACCACACTGAGAGTTGTTGCTTATCAGATTGGCAAAGATCCAAAAATTTTAACACATACTATGCCGTAAAAGGTTTGGAAAAAAGGCACTCATCTCTCACAGTATGGCTGGAACTGGGACTACTACACAAAGAAAGTTTTATTCATAATAGCAAAAGTCCATTAAAACAAAACCAATTTTCATACAGCCGTATGATGGGATAAAAGTAGCTGTTAAAAAATAAGATGTTACAGACATGGAACAATCTCCAAGGCATTAGAAAGCTTAAAGAAAGCAAATAAAGGCCATTTAAGACAGCATATTTCCATCTGTGTAAAACTAAAGTGTAAGGTGGGGCCCAATACACTTTCTCTTGCTTGCAATTTCTCTCGTGTGCACATATGATTAATGCAAAATATATCTCTGAAAAGAAGCACAATTGAACGGGTGACTGGGGTTCATGGCAGCAAGCTGTCCACCTTTCTCCGTCTATTTTTAATACCTTTTGAATTTTAAAACATCTTAAATTTATTCCCATTAGAGAAAAAAAAGCTATAATTTTAAAAAAATGAAATTCAAATTTCATTTCGACACCTTAAAGTAGAATAATTCCGCCAAAAGGCCTGAACACTGTAAGATTTTTGAGTGTGAAACTGCTTTCCAAACGGTTTCCCAAATTCAATATCAATGATATTAGGAGCAATATAAGATTCTTATATTTGATAACATGATTAGAAAAAAGGTGTCATTTTTTGATTTGCATATTAGGAGTTTGAGCATTTTCTCTTATTTTGCTAGCTCTTTGTATTTGCTCTTTTGTGACTTAACCAGTCATAACCTTTTGCCCTTTACCTACTGGGGACGATGTTTTTCATAAAATATATTATGCTGTATATTAATCATCTCCCTGTAACTTATTATAGTTTTTATAAAGCAATTTTTATCTGCCTTCTAATTTCTAGCTGTTTGACAGAAGTTTTAACTTTCATGTGGTAAAATACAGTCATAATTTCTTCTACTTCATTCATTTCCAAGCATTCTTTGATTGCTATTATACTACGTTCCTGAGAGGTAAGAGTTGCCTGTCAGGGCAACTAACGGGTTATAGGTGATTCTAATATGACATGGTAAGTGAAGGTGAAGGGCCATGTGCTACTTATGGACACACAAAGTTGGTTACTTAGCTCAACTCGGCAGCAGAGCCCAAGTTTCTAGAAGAGATTATTCTATAGATGAGTTTTAGAAGATAAGGGTATCAGCCATTAAACACAATGGGAAGAGCGTGCTTGGTAAAGGGACTGCCACAGGACGTGTGGATGGTAGGATGCCCACAAGGAACCTCTAGCGGGAGGTTATTACCGGAGCCTAGAATGATGTTACAGGGCTATTTCAGGCTCATTTCTGGCTTGTAATCTACAGACCTGTGAAGTAATAAAGACATGTTTTTGTTAGGGGCTAACCCATTCCCCTACTCCCGTCCCAGAACAAACGGCCTACCTGGCCTCACCCCAAGAGTTCCCCTGGAAAGACTGTAGCCTGCCAAAGCCTTCCAGTAACCTGCGGAATCTTCCTCCCCCTCTGCCAAGTATAAACACAAGCCCCCAACCACTCTTACTGCCCAGGCGGGTCTCCGTCTCCTTTCTGTAACTTGCCCTGAACCTCTCCTGGTCTCGTCTCTGGGGACACGACTAAAACCCTTTCATCTGAATCTCTCCTGGTGTTGTTCAGATCTGACTCCATTGACCCACCTGTTGGAGATTTGTAGAGGATTCTGTCCCATCTGCCACTGAGGGTGAGAAGGGGTCCTGAACATCTTTACACGGAACTTCTCTTGGCCCCTCCACATCTCTGTGCTCTCATGTCCCCTTCACTTCATTCTTGCTTCTCCAGGATTTTCATTTGCAGCCCAGGTGGTTCATGCTTTTAGCCCCCAGGGGGCCACAAGTCTCTGAGAGGACCAGGGGATGGCCAGCCTCTCAGAGAATCTCTTTTGCTTCCCTAACCTAGGTTATAGAGGATGGGGGAATGCCGCCTTTTCT
Source organism: Nycticebus coucang (assembly GCF_027406575.1). Lineage (NCBI taxonomy): Eukaryota > Metazoa > Chordata > Mammalia > Primates > Lorisidae > Nycticebus > Nycticebus coucang. The sequence goes on from NC_069784.1 coordinate 120,304,933, forward strand.
CCTCAGGTAGGGGAAAGACATCTGAGACCTGGAACAGGCCCTTCTATTCTCTCAGCGGAAACACCCCAGAGGTGTCTCCTTTGACATAAAAATTCAGGCCTCAAAGGAAAGATGCAGCCAAAATGCCTCATTTTACTACAACACTGCTTGGCCTCAATACAAATTGGATACCGAGTTTATATGGCTTGAGAATGGAACCTTTAAATTCAATATCTTAAAGACTTAAATAATTGCCTCCAAAGAAATGGGAGATAGGACAAAATCCCCTATGTTCAAGACTTCTCTCCCTCTACTCTTTCCCCCTCCTGTGCAAATCATACTTGATCCCTCATATCCTCCTCTGCCTGTCAACCCCTCTCCCTCTGTCTTCTCCTATTCTTCCCATTTTCCCTCCTCCATAGCTTCCTGTAGATCCTACTGCTCCACCTCCTAACCTCCCCACCCCGCCAGCCTCAAGGCCCTCCACCTTCCCCACCCCGCTAATCCATTCACGTTCCCACATCATGAGCTTCTCACCAAATTCCTTCCCTGTTCGCTGGCTTCTTCCGTGGCCAACTTCAGCCACCACCAACTTTCCAGCCCACAAGGGCCATACACCCCTAACAGGTTGCCAATTTCCACTGGTTGTCAACATCTATGCAAGGCTTCCCAGTCACCAGCTCTGCCCACCAGCTGACTTCCCAGGCACAGTCTCCCCCTAGCTACACTCTATTCTCTCCCACATACCAACTGAGATATTTCAGAAGTCAAAAGTCATAATAAATCTCTCAAAGCCAAAATTAAAATCCAGCCCTTTTTTCTGTCTAAAACCATTTTAGCTCTTTACTAATTTAAATCTTAATACCAGAAAGAAAAAAGTACTTCATCTCCCAGTTGGCCCCATTTCTTAGTCGGCCCCAATATTTAGAATAAACCCCCAAACTATAAAAAAGCTGCAGGCCCCACAAACAGAACTTTGAAATGTGGTCTTCATGGTCTTTTTATTTTTGTGGGTTGTTTTGTTTTGTTTGAGACGTAGTCTCATTTTGTCACCCTCAGTAGAGTGCAATGGCACCATAGCTGACAGCAACGTCCAACTCTTGGGCTCAAGCAGTTCTTTTGCCTCGGCCTCCTGAGTAGCTGGCACTACAGATGCCTGCCATAGTGCCTGGCTTTTATTTTTAGAGACAGGGTCTCGTTCTTGCTCAGGGTGATCGTGACCAGTGAGCTCAAGCAATCCAGTCACCTTGGCTTCCCAGAGTGCTAGGATCACAGGTGTGAGCCACCACAGTTGGCCCTTTCATGGTCTTTTTAATAGAGATAGAGAAAAGAAAACAGAAAAATATAAAATGGGACTAACAGTAGCCCAGAAAACAGGAAAATTGGAAGGGATCGCCATCTTATACAAGTCAGAGTAATTTTCAGATTTATGGAGTTTTGCAAGCTTTGAGGAAAGTAGATAAAGCAGATCCAGTAACTTAGCTCTTCTTTACATCACCAAGGTAGAAAAACACCTTTCTCCCAGAACTGACCAAATCCAGGTCTTCAACTGAAGGAGGTATTCAGGTATGGGTCAAAATTGTAGGTATTAACTTGGAAATAAGGTGAACTGATAGATGATGAACAGATGGATTATAGAATAGATCAAATACAGCTAAATGTTAACAATAGACTCTATAAGTAGTAGTCACTGTAAAGTTCAACTTTTCTGTATGTTTGAAAGGTTTTTCATTGCAAAATGTTGGTGGCAGGGTTTTGAGTCAATCATACTTGGCCAAGTCCTCACTGCATTAGCTAAGACTGGAACAAGATGCCCAAAACTCAAATCACCTCATTTCCTCATCTGTGTAAAGTAGACCATTACTGATCTCATGGAGTTGATAAGAAAAATGACAACAAGAGAGTTTCTGCCTCTATAGAGGTTACCACCTGAGCAGTAAGTGGGGCAAAGAAATGCAGGTCTGGAATCGCTGGGGCTAGTTGGTGACCTTTAAGGCGGTGGAGGAGTGGTAAACCTACCTCTGGGTTTATTAGCACCCAGGTGGCCATCAGGAAATGTGTGGCTTGGTCTGGAAACCTTGCTTCCAAGATGGAGAAAGTGCATCTAGGATGCCCTGGAAGTGCCCAGGAGGCAATCACAAGCCTATTTCTTACACTGTTTTTCCAGAATGCAGCTCCCAGATTCACACAGTTCTCTAGGGGCCTCAGGAAAAGCCATAATGCCCAGAAATGGCAGCCATAGTCTCTGACTCTAATCATATTCCATCTAGGCTATTTATTTCATTTTTACTGGTTTCCTTAGGAAACGTGATGGCCACAACCAAATCTTAAGGAAACTGGCTGTAAAATACACAGCAGTACAAGCCTGTGGTGCTGCTTTAGTGATTGAGGACACCTGGCCACGTCCCAGTGTCAGAGGGACACATGTGACACTCCAGATAGGCAAATATTACAGCTGATCTTGCCCAAAATGAGGAACTGCCACATACTACCCCACCACCAGCCCTTTATGACATAGAACAATATCTGCCACTGTGCCAGAAGGGACGCTCGCCCATGATGATGACTATTTGCAAATAGTCATAAGCAAATTTCAAGTTCTATAGCAGGCAGCAAACACAAAAGCAAGACCACACAAAATCATTTTGTTCTTGGAATTGGGCAAGTCATAAAAACTAGGCATTGCTATGATGAATATGTATCCTGAAGAGAAGCAAAGTGACCATATGACCTTCATTTGCAAGTGGAAATGAGCCTATGGCAGTGCCGGAAGGCTCTTCCCTGCACACTATCCTTTCTTCTTGTCACACAGAACCCTGCATTTCTTAAAATGCATGCGGCATAAGTGCTTTAATTAAGGACCCATGTGAAGGCAAGATTGATTTGCCTGTGCAACATTGATTTTTCAGACAGAACTTCACACTATGACCAAAGGACTATGGAGCAATGAAACATTTAAACAGACACAGAGAATGACAGATAACTAACTCTTTTATAATTGACATATATCATTACTGGAGAGAGAATTTTTAAAAGATGAGAAATCCACATGATATCAGAATGCAGAAGATATTTTAAAGAAAAATGATCATGATGGTGATGGCTTCATTTATTTCAAAGAATACAACATACACCAACATTATCAATTATAGAGTATTTTTATTTCTACATTTTCTTAGCAACTTACTGCCTTTATTTATAAAACAAAGTCACTTATTTTTTTCTTTTTTGAGACAGAATATCACTCTGTTGCCCTGGGTGGAGTGTCACAGCATCATAGCTTATAGCAACCTCAAACTCTTGGGTTCAAGAGATCTTCTTGCCTCAGCCTCCCAAGTAGCTGGGACTATAGGTGTCTGCCACAGTGCTCAGCTAGTTTTTTTCTATTTTTACTAGAGACAGGGTATCTCCATCTGCCTCAGTGTCCCAGAGGACTAGAATTACAGGGATGGGGCACTGCATCTGGCCTAACAATGTCACTTTAATTTAGAAAAAGAGAACTTTGGATGTTGTATTATTGTATACAGAAATTCATGTGATAATGTTCTGCACATGGTCCAGATAAAAAGCCCAGTAGTCTTGAGACTTAAGTACTACTTTGATTCATTGTTCATGCTAAAATATTCCCCCCTGCATGGAATGTAAGTAAAACTCAGTGTTTGTCACCAATAAATGGTACTACTAAAAAGTAACAACCCCATTGGCACAAAGAAAATTAAAAAAAAATAAAAATAAAAAAAGCCTTTGAGTTCTGTGGGGACAGTATCAAGTAGTCTAAGACACATCTTACTAGAATCTCAGAAGGAGAAGAGCAGAAGTGAAAGGTGGAAATAGTATTTGACAAAATAGTGACTAAAAATGTTACAACCTGATGAAAGGGATAAATCCACAGATCCACGAAGGTCAATGAAGCCCAAAGCTAAAGAAAGAAAGGCACACATTTAAGATCGTAAAACAAATGAAATTAATCTACAACACAATGCTGCTTTAAGATTCCAGCTAACTTCTTTGTAGAAATTAACATGCTGGACCTAAAATTTACATGGAAGTTCAAGAGAACTAGAATTACCAAAACAATCTTGAATAAGTAAAACAAAGTTGAAAGGCTCACCCTTTCTAATTTCAAAACTTGCCTTAAAGCTATACCAACCAAGACAATGTAATAAAGGCATAAGGCTGGACATAGATCAACAGAATCAAGAGTCAAGAAATAAACATCTATGGTCAGTAGATTCCTGACGAGGGTGCCAAGATAATTCAATGGGAGAAGTAAAAGTTTTTCAGCAAACGCATAAAGGAAATGATACATCCGTATAAAGAAGTATTATTTGGTAATGAAAAGAAATGAAGTACTGATATGTGCTAACAACATAAATAGTCTTTGAAAACATTATGCTGAGTGAAGAACTCGACCACAAAGGACCACATCTGTGTGATTCCATTCATATGAAGTGCCCAGAGTAGGCAAATCTTAGAGCAACAGAAGGTGGATGAGTGGTTGCACAAAGCTAGACAGCTAGAGAGGGGGAAGGGATTGAGTGTGATAGTTAATGGTAAGAAGTTTCCCATTTGAGCAATTAAAATGTTCCAAAATTGATTATGGCAAAAAATGCACAACTCTATGAATATACTAAAAGTCATTGAACACTTTCAATGAGTGAATTATATGGTATACGAATTATATCTCAGCAAGCCGTTTTTTCCAAAAAGAAAAAAAATCAAGACACAACATAATAAAATTATTGAGAACCAATGATACAGGAAAAAAATGTGAAATGCACAGGGGAAGACATAAAGAAGGTAAAAAGACAAGCCACAAATTTGGAGATAGGCTGGTTATTCCAGAATTATACAAAACTACTGTAAATAAATAAGGAAGAGAAGAAAAATGGGCAAAACATATAAGTGAGCACTTTACTGAGGAAGAATCAGAAATGGTTAAGAAACAAATGAAAAGATAGATAATGAAACAGACTTCATATGTAATCAGATGATGAAATTTAAAAATATCAAATGCCATTTCATCCCTGAAACTTAAAAGGCTGACAAGAAGATTTATACTTCCTTTTTTTTTTTTAGAGACAGAATTTCACTTTGTTGCCCCCTTGGTAGAGTGCTGTGGCATCACAGCTGACAGCAATCTCCAGCTCTTGGACTTAGGCGATTCTCTTGCTTCAGCCTCACGTAAGTAGCGGGGACTACAGGCGCCCGCCACAACACCTGGCTATTTGTTGTTGTTGTTGCAGTTTGGCTGGGGCCAGGTTCGAATCCACTACCCTTGGTATATGGGGCTGGCGCCCTACTCACTAAGCCACGGGCACCGCCCAAGATTTATACTTCCGATGGAAGTATCAAATAGCATAACCATCTTGATCAACAATGACTACAAAGGGGTATATACTCAATGTTGCAGAAATTCCTGTACTAAGTAAAAAATCCTAGGAATACTATGCATAGTGCACCTGGCTGTATGTGCAAGAATATTCATAGCAAACCTGTTTGTAGCAGCAAAAGGCCAAAATGTCCAACAAAGAGAAAAATGAATAAGTTGTGGCAGATAATGAGATTCTTTATGCCAATAAAAATGGATGAAATTACAGTTAGGTTTAAAAAACAAGCTTTGGCTTGGTGCCTATAGCACAGTGGTTATAGTGCCAGCCACATACACCAAGGGTGGCAGGTTCAAACCCGGCCAAGGCCAGCCGAACAACTGCAAACAAAAAATAGCCAGGCATTGTGGTGGGCACCTGTAGTCCCAGCTACTTGGGAGCCTGACGTAAGAGAATCACGTAAGCCCAAGAGTTTGAGGTTGCTGTGAGTTGTGACACCGCAGCACTCTACCAAGGATGACATAGTAAGACTTTGTCTCAAAAAAAAAAAAGCAAGCTTCTACGTAATTTATATCATACAATTCTGCCTATAAGGTTCAACAACAAGCAAAACTAAACATATATAATGTTAGGTAATACTATCAAGGGGGTATGAAAAGGACTAACGTGAAAACCCGCACCATGATACCACTTACAGGGAAATAACGAGGGCTTATGGCTGAGCACAGTTGCTCACGCCTGTAATCCCAGCACTCTGGGAGACCGAGGCAGGTGGATTGCTCTGAGCTCAGAGGTTCAAGACCAGCCTGAGCAAGAGCGAGATCCCACCTCTAAAAATAGCCAGGCATTGTGGTGGGTGCCTATAGTCCTAGTTACTCGGGAGGCTGAGGCAAGAGCTAGAGGTTGCTGTGAGCTACGATGCCAAAGGCATCACTCTATTGAGGGCAACAAAGTAAGACTCTGTTTCAAAAAAAAAGAAAAAAGAAATAAAGAGGGTTTAGGAAGGGACTCACGGGGAACTCCAAAGTTAGTGGGTTAAAACTAAGTAACAGATACACGGTATTTTAATAAATTTTTATCTGGTCAGTCTTATTAAAAACAATTTCTAAAAAGAAAATAAAAGCCAACAGGAGGTAAAGAAATACAGGCAGGGTGGCACCTTTGGCTCAAAGGAGCAGGGCGCCGGCACCATATGCTGGAGGTGACGGGTTCAAACCCAACCCCAGCCAAAAACTGCAAAAAAAAAAAAAAAATACAGGCAGTAAGTTTGAATAGTCTTTATAACATTTGGGTAGGAAGAGGAGAGAGAGAACAGAATAGACAGAAGGGGATCTAGGGTCAAGAGATAATTTGGCTTTATTCTTTTCCATAACACTAATGCTTTGCAAACATATGGGCTAAGGAGTAAAAACTAATGAGATTTAGAGATTAGCTCCTTAACAGTAGTAGCAGTGACAGGAATAGTAAATGCTAACATTTATTGAGAGATTGTGCTAACTCTTTACCTATGTTAACTCATGGCAACCTCACAACACGATAAGGCAAACTCTTTTACTAGTCCCATTTTTCATTTGGAAAAACTGAGGTCCATTGAGGTTAAATAACATGCTCATGGTCACACGTTTAGAAAGATGGCAGCTCCAGAGCCAAGGTTTTTATCCTTAGTTCTATACAGCTTCTGATTATGAGGGAGGGGCCGTCACTGAAGGCACCAGGTCCTGGAGGACAGAAGCTAGACAGGTCTGGACGAAGAGACGATAATGCAGAAGCTGGAATAGAAAAGGGGAGGAAAAGCACAGGTGTAGATAAATGGATAAATGGCAGGGGTGGGGGAAGGATGAATTTGGAATCTGGTTGCTTAGTTCGAGCCCTATTTCTACCACTTTGGGATTTTTTGTTCGTTTGGTTGTTGGTTTTTGAGGCAACGTCTCACTTTGTTGCCCCAGGCTAGAGTGCTGTGGCATTAGCCTAGCTCACAGCAACCTCAAACTTCTGGGTTCAATCAATCCTCCTGCTTCAGCCTCCCAAGTAGCTGCCACTATAGGTACCCCTACAACGCCCAGCTAATTTTTCTATTTTGAGTAGAGATGGAGGTCTTGCTCTTGCTCAGGCTGGTTTCTAACTCCTGAGCTCAAAAGATCCTCCTGTCTTGGCCTCCAAAAGTGCTAGAATTGCAGGCATGAGCCACTGCGCCAGTCTCCCACTTTGGACAAGACACTTCGTGGAGATCTAATTTTCTCATCTGTAAGGAACTCTGCCTTTCGTCTCCCACTATTCCCAGAGCCTAAACAGTGCTTGGCATATTGTAGGTACTCATAGATACTGTTCACAAATGAATGGATGAGTAATGTCTTGGTCACATGGTTGCAAGCAGGATGTCATACAAATTCTGAAATAACAGGAGACCAGCAGATTGGCAGCTCACACTACTCTGTGACTGAG